>NC_063233.1:3857825-4483531 GCF_020740725.1 Corvus hawaiiensis | reverse complement strand
TGTGGGATTCAGCCCCCATGAGACAGTTCCTGCTCAGTGCTGGGGGAGGGAGTCCAGGACATGGACCAAAGGGCCAAGCTCACTGATGAAACCTGTGTTGAGAGTCATCTTGAGGCTGATCTGCCACCCTCTTGCACAGATGTGAGCTAAATCCATGCACAGATCCATGCCGGGGTCACATCAGCGGAGGTGTGGCTGGCAGGAGGAACACTTGAGGTTTTCCTGCAGTGTTGGGTGAGAGCTGGAATGGGACCCTGAGCCTCCTGCCTCATCCCCTCCATGCCAGCATCTCCCACCTCCAGGGGCTCAGCTCTGGGGTGTTGGTAGAGCAAGGAGCGATGGATTCCCAGGTAAATACTGCTGGAAAGTCCAGTCACAGCGGTGTGAAGGGGCCAGTCCTGGCACTGCCCTCATGCAAACCCTCCGTGGAGTGTGGCCAGTTCCTCTGGAAGGTTTTGCCACATCTTTGGAATTCACAGCTCTGGAGACACCAGAACAAGCTGTGGAGATGCTCAGGATGGGGGATCCTGCCACACACCAGAACCCCCCCATTCCTGCTCTGACAGGGCAGTGCTACCCAAAGGAGCAGCACCCAAGACAGGACTGCAGCACCACAGCACAACACAGAGCCCAGAGGCTGCCAGTGACAGACAAATATCCTCATATTTAAGCTGCATTTCTACCTTGAAAAGCAATTTGCAAACCCACAGAGCGATTCTGACAAGCCTCACTGAAACCACGTACTGAGTTCGCAAGAAAGATGCTTCTGCCCACCTGCCAGCCCTAGGATTCATCATCAGGGCTTAAAAGTGCTCTACAAGGCAAGCTGGCTCTCACATTTGCAGAATTCCAGCAGCTTTTGGAGCATTGCAGCAGCAGTGGGGTGGGTGAAACCTGTGAGCCTTCAGAGGGTTTAGCCAAGGATGTCAATTTGGGATTGAAGAACCTGCAGGAGCCCTGACAGGCACCCAGAGCCCAGGAGATGTTGGTGTGGCCAGGGGTGCTGCAGTGCTGTGATGGGATTCCACTCTGCTCTGTAAAATTTAAAGCCAAAGTGAGAGGCCAAAACCGGAAACTTTTCCTACGTCTTTTTCAAGCCCTTCTCCAAAAGGTTTAGCTTTGAAATGGGAACACACCAACAGCACTCTCTTACTGCACCCCTGGGTTAATACTTCTCTGTGGATTCCTCTGGCTGGTGCACAGCACCAATTAACCCAGAGATTAATTCAAAAAAAATGTATTTGTTTCCTAGCCAACATTAAAAACTTTGGGAAAAGGCAACAAATATACAAGAAAGGAAAGAGAACAAACAGGCTTTGGTTAGAAAATTAAAGTTGTTTGCCATGGCTTGATGGCTTAATCAGTCGATCAATATTGTTCACAGGGCAGGCAGGGAGGGAGCCATGAGCTGTGATGAAAAATGCATGAGGGGACAAGGGAGACCTGGGAGTAGAAAATTAAAAAGTCAGCCTGTTACATTTGTCCAATATTGGCAGAGAAATTAAAGTGGTTTGGGGAGGGGTGCGGGGAGGGAAAGGGGAGCGGCTGCGAATCTGCTGTGGATTCCGGGCACCAGAGAAACTTTCACATTAATTACGTTGCTTTCTTAGCAAAAAGATGGATTTTGTAACCTTTAGCACTCGCCAGCACCACGAGCACAGCGGGAGGGGTTTGCACAGGGGAAAACAGAACGGGATTTCTTCCCAGAGGAGCACGTTGGGCTCAGGGTGGGTGACACCAAGTGACAGTGCCCAGGGCAAGGGGCTGCACCTGTCCTGCAGCAGGAGGGGAGCTGGATGGATCCTGCATAGAAACAACCACGCTGGGATGATGCAGCTCCATCTCACACAGCCAGAGCCACCACAGCAGCTCTTGTTTCTGCATGGCCACCACCTCCCTTTTCTTTCTCTGCTCAATTTGGCTGCTCCTGATTCCGCAGCAGCACTGGCCTCGCAGAAATGAGCGTAAGGAAGTCTGGAAGATGCTCTGGGAGAGGTGAGAGCCAATCACTCCTTACGGATCACGGTCCTTGGTGTTTGCCTTAGAGATTGGGACTGCTTTAATAACTGCAACAAACTCTAATGGTAAAGAGCAAAGTCACTTATTCTGCAGTTAAACTGCTTTTGGTCACCCATCCTTTCTAAGGGTGACAGAAATAATTAGAATGCCCAGCATCCAAGTAACAAAGCTGAGAAGGAACACAGGAATTCTGTAACTGTGAGAATGGCTCCGTACTTAGGAGTGACCTCCCAGTTTTCACCCCTCACATTCAGAACTCAGAGCAGCCTCTGCTTTCCGTGGAGATCCACATCGCAGGGATAACCACGCACTGCCACCAGGCACACGGACTGCCAGGACAACGAGCAGGGACGAGCACAGGCTGAATCCAAACTGCTGGAACTCCTGAGTTGAGTTTCACTGCCCCAAATGAAAACACTCCAACCTGCTGCCCTTAAAGGCTTGTGGGGACAGAAATCTCTGCTCCTCCCAAGGCTCTGGCGAGGGGAGAAGATCCTGATCCTTCTGCTGCGCTTCCTGGGGGAAGGAATGTGACAAAGGGGTTTGTGTTGCACTTCAGTAAGACAAATTATTTTTGTACTGAGGTACCTGTGGTGAATTGTGTGACTCTCCATCAGACTCCCCAATTACAGGTTTAAAATTTCAGGCTCAATTAACAGACTTGGACAACGCTGTTTTCTGCAACTAATTATCTCCAAATGCCAAGACACGATTCCACACACGGTACTTTTGTGAACCTCAGGATTTGCTTTCTACACCATTATTTAAGCATAAACAGAAGGGAGCAGCCAGCAGTGCCTAAAGCAGGCTGGATATCATATCATGACCTTTATAGTAACAAAAAAAAAATGCTTATGCTATCAGAAAGCCAGGCCTTCTAATTAGCACAGCAATGGGATGGAGAGGGGGCCGATTATTTCCAAGGCTCGGGCTCATCCAAGATGCAAACGTTGTTCTGTCTTGGCTGATCTTTGGACTGAGAAGGCTACTTGGGTCAAATAACAGCACAAAAAGTTTTCATTAGGTAATTCAACTGCAGCTGGGTTTGAAATGGCCATTATCCCACTGCTGTGGTAATTCTTCTGTTAGGTGATTTGGAGTATTATTACTACTACTAATATGGGAAATAAAAAAAGAGATCTCATTACCAACATTCTCACACACACTCATTCTCCACACACAATGTTGTGCCTCCACAGTCATAAACACGCATTTTCTTTCAATGTCTCTTTCCTACAAGCCACTCCTGCTACAGAAGCTTGTCCACAGGCAGAAGGAACCTCAAAAATTACTCTGCAGCACTGTCAATTTATTTGACAATTAATGGAGTGACAAGGGACCTCCAGAGTTCCCCTTCCCAGCTCCCAAATCAGCCGATTACTGAAACCTTTGTGGTTTGTAGAGGAACAAGGTGAGAATGACAGTGGAATTAATCAAATTGGCTGTCAGGGGGTGACACAAGAGATGTGGAGTCAAGAAAATACCAGAGAAGACACTTCACCCACTACACCCCAGGGCTGGGACAGGACCAGGGACCTTTCCCTGTGTCTGGGGGAAGCAAAAACAGCCAAGGCTCATAGGATGAACTTTCCCATCCCTTCCAAGCTCAGGGATTGCTGGGAGGGATCCTGCTCTTCTCCAGCGTGTTCCATGTACATTTTAAATCATTTAGGAAACACTGGATGTCTGTGCTGCAGAAACTGCTTTAGGGCTGAATTATTTCACTACTTTCAGTTGTAGAACATGACTGTCACTGCTCATCACACGTTTTCTAACCACTTAATACATGCAGATTTTGTTAACATTTCTCATTACAATTTTAGTAAAGGAAAACATCTGTTTCCCCCCTGCCTTAGAAAGTTACATTGCATCTTCCAAGCTGCCACATGCCTTTGAAATTCCATGTTTAATCAATGCCATAATCTTCTCTTCCACAGTAAAAATCCCAGCACTCATATAAGCAGCCTTGCAACAACCCCCCCACAACATTTCAGCATGTTTAAATGTTTCCAGTTTTCCTAAAGGAAAGAGCAGCACTAAAAAATCCACACCAAACCCGAGGGTTTTGTTGACCAAGTAACGAAACGAACAGCACAAATTCTGGGAATACAAAATTTATTTCAAACTTATAAAAGTCTTCAGCATTGCAAATTCTGTCACAAAATGCAAACTGTACAATGGATATTTTCATTAAAGCTTAGCATAATGATAATTACTGCCACATCTTCCCAGGCAGATCATTTCAGATCACACACAGCTCCTTCCCATCTTCTTCAAGATGTATCAGTCTCACTTGTGCCTCGCAGATGGCTGCTCCAGAGTCAAATGTTTCAGTGCAATCTCACTGCTTAGGACAGGGAGGTTCAGGAGTGGAACCATCAGTGCTGTCCCAAAGCCCCAGAGTGCTGAGTCCTCGTGGTGGCAGGGTCTGGGCTCCTACTGCCTGCAGGTGTCATGGAAAGCCTCGAGTGTTCGGAAGTCCCTCCATGTGGGTGGCAGGCCATCCTGCAGGAACTTCCCGCAGCGCTGGCACGGAGCCTGGAACAGCTTTATGTAACTTCTTAACCAGGTCTAAAAGGAAAAGGGAGAGAAATTAAAGAAAACTGGATGTGGATGTTTCCCTTTGTCATCATTCTTGTCACACAGGAGCAGCAAGGACAGAGGATGTGCTTTGGCCAGGCCCCAGTGAGGCACAGGTTGATTTTATAAACACAAGCACACTGAAGATTACAAGGTCACTGTAGAGATGAATTCTCCACTTTATTAATCATCTCTTGCTTTTTTAGTCACTTAAGCAAATTTTTTAATAGAAATTCCTGCCCTGTGAGCAGCAGGCATTCGCAGCTCCAGAATCGTGAGGGAAGGCGGGTGCTGCAATGCCTCCTATTTTTACTGGGATATGATTGTTCCTGATGGTGCCTTCTCCAGCTGAGCAATGGTTTGTCTCTTGCCATGGCCATCTATCACCCCCTGCTGCACTCCCACTGCAGGTTGGGCTCCTCAGAGCTAAGACAGAAGGACTCCCACATCCAGCTAATGAACTTCCTCTCTAATGCGATTTTAGGATCAATACTCACTGGTCATAAAAACACGGAGCCATTTTAAACCTGATTACACTGATGACTACATATATATATATATAAAAGGCCAGTGGTGCTGAACAGCACAGGGTAAGTTCAGACGTTCCCTCATGAAGCTCCTGCCTCTGAAATGGGTTGTTCCCATCGTCACACGCAGCAATGAGCATTACATAACCCAATTCGCCACTCAAGGAGATACACAGCTAAAAAAGCCCCAGACCAGCAGATTTATCCTGTGAAGGATGCACATGAATCTTGTCATATAAAGTCCTATTGAATTACATCGATAAGAGAAAATTGTTCTCTGAAGAAGAGGTCAGCTGAGTTTATTGAAACAAATCCTTCCATCTTCATCAGAGTTTTCTCTATAGCAACCAAACCTTGGGCTGTCAATAACTCTCCTCCAGAAGAACTAGATCTTGTCTGGGCTGAGCAGTAAATATGGGGACAAGGGCAACACAACTCTACAAGTAAATTGCTGTTATTTACTTCAGCTTGGATGGGCTTTGCTTGCACTACCGAGAAATCGAATTTTCTGAGCCATAATACAAAAATAGGTAAATGAAGTTAAATTGTGCACTTGAGACATCTCTTGACAGAAAAGAAAGGAATGGGTTCTTCATTCCCATCACAAAATTAGGGCTTTAGAACATCCTGTCACATGGATTGCACAAGAGACAGGTGAAAGGCCCAACATATTGACACTTGTGCTGGTTTTGCTTTGTTGGAAGTTTTGGTGTTTTCTCTGATCAATACAGCAGGGCCTTGGCTCACACAAACGACTTGTTCTATTAAACATTCATTTTCAGGACCATGTTGAACATGGATCTGACCAGTAATGGTTGCTTTCACCTTTCAAAACCTATTATTTTAAGATGCACTTTGCAAATCTCTCATCTTAGTGGCCTTTTTATTAAATAACCAATCCAGCACAACAGGGAGGGGAGCCTGACTGCTCTGAAATTACACACTGGAAATTAAGGATGCAAAAGAGTGAATGGAAAAATGAGATTTTTGTTTCTCAGTCTCAGTTGCATTGCTCCAGGTGAAGGGGCAACATAAGGGAAGGAAATGGAAGAAAAAGCCTGAATTGCAGAGAAAATCTCCCCCCAAATCCTCCACTGGGAGACTGTGGCAGAGAGAACAGCAAGAGCCTCCGCTGCCAAAATTCATCTTGGTAGAAAGAATTCTGAATCATAATTCCTTGTTCTCACCCTCTGATTAACAGGGCTGCTTCTTATACAAGTTTATTGCACAAATACGATTCTAAATAGAAACAGAATTAAAGGGGATAAACCTAAATCTGTGTATCAAGGTAGAATAGTATTAGATTAGTTTTATTCAGTAAGAAAAGATCTGAATACTCCAGTATTTCCTTGCTTCTCCAAACACCTGCTGATGTGCTGGAGGAACAAAGTTTGGATACAGCAAAATGGAACCTTCTGGAAGTAGCGCCCAGCCCTTCCCAAACTGGCCCAGCTGCCTCAGCTGGAATACACCGACTGGGAATTTCCTCTTACCAGGGAACTTCCAGTGGAGCAGATTTTGTCCATCCAGAACTTGCACAGAAGGAACAGGCAAAGGGCTGGGCCATAGGAAAGAGTTTGGTTGAGGGGAGTTTTTCCTCCTGTCGTGACAGATGACCCAGACCTTTGCAGACAGGAATCATCAGGCCAATTTTGAGAGCTGGGACAGAAGAGCTGTTCACAGCTCAGTTTTCCAACACCAATTACCCCAGGGAAATGGGAATGAGCTCTTCATCCCTGTCCAGGTACGAGACACCAAGAATCACAATCTCCACTGTCCAGCTTGTTTGAACTGGGGAAATTACAACTGCATCAGAACTGCCTGATGTCAATCACCGCAAACACCCTCAAATATAACTGGAAAAATGTGTTTTCCACCACACTTACCATGAAAGACCTGACCACCACATCTGGCATCTGGGGCAGCTGGTAGTGCAGCAGGGCAGTGGTTGCATGATCTGTCACCTGCATCAGACCAAAGGAGAAAGAAAATACCTTTCTTCACTCCCCATTTCAGACAAAGCAATGTTAACCTGCAGGAAAACTGTAAATTCCATGGAGAGGCAGCAAACCAGGAAGTACAAGTATTACTCAGTTTCATTTCCTCTGAAACCAGGAATCAATTAATACGATTACGGTTTGTAAGTACTTCCCTTACTAGAAGATTTCTGATAAAAAGCCTTTTAATTTCCCAGACAGAGCCATAACAAGATCATACATCTGGGAATTGCACGTGGACACAATACATATAAAATGTGTATTTATAGTAACAAGAATAATTAAAGAAAAATCACGAAAACTAACCAGTGCTGACAGATTTTTTTTTAAATAACTACCATTTAAAAAATTATTCTGAAGGGGCAGTTTCTGGCAGGTATAATACAATTTTCTAGCAGTATTCAGCCTGTCAACTGTTACCAGCACAGTCAACAGCTTACTGCTTCTTAAAAATTCCAGGCTGAATGCAAGAATTATTGGAAAAACTCTTTAGGCTGGACAATAAAGAACTCAAAACAACACAACCACAAAGAGCTCTTTCACAGATTTCAACTCCTAAACCTCAATGGTCCTCATCAGTAATGTCAAAGCTTCCAACAAAATACATGACTTTATAGAGAGTGATTAAATTGTATTTTCTAGTTCTACCATGGAGAAGTGGAGCTCTTCTCAGGGCCAGTCTACAGACTGCAGCAAACTCTGAGTAAGAGAAAGTGAGAACTGAAATTCCCATTGCTATTCCCAGCTAACTCCAGTTGTTCCCTGTTTGCAGTTCAGTCTAATTCAGCACTGGGAGCTGGAACACTCCAAGTTTCACTGGAGAAAAGAGAGGCTCGTGCTCAACGCTATTCAGGGAGGTGAATCTGCCAAAGGATATATTCCTGAATAAATCCATGAATAGCCAGGCTCTCATTCACACTGTACAAACTTCCTCCACAGAACAGTGCATCACATCAGGCTGTCCCACACCGAATCCTGTTTGAGTTTTCCTGCTATTTTAGACCCAGGATCTGCTGCCATCGTTCGCACACTCCCGGCTCTGAGAGCGGCTCCGTTCAGCATGAGCAGGGACATGTGATTCTGACATTTGGAAGGGAAAACTTTCAGGATTTTGCACATTCTGGTGAGTTTGCAAAAATATTCACAAAATGGACCCCGGCCCGTTTTAGCCATTTATGTGTTACCATGTAAAAATAAATATGAGAAATAATGTGATGAACTGTGCATTAATAGCACAGCATAACTCAAACCAGCCATTTCTTTTAAACACATCTCATGTGGTGCTCAGAAGCCAACCCAAGCCCCACCAGCTATCTGAATTTTTTTAAGATGGTGCTTTTATAGGATAGTAGCAGACATGTCAAAGAATAGGAAGTTCTGAAGATATTTATGAGCAGCCGTTCTCCTTCTGCTGTATTTCTACTTCTAACAAACTGCAGTTTGTTTTTGTTTTTTTTTAATCCTGAACAACAAAGTTGTTTTCTCTTGGTACTGAAAGAAGTTGCTTAAAAAATACTGCTATTAACAAATTTAAATTGACTGGCCACGTTGGCAAAGTTGCCCATATGCTGTTCCTATTGTAATGTAAAGATAATGAGATTCCTTGGGGAGATAAAAGCCATCCCAACATTGCTGGAACACTAATAATGCCTTCTGCGCGAAAAGAAGGCGATTTCTACCCTAAGCAAGAGCTGGTATCTAAAAAAGATCAAAGTGGGTGTCAAATTTGAGGAAGAAGAGTAAGGAAATGACCTCTCTCCCCTTCCTAACCCAGCAAAGAACGTGATGTCAAACAGAAAAGAGCTGGGCCATGGATAAACTGCTCAGGGCATGGGAGTGAGGGAGAATAACACCCCCCAAGACGATGAGAGAAAACACAAACTGACCAAGATTAAAACAGAAGAGGAAAAAGAAAAAAAAGAGGAGGGGAAAAAGAAAAAATCCCAGAAGATCAATACCCAGCTTTCCTAATGGCAATACAATTTCACACCAAAGCAAAGCAAAACAAACTGTGTATGTGCCAGCTCGCTTAAAGGACACACTTTTTCTTCCAGCCAAGCTGGAATCAGAAACTAATTTATTCTGGCTATAGGATGATATTTTGTACATCTCAGGATTTTATTAACTTCACTTTTATTGTGGTGCCTTACCTACTGCTATCTAAGTTATCAGTCACTTTCTAATTTCTCTACCTCTTTTTACAGGGAAGCATATTCAGGGGAGCACACATTGATTGGGATAGCTCTGCTCTGGACCTTGAAATGGATTTCCAAGAGATCTTGCAGAAGAGCTCAATATTTCACAATTCATCTATTGAAAAACATATGGGTTTCTTGTCTGAAAAAAAGGTAAAACAAGGCAACCTCCTGCAGCAAAATTCTGCTAAATAAAATAGCCATTGTTTAACTAAGCACTTGGAGACTGAGGAAAAGAGACTTCAGTTACATGGGAAAAACAAATTCTGGCAAAGAGATTCAATTTTTCACAGAAAGAGTTGTAATGCACTGGAACAGTACTGCTCTGCTGAAATGAGTTTTCCAAAGGTGACACATCCAAAAATGGCTTTATTGGGCTTTGATGACACTGTTTAGTCATACAGCATTTCCAAAGCTGGAAAATCCATTAAAAAAAAATTAAGTTATACAATTTACAGGTGGAGAAGGCTGAGCAAGTACTTCCTGTAACTGGGATAAGCAAAGACCTAAGGCCCAGCTTTGCTCCACCACAGACCAGGTGAACATAGCTACACACCTGGCCTAATAAAACCATCACATGACTATATTATAAAAGCTCTCCCTCCCCCCATGTATTCTATCTCACTGCCAGGAAATACCCTTTTGGAAAGTAGGTGCAGAACTTCCTTTAAGAGCCACAACTTTCCTTGCCACTTACTGGTTTATTCCCTCAAGCATGGCACTGACAACTCCATCTAATATAAAGGGATTCTTTAAATCCCCTGAAAGGTTTTTAATTTTTTCTTTTTCTAAACCCTTGTAAGTTCATGGCCTTAACAGTAGCCTGTAGCAATGAGCTCTGGAGGCTGATCACAGCACTAAGGGAAAGAAAAAAAGGAAGTTATTTTATTAGTGTTTAGATCTTTTATAGCATGGAAAACTGCATGAATGCCTTTGTTCATTTCCAAGGATTCCCATTACTCAATCTTCTCTCCAGGAACACATCTGAGTCTCTCTGGAGGGAATGTGGAGCACAGAATGTGGTGCCCGAGAGGTGCTGGGAAGGATGATGGATGGAACAGGCACTGATGAACTCCACACAAATCTTTACACACCCTTCCCCACTCCCAGTTCAGGAAAACACCACCACACTTCTCTGAAACATAGGATTTATCATTTGTTTTCAGAGCTCACAAAGTGTTTAGTTATTATTTCGCTTGTTCTGCTTATCTGGATTGAGTCACAGAGTTTCATTTCGCTCAGGGAGGTCTTTGAAGAGAGGCAGGGACTGATCCTGCCCAGGAGCAGCCGTGCAGGTGACCCTGGAACAGCCCAGCTCCTCTCCTTGAGCAGCAGCAGCACAGCCCACGGTTTGTCTCATGCATGCATTCATCCTGCATGTGATCTCACTCTGAGATTATTGACAAGAATACATCTTCATACATTACAATACTTATGTGCCCTTGTGGTGGTGAAAATGCCATCACTCTGGGATCACACAGCTCATAAGCAGCTTCTCAAAGTTCTGGTTAAAATGTGCTTTGGGGAGAAGCAGATCAAGCCAAAATACAACCAGTTTGTGGCATTGCTAAAACTGGTAAGACTAGGTGAAAATAAGGATGGGACTCTGAGATCAGAGCGAAATATATGGGTTTAAAGCCTTTGCATATGATTTAAATAGCCAACCTCATCATAGTACCCAGCAACACCAGCTATGCTGCTCTTAACTGAGCAGCTGTTTGATACCATCTCCCAGTTTGATTCATTCACAGCAGTTCCAAAATTCTTTGTTCTTCCCTCTGTTTTGAATGCAAAGTTATGAACATTGCACCATTCTTTACAATTAGAATTTTGAACCCTCTGCACAACGGCTGGAATTATGCAGCCTTCACGTATACCAAGCTTTAAGCCCCCAAATCTTTCCTTATTTCCTGTTTTATTCCTCTTCTTGTGTTAGTGGATCATGAGACATGAGGTGTTAAAATAAGGAGGTTTAAGATGAAAACAGTTGCTGCTCCTGTGGAGTTTAAATGTCACACCAACATGGAAGTCTGAAAAACCTTTTCTTTGCTCCTTGTGCTTCTGCCCTTTCAGCCTTCCCTTCCCTTCTTTCCCAGCTCCATTCTCTGGATCTAACCCTGCTGGTGTATTCAGTGCCTGTAAGGCTTATTCACCCCAGGACCAGATTCAGGAAGTCTCCAGGGAACTGGGAAAATGACTGTACACTTGAACAGTAATGGGCCCTCTGGGAGTGGCCCCCATCAAATCACACACAGGTATCCTGCCTAATAAAAAGGAGAGAGAAAAGCCTTGCTGACACAGCCAACGTTTGCAAACAAAAAGTCAGGACAAATTTAGCTTCGTTTGACAGGGTTGGATTGAAGATCAGAGGTCTCAGGTCCTTAACCTAGAAAGTCGTGCTGCAGCCCTGGGAGAATTTGACAGGCCTGCAGCTCCCCCAGGCACGGATCTGGGGAGCTCCAGATGTTGTTATAGTATCATTGAAGACAGAGTTTGGGAACTTGCTCAGGGTTTTAAAGAGGAACAGCCCTGTCCTTCAAAGGGGCAATGGATTTTACACTTAGAGGCAGCAGTGAAAGGGCTTCCCAGCCTCCTCCTTGGGAGGAGCAGTTACTCATCCCTATTTTTCCTTCTTCCACATTGCCATATTGGTGACTGCCATGACAAACACATTTCAAGAACATTCAGATTTGCTCTGACACATTTACTCATGATTTTTTAGTGGCATGAAAACATTTGTTCTGAAGATCCTGCAGTACAGATCCTACCCTGGTAACAGAGTATAATAGTTTCTGTAACACTGTTTTATCTATTTCCTTCATTTTGCTACTGCTAAATCACTGCTCCTGGCTATTACAAGTAGACACAAGTGCAGCTTTAGACAATAAAGAGAAAATCAAACCAAGCACTGCACCACACAGAATTTACTATGCTGAACCACAGTGCTTCCTATCACCTGTTTGAAAACTTGACGTGGGTCCCAGCCTTAACTTCTTCAACTATATGCTCAATCTACACAATCTATTGATTAGAAGGTGCCATCACCTTGCATTTTTATCACATTTCTCAGGCAAGAATCTGAGCGCTCTATGCAACCAATTCAGTGAGAACTCTTGTGAAGTCAGCAAATATTACCCCAGCCTAAGGGATGAGAAACTCATCCAAAGAGAGGTGAAGTTGTCCAAGGTAACAAAGTGACAGAGCGAGCAACAAAATCTATAAAACTACTATTAAAAAGCCCCACAGACAGTTGTTCAAACTGGTTACAGGACACCTTTTCCCTGAAGTCTTTCTGGGCTGGTTTTAATTTTTTGGTAAGTATTAACACTTTGGTATTTATCAAGAGAAAACTGGACAACAGGAACTTAGGAAGAGAACAAAGATTCTCATTTATCCATACTGCAGCCACAGAGGCAGCAGTAAGAGGGGTATTTTATGTTTTCTCACTGATCTCCTCCAGCTTCTGCTCTGAAAGCATCACCTTCACATGAAGGGAAATTTACTCCACCTATTTATGCACTCCGAGTTCTTAATGTGGACATCTAAGCAAACTGTACATTTACTCTACTCTGTTATCTTGCTACAGACCATTTTATCATCAAAACCTAGTTATTTATTATCATTTAACACAAATTACAGCAATATGACTTTACCCTTCAAAATTATTCTAAACCAAAACATCCAGGAGGACAATCTTATGCCCAAATGAGCATACAACCAAACACACACATTGGGAAATTGAGATGATGCAGGTCATTCCAGAACCTTACATTTATTCCACTGCAAAAATCACTTTAAAGAAGGCTGATAAACAAATGCTGGTTTTACTTCCTGCTCTATTACCCTACTTGATGCTAAAATAGAAAGAATATTTAAACCACTAATCTCTGGGGTAAAGAATCAACTGAAGCACAAATTCACTTTAATGCCAGGCAGAGAAGGGAGAGCAACCAAGCTCCCCAAAAGCTGTCCTTTGTTCTCCAGCAGGTTAATATCCCAGGTCAAACATCTCCTCTCCTGACTGCATCTGAAATCTTGGAAGGGAGCTGCATAAACACAGCCAAGATACCACATTTTTGACCCCTGTTTTTACGCCCTTTCGAGTCCCTGACCCCCATTTGTTTCACAAACTACAAACGTGGATGAAAGGAGCCAGTGAAGCAGCTGGAGCCTCCAGCTCTTTGAACTGGGGCTTGAGGGTAGGGAAACTGGAATTTAAACTCAGATCAATCTGAACTTACAGCATTCTGACAAGAGGCCTTCAAAGAGAAATCTTCCCTTCCTTGAAACTAGCAAGATATAGATCTTTCTAAAATACACTTTAACCTTCCTAGCAGTTATATTTTTATTGCTGCCATTCTCTCATCCGTCTTCTCTCACTTTATGGCATAACATTCATTCCAGGAAGTCCCTCCTCTTGCTTACACCATCATGGGAAGAAGGGCAGGCAAAAATAACAGCATGGAAAATATTTCCAAACTCATTTTGGAAAGGGGGTTCCAGTGATTTATTAAACTCAAGCCCTCAGGAATGTGAGGCAACCAACCCCAATGAAAATAACAAAGCAAAATACAAATGAACGTGAAACAGTCCTTTCCACCCCAAAAGATGTAAACTAAAGAAAGAATGCTCAAAGATTCCTCATGAAATTTTAAGACTAGTGTAGTATAATCTCCAATTCCCTATTCCAAACCATGGACTGGAACTGTGATGGGAAATAAATCCAAATTAAATAACACCAGAAGTGATCTTCTTTTCTACTCACAGTTTTCCATCATTACAGATTATTGTTTGCTATTTGCAAGTTGTGATGACAAAGAATAAATTCTGAATTACTTAAAATAACGGCCCAGATATTTAAAATCAATTCCACATATGTGCCTTAGGTAGAGAGAAATGATGTGAGACTTACCTTCTGAAAAACTTGATAGTTGGATTTAGACCATATGTCAAGCTACAGTAGGAAAAAAAAAAGTTATATATTACTACAGATAAAGAAGCAGCTTTGGAGAGAAAATGGATCAACAAAGATGTATCTCTGAGTTCACTCTTTTGACCCCTTGCCCTCACCTCTTGATTCCAAGAAAGGGAATTAATAACACAAGATTTCCTTTGTATTGCAATGAAAAATGAACATAGTTCAACACAGTTTCAATTAAAAAAAATACATACAAGACCTGTTGAATTAATGAGTTCTCTTTAAAAAAGCAAAATCTTCATTTGTATGGGGTTGTGGCTGATCTATGCAAATATTCATCAGCTTGAGTCTGTTTCTAAAATGAAGGCATTTTTATAAGTTTATGCTTGTCTTGTGTTGAGTAAGTGATTCAGTTACAAACGACACAAAGAGCATTTAGCTGCATTAAGCCAAAGCTTTGGGTCTACTGGGGCTAAATAAAACATCCCTCAGGAAACTGCATTTACATTTGCAGACAAAAATCATACTGAGAGAAGTTTAAGGTTGTAGATGACTGCACACATCCATGACTTAAATGTGTGCTCACCTACATACAAAGTAAAAGGACAAAACTGAAATTTAAGTTTTATTAGCCCCCAAACCAGAAGGTAGGGCTGTCCTTGCCTTGCCCAATGGCTCTCGTGTTTAACAATTCCAGCTGACATGTTAATGCTCTCTTAGCCCAGCCCTGTGGAACATTTTGGACTCTGTCAAGGAAAAGCAGCAGGGAAAAACAAGAGGAGCTTCCATCAATCCTGGACTTGCAAATCACTTTTTTTTTTCAACAGATCCCAGTGTACTCAACAATTCTGTATGCACAGAACTTGTCACGGGAAAGGTGTTTGATAAAGCATTAATCTCAGGAATCTTGGTCTAGACAGAAGAACTTCTGAGTGAATTTATGAAGCAGGGGTAGCTCCTCTGGTGCCTGAAACCATGGTTGGACACACATGTTCTCACAAGGGGGGGTTCTCTCTTCCGCTGGTACAACTGATTATTTTAGTTCTGCCTTACGTGCCCATACATTCCAACTGACAGTACGAGACTTTTCAAAGGCACAAAGAGAGTCTGAAATTAAGGAAGTCACATGAAGTGAGTAAAACACATTAAAGGAAGGTGAGGGAAGCGAGGGGGAAGGATGCTGCATCCAAGTGATTAATTCACCATGCTAAAAACGGTCAGAATGCTAAAAGCTCTCATTCTTTTAGGAGCAGCAGTGTGAAGTGGCCCATGTCCAAATCCTGCACAGCAGTGACTCCTGAGTCCCCAGTGCTCAGTGTGGACAGGCTGTGATGCTAAAACTTCAAAAGCCAGTCCAGGATCGATGTTTCACGGCTCAGCACCGCTGACCTTGCCGTGAGACAAAAGGCAGCTGAGGTCTCAATGCCTTTTCCAGGCTGCAGACACGAGTACCCTGAGGCACCTCCCTACAAACCTTTTAACATTTCCTGGCTCTTGGGGTGGGATCAAGAACCAATACTCATAAGGTGCAGCCCAGACTTGGACCCAAGCTTGATTTACATGGTATTATCCCACCTGTGTTTGCTGGGAAGGCAGCATTGCACTTCCAGATTAGAAAAGTCTACATTTGAAAATAAAAAATTAATGTCTATTTAAAAAACCCCTTGTTTTAATGTAATTTACAGCTTTCTTTGACTGCAGAGTTGCTTTAATTGGAATGTATAGATGGTTTGCTAATCTCCAGTGATCAAACCAAGTATGTGATCCTCTCTAGTTAGGCTCAAAAAAAGTCCACTTCAGATGCTGCTTTAAGATGAGTCCAACAGGTTCACAATGTTCATTAGCTGTCATGGAGATGGGAAAGCTGAAAAAGTAATGAACGTCTGTCTTGCAGAAATGATGTTATCCATGAGAAAGAAAAGGAAAAGGAAAAGGAAAAGGAAAAGGAAAAGAAAAGAAAAGAAAAGAAAAGAAAAGAAAAGAAAAGAAAAGAAAAAAGAAAAGAAAAGAAAAGAAAAGAAAAGAAAAGAAAAGAAAAGAAAAGAAAAGATAAAAGGGAAAGAAAGAAAGAAAGAAAGAAAAGAAAAAAGAGAAAAGCTACTAGCCCCTGCTCCATGCATACATCCTAAATGAGTGCCCACCTTTCCCCCTGAAACTGAGGATTAAGGCAGAGGCAGATTAAAGAATGCATCGTTATAGGTCTATTATTCTTCAACTTTTCACTTTCAATCAAGACACACATTTGTAACTAAAAAACTGCTGAAAGCACAAGTTCAGGGCATCCTTTGCATGTGAATTAAACAGGGGCTTTTTCTCCCCAGTGCCCCTCTCCCCACCCACCCCCAGCAGCTGGAACAAGAGGCCGTTTGCTGAAGGTCGTCTGAGCGATTTCAAAGGCGATAACAAATCAGAATGTTCCCTGCATCCCATATCAAACAGGTCCGGTGCCAACACTTATTAGAGAAATCGGATTCAGCCCCCCCTTCACCCAAACACACACGCATCCAGCTTTGAAGTGGTGAGAATGCAGGGATCAGAAATTACCCGAGAGACAGCTCTGCCTGTCTTTGAAGCTTTCCTTTGATACTACCATTTCTTCTCCTCTCTTACGCTAGGAGGCTAAAAGCTGCCTTTTCTTATTGATATGGGGTAATTAATGAAGCCATAGCATTAACATAACCCAAGTTTCTGAACATGAGAATTCAACAGAGACACTTATGTTTCTTTAGTTAAGTCTAAGGGACGCAAAATAGGAATCTGGCTAGGCAGTGATGTGCCCACATGCCCTGTCAAGGTGGTTCTTGGTCTCTGCATCCAAGGAAAAGCATGGTATTATTATGCCAAAAAATCCCAATATGATTTTTTGTTCACAGGCCAATGGCTCAGCTGCCCTGTGGAGATGAGCTGCATAGCTTCATTTATTCAGGAATCAGGAAAACACAAGTAATTAATTACTACCCATGGTTAAATTTCAATGCACAACAAGCATGTCACAGGCTGAAATTAAGGGTGGCACTGTGCCACCACTAAAATCATGAGGGTAATTAAAATGCATCAGTCTGTGGTGGACATGAAGGGTTAGGATGGTGAGCAAGAGCAACTGTGAGCAGGTCCAGCACCCACGACATGTCAGTGTGCCAGATCTCACTCATTGTTTTTGCAAAGTGTCACCAAAAATGTCCAAGTTACGCAGCTGGCAGCTTGGCAAAGACATATTCTGCAGGGTCTGTGAATAATTCACGAGAGGTACACGAAGCACTTAAGAAATGCAGTGATTCTGTCTGTATAAGCAAAGCTTGAAAATAAAAGCCCAGAATGGCGTGTCTTGTTTTACTCACTGCAAGCTTAAAACTTCTGCTTTTTCACCTTAATTTTGAAAGTATTTAAGTGTGTAAGAGGGGGCACCCAATTTAATGAGACTTCAGCAGAGACCACGTGAGGCTTTCAGGGAAGCACCTGTCAACCTGCACAGCACAACGTGTGAGCACACAGCAAGATAAAGCAACCCAGAAAATGCAGTGTCAGCTTCCCTGGGTAACTGCTGGTGTGCCACTGTGCAGCTCCACAACCAGGAGAAACACACAGATTTGGGCTTTTTTCCTAGACTTGCCTGACTGAAGGATCAGAAGAGTCTCAACAGCCCTGCTGTTTGCAGTTGTCTCTTCCTTTTTTCCTCCCAGTAATGCAGAATTTGCTAAAAACCAGTGTATTTTCAGTAATAAATGATGACTCCCCTGATCACAGGGTAAATCTTTGGCCACTTCTGTGCACAGTCTGTTTCTCACTTATTGTCTGTGTGACCACTCTCCCAGTAATGGCCAGTTCTCCTTTTTTAAATACCCCTGAACACATTTGGTTGCCCCAAGCCCCTCTCTTCTTGGAAAAAGTCTCCTACTGAATTTCCCTTTTTTGTACTTAAAGGACTTTCACCGTGTGCAGTTTGGAGGGTGACTCAACAGACCCTCATCCAGTTATTTCAGTGAAAAGAAAGTACAATGACTTATCCAGTGTCCCTTCTTCAATGTGCCTTACAGAAAAGAGGCACTTCAGCATTGTCAAATTGCATGTTAGCACCTAGTTCCTCTTCTCCCTGTTGTTTACAAATATTAAACGTTTCTTAGGAATACATAAGCTAAGTCCCAAATCAACAATGACTGTGTAAACTGCTCCCTGGAAAAACCATCACCTCCTACTGTGTTCCTGAGGGTTCTCCATATTTCTGTTATTTAATAAAGATGATACTCACTGATCTTTTTCTTACTTTTTTGTGTGTTTCTCCTCAATGCTAGTGCATTTTTCATGCTATCAGGCTAGCAACTGAGAAGCCAGAATCGTGTAGAAACCTCACTGAAGTACCTTCCCAACAGCATCTGTTGTGACAGGGAAGGAATTGCAATGGACTCTGTTCATAACTGACTGCAATCACTCATTCCCAGCAGGCACAATAAGGAAAGCAAATCATTGTGAGAGCACAATCTTAATTCTTATTCTCCAATTACCAGAGTAGTTAATTAGTGACAAAAAAAAAGGAGCTCACTGTTTGTCAATATGTGCTCCAGTTGGCAAAACTAGCAAGCTACGCATTTATTTAATCTTCCAAGCCAAATTTGCTCATGATTTAAGTGGCTCCAGCTCCAATTCTACTTCAGTCAAATGAAATGTTCCTATTTATACCTAAAACGGAGACCTTCAGGTTTGCAAAATCTCTGGGATGCCCACTGGAACAGCGAAGTGCCACGTAAAGGTCACAGGTTTGTGCAGCCTTGCAGGAGCAGTCACAGAGCCCAGGCTGGGACAGAAAGCTAAATGGGTAGAGAACAGACTCCCCTGCAGACTGGCTTAAAGCAAGAAATAAGCCAGGTGTTAACAGCAATGCTCTGGAGGAGCAGAACTGCTCCCCACTGACAGCAGGCAAAGGTTAGTGCCCCGTGCCCAGAGCTGGCCTTGGCAAGTCCTGCTGTCCCCTGGCAGCAAACGATGGCAGAGGAACAATGTGCAGCTCCCAGGAGAGTTCACCTTGAGCTGAACAGAATCCCAATGCCAGATGCTGAGTTTCAGAAAGGAACTCCTTACTTAGCTTTTCAGCATATATAGCATTATTGTATTTCAAGGGAGCTTCAAAGGAAACTGGATTCATCAGAGAAAACGAGCACACCCAAATGAAGTGTGACACAGGAATCCATCACACACTGTCAGTGCTCTCTCAGCAGACCATCATTTCACTTCCATGCAGAACTTGGGGTGAAGAGGGGCTGGTGCTGCAACTCTGTATTTGTATGCAAATATACAGGGAGTAGAGAGCAGCTGCTTCTGCGGCAAACTGGTATTTAAACCTGCCTATCTGAAAAAGGCAAATCAAAATTAAGCAATTTTTATTTTACTACTTCTTAGGCCAATCTGCTGCCCTTTGAGGGAGAATGTCTCACCCGGGAAATAGAGCTGCACTATTTCCTTCAGCAGCTCAGCTCCTGGCCTTTCCCAGAGAACTGAGGCTCAGACTCAGAGCAGCTGAACTCTGGGTCAGCACACAACGTGCTTCTGTGTGCTGAAACACAGTTATCACTTTTGAAAGGAAAAGAAGTCTCACCTCATTATAACATGGCCTATGGGTGCCAAATACTCATCTTGATATCATGAACTTTTTATTTTAATAGGCTTCATAATCAGAAGAGAAAGCTCCAGAGAGACAATGTGAAACATGGAGGTATTTAGTGCTGTTACTGGCAACGGAGAGTCCTGGAGGATGTCTTGGGAACAGAGACCATTCCACCCTGGAAAGAGACCCAAGCTGAGCTAAGGCCGTCAGGCCCCGTTAACATCTCCTGATGTGCTGAGGAGAGCCATATGGAGTGTGTGCAGGTACAGGAAATCTCAGGGTTCAAGCAGGGTGAACTGTTCACAAAACAAATCACTTGTGGGAACAGGTAACAGTTGCTGTAGTAGCTGCTGTTCAAGATGTGCTGCTGCTGGCAAGTGAATTCTTGAGGAGCAGCTACCAATGATCCTCTCGGTTGTGTTTATGAAGCCAAAAAAAACCAGCCCAAGATTTCTCAATGGCTCTCAGAAGAGAGAAAGCTGAACCTTGGGCTGTTGATGTGCTGGTACACTGCTAAAATGTTTTCTCAGCAGACACTACGAACACAGCAACTGGGGTCTAAGGTGATAAATCAGAAATTCAAGCAAAGGCTTCAGAGCTTAGAAAGAAGTCAAGAGATTTGGGGATGCAAAATCCAAGCAAAGCAAGACAAATTTTAACTGGAACATTCTGCAAACATTCAGAGTCTTTTGCCAGTGTTATGTTTCCAGTGTACTTGCAATGGGATCCCAGTTTTCTGCCATGTAAGTAGGTGGTACAAACGCAATAGGGTGCTGCTGGATGGGCCATAACCCACCTTGCCATCCTCGGTGTAGACGTTCTCGTTGTACCCTTTGACGATTGTGCGGTCAATGAAGAGGCTCCGCATCACCACGATCACTTTCAACACTTTTCCTAAGGTAACCTGTGAAGAACAGGAGAAGGACAAAAACGAGCTGAGGGTGAGTCGATGGTGTCTGAATTCTGTGTCTGAATTTGTAAGACCATCGAGTTAACAGCTTAAGTTGATGCAATTTCAGTTTTCAATATTTTGTAAAGAGACCAAAATAAAAGATCTAAAAGCAGTGTGTGTTATGAGGAGGAGAGAGACTATAAAGTGCAGAACAAACATTCATTTGCAACTGAAAATGTATGAGTTCACAGAATTCCCTTGTGCAGACATGACACTGCCAAGCAATTCTCTCCATTTTATTAACACCACAACTCAATAACTTGTCAAAAACAATGGGCAAATGTGATTATTTTCGATGAATTTGATATTCTCCAATACAAGTCGATCTAGAGGAAAACAATTTGAAAGAAGAATCGGACTCTCCTAATGCTGGCTTGTAAAAGCATGCCATGAGTTTAATGGAAAACATTTTCTGTCCAATAAAAATGTAAAATTATTTCAAAGGAAACTACAGCTCAAAGTGAAAATGTTACATTTTCAAAGGTTTCATTTCCTTCTTTGAAAGTGTTAAAATGAAAAGAATAAGACTAGTATAATGGAAAATATAGAGTCAGTCACAGTATAACAACAGAAATAAGCCTAAATTTTCTTATTGACACAAATGCAATAATGAAGGCATTTTAATCTAGAAATCAATTTACATTTCAAAGATGAACTTGTACTTCAATACAGCTGTGTGTCTAACAAGAATCCTGTCTTTGTATTTTGTTATGCAGAGATTATTAGAGTTTTTCCTCACCCACAAAAGCATAAAACAGACATAAAAAATAAACAATTAGTTCATTTTAATATTTCCCAACCAGCAGCAGCTCATTTTCTGCCTGTCTCCCAACATTTCGTCCTGTATAGATTAACACACACTAAAACAAATGTGTTTTTACTGCTGACCTCAGCAGACAAATCCGCACCCAAAGAAATCAGTCAATACGCACCTTTATTGATCTGTTGGATGTTATTCCTTTCTAACTTCTGTTAATGACTCCTACCCATCACCTTGTTCCAACACCAGCAGCCCCAACCTGAGCTAACTCTAATCACTACAGAGCTGGACAGAGCCACAGACCCTGGAAAGAACTGATGACAAGCCTTTGGCATGGGACACGGAGAACTCCAGCAGAGAAGGGTCTGAACAATAGGGCAGGACAAGTTCAGGGCAAGAGAGAGGACAGGGAAACAAGAAGGGAAGGCAATGAGAGACTTCAAAAAGACAGGCTCCCAGGCATAATACTGCAAGAACATAAAAAATGGGTCAGAAGAATGGGTTATTTCTGAAGAAAAAAATGTGACAGGCTGAAGGACAGAAACTTATATCAGGGCCTGAGCCATGCACACACCAGGAACCGTGAAGATGTATGGAAACACCATGTTGTGCTATCAGGTGCTCTGAGTTTTGGTTTAAATGCAGTATCTTGCCAGGGTACTCTTCAACAAGACCTAGTTGGTCTGCGTATATGGAAAATTGGCAGAGTTATTTCAGCACCTGACACTGTATTAATTAAGGTAAAAATGCGAAGTCATGACCCAGAGGTGCCTAAGCTATGATGCCGATCATCCACTGGAATCACAGAGTTTTGTCATAATTGCTAAGAGGAGGAAATGAATAAATTTTGAGAAAAGTTGCCAGCACATTTAGAGTTAACAGTTTTCAATTTATTTTTCTACCTTATTAAAATTGGCACTTCAGTGGGATACTGGTCTGCTGAGAGAACAGACTCTTATTTTAACTCCGCACTAGATATCAACCATACATAATAAAACTAAAAGGAGGAAAAGAAGACCTTTTAAAGAAAAAGAAATCTTAATGGAAGAAGGATAAGGCTGCCCTACAAACACCCAGATCCAGCTTTATGTATAATATTTCCTATTCCCATTGCCTTCACACACTTCAGTTGATGCTCCCTTCTTTCCTCTTTCTCTTTACATTGTGCATTCATGGCATCTCCCTTTGCTGCCAGGTAGAAATAAATCTGAGGTTGATCTGAAGCCTGTGTGGGATGTTCCTGAAAATCCTCAGAGTGATCTGTGGAACGTAACAAGCTGAAAAATCCTGTGTGTGGCACTCCAGCTTGCTGGAATAAACTTACTGCTGGCCTCAAACCTCCCGACATGACTTACCTGCACAAATGCTTCTGCATTAGCTCCCTGCCCTGTTCCAGGTGATCTGACTTCATACCCTTCCAGTGGTTCACTCCACACTTCCAGAATCCAACACAGCACTGAAATGTCACATCCTGCACTATGTCCAGGACAGTATCTTGATCCCCCGTTTGCCTGACCATCAAAATTCCAAATTCTTGTCTCCCACACGTGTAAGGAGCTGTGTAAACCCAACCCTAGCTGGGTACCTCAGTGAACTCCCTGAGAAAGGTCTTACTGCTGCACCCCCCCCTTTACAGGGGGCACCCAGGCACCCTGGAAATCCAAACTTTGGCTGGGTCGGTGCTGGGTTGTCTAAAATGGCTCTTACAGTGCCCTGGTACTGGAACAAAAACTTCCCTCTTTTGTACCACTCTTGTTTTGACAAGAGATTCCTGTAGATTTTACTCTGGCTGGAAGAGAGATCGGGACTTTCAGGTGATTTCTGTAGGACTGTATCATTAGTTAAGTCTGACAGAAGCAAGAATTTCGTAAAAGAGTAGCTCACAGAAATTACAGTTCATCATTTTAACAGCACTGAAAGAATGAGGGTAGTAGTACAAAGAATGAACAACAGCCTGTCACCAGACTGGAGGGTGCTGTTAGATGTGGAAGCCAGAACTATGCTCCACAGCTATTTTCAGGGTGAAGCACATTCCATATTGTACACAGTAAATGCAATACCCTTTATTTTTTCCTCCAGTAATCAAGATTTGTAACTGTTTCCAGGGCTTAATGTTTTTGTTCTACTCCACTGTATTTTACAAATCATGTTTTTCAGCAGACCATTTTATTCCAATCCCTGCTGAACTTGGCTACTTGGAGTCTGTGTTGAGGAAAGCTCTATGTATGGAATGTAATTTACACTCATAGTCATACAACTGTGTCCCTACAGAACACCTGAAAGAAGGTAATAAAAACCTAATGGCTTTGGTAAACCAGTAATTTGATAGTTTTACTCCAAGCTCCAAGAGTGCAGGTCTCTCCTGGAGGTCCAGACTCACCCAGATGGTCCCTATTTAATGGGCACTGCATTTCCACGGTACCAACTGAAAGAAATTTCTTTCCTTGTACAGAAAAGATACCTTTCAATTGTGACAAAAAGGCAACAATTTCCTTTCTAAGCCAAGTTTTCCTATTAAATTTTGACTTCTCCTGTCGATATCCTGTTAAGACAGCACTTGGCTTTTTAATATTTCGCCTGAAGGATATATGCCAACTCGTCCTTGATGTAGAAAATTTTAATTCAAATCAATACATGTACAAGGTCACTTTAAAATTCAATTAATATGAATGAAAAAATATGCCCCACAGTTCTGTGAGCTGAAAATGGAACAGTTGCAAGTTAAATACTTCTGCAGCTTCTGTTTTGGGCTGTGTAATAACAATGTACTTCTAACTTCCTTTTAACTAAAGTATACTAAATTCAGACAGTTAAGTTATTCATAAATCCCCTGCTTCCTAAAATGGCAAGCCCCAGAAGAAGGTAGGACAGGCAGCTGACTGAAATCTGCAATATTATGCAGCTTTTCTGACAAAGACATATAAAATAAAAATCTTCTTGAAATATCCCAGTTTTAAAAATATTTTGTCTATCACCAAGATAAATCTCAAGGAGCATCTGACAGACACAGTATGCCAAGAAAGGGAGAGGGGGAAACAGAATAATCAGGGAGAATGACTTAGATAATTTCTTGTAAGACTGCTAAAAAAAAATTCCCATTTAACACCAATTATAATCGGAAAAGAAGAAAGTACCTTTCCAAGTAAGTCAGAAGCAGGGTCCAAATGAGTTTCCAAAATGAAAAGGATCAAAATTAATTTACCATGCCAGAACTCTGCCTGGAGGAAAGAGTTTGAAATCCCCCCTTTAATTTTGCCTCCTCACTGAAACTAGTATCAAGTGCAAAGCCCTTTTATGAACCATTTAAGCAACACATTAACAAATGGTCTTTCTTAAAATTTATTTAAGTTTGGTATCAGGAAAACGTAAGCTGACAACGCCAAGCTCCAACACTTTGTGAAAAATTCCCAAAGCTGCAGATTTCCCCTCAGCATTCCAGGGAATTTGTTGCTGATTTGAGCTGCAGATGCTCTGCAATGCAGAGCTAAAAGAAAGAAAACATTATTTTCCGTTAACATGGGCACCTCCTCGCTTCTATAAAAAGGAGCGCAAGTGTGTGGGGGGTTTTTATTCACCTCAGAAATAAGGCAACATCCAACCAGAGATGTAACCAAGCTACAGATTTCCAGCAAAAGGCCAGACACCTGCTCTTTGCCATGGAACCAGCCATAAGCTCGGCCTCCCACTCGCAGATCCTTCTTACTAATCAGTACAATGCATGGAAATCACATTTATATATGCTGGGAAAAAAGGTTTTGCATTAAAAATAAAGTTTAAAAAAAACCCCAACACACACAGACTTTCAACTGGAGGTTTTTTCCCTCATTTTTTATGTCTCATCTGCTGCTGGTATGGCTGCGTTTTCCCTCACATGCTCATTATTCTTTAATGATGCCTATTTGTAAATAGCAAGATAAGATGCAATTAAGCCATTAGAGTCTAAATAAACAAACATACTAATTAGGTTCTTTACAAGGATTTCTTTTTTTATGCAAGAGCTGGAATTTACCTTTCATTAGTCTAACCTAATTGCAATAGTGCCTGATAAAAAGTCAACATAAATGAAGGGCTTTAAATGCTTCCACCATATTAAGGATGAGCTGGCTCTTCTCCCCCAGTAACATTCCCTATTCTCTTAATAAGGCAAAAAATTGGCACAGGAATATTGTTCAAAGGTTCAAGGACAGATTTTGCCAGTGGCCAGTCACACTTATGGAAGGGTCACACCAGTCCAGCATTTCTACAGAAGATCAAACGGATTTTGTCTCTTTTTTTCCTTTCTAAATTAGAGCACACCAGGAATTTTACACGGATGAAAATGGTGTCTGATCTTCCACAATATAAACCTATGGGAATATCAATACACACCTGGGAGCTTTGGGCACAGTAACCCTGTGGAGGGAGCAAAGCTGAGGCCATTTCTCAGAAGTCTTCCTCTACTTTTCTCTATGCTTGTTCCCTTTTCCCAAGGGAAAAGACTCTTCCTCATCTTCCTCATTCTTCATTAGACAAGCAGAGAATACTTGTTCAATTTACTTGCCAACCCTTGCTTGTGTACTTTGTTAATTCAAGACATTCTTCCCCTGCCTATGTCACCTCAAACACTTAATGCCCTTTAAATGCTTGTTTTAATGCTTTTTTAATGCTGGTTCTCCATCTTAAGGCACAAACTGTGAAGCCACTGCAGTCATGAGTCCCACTGTGAGCTCAGGAGTGATTCCTCGACCTCACAGGAGATCCTGAAACATCCCAGGAGTTCCATCAAACACCAAAACCAAGCTACTGTCTCCAAGGCAGTAAATCCCTAAATGAATATTCATCCTACAGGCCTAAAAATCAGGTGCCTAAGCCACCAAATGTGACCACCAGAGCTACATCCCTCCCATGAACCTGCTTTTAATCAAGTGCCTGCTGAGCATTGGTTTCCTGATAAACCACCTGACAGGCAAGAGGGAAGGCTTACACTGCAAAGCACTTTGGAAATGAGAAATTGTTTTGGAAATAACACCACTGAATTGTTTCCAATCAATGTAACATCGATACTGATTTCAAATCACCTTGCAAATTCCAACCCCTCCTCCCAGTTCTCCAACATCATGCACAGAAATCAGTCTGGTGCCTTTCCTAATGGGCAAATAATAAATTTCAGCATCCATTTTCCCCACAAAAAAAATAATAGTTTTATGTAAAACACTAATAAACAAAAACAAGACACAAGGAATTATTCAGTTTCAAGGAACAGATGTCTGGCCTATTTGCAGTAATACAACCCACTGCCACACAATCAGACTGCTTCAAATGCCGGGAACAAGATCTGAAAGTTCAAATGCAAATGTGCCTGGTTTTAAGGAGAATGAATAAAACTTTATAAAATCCTGCTTCATATTTTTCTATGACAGATCTATTAAAAAGCTAGGCAGCAGTAAAAACTTATAAATTTTATTCATTTTATAAATTTTATAAGCAAAAATTTGTAAGATAACCTGGAAAGAAGAAATCATGATTTATGCCCTAAGTTTGGCAGAAACAATTCCGTTTTTCAGACTGAAAGTTACTTGTACATATTATGCTTTAGAAATAGAAATTACAGAAAATGGTTCCTGCAAAACAGTATCTGCAAAAATATTTACCCAGTGATTGTAATTTCTGTAGTAGTTCTTTACAAATATTGAGGATAAAAAGAATTTAAAGATGAAGTAGTTCCCAGATGTAGATAAGAAAATAAGCTTCTTCTCTGAGTAGGCCTGGCTGAGTAAATGATGCTAAGGAATTCATATTTGTCAGCTGAAAAAGTAGGGCTAAAGTTTACTGTTTTCTAAAATATATCTGGTATTAATGAATAAATTGTACATAGGATTTGTTTCACACAAAAAAAATTTTGAATTTTGATAACGGAAACAAGGTGTGTGAAATAATCATAAAATAATTCTATTATTATAGTAAAAAAAATAATGTATCTAGGAATACAACTAATTATCCAAGGAGAAAAATCTAGGTATTTTCATTCATTAAAAATTAGTTAATGTTTTCTTGATATACAAGGTAAGGTTTATCTATTTACAATTCCTGGCATTTGACCAACAAAATCTCACAAAAACCTTAAGGAGTCCACAGTTCCCTGTGCTGCTGCTGGAAATTAATTTTGCATAACACAGTTACTAGAGCTGATATAATTCTATGTTTAGTCTATTTTATACATAGTACTATTAAAAGATTAATTGAAAAATCACTGGTGAAGATTGGGATTAAACAGCACCTTGAAATTCCACAATAAACTGTTTTTAAAATCAGCCGAGGATCTCACATGGCTCTGAAAGGTTTCAATTATTTATGTGTTTGGCCTGTGTAGCATAAATCCAGACTAATGAGATACAATTGCTGTGTATAAATCTAAAGCATAAAAAACCTCATTTTTTTTCCTCCTCAAATGTCTGGAGGAAGCAGTTAAATTTTCTCACAGAAGTTTGCAGCTTCTGGTCAGGGAGAGCCCAGCTGAGCACAAGGGTTACTCACCAGTGGAGTCTGACCAACAGGCTCACACAGCTCCTAATTATTACAGAATCCCAGAATGGCTGGGGTTGGAAGGGACCTCTGGAGATCATAACCCCAGAACTGTTGGGATTGGAAGGGACCTCTGGAGATCATCCCATCCAATCCCCTGCCCAAGGCAGGGTCACCTGGAGCAGGTGACACAGGAATGTGCCCAGGTGGGTTTGGAATGTCTCCAGAGAGGGGGACTCCATGTCCTCCCTGGGCACCTGTTCCACAGCTCTGCCACCCTCCATGGACAGAAGTTTATCACAGAATATTCTGAGTTAGGAGGGACCCACAAGGATCACTGGGTCCAACTCTTACATGAATGGCCCCTAAAGAGATTGAACCCACAACTGTGGCATTATTAGCACCATGCCCTAACCAGGGGAGCTCATCTCACGGTTCTTGCTCATGCTGAAGTGAAACTTTTTGTGTTTTAGTTTATGGCCATTGCCCCTCATCCTGTCACTGGGCACCACTGAAGAGAGTCTGGCACTGACTTGACACCTCCTGGAGATATTTACGTGGATTGATGAGATCCCCTCTCAGCCTCCTCTTCTCCAGACTAACCCGGCCCAGCTCCCACAGTCTCTCCTTGTCAGAGAGTTGCCCCAGCCCCCAAATCCTCTCTGTGCCCTCTGCAGGACCCTCTCCAGCAGCTCCTTGTCCTTCTTGAAGAAAAAGACATCTTCTTCCAGAATGAATCTTAGCAGCGCAGGTCCCACCTCTACAGCTTAGGACATAAACTGATTTCCATGTGCACATGAAGTTGTAGAGTCTGGGCTGAGACTTTCTCTCTTGGGTCTTTTTCCTAAAGATAATTTGTTTGGCAAAGGCCCCAACGTTTCTTAAGTTTCAAAGAGTCTCCCAGGCCTCCTTTCCCCTTCTTCCCCATCTCCCTCCAATAATTTACACATTTTTAAGATATGGATAGTGCTTACCAGTGTATTTGAAGATGAATGCATGTTTTTTTCTGGTAGATGGAATGAGTGTGTTTAAAGATGTTACAAAAACTGGACCTTTGAATAAAGGACCCTCCTAAGACACCAGGTGTGCTATGAACAGTTCAAGGATGAGCATGGTTGAGATTACACAGTTAGGTAATTAACTCTGGGCAAACAATGTGGCTGTGAAGTATTTTTAAATAAAATGAGCATTATCTGGAGCCTTTGGCATTGTGGTAAAAGCACACTGCTGCAAGGGAGCAGCTCCAGATGTAACTTGGGCTAAGTTCAGAGTGAGAAATCACAAGTGCTGAAGAAACCTCCCTCCTTCTGGGGGAGGTGCTCTTCTCACTGCCCATCCCGCAGCACCTTTTTCACTAAAGGATCTGTGGCTGAAAACAGCAAAAGCTTTTGTAGCAGTCAGGGCCAGATGGAAAGTGCCATATTGGCAACATCAACTGAGACAGATGGGGAAGAGGGAAAACCTGGCTAAAAGAAAAAATGATAAACCCATCACACAATCACATACAAAAATACTTTAAAAACAATCTTTTTGATCTCTGATCCAAGGAAAATACACATACCACTGCTTCAGCATGAGGCTGGGATCTTGTAGAAACAAAAATGGCCTTGATTTAGAGAGCAACTGCCACGTGGAATTCACTGTGTTACTGCTGCTGGTGAAGGGCGCTTCCTTTAGTTACCACCTAACTTTGTTCCTTGGCAGTCACATCCAAGATAATTTACCTTATTGCCTAAGTGTGCCTGAGTCTTGAAAAACATCATCTATTTCCTGACCGCCTCAAAAAGCCACCAAAAGTGGAAGGTACTTCAGTATGCAAAGAAGGGCTCCAAGAGAATGGAAAGCGTTTCAAAGTTAGGAAGCAAAACCAGACATTTTTTCTATAGCAAAATAGATAAAACACAAAGTCAGCTTAAGAGGAAATGCAAAAACTTGTAAGACTTATAACTTCTTAGGACTGCACTGATGAATCCCATTATTTTCTGGAATATATTGTTCCACTTGGTGAATCCAACAATTGCAGATTAAATGTTTTAATGCCAGCTGTTTATTTTAACCTCTGACTCAGTTAATCTCTTGTGAGTTTGTGGCTGTTCAAAGAAAGTTAATAATGAGATGTTAGACAGTTGATTAATTAAAACTAAATACAATTAAAATACTTGAAAATTAAAAATAATCACAGCAATAGTTGCTATAGCGAAATTTCCATGAGAAATGTGAGATGGAGAAGACTGAACTGGCCTCAGTTCTTCATCTGTGTATGTGGTGTTATTTTCTAGTTTTATTTAAAATTTGGCAAAATACACGACTTCTGCCTTTCCCTAGAAGGAAATCAGCTCCCAGCTGCCACGCCATGGACTTCTCTTCCACTTTGCTGTCTTAGAGCTTTGAAGACTTCTTATGCTGTAAGCACAACAGCTGTAAAAATGGATGTGAACAATAGGTTCCTCTTCAATGAAATCTTGCTTGGTCAGGCAGAAATAAGTGGAATGTATTGGACTTGTTTATCTCAAATCCAGCCTTTACTGCTCATTTACTTCAAAGGCAAATTCTTAACTTCATCATACAACAGAAATTCACTGACCCAAGAGCAATGTGAACAAATTTAAATCATATTGGTTTCCTTCTTCTTTTCTTCCTCACAACATTCTCTTCCTTCTTAATTATCATGATTAAGATTCACTCATTGCCAAGTCTGCCGAAAACCACAGTGAATATTTGAGTTTGTGCTCATACTTCTACAACCACAAAAAAACAATAAAAAAAGCAATAGATTTCTTGTTTAAAGGGGAAATTCTTTTTATCACTTATTTGCCTAAGAGCAAGGAAGATGCTGCATTACTGTGACAAATGAAGAATGGTATGTTTCTGGAAAAAAAAAATCTTTAATAACCTGCATTTTTGGGACAGTAATTCAATTTGTTAAGAAAATGAATTCAAGGAATTCAATGATCCAACTTACCAGAAGCATTGCAGAGGTTCCATTTGGCCGGGAGAGCTGGATAGACATTTCAGGGAACATCCTATCAATCCGATTGATCACATCATCAACGTATCTACCAACCAAAGCAAACAGCAGCATTAACACACAGGCTCTCTCTCACAAACTCAGATTATAAAAACTATGCTTTTAAAAAACATTTATCCTTTTTAGTAATCATCCTTTTAAAAATCACCCTTTTTAACCCTGTTCATGGGACTTCCCTGAATCAATTTCTCTCTGATACCTGCATATTTTTCAAAAACACATGCAAGCAATAATTCAAAAAGTTATTGATAAGAGGAAACAAACCAAAGCCCTCTGCAAGTTGTTTCGAAAATCAATTACTCTGCCCTTAAAAACACTCACTCACTTAATTTTTAGTCCAAATCTGTCAGCCTCAAACTCCTGCCATTGCATTTTTATACTTTCTCCTCGGGGGGTTGAAGGACACATGATTAAAATTACTCTTCCAGTGTAGGAATTCACAGGCTGTCATGTCCTTACTCTCTCTTTGATAAACTAAACAGATAAAGGTTTTATCAAAGTCTTTGGATGATTCTTAGGGGTGTTTTTTTCCCCTGAATCGTTCCAATTTATTTCATGCACTGGTGACTCTGACATTGGCTGGTAAATTCCAGATGTTTCTCCGGAGCAATCAAACACAAAGGTAAAATAACATCCTTTCTGCTGGGTATAGTCCCTGTTTCTGCAGGCCAAGGTGAGCTGGCACACAGTTGTCCTGTTCCCTGGCATCAAATTAAGAGCTGACCTCCATTAACATTGAAAATGGCCTTACAGAGACCTTGTTTCCCAGGACACATCGCCCCAACCCATGGACATGCCTCCCATCCTTCAGCCACTCCTCTGGACACATTAAAATCCAAGTATTTGCTTTAGCAGTGTTTACAGGACAGTCTGTATCATCTGTGCACTCCATTTACAAACTCTGCAACTCAATCAGATCCATGAATGAATTCTTAAATAAAAGTGATTTCATGCTAATCCACATATGTGCTCTGAAAAAATAAAAAGACTTTGGAAAAATTGGTTGCCTGAGTTAGATTAACAGTAAAACTAAAAAAAAAAAAGCTAATAATTTCCCTTTAATCTGCTTAAACAAAGGCAAAAAAATGTTGAATTCTTGCTCTTCCAAGTAATTAGGTTCTAATGTTAGTGCTAAAACCCCCTGAACAACAGTGAGGTGCTATGCTCCAATTGCTACTTTGCAAAGGATTAAAACAATCAGGAAAAAAAAAAACAAATCAGGAAAGCTACACCTCCACAGCTGGTAAAGTCAGCTCTTAGAAGTAACCAAAGAATGAAATGAGTTATGACAATTTTGCACAAAAGCCTTAATCCACACTTGTCATTGTGCAGAAGAAAGTTCCCCCATTCACTGCAATGACTCATTAGCACTTGCTGCTGATAAGCAAAGCCAAAAACATCCAGAAGCCAAGAACTTCCTCAGCACGGGGAAGGAAGAGGCTCATCAGACACTGCTCCAGGAGGAAGAAGCTACACATGGACAGCACGAACCCAACTCATTTCAAACACTGCTGAATCCCAGACTTATTTCATACAACAGGAGAGTTTATACTGTTTCATAAATGCCATTACTCCAGGCTCTGCAAATAAATTAATCTCTTGCTTGTGGGGGACCAGGGGTGACTGGCTGTGGTACAGGCAAGGAGAGATTCTGTGGTTCTGAACATGTCGTGATGCAGATTTTTGCATAGCTTAAGTTTTCCAATTTGCCAAGCTTTAGGCAGTAAGAAGGTAAAAACAAACACAATAAGAAGTTGCAGCAAACAAGACACTGACACAGTCAATGCATTAAGGAAGGAAAATGCAAGTCATTTTAAATCATGTGAACAACAGTTGGACTCAGGCATTTAATCTGCTTACGTCCTTCAGAAAATCCCAGCGGACACGTACACGCATCCTTTGAAAATGGGATCCAGGCTGGCTGGAGGTAATCAATTCTTCAAAGCCTTTCTTAGATATGATTATTTTTAAATGCAAAACTTGTCTTGACCAAGAGGCTTAAAATCTGACTCAAACCCAACTGTCACCTTTTACTTTGTGAGTAGTGTAAGACAGAACGGGGAATTCACAGGGTTGTGAAATCTTCCCTTTAAATGAAATCACACATACAGCAAAGCAGAAATCTTCTAATTTGCATTAACAACCTTCTGAAAGCACTTAAAGGTGACTTACTACGACTTTTTGGGCTTAGATGTCTGTTATTTTGTACTGCTTTTCATAGACCAGTTGACAGAAGGAAAGTTAAAACCACATGCTCCAGGAAATGTGATGTTTTACTCTGGGAACTCTATCAGGACCATCCACACAGGCAGCCTTTGCTTCTCTTCCCAGTCAATGGGATGTCAGAGAAGATCCCAGACCAATGGAATAAAAGAGCATTGACACACATAGAATTGTTTTGTGCCCCTATGCCTTTTTTCAAGCAGACATCAGGCTTTTCTGAGCACTCATCAGAACAGAAAGATTCTTGAACAACATACATATAATGACTCAATTAGTGTGACTGCATTGGGCCCTCAAATATAAAATGACAAGCAACCTAATCTAAGGCAAAATTCTTCTGTAGATTTGCCCTTCCAAGAGGATATCTGGTAAGACATCTTGTGAAGGGATGGACATGAGAAATCAGACACAGAGAAGTAATGTAAAAGAGTAACTGGTGATGACTTCAGAGAAAACTGAGAAACACATGAAAAAGAAGAGATAAAGTGCACTCCTGAGGCTGTCTGGAAAGAGGGTCAGAGAAAAAGCTGCTGTCTGGAACTTATTTTGTAGAACTGAAATACATAAATTTAGTGCCAAAATAAGCACTTACAAAATTTACACATCTCTGTCCAGTTTTAGCTCAAAATACGATAGTTCCTATTTATGTTACAGAACCTCTTGCCCAGTCTCAGAAAAGCAAAGCACTTGAGGATGGAGAAAAGTCTAATTTTACTTTGCCAACAAGCGCTCCTAACTTCTGACGTCCCTTGCACATCTCAGTTCTCTCCTACATACAAAAGATGATGGTTGGAATGAGCATGAGGAAATAACGCAAAGCGGGGAAAAGCAAATGGCAATTGATTTGCTCAGACACTTTGCCTATTTTCATCTTAAGAAATTAATGGAATTCTCAGAATTACACACAAGATGGAATTTCATGTCCTAGAACAGGCATTGTTCCACCTATGAAGGGCTGAATAGTGTCTAGACAAACTCCCCATCGCTTCTCCAGGACGCAAAGGTTGTTCAGAAAGGTTTGAAGTCAGACTGCAAAAGATTGCAGCCAGTAATCCCCATTTTACAGCACAGAATTTAAACTCTTTATAGACAGAATTTCATACTGTGAACTATCCTAGGTCTCAAAAAACATTTAACAACTTCTCATTGCAACATCCTGAGTTAGTCCCATTCTATTCAAAAAGGCTTTAAGTAACTTCATCAATGCCTGCATCCTAATCCAGATCCATATGGACCTCCTAATCCAGATCCCTAAACATCCTACTCAGAAAAGAACAACAGACTCAACCAACAGGACTTCACCTCATTAAACCTTAACAAGCACTGAAACAATTTCCCCAATGTAATTTTACTGGTCTGAGAGGAGATTTTTAAAACGTCTTCAACAGCAGGTTTGTACCAACTTCCCTCTCCCATTTTTCCTTCTTCTTTACTTCATGACAGAGGTTCATGATTTTTAAGGAGGTATTAAAATTGTATTTTAGACACAAAATCTTTACTTAGAAAATGCTAATAGTATCATTCAGGGGTTTGCATCTGAATGTGCAGAGCCAGCCAGTCCATCAGATGCTCTCAAAGGCTGTCAATGCTATAAATCAGTACTTTTATTTTAATGTAGAAGAGTGATTTTTTCCAAACATGCCAGATTAATACTACAAAAGTCAAAACAAAATAAATCTACTTAATGAACATCAGCAATAACTAAAATTAATTCAAAACACTGCACTTCAAATGAAGCCTTGTTATGAACACACAGAAAATTCAACACTAGAACAAAGTAATAGAAGTATTAGTTGCAAAATCTCTCTGCCATTTTGCCAGTAAGTGTACACATCAATCCTTTAGTCCCTATTAACAATGCCTGGAACAGGCAGAAGACACCTTTGAAGCCAGTTAGAAAATACTGTTTAGAAAGGCCTAATTATCTATGCAAAACATTCACCGAGAAGTTTCATGCTAAAACATCAGGTTGACAATGCAGAAATAATTCAGGAACCATTTCTGTAGATAAATAGTCTTGTACCATCTCTTTGATTCACATTAAGGCCCCCCAAAAGACAGCAATATAGGAAAGTAATTCATTATAAATGCCTTTCAATTCCACACTGGACAGATGGCTTCGCTCTCTAATGTGACCTCTCTTTTTCTTTTTTTTTTTACTTTTACTGGATTAGATCCAGCAATCCAGTGTTAGCGTGATGTTTAGCAGCTCAGACAAGACTTAAATAGCATTTATCCCACACAGTGTTTCACTTGCATGCTGTTCATTTTTTCCACTCAATACAACAATTTAAAGATTAGAAACATAGGTATTATAATAATAATTTTATTTTGGAAGAAAGAAGATTTTGCTAGGTGATCTTGGGAAGATGGAGAAAAAGAGAGAAGGGGGGAAAAATACACATTTGTAACATGAAAGAGGTTAATCTTTCCTATACACTCAGCGGAGAACACCACACATAAGATGAAAATAAACTCTACAATTCTGCTGAATCTGGATTCATGATATTCTGGAGAGCAACAGGGGAAACTCTCCACACATCCTCTCACTTACTAACGTAGTATTTACTTGCTCACAGATTTTAATTTTTTTTTTTTTGGCTTTCAGTTCATATTTTCAATCCAGTTAATAATTTCTTTTCACATGTGTGATATTTCAGAAGCATGAGCTGGCCCTGCTGCACATGTTGGGTTGGTTGATGGAGGCATCGGGGGACAGCGTTTGCCTGCACTCATTCCAAGACCTATGGAACAGCTATTTTTTGCAGAAACAAGACTTAATATACAACTTAAAGATTTTAGCAGCAGCAGGATTTAAAATACTACAGACTTATAAAGAGACTTAATAGTTTTCAGGCAGCCTGATTAGAGAAATAGTACATTTTCACACATACAGGGTAATCACAGTTCTAGTGTGATTTATTCATCATGGAATTTAAGTTTTAATTTGATTCAGCTACCTGCTAGGCAAGTCTCTGCAGGTAGCAAATTCAAGTTGATAGAAGGCTGCTCAGAAGCATCAATTAACAATAGTTATTAAAACAGTGACCTCTGCCAGCTTTGGTGAGATGACACTTCCTGCTTGGATAGGCAATGAAGAGCGTGAAAAGAAATTCAACACCACTCACACTGAGAAAGTGACTTCATGTCTCGAGACTAAATTAGACAGCTGGCACCATCCCTGACATCTGTACAACAATCCTGGAAGTCTCTGCCTCCTTCTCCAAATTCCACAGGTTTTCTTGGTTTTTTTTTTTATTATTGTTAACACAGGCCCTTGCTTTTCACTTCTGTAGAACCTCTATAAAATGCTCACGGTTTCCTGGCTCCAGTACTAAACTTGCTTGTTTTGAGCAACTTCTCCTCCAGCTAGGAGTTTCCTTGCCAGGCTGTTTTCTCATACAGTTGTTAACACCGTCCTCTTGTCCTTTCTGAACAAACTGCTTCAGCAGTTTCCTCTCTCTTCTCACCCAATTTCCAAGTTTCTCGTGGTGGAAGATTCCAGCCAGGATCCTCTTGGTTCATCTTTCTCTTCCCTCCTCATCTGTACACTGACTTGGTCTTTGCTACTCCTGCAATGCCTCCATTCCTGCTATAAAATCTTTATTCATGACACGTCAGAAAGGCAAAGTGTTCTTTCAAATAATTACCTGACTTCTAACTACCAGGAGGTGAGGTGAGGGCAGAAGGAGCAAATCTGAGCTGTGCACAGTTCTTCAGTCTTGAGGCTAAACCACAGAATGAGCAGGAGGGAGTTTCAGCACTGGAGAGCCTTGGCAATATGAATCCACAGGTGTGGGAAGAAGTCAGGATGTGTGGGCTGCAAGGAATTAATTTGCTAAGACACAAAGGTCCTAAGGAACAAATTTGTGCCCAACTCCACTCCACCTTCAGAGGAGAAGGAAGACAACACACATTTGAAAGCACTGAAAGATCCAAACCTGAGAGAAGGGAGACTTCCGTGGATTCTTACAAATCCGCTTGTTTTCAACTTTGCTACGGATGTTATTTCGGTCATAGAGGAATTATGCTTTCTTATTGAGTGGATGCAAAAGATTAAGTTATGTGCCTAAATAGTCTAGCAGTGTTTACACATAAACACAGGGTGGTCTGCTGCAAAAGCATATGCACACAGAGCTGTATCAAACACTCGCCATCTGCACTTCTCACTCACAAAAGGCCAAACCTGGTACAGCACTTACGGATGCATGTGGAATCGTTTGGACACTTCTCCAGAAGCCAAGACAGAGTGGTTAAGGGTTGGATTTACAAAGACATTTAGAAACCTGAGGCTGTGATTCAACTATTTTCAGGCTTCAGCACCAATAGTGACATAAGGCACTGACACATCCCCTCCTGCACAGCATTCAGCCCCCTCAACTGTGCTGTACGAGCTGGAGCTCACAACTGAGCTGGCTTGAAAAAAAAAGACATATTAGTTTAAATCTAAGCCAGTTTCATGATTCAACTCCCTGTGTGGCTGCACGCACCGTGTGCCAGCACAGCTCTTGCTGGCACTACACATCATGGGCCAGGAATGCTGTACACTGGGGTCATTCTATTACAACAATAAAATATTGGTTTATGGTAAAATGTTGTTACTTAAACGGCATTGTTTATACAGCAAACACAATTCTGAATTCTTCAGTGCCACCGTGAGTCCACTGCTAAGTGACGTGGTGCAGACCTGCTTGGAATGTCCCCAAAAGTCTGAGCTGACAGTGATGGCACAAATGAACACAGATTCTGCTGCTGAAGGCTTTTGGAATGCAAACCTGCCGCTGAATCAAACAGTCTCTGGACATCTGTACATTTACATTAAATATGAACACACACCTCTGTAACACACTCTGAAAACACACGTTGTCGGTACATACTTTGCTTTTTAAGACAGAGCAAAAAGACATCTGTTCACAACACTGAATTCCAGTGCACCACCTTAAAAAATGTAGCTTTCATGAGGAAAACTTGGAGTTACAAATAGAGACCTTGCAGTCCAATTCCCAGGGCTATTTTATTATAGCACTGAAATAGCTTTCCTTGTACTTATGTGGAATGCTCTTCAAAATGCCTTTAATTCACAGCAGTAATCATGAGAGGAATACGGATATCAGAATGTGTGAAAACTGGTTAACAAAGCAAGCATGCATCTACTTTACAGTCATCACCAGGATCCTGCCTGAGCCTGCACTGGTCTGTGCTTTATAGAAAGCATTAACTCCTTTATACACACCTTGAGAGGAAAACCAGCCCTCCCTTAACCATGCAGCATCAGTGGTACAGTAATTTCAGAACCAAAACTCCACAGCACATACGTGTTGTTTATATTTCCACTTCTTCATGAAACACAATGTTGCACCACAACCCAACAATAAATGCTAACAGAAGTAATTTCCAGCGGCCTGGGTAAGAATCAGAATTATTACATCAGTGTTTATCTACAAAGATTGCTCCTGAATTATTCCTAACTTGTCAAGCAATTTGTGCCCCACACATCAGCCTAAATTTGCACATGCACACACGTTTCCATACAGCAGAGCTGTCTCAGAATTCCTCAGGAGAAACCCAAGCCAAGAGACCCAGCCAGAGTCCTTTAAAAAGGAAAAACAGCCTTTGCATACACACAGAGCTGTTCCCCATGGTGTTCCAAAGCTGGATAATGCCCCTCTACCCTCTTGGGGTTCATCTGGGGTTGCTGGGTCAGTGCTTTGTGGTGAACCCCCCTCTCCTGCACTCCCAGAGTTCTGCAGTGAGGGACAGGGGGTTAAGCTGATGCTGATCTCAGTAAACACCAGACGGTGCTTTGTCAAGGGCCTCAAAGTAAGGCATCAAGTTCAGTCCTGCTTTGAGGCAATATGATGGGCTGGGATGGTTTCTAGCCCACCTGCCCAGCCAGATTCCCAAGGGAATTGAGTGGGGCTGTCTGCCATCTGGGAAAGGCCCCGCTGTGTGGACTGAGCACCTGATGGGATCCTGACACCGTGCATTACTCCACACTGTCACTGAACTTGAGCTCAGCCTTCTCAAGCTAGAATTCAGTATTTTATAACATGCTATTTTCAACTCTGCTACTGAAGATTTACTGCAACAGCAAAGCCTTCTCACTCTCTTTCTGTGTGCTTTATTTCTCCCTCAACAGAGCAGAAATTACAGTACTTACCTCCTTTTATGAACAGCAACAGATGATGCATGATACCTATTATTTATTCTATACTTATGAGAAGCAGAGAGATTTTATCTTTGGGTGCAGCAACTGATGAACAGGAAACACAGGATGTTGTGCCCAGTTAGACCTTTAGTAGACTGGGCTTGACCATGACAGACACTGCTGGCAGGAAGAGATCTTAGTGATCACTTCTCCTAGGCACATCAACTCCCAGAACTTAGTGAAGGCACCACAAATTCCAGAGGCTGAGAGGAAGGGAGGATTAAGGATCTAATATATAGAGAATAGCTAATATATCAAAACAGGAGAGCAGAGCAGACCGTTTCATACACAGGACCAAAATACACAGAACTAGCCAGTAAAGACTCAAATTTTAGGCTTCATCAATAGACTTCAAACGGCCACTCAAAAAAAAATCATCCACTTCAAGATCTAGCACTTTGTTAAAATTATAAATTGTGGTATGAACAGGTAAGTCTTAATATCGCTAGTTCTAAGGGTACTTAGGATACTTGATATCAGCCTCTAAGGATCCTTAAGATCAATTTGTTCTTCTGTAATTAAGAGGGAAGCAAAGGTGAAGAAGAAAGCAGAAAAGATGAGATATAAACGTTGTACAGCCCACTGCAATTTATTACACAAACGTTTACCCATTTCAAATTTTGTGAACACTTACTTTAAGTTTTCTTGAGGGAATTTCATAATGAGTCCTGGTTTTTAGCTCTTCAGAATTATGCTCTGACCAAGTACTTCGATCTGCCTGTGATACTACAGAGATAAAAATCTATCTTACAACTCAGAGGTTTATCAAAAGACTCCTTCAAGGTCATCTTCACACTTCAGTAGAAAAACTGAAGATAACAAGTACAATTAGGCATTTATAAACTTAAGACTCTCCCAGTACAAACATTTAGGAGAGACAAGCCCTTCAAAAACATTATTTTATAAAAAATACGCTTTCATCACTTCTTCCTCCAGCATGACAAGCTGTTCCTTAGGTTGAGATTTTTTATAGGGCTTATGGAAATTAATTGCGTGGCTTCCGCTGAAAGTCAACGTGGAGGAGGAGGGCGAATTCCCTTGAGGAAATTCTCTGAGAAAAACTCTTTCCTTGAACAAGAAAGTTGGCTAAAGGAAAGGGCTCATCATGGCTGTAACTCCTGGGCTCAGTGAACACAGTCCAGACATGGCAGCAAAGCGACAGCAGAAATTCACTGCACCTTTCTGGCCATTTTCCCACTCTTGTAATCAGATTCCCTCTCATTTGTTATTTCCACTCACACAAGGATCATGTGCAGCCCCAGCAGAGACCAGAGAGGTTTTAAGTTCACTGTGGCTTTTGAAATGTTGGAGCCTCTGAGCTGGAGTTTAAAGTCCTTCATGGGGCTGAGAGCTGGACTAAAGCCAAGTACCACAGTAAGAAATACAGAAATTCAGAAGTGTAGTCCTATACCTGCAACGCTTGACATCACCTGCAGAGCTTCCCTAAAAAGTAAAACCTAAGCTAGCATTAATGCCAAACATATCTAAAGTAGAATAAGCCCTGCAAAACTACCATGTCTGGGGCAATCAGGGAGAAAAGCTCAGCCGACTAAAAAATAACATGATTCTGTTTATGTAGGTAAACTAAGAGAGAGAAGTGCCCAAGTGAAATCCAAGGACTGAAGATCTCCCAAGGTAAGTACAAATATGATAATTAACAGTGCCTAGCTTAGTTCCTAAATACGTTTCCCTATCCACTTCATGAGTATCGAGCTCAAAACTCGTGGAGAGCAAATTCCTTTAAGGAATGTCAAATCGGTTATTCAAAGTAGAAAAATTCTAAATTGTCAGATAATTTCTAACAGTAAATAGGCAGAGATTAGGAAAAAAAAATAAGGACAGTCTATGCATTCACAGTCCTTTATTAAAAACAAACAAAGAAAAAATGAAGACTGTCCACTGTAATGTGACTGAGTGGTACAAAATAATCCACCTGTCCCTGGGACTGTACTTGGTGAAAAGCCAGCATCTGTACTCTGCCAAACGACATCTCGAAAGTGCTGCCAGGGAAGGGCCAATAAAACATTTCTTGCAGACCCTGCAGACAACAGGAGCCTGATGAACCCTTTCTGATCAGCAGCCCCAGTGTCTGGCCTGTCTGTCAATGCCAGTGGCTCTCAGCAGGGAGTGGTTTATTATTCTAATAAGGTGCTCCAGTAAAGAGAGGGTCAGCCCTGAATCACTGCCATGAGAAGATTTAATTAGATTTTTACACTGGCTAAAGACATTCCCTGCACACACACAAAATCTTAAATTTGGAGATAAACGACAGTGTATTTTAAGGCAAGGTTACTCTTCCTTTTGTTTTAAACATCCTGTTTCTGTTTTTCCTTTTCTTGAGACAGCTGTTTTACATTACAGTTACACTGTCCAAGCTTAAAGTTTTCTTCTGGAAGAGTTCAGTAATTTTCTGATGAAAAACTCACTAGGCAAACCTGCTGAAGTACTCCACCTAATACAGAGCTCTGTAATTTCCTAGGAAAATCTCTGAAAACCCATACCCAATTAAAAATTAGAAAAACCCAACAAAACAACCCAAATTTGCTTCATCACAGAGTAAAAGCTGTAGAACAGTTTGATATTGAATACATGTACACTACATACCAATGTATTATTGTTAATATGCTGTTTTAATTAAAAATATACTGGATAAAGAAGAGAAAGGGGCTCAGCTGTATTAGTCCACACAACTGCAAACTACCTGGATTAGCAGACAGAACGTTCATTAAGGGTAACCTCATATCAAAGATTTTTCTAAAAGCCACCAGAGGAACGTTGAAGTCAACCACGAGCACCAGGGCCATTAGGGCTGTATCAATCATTAGGAAACCATTATCTCAAATTCATGCTGCTACCAGGATACGGGTTCACCCAGTAACATGACAGCAAATTATATGATTAATTAGCTCCCACATAGCTACTGTGAATCAACCAGTTGAAACCGATGCCCTACAGAAACAGATAAAATATTACCAAATGGTAGCTCAAAAGATGTTCCTGCAGTTACACTTTCAAACACTGGTGAATTTGCAGATGTTTTAAGGGAGCTCCCCACCCATGCTCACTTTGCATTCACTCCTCAGTGCACTGACGTGCACTTCTGTGTTTGATTTTTCTTTCACCATTTAATTATTTTCACTTTTTTTGCCTAATTGCAATCATCAAGTTTCCTGTAGATTCAAAACATAAACTACACTGGCATTCATCTAATGGCACCCGTTCTTAAGAGCACTTCAGAGGCATTTTTAAAAAGGAGACAAAATATATGCCATTGACTGTATTGTGTAACTATTTGGCAAAAGACACAATGAGACAAACATTGCACAACAACTCTGAAAAGGACGATGGGAAAGCTGGAAGAGAAAGCTTAACTGAGAACAAAACAAATTAAATTACATCCACCACTGAGAACCTCCCTGCTTGAACTGGTGTCCTGCACCCCACCCCATCAGCTGAGTCAAGTGGTGAGAAGTCAGCAACAGCAAAAAAACCAAAACATGGGCAAACAAAACAAATGGCTCATTTTATTCTTTTCAAGGGCTTTAAAAACCCCTGAAGCACATGTGTGTACAAACACTACCCAGTATTACAGTGCTCAATGCTACCTGACACCTGGAGATGCTCTGCTCACTCAGAGCTGAACTCTTCTCAGTACATCCTCTCCTTCACACTCAGGAGATGGGAATGAACTAGTTATTTAGGATCTGAAAACAATAGAAGTCAACTATGGAGAGACCTTAATGTGAGAGAAAACAACTTCATCCTTGAAACTCTCCGAAACAAACCAGAGCAGGCTACGAGATAAAGAGATATTTGAAACAACTTGAAATCTACAGACCATCCAATAACCAGGTTCTCTGTGTACCTTCTTCCCACCAGCATTTTACGGTATGTTGAGAATTTCAGCAGAAAGAATTTGAGAGATTTGCAAAATGCACACCTTTAAGACCCAGTACTTATTTACTGACACATCAACAAGGCAATTAGTGCAAAAGCAAACTGTTCACTTGCATTAAGAGCTTTTTGGTGGAGAGTGATGCCTAAGACACCAAAAATTACCTGGCTTTAATACATACCAGCATAGAAACAGATGATTCAATCACGGCACTGCTGAGAAATGCAGAAGTACAGAGCAGAACAGAAAGAAGGATATTACACTACTCAGGCTTCAATACCAGAATCTTTATCCCTATCGATGACTTCATAAAAAACTGAGGGAAGATAGCAATTGTGGAACAACAAAAAGAAATTAGTAGCAGCAGATAATATTTTAGTTGTACTAGCAAAAATTATAATTGATTTTCTGTCTGTGGTGTTAAAGTTGCTATCTTTGCTCTGAAAATAAATTTTCATTTAAAAAGCATAATCACATGTTAAAATAGTTCTACCTGGCATTTTCTGTCCACAGGCTCATTTTACAAGAGGGATACAAGAGCCACCATTGCTCTGTCACGTCAAGAAATCCATTTCACTTCCTTAGGAATACCTAAGATTAGAAAGCATTAAATTTGTTTATCATCTACTATGCTGTAAAATCATGTTGTTGAAGAAAGAACCTTTTGTCTAAATGAGGAGCAACTTTCAAACTAGAAAAGATCATGGAAGCATCAACACAGAAACTGTTTTTAAGCCAAATTTCAGATTTTACAAAAATCATGCAACTGTTACTTCAAATGCCAAGCACTCCTCCTTGTACCACTCCTTTCAATTAACTCATCAGCTTCTCACTGTGGGATTTTGAAGCAAGCTACTATAATCTACATTATTACTTAAAGTAGTTTCTTCAAAAATATCTGTTTTCTCCATCAGCCACCGCCCTCAAACCGTCCTTCTCAAGGGTTCACAAGCAGTGGGCTTTCAGCTCTTTTCAAGACCTGTCTACATGGCACACACGAAATCTGTCATGAGCAAAAGCATCATCTCTGCTGAGCAACTGTCAAAATGCAAAAGCCAAAATGAAAGAAGGTTCTGCATGTAAAACAGGGAAGTAGAAAAGCCTGGGTTTTGGCTTCAGGGCAGCTCAGCTTTGCAGGGCTATTTTGGACACAGAAACTACATTCTAACTTGAAACGCATCAAAACCGTAGGGTATTTTTTGCCACTCCTAGAGCACGTTTGATTTTAATACCAAACACTGAATACAACAATCAGCAAAGGAGCTCAACAATTCAGAGGCCACAGAAGTTTAGGCAGCTTGACACACACTGACAGGCTCCAGCCAGGCTTGTGTGTAATTATTTCATGTGTCTTTTCACTTTGTCTTCCATCACTGAAATGAGCACCTAAAGGCAAGAACACAAAGGATACAGGATAATACATCACCACTCACTTACCACAACAAATGCTGACAGTGGATACTCAGAGCTTCCTATTAGGCCTTGCAAATAGGAATTATCTGGTCATTCATTCCTCACAACGTGTCACTCCTGGACTCTGGATTTTTAAAAAAATTACTTGGTCTTGAATAACCAAAATTAAAAAGGAGAAGTCCAGACTCTTTCCCTGGATGAAGGCATCTGCCTTGTGGTGTGGTTAATGCCTCCTCTTCTCCCAGCTTTGTACCAATATTGCTCGAGTCACTCCCAGCATTCCTGCACAGCTTCCAGATGATAAAATTCCCACCATTCCCATGGGGAAACTGAGGCACAGAACAACTCAACAAAACAGTAATTTGCTCTGCAATAACTTGCTTAGGAGGCTCTGCATCTTTTTTAATTGCTTTCAAACACACATGGCACAGAATGAAAAGGCTGAACACTGTTCCACAATCAGGGATTGGAATCAAAGCATTACATGCAACAATGGAGCATAATGATCCTACACAGAATACAATCTTCATTTCATTTCATTCCATTCCAGGCAAGCTCAGTAAACGTTAAATAAGTGATTCACTACTTTACCACAAACTCTGTGCCAAACTCTTACTTACTTTCCCAAAACTGAGTTTCAAAGAACAATCTTGAGCAACACAAAAGCATAAATTTAATTTCAATGCAAAAACTGCTGCATTAAGGTGCCTTTGGTTGCTAAAATTAGAGGGCTTACTATAGGATTCCCCTGGCCATGACTCACAGACAATAAAGACACGGTGTGTAGCCACAGAAAAAAGCCAAAGCCAAGTCTGCCAGTGTTAACAAGGTCTTCCCTGTCCAGTTTTCACTCCCTATGTTACCCATGCAAAGGCAAGAATTGGGTCAATACACAGACAATGAGGTAAATGTATCTATGTCAATTAGCAGCGTTCATCACGCTATTGATACACTTATTTTCACAATAACACACACGCTGCTGAGTAACATCACTGAAATGGAAAGGATGGTGTTACTCCTGTGTAGGTAAAACCTACACAGCAAAGACCAAGTGCCTTCCAAAATTAACCCATCAAGAATGGAAATAACAGTAGAGCAGCATCTATAAAGGGATGAAAATTGAGTCACTTCACCCAGCGAAACTTCTAATGGTTCCATTTTATTTATTTTTTCCCACTGTGTGTTGGGAAAATGGGCCTAGAAAATAACTGTACCAAAATACTTCAAATCATTTTAAGTGAAGATTATATTTAGAGGAGAAAACTATGAAGTCATCAGCTGGAATTTGCTACCCCAAGCTTTTTTCATTTAACCCATCCATAGGGTTTCTTGTAAACACACAAATACCCAGAGAATGCCCTAAAGTGAAATTAAAAAGTAATAACAGTTATTTTTAACAGCAGGTAAAGAAAGCAGAGCAAAGCAGTTCTCCTGTGCATCCTCTGTAGTTAGAAGGGACATTTAGGCATCCTCTCACACCCTGCAGTCCCGCCATGAGCACAGCCAGAGCCCGGCACCACCACGGTCCCCAGGGATGGGAACAGCCCCCTGAGCTCTCAGGACACCCCCATGGTGCAGTTCATCACTTGGGAAAACTTCACCCTTTGTAGAGTTACTGCTGAAACTACACGGGGCTTTAATTGCCTTTATTTTTAGGTAAGATTTGCATTTTTGAAGTGTTTTTCCTGTGACACACACCTAGACCTTCCTTCTCCTCAAGGGTACAGGGTTCCCATTTGAAAGCACTTTTATCCCCCCTCCCACTGTTGCTGCTTAGTTCTCCTCTCAGACAGACAAAGGTTACTTTGTAGAGGTACAAAAATGAAGTCATTAATTAATACATCCACAAAGAGCTTATATCACATTACACAATATGATTATACAGTAAAGCTGGTCTGGCTGAGCCACCAAAATATAAAGACCTTCTCGCTCCACCTTATTCCAGCTCTGCTCTTCCTGCTCCTCATCTCTGACAAGGGAATATACAACCAATGCAGATGTAAACATTTGCTGTAATACATTTTTGAATTTGGCAAGAGGCAGTTTTAATTTATTCTTTTCAGATTGATTGTCTGCTGCAGTCAAGCAGCCTCAAATCCCCATCCCCCAAATAGCAAAGCTAAAAAAAAAGGGAATTGGGGGGGGTGGGTTTAAAACAATCCTATTATAAAATCACAGCTTTAGCAAAAGCTTTGATATCATTATTAGATTCATACAAATTTTCTCTCTTATCTAGCTTGTTCCTCACTGTCTTAATTAGTTCAACCACATGTAGTTTGTGTTCTTTTTAACTTTTTTTTTTTTTTACACAGAAACAAGCAGTTAAACTAGTATTTGCAGTCTTTAATTACACATTAAAATCTTCATCCTTAACTTTCTTTGTTACTGAAAGTACAGGGATTCCCTACAGTGCAATATTAATGTTCTGCTCTAAATGCTGCAAGGGCATCTTCTAATGGTTGGGACTGTGGAACAACTTTTAATTAATTGCCACCTTTTAATGGCACAGTTCTCACACAAACATTACCTTTAAGGCAAACATACATCAAAGAGTCAGAAATTTGCTCTTTCACAACAGAGCTGCGCTCCCCAGTAACTCTCAACTCACTAAGGGTCTGCTGCTCTGGATCTGTGCATGTTCTGGAAACAGCAGATCAACACTGCTACACGGCCCAGAGTCTCCAAAAAGATTCATCTTTTCCACTTCCTAAATACAGTGTTCCAGTCAATCTTCCCCGAAGTAGATGGCAATGATTTCAAATCGCTGTGCTCGGTCACACAGGGCTCCACATCACACTCACAACAATCCTATTTGGGGGATTATTTGTGGAATATGACAACAAAATGTCAACAGCCACCAGCCCCAGGTGCTTTCTGCCTCATGTCTCCATGACAGGCACGTGCACAGAGCTCATCACATTGGTCCACAGTGGCTCACAACACTCTCGTAACAAGAGCTCTACACACAGTAAAGAAATTGTGAAATCTTAATTGCATGCACTCTCATCCCACAGTACTTGGTTAGAAGAGTTGTTGAAAAGTGAATAAATAAAATAGATTTTTCCTCCATGTTAAAATACACTGTGAAGTTTTACCTACTAACCAATGTTTCCTGCCCAGAGAAGCTGTGGCTGCCCCATCCCTGGCAGTGTCCACGGCCAGGCTGGATGGGACTTGGAGAAACCTGGGATAGCTGAAGGTGTCCCTGCCCATGGCAGGGGGTGGAATGGGATGAGCTTTAAGGTCCCTTCCAACCCAAACCATTCTTTGCTTCTTTAATGCATATTTCAGTCATTTACTACGGATAAAGCAACATCCAAGATCCTTTTGTATTGTATGGATAGAAATTATTCTCCTGTTACTGAATATCATAAGGAACATTTCGTTTTAGTCAAAGTATTTCCTTTGGACAATCTGTGTTGATCAATGCCTGCTGGTTTTTTGTAACTACTTTGTAAGAAAATATGCAGCTGCATAGTACTTAATGGAATGAAATTAAATTCAGCATATAACTACAGCCAAAAAAAAAAAAGCATTGATTTGGCATAACAAAACAAAGAAGATTACTGTAGAAGCCCCTGCTGCCAGATATATCAACACATTAGGAGATTAAATCAAGATTAAAATGTTTAAAAGAACTGTGTTTCTAAAGATGCATAGAGCAGCAAAGCTCGTGTTTTTTGGTATCTAAACAGGTTACAAAGTACCTGTGAAGTCCCAAAGTTAACATGATACATAACCCAAGTGAACAGCACCGAAAACAAAGCAGAGACATCAAACAATTTAAGAGCACCTATTTTAAAATTTACCTGTTACACTGAAATAAAATTTCAACTGGATTATTCCCTTCTGCCTTTTTTGGAGAAGAGTTTGATAAGGTATCTTTGGCTACAAATAGTGAGATGACCACTGTTATATCCCAGGTATGTTACTGGATTTGATCTCTCTGGAGTTGCCTAATAAAGCCCTTCATGAAATCAAAACTGTACTGTGGAGTTTTTTCTTTCCAGTTACACTATATTGACTACTAAACAGTAAATACCACATAACTGAGACAGATTGCCATTACATTTAATAGCAGACTGCTCCCCCCCACCATATTTAAACAAAACACACCCAAAGCAGCAGGATAAAGCAACAGCCAGTCACAGAGCTCTGGAACATTTGTCCCTGCTGCTGACATGGGCAACTGGGAAAAAAAAAAATCTGTCTTTAAAAGCTTAGACTCATCTCTCAACCAGATGACAAGGACTGTCACTCACTGGTTTTACATCTGAAATCCAGAAAGGACAATCCAACACCCACCCAAGGGCTGCTCCTTTGGAAAACTCAGTTCAAGACACGTTAATGGTGTGTTATCACCCTGGAATTGTCCCATATAATTTGTTACACAGATGGGTTCAGTCAAAGGAGATGCTTCCCCACCGTTGGGATTCCACTGCCCTGGCCACACAACCCCCGAACAAACTGCAATCAGTATGGGAGTCAGGGATAAATGGCAACACACTGCAACTCCCCACTACAACAGCTTCACAAAAGAGCTCTGCAACAGGAGTTCAACCATTAACTACAGATAAAGAGAAAACAGCACATTGATGTGATCCAAACTGTACACAAGACACCAAATACTAAAATTAATGTTCGATCGACATGATACATAACTGCAAAGTAATTAAACTTATTCTTGTAAATATTATTGTCCTACAGCATAAAGAACTAATTTTTAATCTTTTTTTCTTTCATATAAAAGGGGATTAATTTGTGGAGCAAAAGGGTCACATGTTTCAGCAACATGTTCTTTTACAGTTCCTGTTGCACTGTCTTGCTGAAATCAAGCTAAAGGAATTCCGTGAGAAACTTAAACATGAACAGGGATATGAAATGAGCTCCCAGTATTGAAAGATATTGAAAACTGATCTCTTCCTTATTAATACAATTCCCCATCATGTACAAAAAGATATCTCCATGTTCCAGAATGCAAACAGAGTTTTAATCTTTAATTACATTCTCAACCTCAGCTCTTCTGGAGAGAAGTATAGATGTGGGCCTGAGGATTATTGCTTTATTACATTATCATCTCCGTGGTATTTAATGAATATTGATACTTAATGCAGCTCTGCCAGTACAGGCAAAGAAGAATTTCAGAACTGCACAAAGAACTTCCAATTATTTTTCTCAAAACAGAAAATGCAGCCACACACTTTGCTCTTCTACACTTGAATACTTCAGGAGGAGGCCCAAAGATTGGAGTCCAGCTCCTGATACTGAATTATTGCAATAACAACATTTGACATGTTAAATAACCCCACCCCTACACCTGGTGTCACACTGAACTGAATCAGATTCCTCATGGAATCACAATGGTTTGGGTTGGAAGGGACTAACACAGCATAATTTAAACATGTTCTCTTAAAAAATACAAAACTTATGAACCTTTATTGGCTTAAGCACGCTTTGCCATTACCTTAAGAATAACCTGCCTCTTTCTTACATACTGAAAATCCCTGAACATAGGAAGAAATTAGATGCTGTTTATAAAACAAAATGCTGAAAAAACACTTTCCTCCAAAAAACTCTTGGCAAAGGGTTCATCAGGATTTTTCTTTAATGCAAAAATGATAATTATACAAGTTAAGTTCCAAATAATTTCTTTTGGCACATCTGATGACTAGGTGTATAGTTTTATATATCTATATAAATGTTAAAACCAGCATAAAACCAGCAACTTCTTAATTTAATACTAAATCCTTCCTTAAGAGTCAATTTCAGTATCCTGAAGAAAGCTCTTGACCAAAGCCAATAGAATCTGACAGAACTAATTATATGACAGAACCATTAAACAGGTAAGACATTAATGCTATGACAGAACAACACTTTGACTATGCTGGTATTGAATCAAGCTCCAACAAACACAAGAGTTTGGGATTATCTGTACAGTTCTGTTCCAAATCCAGATGAACAAATACCTGCTGAGCCAGGAAATTAACTCTCTAAGGAGACCACTCACTATGGAGCATCTTTAGCTAATGCAGCTCCAAAGGATGCAGGAAGTATGTATCTTTTGAATATATCCTTCTTCTCTAGAAGAATCGTCCAGATGAATTCTGAGGTGTAGACAGCAGATTAGAGACCTCCTCCATCTCACCCAGAACAAGCAGCAGAAACAAACTGGCCATTCAGAGTCTCTATATCCTCAAGTTACCTCCTAAAAGAAAAGTTATCTCCACAGATTTTTTTTGCTCATTTATCTCGAACAGTATCATAGGCAGCAGTGTCTTTTCCTTTATTTAAAAAAAAAAAAAAAGAAAAGAAAAGTAATTTTGCTGGTGTGCTCCTAGCCACAGAGTACAAATTTACAGAGATTTTTACTCAATCTATTACAATATGTTCACTGTCATGTTAGGGTATACATCAGACCACAAGAGATTTACAAGACAAGCTGAAGAGCCTTAAAATAAAAAAACTGGACTCTCTTTTACTCAAACTTCTCTGTTCATTGAGCCTGAAGTTGTCAAACAAGAGCCAGACTTCCACTTGTTTATTGTTTATAGTGTGCTTATTTCTCCAAAACCACAAAGTGACAACAAATGACCCTAAAAGGCACAATAAAGGGCAAGAGTCTCAGTACCTTCTGTGGTGATCAAGTTCTTGTTCTGGCAATTTTCTTCCAGACAAAGACGACAGATGATTAATCTGGGAGCACTGAGAAAGCCCCACGCAACAGAGCTATCAAAGTCATGGAGTTTGCAACCGAGACCCCTAAAAATTCCCATTAAAACTAACTGACCCTCTTGTGTGTGCCACTGAACTCTGCTGCAACAATACAGACAACATCCTGGGCTTCCTCTTTTCTTCCTTCTCCAGCTCACAGTGGCTCACTGCTGTTGTTTTCCAGCTGGACAGTGACACACCAGATTCCCTGGGATCCCAGCACGGTGATCCAGCAGCAGGAATTACATCTGTGGGCTCCCTGCTTTCAGCATCCCCTGAGAGAATTCTGCTTCCTCAGGGTCTCGGAGACAACTTCTTAACTGCAAATTTGCTTTTGAGATGTGGTGCCAAGCAAAATAATACAAGATTAATTAACTGCACCAATTACTACATTTCAAGAGGAAAAGAAAAGCTACGCCGTCATTTCTTATTGTCTTTATTTATTGATTCCCAAGCAGGAGCAGCCACCCTGGTTTCCAGCAGGGCTGCAGGCAGACGCTTCCCCAGGCACTCAGAAGGAGCTGACAGCTCTCAGCACTTTAGCAAACACTGCCTTGAGATTCCTTAACAGAAGGAAGGAACCAGCAGCCAGATGAGAGGCATGTGAGGGAACGCATCCATTAGCACGTACAGGGAGATGTCTTGTTAATAGAAGACAGAAGGAGGGACAAAGCAGGCAGAGAAAGCAGCCAGCAGTTAGTCATTTTCTCACACAGATCATTTGGCTGGGACTGAGACACACATCAATCCAGCCTTCCTTTCTGCACTTTCAGAGCCAGGGAAAACCAATACTGAAAAGCAAAACCGAACACCAAAAGGCCTCTCTTCAAAACTCCTCAGCACCCTTAGAAATAACAAATAACAAATAGTGAGAAAATGTAGATCTTCCTTATAGTGGTTGCATAGGGCAGAGAACTTCCATTTGCAACACCACCTTTTGGATTCAAAATTGCTGCTGCTGTTTCATATATTTACTAGTGAAAAACTAAAGCTTCTCACCTCCAAACCAGAGCACATCAGAAGGCAGCCTAAGGCTGGGGAGGAAAAGGGGTGAGAGCCCACCAAGAATCACTTTTGCCATCAGCAAAACCTTTTCTCCAGCTCCTTCTGCGAGCGTAAAGCAGGAAGAGATGGCTGAGCCTCGGAGACAGGCTTGGGTTTGCTTTGTTTGACTGGATTCTTTTAAAAAAAGGCATATTGGAGAGGAAAGAAGAAAAGCAGAGCAGAGAGAGAGACTGAAGGCTCAAGTGAACAGTGAATTGACACTGAACTCGATTTTTCTGCTGTATCACCCCCTTTATGAGGAGAAACACCATTTGGGTATGTTTAGTTTGTGGAATACAACCCAAGTCTCGCCCCAGCAGCAAAGATCAAAGACCTGGATGAGCAAGAAAATTGCTCAGCTCACACCACTGCCACCGAGAACGTAAAGCGCAATAGCAAAAGTTACTCATGCAGTTTCTTCAAGGAAAAGGACCATAAATAAACAGATTAGTAACCTGCCCTCTAATACTACCTTTAACTCAAATGTAGACATGTTTACTAGCAAACTAGCCATGTGCAAAATCTGCATAAGAATAAATTGGTTTTAGGAGATTCTTTGCCCAAATCATCACCTCTGATACCTCCTGAGCAACTGTTTCCTGCGTTCCTTTGCTGGCAGACAGGAATTACTGCAGTGTTGATATTTGCTCCAACCTGCTTTCCTGAAATGACATTTTGGCATACAGCTGGTTTCAACTACTTCTGTTTAAGAAAAGCTCTAGATAATACAGTTGCTCTGAACAACATTTAAGAAACACTTGACTCATTGTTACTCAGCCCAATGACTTTTCACTGAACTTAATTTTAATAGCATACATCAAAGCAAAAATAGACCAAGAAATAGTTACCCCTTTCTTGACGAATTAATAAAGCTAAAAAAAAAAAAAAATAAATCCTTGAATTGCCATGGGAATATTAGTATGCAGGATGCCCTTTCAAGGAGATCTGTAGTTTTGCACCTGGATGTTTTCTTTTTTGCATTTTATAAAGAATGAAGGGAAAAAAATACCACTGCATGATTCATCACTATTTGCATGAAACTACAGCAAAATCAAGATATTAAAATCCATTTGTCACACCTTTTTTTTTTTTTAAATACTTTTCATAAGCCTATTTTCATAAGTCTTTTCACAATCTGCTTCTGCCCTGTGTTGGAAACAAGATATTGAGCCCAACCGGTATTTGATTTGCCTTAATATCACTATTATTCTCTTAAGACATACCGAGATAGCAAACAAGAACAAATATGGAAAGGTCAAAGAGAAGCCAGAGAGGAGGAACCCAGTGACAGATAAAGGGCCAGCTCAGCAGAAACACATTTTCCCTGTGAATAATGTTGGAAGTGGTAATAAGATACTGAAACATAATTCAACTACTGGCGGAAGTTTAGCTACCACACTAAAATTTCAGTCTATCTGCAGATCCTAGATAAATCCACCACTGAAGGAAAATCATCTACAGATAACAAGAAATATAATACTTTTAAATGTGTGTATTATGTATCTCACATTAAGATTTATACAGCTGCAACTGTTTAAGAACAGATTTTTCTACGCAAAAATAGAAGTTAGCTCTTTATATATACTGCTATTAACTAGAGATGCCATGATTCAGAAATAAAACAAAACCCACCAAAATATTTTAAGACCTCTGAAAAAAACTGTGTCAACTGATATCACAGTACTCCAGTTTACAGACTGCCTGGAGAAGTCCATTTGAAGCTCCAGATACCCCAACAAAGGAGGAAAACTAATCAGCCAGTTTGCCACAAGATACCCCTGTTCCATCACACATATCAGAGAAACAACATCTGGTTTTGAACTACTGCTGGAGCCCCTTCAAACTGCTCTCCTTTGTCGGATATATTGGTAAAACAATCAAGCATTTTATGGATTCTTGAATTACCAGCACTTTAAAGTTAATATACAAGGGGAAAGCTCTATTGACTCTGATTTTTTTCACGCTTCCTTTAAGGAAGAAACACATTAAACATACACCTGTGAAATCTGGTGACAACATGGACTTTTATTATTGCAACTACGAGGTTTTTGGTAGCACAGTGTTTATACATCAGTGACTCTTGTTTTGTGGAGAAAAGCAGGCAGTTTCCACAAACTACAAGGATGCTCAGCACAATGAACAATTGCTTAGCACTTCATTTTCTACATAATAATCATTTTCTTACATGTAACTAAATATTTCAGGCGGTTGATTAATTTTTAAGCTTCGTTGTGTACATCTCTGTGTTTCTGGCATCACTACATACAGCCTGCTTAAAGTGTTGATACTCTCTGTCCTCAAACAGTTTCTAAGTGTCCTCATAATTGCTTGTCACCTGTAAAAGAGGTTTAGATCCAATGCAAAATTAACATATGGTGAACAGATGGACTCGGAACAGACGTTTGCCGAGAAAGTACTCACACCAAAGACTTTCTGGCTTCAGTCTTTCAGGACTTTCAGAAAAGTCCTACTTGAAGCTCCAAGTCATACTAATCAGGTGAGCATCATTCCTCAATGACAAGCTCGTGCTGCAAAAAGTTTTTTAATGACCTGCTACAAAGAGAATGTGTATGGAACAAAACTGCAAGCATGAGGTTGCCTATTATGATGATTGAACATTAAACCAAAAAACCAGTAAGTTAATAAGAAATATGCCACCCCCCAGCACGGAAACTCTTCCAAATATCCAATTACTTACTGAGGAGGCAGGACAAGAGTTGTTGGCTGGGCTTTCGGTCTGCGCTTTGCAGAGACTCCCATCTGGTTGGCCGAACGTTTCAGAGACTGCTGATTCAAAAGGCCAGATGCCAGCCCAGCATGGTACTGCAACTGGATAAGAAAAAACATATATATATATATATATATATATATATTAAAATACACCCCACTGCAGTACTCTGTCTGTGTCAGACCTCTGCTACCTGTGGCACCTGATTCAAATTACAGCCAGTCAGGACGTTAATGTGTGGTATTTCAGATATATTGCTTGGTAGAAGACAATAGGGACAAAAGCACATGGAAAAAGTCTGCTGTGAAATGGGTACGAGGAGCAAGTTGTGCATCAGGGCAAGTAAGATGATGAATCAAGGACTTCTTCTCAAGTCTAACTCAATTGAAACTTGGGCTTGCTTTTAAACATTGAGACTGCTGCTCCTCTCTAGGGACTAAGCATTCTCACTTTAGGAAGAAGATAAGAGGAAGACAGATGCAACCCTTTCAAAACATAAACCAGCTTTTTAGAAAAAACACTCCTCTTTTTCTTCTTAAACATAAAAACAAAACATTTGCAAAGGAGGTTCTACCACTGTAAGGAAAAATCTTGCTTTTAAAATACCTGCTCGCACATCTCCATAGCACTGCAGAACAATTCACATTCAGTAGCTTTCTCCTCTAAACTTTTCTTTTCCTTGCCAATAAAAGAAAAATTTCTGAAGGACACAACATGAATCGGCAGGATTTTGAGTGCACTCCCACAGCTCCCAGATTTAAGAACAGCTAGAGGGCTCTGCCTGTCCTGCAACCACCTCCAAGTGCAACAAGTTACAAATTCTCCTCTGAACACCTTCAATTACATACTGAGTTCCCTATTTTTGAACTGGAAAGGGGAGGAAGCCTCAGTGTCAGACAAATGTAATTTCCTGCATCATTCCAGCACCTGAATCTCTGTGTTCCTTAAATTGTCTAAAGATTTGTTCTGAAAAAGCTGAACTGTTTCACACGTTAACACCTCTAACCCCAAGGTCTGCACATAAAAAATGGGTTATGGTCAGGAGACTATGATTTAAAAATGTTCAGAAAACAAAGTGGTCTTAGACTAAGCTGCTCTCCAGGGACTGAGCGAAAAGGAGGGAAGCAAAGCTTGGAAGTGATGTACTCAAAAACACCTGTGAACAGGAGGGCAGCAATCCCCTGAGCCAGTTTGACTCAGATGTCACTGCTCAGCACATCCATAAGGATTTCTAACAGGCTTCTGGTTCCCTTGGCTGCTTTGCCACGTGAGCTCAGCCGTGGCACGACATGAAGACACATCGTGTTCCTAATGGGAAGAGAGCTGAGCTCCACCAGGGAAGGGGGGGATTTTATTGCCCCAACCAATGGATTTTGCTCAAATTTGTTTTTCTCTGACAGTTTTCTGAAATGAAAAAAAATCAATGAGAGCGATGGAGGGTCCATGTTTGAAAGGCCATGTTTCAGTGTCAGGGGCTTAGTTTTCAATCTTCACTACCTGAATGTGCAGGGAGTGCAATATGCAGGGAATTAAAGGCAAAGATAGCTCTGCCAGAAGAGCCCTTCAACTCCAGGAATATGCTTTTCCTTTTCTTTCTTGCATCTTACCTCTTACTCTTACATTTTGTGCTGGTGACACCATTCACTGATGCTCTCTGTGCAGGTATTTCAGGTAAACAACATTATTTAGACACTTGCTCAGAGATGGAGGTAATCACCGGTGCTAATCAGAGATGGATTTTAAAGGCAACCTCTTAAAAACATTTTATAACCTCCCAGTTAGTGACATTTAGTGGTCAGGCATAAAAACACCAACCAAAAAACTACAAAAAGAATTAAAAATAAATAGATTCTAAACCACAATTTTGTCCTTCAAGGCTGAGTCCCAGTGATTAAGTTATTTTTATTAATTACAAGTATTTCTTCATAATCTACCTTTGCTCTTATGAATGCAGGTCCAACTGTCAAAACCTGTAACGGCCATTAAATATTTACCAAACCATCTTTATAATGGGATAAAAGGTCAAAGTTAATAAAACTGACAGGCAGCTTCTGTCCAGCTTGATTTATACATTATTAAAGCATCACATACTGTACCACACAGAGTGCTCTCTTTTTTGGGGACGGGGTGTTCACTGAAGGGATCAGGAAATTGTTTCTTAATCCTTTTTCTGAGGAGCAGAAGCAAGACCTGAAAATAGTGCCAAAGCAGGACCACAAGTATCAAAACTATGGCCAGGAGATTTATGGTCTGATGGATAATAGAGGTGCCATTCAGTTCCCTTTTCCTCTTACAGAATAAACACCTTTGTCTGCCAGCATCGACCATGAGAGAAAATCTCAGCTAAAACTACACCAATCCCCCCAAATTTTTGCTTAACAACAAGAGAACACCATTTCCAAACACATTCTCTCCACTTTAGGGGAAAGTACTGAAATGCACTGTCAGAGGATGTTGTGGGTGCTAAAAGGCTCATGCAGGGAGGCTGAGATGAGCTCATGGGACACAAACCCTTTTTTGGGTTAATGAATACACAGAAACCACAATGAGCTCCAGGAGTCCTGAAGCCAAGGAATGCTGGTGGCTGGAATAACATTGGAGAGAACGTTGTGGGCACGTGCTACAGCTGGAGATGAGACAGGGGGTGACAGAGCCTTTGGCTGGACCAGCGGAGCTGCTGTGTTCCAGCACCTCAGAGGGGTCTGACACCCCACGACCCAGCATGGCCAAAAGCTGCCAAGGTGCTGATGGTCAAACCTACTCTGCTGAGTGCATTCCCAGTAACATTCCCAATAACCTTCCCTCTGCTTCTGACACCTGTGTCCAGTTAAACCAGCAGAATGGTGAATACTCACTGAAATGAGCACTGGTGCAGCACTAGGTAGTCCTGCAAATCATTCCCCTATCAGCTGCAAAGGAATTCCCCATCACTACAGCAAGCATCCACATTTTCAGCTTTGGGGAATTCCACCTGGCTCGTGTGAGACTAAGCTTTTCCTAATGAAATATTTTTCTGCATAATATCAATAGGATCAATCCTTTTTCCCTAATACATGCAGATGAAACAGAAAATCTATTTCAGAAACCCAAGAAATCAAAACTAGCAACAACAAAAATCAATTTACAACATTTAGCAGCCAGGATATACCCCAGTGCCAACTTGTACAGGTTTATGATGAGTCTCATGATAGCTGATATTTTTCTTAAAACTGCAGTTCCAAGTAGATGTGTGAATTCTACATTTTAAAATCAAAAGTGACTCCTTAGGAATGTAGGAAAGGTACTGAAAGTAACACTGCAATATACACAAAAGCTTTACAATGAAGGCAAATGAAAACAGAACTTGCATTACTTTAAAATTATTTTTTAAGATTAATTATTTTTCTGTGTTAATGGCCACATGGCTGTATTTTCTAGAACAAAACACTATCACTAATGGTTCCCATTTTCAGTGTTCCTGAGTACATGAAAACTATATTCATGTATTAACAGCTCTTAATCTTCCTCACTAAGTGAAGGGCATCAACAGAGAAAGCACTTGGGAGTCACTTTCCTCACAGCTGTAATTGTAAAGAGAACAATTTCTTCATCTAGATATGTTAGGCTTTCACATGAACTATTTAAACAAAAAAAAAGGTGTATTAAAGAATTACAGAATTGATTTAACTCTGAAAGCATTAATATTTTTAAAGAAGTCAATCACATAATATCTTTTCCTTATTCTACCCCAGTGACTCTTCTTATCAGAAATAAGGTAATGTACCTCCTAAAACAATGAAAATAACCAAAAAGAACCTACCCATCCCCCAAAAAATCCTGTCTTGTGCAGATATCTTTAAGATTTGGAGCAGACAGAAAACTTCTGCTACAGCCAGAACCCTGCAGAAAATGTCCCTTTGTTCAAGTGAAAAGCACTGACCATATTGTGACAGGTTTCCATCTCAGCCTGTAGGGTTACTCTCAGTGAATGTTACGAAACCACAGACATGGGCACAGTGTGCATTTAAAACTTTGAAAGCTAAAGCTTCATCATTAGAATCAAGCTGGGTCTAGAGGTCTTTAGTTTACATAATTCATGGACTGGAGATTTTGCATGTGCTGACTGCTGCCCAAACAAGTGAGTACACTGCACTTACTGACAAGGCCATCCAAAGTTGCAAAAACTGGTTGAAAGAAGGTAAGAATCAGGGAAAAAAAAGAACAAGAGAAAAAGAAAAAAACCAATCACTTGGAGCATTAGCAACTGATCACATCAGCTCAGATGCACATTACATTTTGCCATTAATTAAAGCTTTCTAAGCACCAACACTTTAAAAAGTGAAATCAGAATAATGATTTTCTTTGTAATCACATTACCCTGTTATTTTTTCCATTCTTATGTAAATATTTACTGACCATATACATAAACAGAAAAACATTTTCTCAGATCTTGGTAATGTAAAGTTTATTTCCATTCCTCCAAGGAATGCCTTTCAGAGAGGTGGCTGACAGATACTCACCCACCGTGGCATTTTCTGAGTTCACTCCAATCCTGGTGATGCACATTTGCCTCCTTTAGGATGCACAGTGCTCTGCCCCTCATCATTAAACTACTTCTCCCTTGCAGATAACAAGGGATTTGTCTATTATGATAAAACTCTACTTGCTCTTTTGAAAAGAGCAAGGAGCAAGCAAGCAGGACACTCCCACGGTTTCATCTCCGCAAACTAAAGTAGGCAAGAGAGAAATTATACCACCTTAATTGATATCTTTAAGCTTTTTTCAGATAATGAGGCCTGTTTGGAAATTCTCTTTTTCTCCAAACAATATTTGATCATTTTAGGACAGCTGAATTCTTGACTTGACCAAAACAGCATCAATAAGACAAAAGAAGAGTCTTCAATTTCTTTACTCAGTGGTTTTCCTCTTGTGGAGCTAGGTTGCAGGCTTTTCAATTAATAGCAAAGTTAGACATTGTCGTTGCTCTATTTTACTATTTAATGAGGACACTTTATTCTATTTTTTTTAAAAGCATTTATGCCCCCCCAAACACCTTCCAGTTTACAAGAATATTTAAGCAAGAAACACCTATCCACAACAGGAACAAAGGCTGCTCCCATCCCACCTTTTTTAAATCCCTGTGCAAAAGTTGTTACACCTTTTTCTAAACATCCTGATCTGACTAAACTGTGACAATAATGAGCTCATACTTCTCTCACTGTCCTCTCTCATGCCTGGGCTGGGACTTCCACTGCAGTGAGATGCCACGGCCTCATCCTGGTCAATGAACCAGGATACAGAGCAGGCTGGGAACATCAGCCCTGCACACGGCCCTGGCACAGGCCTTCTCTCTTAGGTCTCTCTCCTCCCTCTCTCCCTGACCTGGGAAGTTCAAAAACAAGTTGAGACATTTTTATTTACCTATATAATGACACAACAAACAGAAATGCATTGATACACATCCCTGTTTCTTTTAACACCTTGTCTTTGCTACGGATTTTGTTCCATTGTCTCTGAATTCCTGTTTTTGCTGAGAGTGCTGTTTTAATTAGTGTCAGATTTCAGCCTTAAAGTGTGTTCTCCCCATACTTTTCTTTCGAAAACATTGAAGTTCTGCTGATGAATGACTGCTGATGAATGTTCCCTCACTCCAATAGTGCTTGCAAGTCTTTGGCTTTTTACCATGCAGAGATAGCAAATTTGATGGCACTTTCTTCAAGGAATTGGTCAAAACTTCAGCATCTGCATCCTTGCTGCCAATAAAATGACCTGCACTGTTCAAAGTCTCTGCAAAAGCCACTGTCTCACTCACGTTTCTTTTTTTAAAACTCCTGGAATCCATTTAATAGTTACAGAAGTGACATATTCTTGCTTTTTGGATAATGTCAACACAAAGGGACACTACACAGCCACCAGGCTGAATTTTAAAGGAATGTAGTGTTTGAAATGGATAAAGAGGCAGAGTAATCACAATCTGGGGTTACAAGCTACTTTATTTACCTCTTTAGAAGAATAACTGTATTTTATGCTTGAAATGTTTATACCTCCAGGTACTCTGAAGGGTTTGAACATACATATTTACTGAAAGATAACTAAATGAACTGGCATTTATTTCATTGTATGTGCAGCTACAACACAAACACATAACAGAATTACAAAAACCAAACTAGAATTATTACATTGTGTTCTGCATCTAAATGACAAAATAAAATCAGGTGCAGTAACAAACAGCAGCATTTTCAAGTAACCCTGAGCTCAAGGCAGGTGGTTGGTACAGAGGTTGTCCAGAATGGGCAAATGGTCTTAGTGTCACTCTGTGGAGTGTGTTCACAATTGTGTGTTCCTTTAATGGACTTCATTAAAGTCTGAAGACCCAAGAACTCACATGACCAATATCTGACAGAAAATCCTAATTCCTTTTTGACAGAAGCATTATCTTTGTATAGGACAAATAATCTGTAGCAGGGGAAAGTCATCATTAAAACTCCAAGATAAGGACACAATTAGTACCTTCCCCCAGCACTGCCGTGCCCCCTTAAACAGCCACCAGAACCCTGGAGACACTCCTCTCCTGCTAAAATTAATATTTCTAAAGCCCTAGACTAAATCTTTGGTGTCAGGGGCTCAGGTGGCAGGATGTCAGTATGAAGAACGACCTGCTGCCTCTGTGACAGGGGGTGCTCCGGTGCTTAGATAAGAAATGGGAAGATACTTTAAGCCCAAATGGCAGAATAAAGGGCTGCAATCAGGTACAGAAACACTCCCCGAACTGCCCAGCACCATGCCTTGATTTGCAGCTCTGAGGGTGGGCTTTACTACAGCAAACAAAGCACTTTACAGACAAATAAAGAAATTAATATTCTTCAACAAAATGTCTACACGGTGCAGCTTATGTAAATCCAACCAGCACAGGTGCACAACCAGACAAAGGGGAGACAGGCAGTCAAAGCAGAGATGAGGGAAGCCCATTAGTGGGTAAGCAGTGGAACAGTAATAACAACACCCAGTACTAGTGCTGCTAATTTATTCTTTCCCTAACTCATTAAATTTAATTATTTTAACTTCTGTTAAATGCCTTTCCTTAGCTTTGGTCACTTGCACAATAATTAAAATGCACAATATCTTTAGACTTGCAGATAACCATACTGAGTGTCTGACAACAGCCCAGCCGAGGGTCTTCCTGCCAGCACAGGGAAACCTGGCTTCCCTCAGTCTCCTGTGGACTTCCTGAAGGGGAAATTGGAAGATCACAACTCCACAGTCCATCCTGAGGCTCTGCCAGCTACACCAGACATCACCACTCTTCTACTCAAGGTGACCACCCCGCTGTACCAGCAGAAGGGGTTGAAGGAATATTGTTTAAACTGAGCCGAAGTCGCCAAATTAGGAGCTAATTCTTCCTTAAATGGTTACTTTTGGTACGATCTTTCTTTAAATCTAGCAGGCATCCTGAAGCAAGGCTGCAGGGAATGCTAATTTCCTGCCCACTAGCAACAAGCAATTAAAGCTTGAAGCTGGAGAGTTTTGGAACAGAATACATGAGGCTTATTCCCCTGTAAGAACATTCCTACTACAGCTTCAGAATATTCATGATCAGATTAATTTATCCACTTTTTCTAGATACTATAAAGCAACCCACAGAAAATATTCATCCATAAATAAGAGCAAATCTTAAATTAAAGGTCACTGTTCCCACTAGTTTGAGTAAGAGGTTTTAACTTTCATCCTTTCCATGTAGCACCAGGGACTTTTACAGAGATAAACCCTGGAATCACCACAGGTGTCTGGAACTTCTGAAAAATCAGGTTAAAAGATATGTCAAGTTAGACGTCCAAAAAATAAACAGACATTTATAAAAGTCTTAGGCAAATTATTTCTTTAGACGTCAAAGAGTTAAGTTATGAATGTTTTTGGGAATGCAAAAAGAATCTATCAGGTTTGATTGATAAAAGTGTAGCTTTTAACTAAGACTGAAAAAATGGAAGACTGGCAACATTCTTTTCCAGAATAATATGCTTCCTCTGCTTTTTTTCAGCATAGTGCACATAAATCAAAGAAATGTTAAAGAGGCCCATACATCACAAGCTGGCATTTCTAAACTATTTACAAAATCTGTAATAGTCAAGAGGATGGAAAATATAAAAGTGTGACCAGCAAAGTTCCTGAAAGAAAAAAAGCAGTTCTACTATCCCAGCAGGGTTAAGGTTGGAAACTACTCTTCATTGTAGACTTTAAAAGCACTGAACCAAGACAATCCTGATAATGCAGGGTTGCAAAACGCAAACAGGATGGTGTTATCAGCCAAATCTAGTGTCAACTAGACCAGAGCACCGAGTGCCACCTCCAGTTGTCTCTTGAACCCTTCCAGGGATGGTGACTTCACCTTCCTGGGCAGCCCCTTCCAACACCTGACCACCCTTTCCGTGGAGAAATTCTTCCTGACATCCAACCTCAACCTCCCTGGCAAATGCTCTAAGGAGGTTTGAAGTACACACAAAAGCAGGGCTGACCTCGCAGCTGCAGACAGCCCCAGAAACAGCCGAACTCCAGTGCGGAGCTGAGCTGTGTCTCCATCACATTTTCACGTCCCCACATCTAAGCACACAACAGACTTCGACAGATTAGGTTTTCCTCAACTACTTTTACAGATGAGAATCTCATCTCCTCTTCTGAAGGGAAAGAAGTGGATTATGGAAAGTTTATGTGTCCATCTGTTGGAGATGTCACACTCTGACTAGAGAGTGCAAAAAGCACAGAGATGTTTTACAACCAAATCCCAAACTTACTGTAGTCTGAACGAGTGGAAGAGCCATATGCTTTGCAAAAACCACCTCTTTTGCTACACACTTTTTTTGCCACAGCACAAAGAGTAACAGTTCGAAAGCTGCTGTAATCTTTATTTCTGAAAATAGATCACATATTCTTACTCTCATCTGCCACACTCGGGTGAGTTACTGATCGGAAACCAGAAAAACAAGGAAATACTACTCTGGGAAATGCAAACTAAAGACACTCTGCACCCGCAGCTACAGTAAAGGGGCAGCTCAGAGAGCCTGGGACTGGGATGATGCACAACAGAAGGTTTGGTGCAATGACACATGAAATGCTTTTACAGTTTCCTCTGTTGAAGACTTGCAGTAGGAGCATTTGGGATGAAGCCGGGGGACCTCAGAAATAACTTTAGGAGTAAAACAAATGGAATACACTTCATCCTATTTTCATGGGAGCTTATAATGATATTATAATTAACTCAATTACACCACAAGATTAATAGCCTTTAAAACGCTCCCACTCATTCATTACAGGCCTAATTAAAACTCTCTTTTGGTGCTGAGCCAGCAAGAAATATGAAACGACTTGCTAGCAACCATATAGAAGTATACAAGGTATTATCTTTATTGTGCTGGTGTTTCCATGGTCACAATTCAGTGAGAAGTTTGGGTTTGGGTTTTTTTTTTGTAATATCAAAAACAAGAAAAAAGGACAAGATCCACTTCAGAGGCTCCAACACCTGCAACAGCATATCAGCTCACTACAGCTAACCAGTTTATTTCTAGTTTTGCTGCAACAGTTAAGGGCTTCTACAATAGCAGATGCCTTTCCTCCCACACATCAATTAATTCGCAAATGCACTCAGGTTGTAGAAATAATGAAGTGCTGAATGCTTCTCTATTGACAAGTTTTGCTGTCAGGAGGTGGATGCTGTAGGCGAGGTGCTAAAATCCGCTGCTTCTCTGTGCATGCCAAAGGAAAGACACGCCACACGAAACTTGGACATGAAACTTGGTCGACAGCTAACAGGGCACATCAATTACTTTATTTACTCCTCTCTCGTTGGAACCAAAAGGAAGAAATCCTCTCCAAAAGCTTTTTATTGTATTTATTTAGGTATTTATAACACACCATTTACAGGGAGGTGGGAGGTTTTGTGCTGACCTAAGAAATATTGTATATTTGAGGAAAAAAGTATAGTGTTTTTCCTGTATTTTTAGGTATGCTAAAAAAGTTACATTAAAATTAAGGTTACAAATGAAGAATTCGGTAACTAGGAAATGCTTCATAATGCCTGTGCAATCTGAATCAGTCTGCCTGTGCTAAGGATTCAGACTTTCATTATGTGCTTCTTTCCAGACCTCAAATTACCACAGTCTGCAGGATCTCATGGATGAAGAGGCAGTTACTCAGCACCGTTTTCATGCACAGAATGTTATTTGCAGGATCTCACACAATGCCCACACTTCTCCTCTCAGATGCCTTCTACCATATTTCCCTGCTTTATCTTGCTTCTTTACAAATACTGTTAAATTTACCTTCACAATTCTTATTCCACTCATGCTGGGTGTGGATCTGAGGAATCTCAGATTTTTAAGAACACTAAATGTTTTTACTACTTACTAGATTTGTAGTAGAGTTTCTACAGATAATGACTGCAGTCAGGTGCTGAGCAAGTCTTCGAAGCAGCCAGAAGAGGCTTTCAGCCAGGTCATGGCAAGGTAGGAATCTCTACCCCCACTTCCATCGCTTGAAATAAAGGATTAGTCTGGAGCAGTTCATTGCAACTTTCTGTCTGGACCAGACACTAATTGGAAGTAAAGCACATCCCACCAGATATTCTCTGAAACCAAGTTAAAAATGAAGAAGCTGAACTTTCAGTTCCAAGGAAGGCAAGTCCCAGACTATTCCTCTCCAATTCCTTCCATGCTTAATTACCACAGGTGTTTAAACCATCCACCTCAGCAGCAGTCCAAATTTGTTAAACTTTTATTTTCAATTACAGATTTGTTTTGTTTTGTTTGCTGTTATGAAGAACCCTCTTACCCACTTTGCCCTCCTCAATATACGTTGGGACAAAGCAGGTGACCCATCCATTACCTTTTCTTTCATGACTGGAATAAATTGACCTTGTTTGATCATAAAGGAGGAGCACAGGAACCCAAATGCTTCTGGCTCAGTTCTTCTGTCTCTCAACTAGAAAACCCCGTATTAATGAGCAGTAGACAAATGGTAACTAGGTGATTTTACAATTAAAATTATGCTTAAAACCATTTTCAAGTGTTAATAATCGAAAATGTTATTAGTAAAGGTACTAACAGGTAAGGAAATTTGCTGTTAAAAATAGATGATTTTCTGCTTTTTAAAATACGCAATTTGCAGGCTGACCTTGTTCCTTTTAAATTTTTATAGCATCTTCAGTTCCAATTTGATATTTTCATATGGGATAGGCAAACCTTCTTATGTTCTGTATTAAATGCCAGACACCTCCTTGGCATGATCTGCAATATTAATAATATAACAGTACCAATTTCAGGAGCAACACTGTAGCATCAACACATGCATACCTGCATGAATCAAAATTTAACCATCTACATCATGGAAAACTTTAATCTATCACAAGAAAAAAGCAGTTCTAAGACAGCTCAAACACAATTTGAGATTTCCTCTTTTGCCATATAAACACATGACCTTGTCATGCTTCACAAGGTAACACCGATGTAGCTGATGCAAGAAAACATATGCTTCTCTTTACTGGGCTCAAAATAGGAACAGAGGGGACAGAGAATGATACTCAGGGCCAAACTCAGGCTTCTGAAGACCAGACTTGCAGCTGTCACTGTAATGAGCAAAAACCATCCCCGCCCACACCAGCCCTACAGTATTCCTAACACTGACTGCCACTACAGAACTGGGAAAATACTTTCTGGAAATTACAAACATTAGAGATTCATTACTTAGCTAGGAATTTGCACTGGTGTTATCACAGGGTTTTAAGACTTGGAGATTGAGCCATTTTTATGTTGCTGTGGGACACAGTTAAAGCCACAGGAAAATAAAATTATTATTTTTCATGGATTTCAAAGGAGACCGACATATATTTGATTTTCCATGCACTGGCTGTCTTGCAGGCACTTTTCAACAATCCAATTACCACTTAAATGTCTACCATTTAGCCCACAGACATTTCAGATCCTCATTTAAACCTGGACATACCTTATTTCTGTATCATGATAATCACTACAAAAATCCTACCAGATCAAAGCCCAGCCATTTATCAGTACCTCAGTTCAAGGCACCAAGTAAACAGAAATTCCTCTCACTGCTTTGTGGACTTCATTATTAATGAAGTAAAAACTGCAGACATCAATCTATTGCTTCAGATGGCCATCATCAGAAAAATAAACAGAAATGTGGCTGGTCGCAGGGGCTCATCTGGCACATTCACTGGAAGGTAAATTAAAAGCACTAATGACCAGAGCATGACAAGTGAGGGAATAACACTGGACTGGAATAGAAAATGATTCCACACAGCTTCATTCAACCAAGGCTGTGTTTCCTCCCTCAATCATAATAAACAAATATCAGTGATTGTTTTAACTCCTTCACCCATCTCTGCTGAAGGCCACAACTGCCTACAAGCCCCTACAGAACAAATGAACACTACTGGCCTTTTCCTCTGAATGTTCCCCAATACCAAGAAAAAAATGAAAGGGGGGAAAATTAAAAAAAAAGAATTCATCACAATATTACTTTATCTCTTGAAAGAGCCAGGGAGGCTCTGAGGGGGTTGGTTCTCCTTCCCTGCACCAGCATCACCCAGTTCATAGCTGTTCACCAGTCCTGAGCTAGATGATTTCAAAAAGTCTAGCTGACCCTGGGGAACAGCACTGACCTCCCTACACATAGTTTGTGTTGTACCAAAATTTCAGCATCACCCTATTGTGCACTGATATCAACCTCATCCTATCAACTGCTTCTCATAAAAACCTCAATGCATCCCATATATATGGTCTGCCACCTTCCAAAACTTCCCAGTCCTGAACAGACACAGAATACCCTACCTTAAATTCTCATTTATTCTCATTTTCCTCACCTCAAAAACCAAAGCAACTCTTTCTCCAACAGTTCTGAGCTGGCCAGAAGCAAACTCCCCATGGAGCTGAGCACAGCATGGTGCCTATCACTGCAGTATTGTGGGTGCAGAATGTTGGAGAACCACTGCAAGTGGGAACATAAAAACACATCACACATGTGAGAAAAAAGAAAACAAAACCCAAACCTGTATCTTTTGGTCTCAGAGATAGACAGAGATAAATAGAAATTACATTTAAAAAAAACGCGATGTAACTGTTACATTACATTTACAGTTGGAATTTTACATTACAAATACAATCTCGAAGCAGACATGAGCTGATAAATTCAGCATTAAATTTTCTAAAAGTATCCTCAACTCTTCAGCAGTGCACATACTTACACAACCAAAAAGGATCTTTCTGTATGAGCTCATAGCACCAGCAATATGACAAACTGGTGTGCATTTAAGGAAACTGGGGCGGTGGTGGAGCGAGACACTGCTTCTCACACACCATGATTTTTGAACTTGTTTCCATCACTTCTCCAGCTACAAAACCGTTTTTAATGAGGACACTACCTACCTACCTCACAAAGTTCATTTTATCAAGCCAATAATTCAGCAACATGAACAACTGACAATTCACTCAAGTATAGTTTTTGCCTGAGGCGTTCACAAAAACATAAAAGAGCAAGGAAAACTTAAAAATGATGCTGGAGAGCTGAAGCCTTGCTGGCAGCACGCTGAACAAACAGGAACAATTGAAAGCTAAGGAGCAGTCAGTAATTTATACGACTGAGCCCAGTGCCTGGACAGTAAGGAAAACAGATGGCTCTGCAATATGGAGATGGCTCCATGAAAAGCAGTCGGCACAGGGATGCTGCAATAGCTCAGTAGCAATAGTTTGCTTGGCTGTAACAGCCACAGCAAACCAAATTCCATCATTTCAGAGGATAAAACAAAAGAAAAGTAAACGAGAGTAAAAGAAAACAGAAGTTCTTATTACAGTTGGCCTACATTCCATGATAAAGCGTGGGCCCTTCAGAGTTCTTCCATGAGTCCTGCATAGACAGTTCTGTGCAAATAAATGAGCTCCATCCACCTGGCAGGAGCAGCGCTCCTCTTCCTGTCCCGGCCCCCTCCCAGGAATTCTGCATCACACCAAACGTCTCTGAACGTCAGCTATTTAGTTCTACTTTTAGCTCTGCTTTAAATAAAAGTGTGTGGAGTGCAAGCTGCATAATGAAGGCTCAAAACCATGGAGATGGCACATTCTGCACTGGGCAGCACTACCAAGCTGAGGGGATTTTAGGGTCTGCTTTTCTTTATGGCAGACTTATTTACATGGAACAAAACCAATATTTGCCAAAGGAAGTTTCCAACTCCATGCTGGAGGAGACAAGAAGCTGGTTCCAAATGGAAATGGCCCTGTTTGAGCCTTGAGGACACACCCAGAGGCAATGGCAGAGAACACATCAACAAACACATCAACACAGGAAAGAGCAGGTGAAGGAGTTCTTGACAAATGCATAAGGACCTCAAACTAATTTTTTTAAAGTATTGCATTTCAAGGCCATCGTGACTAAGCAATATACCAGTTATGCAAGGACTTAAAATAAGCTAGAAATCTAGCACAAAACTTTTCAGAAAGGCGAAAACATTATAAACTCTTTGACCGTAAGAACCTCTTAAAATAAATATATACTCACTGTGGAATCAGAGCACAGGTGAAAGCCTCAATTTAAAGCCAAGCATGAGATCCTTCTTCCTCTGCAAGTTTCCTGTGATAAATCAGGTTGTTGAAAGGGCAAGCTCAGTAGCTGGATTTAGCAGAGGAAATATCATCTTGCCTTGCACACCATGACAGGTGATGCTACTCAGCTACAGATTATGCTGACATATTCCTGTTTCACCTACAGGATTATTTTCATTTTTAAAAAATCCACTAAAACTAGTGTTTTACTGTAGAATATGCCTATTATTTTTCTTAAATCAAAACTCACTGACACAGTTGCTGATGTTGGTAAAAGGCCTCTGCACAGTTTTCCAAAGGGTTTAGAATTCAGCATGAGCACACAACCACCTGCACTTGGGTAGACTTGTAAAAGAAACTCAAAAGCACAAGTTTATCATCCCTCTCAGGGAGTAACCAAATGTTACGGTTCTTTAAAGTAATAATCAAGTAGCAAACCAAAGCAAGTTCTTTTTAAGGAAGATGCTTTCAGATATATTTCTCTTTTTCCAGACTTAAGCCTGAGACATTGTACCAGAATTAGAACAGAACCTGCAGGTACAGTCCCAGCATCCTCCTGCCAAGACTGCGGCCACTGGCATTGCTCTTCTCAAGAAAGCAAACTATTAAGATTGATGAAACACCTTTGTTCAAGTACTCCTGCTAATAAAGGGATTATTCTTCTCCTTTTCTAATGGGTATTTTATTCTGGCAACTGATGGATCTTATATTAAACTGTTTCAATTCCAAGAGGCATCTGCTGCTACAATTACCAAACTGAAGAAAGAAGGGATATAGAGCCCTGTGATTTGAAGGAAAAACAAGAAGAGAAAAAGGCATAAAGTTTACATGACACTAACAATCCTGCTGACAGGTTTTTCTGACTTTGCAAACTTCCTTTCACACAGAAATATTCTTTTACAATCTGACAATTCCCTTTAGCCTGAAAACTTCATGAACATGTCACATATTCTTGTTTTCAACCTCTTTGAAGTCCCTGCAAGAATCTTTCTAACCTACTGGTCAGGATGACATGCAACTGCAGACATGAAATTAATAACTGCATTTGCAGTACCCTTCTCAAACTACTTCTGCCCTTTACAAGATTCACTGTTTCCCTAAGTACACTTTTAATGAAGACAAACAAACATCAATAAAGGTTAAAAAAATAAACAGATTTAAGCAACTTTCAAGAAAAGAAAACCCAAATCATTCTGTCAAGGCACTGTTTGACTTCATCACTGGGAAAACCACAAAGGACGTGCTGCTGCTCCAGTCTGATCATGCAAGTCTCTGAAAACTTTCCCTGGTCCATTATTTATTTAGAAAAAAAAGAACCTTTCCGGATTTACCATAAGAGAAGTGAACATGAGACATTAGTTTTGCAGACTTCACAGTGGCTGACAAAGCAAAACACAGACTGAATTTAGGCAGCCAGCAGAGCAAGAATCTCTGAAAAAGGGCACCTTAAATAAATGCACAATAAATGTCTCCTCAGCCCACTCAAGCAGAGCCTTCAGCCACTGCTGTATGTCCATGTCTGCTTTAAAAGCAGGTCATGGATGCTTAGAGAAAAGCCACAGACCTTGATTTCCATCCATCTGGGAATTACTACATTTTGCAAGTTAGCACATATGAAAATGCACTAAAGACAGTACTCTCCAAGTTAATTTAGGCTCAGAGAGTTCTACCACAAATAACCTTTGTAGAACAGTTAACATGACCTACAACAGATTTTTTGAAGGAATGTGACTCTTGAAAAGAATCATCTTTTCATGTTCTGCTAACACAACAAAACCTTTTCCACAGCCTGACCATCAGCAAATATGCATTTACTAGCCACAAAAAAAAATCATAAAGTTACTTTGAAATTTGTTTGAAGATTAGCTAAAAGCATCTGCAATGCTGTACTCTCCAATGCAGAACACCTTCCAAGCCATGAATGTCTATTCCATTTTAAACACTTCTCCCCTGCTATTCCATGGAAGACCCACACAAGTTTATCAGTACAGGAAAAGAGCAAAACTTCATGAATAAAATCCTATCAAACTGATATAGTAATAATATGGTTCGTGAGGGAACAAACTTTAACAGTAATTTGCTTTGGTTTATCAACTAAAATGAAATCTCTTTCCCCCCATCAACCCCTTCTTCATTCCAAGACTCTTATTTTGCAGGGAAAATTAATTTTATCTGAGCAGGTGAATATTCCATGTCCCTGCTGCTTTTAATTCATGCAACCTGCTACGGCAACACAGTTGTTTGGGCTCTTGCAAAAAATTAACAGGAAATTTATTCACCTGTGTGTGCAAATATTGTTGCCTATTACATGGAAATACAACTTTGAAACACCGTATTTACAAAACAGAATATTCCAAAGCTGCGTGGTCTCTGTGGACATCTGTATAACACCAAAAACCAGGAGTAATGGGAAGTTCTTTTGAAGGTCCCCACACATGAAAGGGGGGGTTATGCTGACTCTCTTGCACCTGTGCTGCTCTTTGAACAGACAGAATCATCCCTGGGATGCGTCAACTCAAGCAATTGCGTGGATTATCTAACAAGACAGCCAGACTGCAGCTTTCCTCACAGCTTTTCCCTGGAAGAGAGATTCGTTCCTTCCAAATCCGTCGGGTGCAGTGAACTCTTCTCTGCTTCAGCTCTTCCAGAGGGAAAGTATTGGCTTGGAGGAAATAACAACTAAGTAGCTCCCTCATCGACAGCAGAAAGCGAGCATATTGACTTGTGCCCTTTCTGTATTGATGCTCTGGCTGAGTAAATGAAGATGTACAGGGGAAAAGCAAAGAGCACCACAAGTGGGTATGCGACCCAGAAAAGCACAGTAGCAATTTTATATCTTCTTCAATCTTCCTGAAATGTGATTACAGTTGACCTTTAAATCTAGTAGATCAACCAATTGATTCTGCTGGAACAACCCTGTGTGTGATCTAAGAGCATGCCCATGCTTAAAAAACTTCCCATAGCTGCCTGGCATAGTCATTTTATTTTGTTGTAAAAGTTACCAAGATTTGTCTGAATTGATTTTGCTTGCAAGAAAAACACACCATCAAAACTGCAGCATCAGCAGACACTAAAGGTCTTAGATTCTTGCAGGATGAATGCAATATCAATACAATTAGGATGTATCCATACGAGGTACACAAGAGGGATGGAAAGAAGATGTTTCTAATCTCACTTAATCCTAATGCAGCCCCAAGTCTGCTTTTTTAGACTGTGGGGAAAAAAAAAAACAACCAAGGAAAGCTACAAACACTCCAAAGTATTTGCCAGGCAAAACATTGAATTTGGAACGGAAAACATATTTAACAGCTCTTTGGGAAGTAAAGCTTTAAAGCTTTGGTGTCATGTTGGACAGTAGTTTTATTTCAGCTGCTAAACTGTCCTTCAAAAAAAAAAAAAACTCAAAAGAGACTTCAGGATGGTATTTGTCCATAAGTGAGGATCAGCAACACCAGAGATCCTACTCACGTACAGCATCTCGGATTTCTCTGAGCATTCACTCTGAAGCACAACCCTTATTTTATAGTTGTTTATTTTATAGATGGAAAAAGACACGCACAACAAAGTGAACAACTTGTGAAACCTCATCCAGCAAGCTGAGGACAGAGGAAGGAGGAGGATGTACAACTCCAGAGCCCCTCCAGTCCCATGACAAACTTGGCAACACTGCTGCTCCCAAAACCTTCATCCTCCCCATCAGAAGTGTTTTGAGAAGTCCACATCATACACTCATGCTCACAGAGTCAACTACACAGCAAGTTCTTTTAAGCTGAAAGTTATTAACTTCACTCCATACTACATGTGGGGTGTCCAAAAGAACCAGAAAACTGGAAATGAAAGGTTAGCTGGTGCTTTATCAGGCACAAGAGAGCTCACAGACTTGATCAGCTCTGTCATCTATGAAATTTCTACAAACAGCTTTGGAAGAAGCATCAAGCAGTGCAGCCAAAAAAAAAAAAAAGAAAAAAAAAGAAAAAAAAAAGAAGATGGCACTGAGCAAACTGAAAATGCTACACTGAAAATTCTGAAAATACAAGATTTGACTCCAGAGTAAAACTGAAGCAGACGGCAAACCAGAGAACTTGTTAAGTCTGAGTGCAGAGACAACTGCAGAGAAGACTCTAAATAGAACCCAACTGAAAGCAGATGGGTAGGGCAGGGAACATTAGAATAAAAATCTAACTAATGGTAAAACACACAGGGATGTTTTTTCTCAAAAGAGAAACATATATCCACCCTCACTGAGGGATAACCTCGGAGGGAGGAGGAAGCCATTATCTTTTTAACTGCAGCTTATTTGATACAAAAGTGACATTTTCTCTGAATGAAGAATTCTTTTCCCATAAAGAAAAGCCACCATCTGAAATGAGACAGAGCCCAGTAACACCGCAGTAGTTGAGAATGTCATGATTTCCATCAGAAAACTGTTTTGCAGAGATCAGGAACAGCTGTTTCAAACTGAATTAGACTAAAACTGGAAACAAGCTGTCAAAACCCAAAAAATATATTTTATACATAAAAGAACGTATTTGATTCAGCTGTTTTATCATGGTGGTCAGCCAAAAGAGAAATAAAGTAACATTCTGAGATCCAGACATTGTCGCAAAGACTCTCTCATTTTAACACTCTTTATGTAGATTTATTCCTTTGAGCATTTGGAATAGGAAAAATGTCAAACAGCTCATATCACAGATTCTTGAATATTTTCAAACCATGGGCAGCTTAAAACAGTTTAAAGACACCTGAGGACTCTTGCTGCTCCAGTCCACATTCTCTGCATCTTCCTTAGCAGTAACAGGCTGGTGCAATAAGGAAAATATACTGAATTGATGTTGACATGAAAAGATTAAAATAATTCACTTTAACCCACCACTTGTGGGTAATAGCACATGCATCCAGCTCCTTTTTGTGCATGCTTGCAGATCCTGGGAGGCTTTTAGTGGGTATTTTCAATATTGATTTCCCCAGGAATTGCAGTTTCATATAATGAGAAGTAAATACATCTATTTTAGAATATATTGTAGAATGTCACATCAAGATACAACTCCTTTGTGTCTAATGGCCCATGCAGTACACAGAGCACCTTTAGTACTCTGCCACTACCAGTTACAGGAGCTTAGAGAATCCAGATACAATAACCAAATTAATCAAGGCTGCGCTGGTTTTGAATAGAACTATTTGTTCCAAAGCACAACTCTGAACATCAAAGACCTCTGTGATTTTATTACACGCTGTAAGATGTAGCCATTATACCCGACTTTCCAACCAAGTCTGAGGTAATCTTGAAAATACCCTTAGCATTTCAACATGGTCATTACTTCTCATAACGATGATTCATGCTAATTCCATCTAATAAGGATATTAGTTATTACTGCCAGCTTGTCAGTAGATGGGCTTTTGAAGAAGAGGTATCTGAGAACAAGCAAATCATGAGCATATAAAAAAAATGTACACCCCAAGAAATGCATTTTTAACTCACTAGAAGACCAGGCAAGTGTGCAACTGCAGCCATGTGCCATTTCTCCTCTCAGATTACTCACCCAGTCCAGATTTAGGCATTTTAACTTGAGGGCTTAAGTTTTCAGCACACTCAGTGCAGCTCCAAAGCATGACTGAATGCTTCACACTAAGCCAAGAACTTCACAAAAGAGCACAACAAGATAACTGCTGCTCAGGATACAGAAACTTTTGATCTTTCTGTGAAAAGATCAAAAATGTGAAAGACTAGCACCTGGTAAAATCAATCAGCTTTCATTAAATCTTCTTTCATTAATTCAGAGGACATCTTTTTCCACATATACTGTAACTGAACAAGTATCAGTGGTTAAAAGATTTTATTCATGTTTTTTGTTTCTTCTGCAAGAATCATTACATTCAGGCACTTAAAATTAGATTAAATGAACTGCTATAAATGCTTGGGCTAATCTTGTATCAGCAAAGGACGTGATAACACGAACTGATAAGCGTCTTTATTTCCAGAATTTCAGGATTTTACAGCTCTAGTAGATTTAAATGCTAGCTCATACCAAGAAAATATACCAGCAGCAAATGGAGTTAGGAGTGAAGTAGCTCTGAGGGTAATGATCATATTCTGATCTCTCCTCTATTTTCCTATCAACCCCCAAACCAGCCCAACCATGGCACCGCTCAGATTTCAGGAGAGCCAAGACATGGCTCTGGAACTACTCAAGAAGCCTGACAGCCAGGCACAGGGTTACACAGCCTACAGTTCTTATCCAATAATGGTCCTGATGTCATGATCTGTAATTTCTTATTCACGTTCTTCAACTGTCACAGAGCCACAAAACACCACCATTTGTCCAGGGCAGAATTATTCTTCCCTCTCAGGAAAATAAAAATCAGTCTGCATTGAACCCAAGAGGCAAGAGATGCTGGGGGTCACCACAGACCTTCTGGTTTACACACCTTCAACATCAGCAGCTCAGTATTAACTCCTGCTGAACAAAAATCTGCTGCCATATTTTTGCCAAATGCACATTGCCACGAAGCAGCAACCAGTGGTCAGAAATGCAGTTTTGATTACAGGCTTACACAGTTCCTTACACAGCCTAGTCTCAATTTTATTAGCTGTTAGGCCATCTCCATGTTTTGTTACCCAATTATCAACAGCATGAGATTAAGATACAACAGGGAAGAACTGAGCATTGTTTATATGCAATTCAAACAAATAAATCCACTGTGAATTGTCGGGGGGGGGGGGGAGGGGGCAACTTCAGTAACTTCAAAAGAGAACTCCAAAGAAGAACACAGATGAGTGCACTTCTGCATTAGAAAACCAAACAGCAGTCACAATGAAAGACCTGACAACAACAAAAGTAGAGAGCAACAGGGTGACATCATTAAATTTTCCATTTTATTTGATTTCCTCTAGCAGCTACAAAAAATCTTTTCCATACAAAGAATATCTGCGGGATGCTTATCACCTGCATCAGTTATTTTATATTAGTGTTCATATTCTTCGAATGCCCTTCATATGAAGGTCACTGAATGCTTTACAAACATCTTTAATTTGCCTCAAAGAAAGCAAGACAGGACACTGAGTCTCTGAAAACACCCTTTGTGTTTTCATGGTAGCACTGTCCACGACACGGTCAGGCTTTATCACCAGCAGCAAGTCAGTCTGAGCCATGGAGAGCTGAGGCAGCAGGACAACTGGAAATTCAAAGGAACGCTGGGTCTGAGGGTTTCTTGCAAGGCTGCTCTTGTTCTGCAGTCCTGCATATTCATCAATTAATCCCCAGACAACATGGATTTCCAGTTACACTTTGTTGTATTCCTCAGATTCTGAAAGTAAAGCTTCTTCTGCTGCTCTGATGGCTGTACTGGGAGTTACCCACAGGCCACATTTCTGTGCCTGGCTTAGCTGGATTCAAACTTAATACAAAGCAAGGCAGTTTTAATTTGGTTTGATGACCACACTACACAGCTTAGAAAGAGAGAGTGATCACTGACTTATAAATTACATATTTGAGCTGTGAATTGTATGAGGAGTTCTTGCAGAGGGAAAAAAGGAGTTAGGGGAGGAAGAACCAGGAGTGGGCAGAAGCATTTTGGTTAAAACAGAGCCACATCAATCATTTCCATCCTGAAATAGGCTAACAGCTAGGACATTAATACCTATCAAAGAAACAGGGGAAAAAACCCACTCATTAGCAAATAAAGGTGTTGCAAAGCATTAAATAATTCCCACCAGCTGACAAGGGAGCTGTGATTTATAATAGTGTGTTATTGATAGATCACTTCCCATAATTAGGAAAAGTGAGACTGGTACTGCTTACAGCATTATTTTGATCAGAGCCTTGAAAAATACTGTTGAATAACAACAAACACTAGGCATAACAATAGAAAAACACCCTATCACTGCTCTCAGGCTGCTTCAGATTTGAAACAAAATACTCTAAAAAAAAATTCAGTGAGAAAGACAATTCTGTTTGGACACATATCACCTTACTTCACAACAGCATCATGGCGTGAATTATTACTATGATAACTCTGGGAAGATCACAGATATAAAACATTCAAACTATGTAGCAAAAATAAGTCAGAATCAAAGGCTAATTATTTCTCTTTTTTTTTAAGCAACAAGTTACTCCTCATAACTCTTCTCTTCCTGAAGTATCAGAGTAACCTCAGTCTACTAAAATGTCAAATAAATCCAACTAATTTCTCTACTAGCACAAGTCAGCATTTGTTGGAAATTCTCACCTGCCATGATAACTTTCCATAGTGCATAGAAAAAAAAACCACAGGGAATTTTCATTTCCTTTCATTCAGATTATCAGGTGTCAAAAACACTTTTATAGCTTTAAGATAAAAATAAAATAGTTACAATAGCCCTGGCTTGGACTTTTGTCTGAAACCAACATAGGAATCAAAGGCAAAGTAAAGAGAGCCCAAGAGATGAAGATTCCAAGGATTCACAGCTGTGGAGGAAAGATGCATCTTCCACAGAGAAGAGGGACATAAGTGATGTTATCCATCTCCAATGCCCCAGACACTGCTCTAGGCAGGACCTCTAGGGAAAACAAACCCTACCTAACAAGCAGCAGCTGGTAATTCTGCCTTTACTGTTGCTACTGTTATAACCTTCCCTGTTTTCCTTATGGTTTTCCCCTATTTTCCACACCTCACTTTCTTTTTTAAACTACCATTGCAGAGCTCCAAGACCCTCAGAAAAATTTCATGCCCTACCTTTTTCCTTCTACAGTAAAGCACATGTAGACTATTGAAATTACATTTTGGTACAAGCACTTTCTTCCTCATCAAATCTTTTCCAGTGCTTTTCCCTCCCATCATTATAGTATCAATGATAATTTGCACACTACCTGAATTTGCCATCCCTGCCACTGCTAGTCACTAAAATCAACCCTGAAATAGTAAAAATCAGTATTCTCCAGGCAGACAAGTGAGCAGTAATTAATAACTGCAGCAGTTGGAAGCAGAGAGGTAACCACCTGTTTCCCAGCCATATTAAAAAAAACAAAAAGAAAAGGAAAACCAGAACATTAATGTAATTCTGAACAGCAAGGGCATTTCACCAGACATTTGCCCAAAATTACACAGAATTAAAAGCCCATAAAGGGCATTTTTCCAGACTTCCAGGCAAACAACATTAGTCACTGGCTATATTATACTTGGCATCTACAAAACATTTCTGTCCAAAGAACTCAACGCACTTGAGACACATATAGACTAGAAACTCTCCCAAGAAGTAGGTTAAGTAATATTATCCTATTTTATCTGCATGAAAAATGAGGCACAGAAAAAATTCATGCAGCCTGTTCAAGGTTACAACAATTAGTAAGAAAAGCAGGAATAGAATGCAAGTGGCCCAGCTCCTGTTTTGTGTCCAGTGCACAAAACCCACCAGTCCACGTGCCATTCATTTCTCCAGTGACAGGAACATAAACTCCTGGGGCTGATCTGCACAGGAAAGGAGCCCACAGCTGGACCTTCCAGTGCAGCTCCCTCTGGGAACCTCTGGTTCTGCTCTTTACACAGCAGATTCCTCCAGAATCTGTGGATTTCCACATAACAGGATGTCACAATATTATAATGCTGCATTTCTGCAGAAAAAAAAGTCCTGAAAGGACAAAATTTTGGCCACCTGCCTGAAATTCCCAAGAAGTGCCAACACAATAATCCAGTTGCATTGTCCATGCTACTGTAAAACTACAATAAATTCACAATGTTTGAGCACACCCAAAATTCAAAATTAATGTTCCTTGGAATGAACATATCCTTTTATAATCAAGTTGAAGTAACTTTTTTTCCTGTTCTGCAGTGTTTCTCTACTATCATGGTTAACATTTAATGTCATTTATTGTCATTAAACTCAATATTTGTGTCTAATCAATACTAAGCTACCAAGTGCAGCTGTAACAAGTCTGGTCTTTCTCTACGTGCTCTATTGATTTCTTTTTTTTTGGAGCCCTACAACAAACACAATTTATACAAATAATTTATCAGGAAACATATTAAAATAATTTAATAAACAAAACCTATCTATACCTTTTCTCTTCAGTCATGTGACAGAAAATCATTTTAACTCATTAATGGTAATCTTAACAGTTCGATTTTAAATTTATGTAAAAACAAGAGGAAGCCATGAAGCAACAAATTTAAATCCAAATATTTTTAGCCTATTTCCACATGCAGATCAACAGTAATTTGTTTTCATTTTGTATTTCCCAGCATATTACTTTCAAATAAATTTATGACAACTCCTGTCCACCTTTGTTCACTTGGAAAACTTGTAATGCACAGATATAATGAAGTTTATCCAAGCTGCCAAAAGCATCTTTTCACAGATAAGTAAATTAAGTAGTTTGACATAAATCCTACTTCCCCAAAAAGTTACCAAGTCAGAAAAGTTGATTTTTTGCTTCCTGCTTGAAGCAGTAGAAAACAGCCTTCCCAAACACGTGGTTATCACGTTTTGTAAGCAGCATCTCATGAAGATAAAACAATACCACCACCCCTCACATACACCTACACACGGGTTCAAGGAGAGTTGGAATTGAAGTAAAGCACATGGATAAATCCAACTCTGAAAACAGCAGGGAATACAACACTGCATTTCAGTGAAGTTAAAAATCAAGAAGAAAATTTAAAATAACATCACCTGTTCCAAGACTACAATTGCTCTCAATTTTCCCCACTTCTACCACTGCTAATAATATTATTTAAAGTCTGAACACAGACCCTTTACTGCAAAGGAAGGGGGAGAAGGAAAGATGACTTGCAGAAGACTATTTTTACTTGGGCAAGTGCACTCTGCTGATGCTGCTGTCACTCAGCAATGCAGGGGAGACTGAGTTTGCTGCTCTCCAACAAACACAGCATTCCTTCACTGGTTGAAAGTAATTCTGGAGTGTTGGTTTGGGAGTTGATCCATTCTGCACACACCCTGCACCTGAACAAACAAGCAAAAAACCTCTACAGTGATTAAAGCTCAAGTGTGGGGCATGAACTACCTAACAGCATCCCAGCAAGAGAGGGGAAACCTGCCCAAAAAAACATTTTCCTTGCTCAGTGGACATAAAATACACTATTTTCTGTTCCACTGGAGCCAATGGAAACACCTTAACAGGCACTGCCTCGGGCACCCACAGGGCGAGGGCACGGAACACTTTGCCAAGGACAAAGGATGAGCAAGTACACACTGCAAGCCATAAATAACTTCCCTGAAGCTGCAGATGGAAACCCAAAATTTATACCACTCAAAGAATGAGCTGACACTCCTGGACTCCAAAAACCTGCACCTACTCTGACCACCAGCATTACTGTAGCTGGATCAAGTGACCACACCACCACAAGCTTTATTAAACACTTTATGTGTGGGGAAGAATGGCACTGGCTTAATCACAGCACCAACAAGTAATTTTTCCCCCACAAAACCTCTCTGTCATCCAGTATTGAGAACAAATATTGAGAAACACGCAGTTGCTTAGTAAAGGATGCTGATATTCATCAGTTGGTGGTCTCATCTCCTGCAGAAAACAAGCAGCACTGGGAGCAGGGAAGGATGGCACAAAGGCACCTGGCATAGAACTGTCCTGAAGAGCAAGAGAAGAGAGTTCTTACAGTTTCTTCCACAAATCTGAGGTGACATCTCTTTTTAAAAAAAAAAGTCAAAACTTAATCAGTATTTCGGTCTAGAAAGTGACTTTCAAAAATTCCTTTAATCTAAATTTAGCTGATGCCTTCTGCTCTGTGGTGATTTCCCTTGAATTCCAAGATAATGCAAGAAGCAGGTACCTGGTAATGAGGGGTAAGGCAGAGCCTCTGCAGACCCAGTCCTGAGTGTTCCAGGCAGTATCAGGCCACACACACACACAAACCAGGAGCCCTCCTGACTGCTACTGTCATCTCAGATTTCACCTGCTCAGACACAGCAGTGTATTATTACAAAAAAAAATCAACTGCCAAGATGTACGTAACTACTAAACCCAGAATTCAAGTACAATGACTCAACAGAGACAGTCCATGAGAAAAAAACCCTACTGCTATCTACAAACTTCCTATCTTACCCATAATACTCTCTCTGCATTAACTTTGCAGAATGATAGCTCATTTTTACCTTATCTAATATTGTATCTTCAGTATTACATTAGAGAGTACATATGGATCCTTCTGGGAAACAGCACTTGAATTGTAATAAAGATAACCTCCTTTCTTAAATAAAATCGAAGAGGAGGGGAAAAAATTTTTTCCAGTAGACCTAAATACTGCTCCATGGCTACTACACATCTCCATGCACTCCACAGGAAGCAAAGTAATTCACTTCCATGATTTCTACTGATACATAAAAATAAGCTAAAGCAAAGAAGAAAAGCCACTTAGCTGTTGCTTGCAATACAATAAACTTAAACTTCCTGTGGTTTTCAGCTATGGCTTGGTGAGGGCTGTTAAACACCTGAAAAAGGAAAGTTCCTTTACAGCTGTGTGTGTATGCAATTAATGCATTTGACAAGCTGTTGTGTTCCCAAACAGCTGCTTCCATTACATGGACAACTTTACCATCTGCAAAACCATTGGATAAACTACAGTAAGTAAATATCAGGAGAGCAGGTGCTTATAAATAACAAGCGCTGCCAAGATAACACACTTCTGTAAGGGAAGTTTTCATTCTTCCCACTGGACTTTTTCTTACTCCTGAAGCAGGTAAATTTAAAATCAGAAATGGAGGAACCAGTGCTGTGACTCACAGGAGCAATAAAAAAAGGTTCAGGGCAAGTATCTGTAAAATCACAGTTAAATGAAACTCATCTCTACTGCACTCAGCCAAAGGAGTCAGTAAATCTGCACCTGAAAGTGGGTCTTCTCCAAACACATAACCAAGCACAGGTACAAGTATTAATTATGGAAAACAAAACAAGCTGATAAGTGTCAGGTTAGTCTAATCTCCTATGTCAACACTCACATCTTAAACACAGTATTTTTCATTTATGTCTCTATGATCGTCACTCCATTTCACACACAGCACTGCTACTCAACCTGAAAACTTGTCCATGCATCCAAGACCAGAATGAAATCAGGCATTTGCTGGTCCCAACATCAAAACAAAGCTGCAAATAGAAAGAAACAACTATTCTAACATCTACTATCTCATGAACCACAGGAGAGTGCTTTGATATACCAAATACTAATTTGCTTCTCATAGATAGCCCAGTTATTACCAACCTTACTTATTACTGTCCTAAAAGTGACTTCTAACAGTCTCCTAAGGTCTCAAAAATAAGCAGAATGCATTGAAACATGCAACAGTCTGTGCACTCATTTTCCTTGTATTTCGTGAATGTTCTTTTGGAATGGCACCACAGCCCCAGAAGTCTCCTCCCCTGGCAGCCATGGGGCTGCTCATGCCATCAGTAATGCATGAACAATCAAAGGCAGAGGAAAATGCCCTTATCTCAGCTCATCAAAAATACAAGAAAGCAAGCCACAAAGGGGTCACAAATTAAAAATTAAATGCAGGCAGACCTAAAGTGTATTGACAGACCATCACTTCTAAACCATCCCCGAGAAGCAGCTGGAAACAAGAGACACATAAGAATAGAAAGCGGCCAGAAGAAGTAATGAAATAACTCTTACTCAAGAAACTTATTTAGCAATGAAGAATTAAGCAGGAACAGAAGGTTCTGTGCTGGTAAATCCAGCAGCTCACACCCTCACACAGGCAGCACATCTTCTGCAACTTAGCCAGTGGTTTTTTTTAAATCTCTGTTGTCTCTGACTTCTGTTTTACAGCTAAAATAAAAGGTACTGTTTTTCTCCTGCAACATTTCACTGTGTATATGAGTGCACAGGATAATAAAACTTCCAGCTTTCTGACATCAGAATCCAGGATTACAAAAAATTGCTCTTCAAAGCTCCGTAACACTCTTAAGTTAATAAAAAACTACATTAGAATAGCTCTGTCAAAGCTATTTCATCACTGCCTGAGTTTACTCTGATAATGACCTAAAGAAGTAATTAAATCCCTGAAGGTTTAACTGCCTTACAAGTTTAGAGGTCTTCCTACTTTTACTTTTGCTGAAAGTAGCAAATCAATTATTTTTTCTTCAGTGACAATAATCTGCTGCTAACAGCAAGGAACACAAGCAAACAAGAAATATTTTCTCAATTACTAAATCTCCATTTAAAAATCTTTCCTGTTCCCCATTTTCCAATCATACCAAATTTCTCTCAATGCCAAATTCTGCTGATTTTAGAAAACATTAATACATATTTGTATTTTGACACATTACTGTATTAATATTATTGTGGTATTCATACAATTATTGCAGTATCCTATCTTAAATCTGTAGAATGGTTGGCTCAATGTGTAGCAAGAATTTGCCTACAAAGTATTTGTGAACTCTCAAAGTCTTTTTGGCTCATGTACCATAATAAATAATTTAAAGTGGATCTATTTCTTTTAATGCTCTAAATATTTTCAGATTTACTATTCCTGCTTACTCCTGCTGCCTTGCATAAGGGTATTAAAAGCTACAACTCCAGACACACTCACTACTAATAATTATTGTAACAGAAATTAATCCATCTTTTATATTTCTTAACAGCTTACAGTATTTCAAACATAATTTTAAGAAAACTTTTAAATACTTATTCATTTTAATATTTCTATAAAAATTAATAGGCATGCTCAAAAAAATCAGGATGGGAACAGGCAACCTGAAACATAACAATGCTCAGAGGCCAACAATAATTGCAATGCCATGTTTTCTAATTTAAGAAAATTAGGTGAGGAAAGGAGTGGTTTTGACCAACAAGTAGATTGTTCAGAGGAGAAAAGGAAACATACCTATCCAAATCCTACATATATTCAACATACAGGTTTATGAAACTGAATTATGTAGCTGAGAAAGAAGTTTCTTTCAGCAAAAACTATTTTTTTTAATGTAAAAGACTGCATTAATATTATCTGCCTTTTTCTTTTACACTATTTAAAATTCAATGCCATATATATGGCATGCAAACAGGAGGAATGTCAAAGCTGCTGAATACAAAGTCGCTTTTGAGACCACGGGCAGAAAATGGTGGGGAAAAGCTTCAAGATTCCTGATGATGACAACTTCCCTATAGGACTCTTTCCTAGAAATAGTTTGGAGGTGACATAAGCTGTTGATTCTCTGTTCTAATATCCCACTACAGTGTTTATTGCCAGATGCAAGGACATAACATACTTTTAATTTATACCTACGTAAGATGCTAAATGTGAAAATGCTTGGGAGTTAATACCCCCTTTGAGATCAAGGGCACGCCTTGGAATCGCAGAAAAGTCTCCTCTTAATTAAAACATCATTTTATCCTTGAAAGTACATTTAGGTACATATTACACTCCTCAATTCTAAAAAAAGCCAGCCCTTCTGACAGCCCCAAACACTCAGAAGTCTGCTGTACCACTAATCCAACATGCAATGGGAATACACAATCAAATCACACAGATGTACTTTGTTACCTTGTTTGACCACTTGTAGGCCTGAAGAAGCTGGCTGTAAAGGGGGGTTTTGTCCTGCACAGGGTCGAGGCTCAGGAGCCCACTGTTGTGCAGGGGGTGGTTCTCTGAGGGCTTCCCAACGAGGTTGCTCAGACGCTCCAGTTCACTGGAAGAAAGCAGAAGGGCATTTTTTAAAGTCAGATCTGGGAATCGCAGACATACAATCCTCCAGGGACAGCAGCATGCACCAATTCTATTTTAGTAGCTAAATGAGTTTTAAATATGCCCCAAATTTGATTTAAAACACAATCACTCTTATTACCCAAACAATTTGAAGCAGTCTGTTGGTTGTTAAGCTCAGCTCTTCTTAGGAGAGAAAGTACAAGTCAAGAGTCTTTGAAAACAACCTGGAAAGAGTCAGACTATGGCAGGTCCTGTTAACAACCCAGGGCACCTCCTGAGCAAAGCAGCCCCTCAGAAACCACAAAATTCTGACTTTAGCATTGCCTGCAATACTAGAAGTAATTTTTTAACCACCAAGCAGGCAGATGTCTCATCATTTCATTAGAGAACTCCAAATTAACATTGTCTTCATACAAATACACACAAGAACTGGCATTAGTCCTAAGCCTAGAGACAATCCTGCAAAGGCTGTGATTACTCTAATCAAGTATCTGCCTTCCAAGTTCTCAGGACAAGGAAGGATCTTCTGATTTCCATGAGGAATTTGTATATTTGTAATGTAAAATACTCAGCTGAAGCATAATAAGCACCATTTTCCCATGAAAAAATCCCTCACTGTGAAATGATCTATCATTGCTTCATATCTCATTTGTCAAACACAACATTTAATCATAACAAAAGTTAAGCAGTTTTTCAAACTTGCATTAATCAACTGTAGAAGAAAGACTGGCCACTTTGCACAGATATAAAAAGCAGTTTTTCAAGTGACATGACTAATCAAGTGCTTTTCCTTCTGACTGCCCAGTGCTACACCCTAGTCTGAACTTCAGAACTTCCACTAAATTAAATGCAGCACTCAGACTTTTCAAAAGGCAGCTTATGAAAATATCTGTGAAGAAAAATCCAAAGTATCTCAATTTACATTTAAGAAAGGCTACAAAAATAAACTCCCAACAATCAGGGAACTGACAGTTAAAAGACTTCCGCACTTCACTACCACAAAATTAATCATCATTCTTTCAAGTTTCCTTGGCCTACATTCCTTCCAAGCCTCTGGTGCTGGGAACACTCACAAATCTGTCTAGTACTCCTTGACAAAAGAATACAATAAAATAAGTGTGACTAGGCATAATAACTGAGGATTTGCTGAACAGAGACAGCAGTCAATACTTTCACTACATCAAAGTCCACTGGTAGCATTAACTTCAGTACACCTTGGAGTATTCCCTTGCTACTCGAACAGGCCAGTTCATGGAATACCCTGAGTTGGAAGGGACCCACAAGGATCCCAGTCCAACTCCTGAGTTATCTATTATTGTTTGGGAATGAGATTTTGGGGTTATACCTGATAACTCTTTAAAAGGCCACAGAGCAAGGCAAGAAGGATAACCAATGGAACAGCTCAGCTTCCACAGAGGGAACCATGAGGCCTCCTCAGCTTAAAAACTAAAAACCAAAGGGATACAACACCTACCCCTAGAGCTGGGTACAGCATCATTCATGAGAAGGGTTATCCACCACCTTTCCCAACAGAAGAGAAGTGGGTAACAAATTATATTACCATGATCACAACTAAAAATCAGCAAGGCCTTTTAATCAACAAGAAACAAAGTCTTGCACACAAGACCCTGAACCAGAAGATGCTCTGGGAAGGGGTGGTTAAGCACCTGTGGACACCTCCCTGGACAGTGCTGATGGCACCCAGGAGGATACAGCCAAACCCAGCAGCCCAGTGGTGGGACCAACACGGACCATCACTGAGTCAGTTAGGCTGGAAAATACCTTTATTATCATTAAGTCCAAGGATACACCTCACATTGCTAAGTCCACCACTCAACCATGTCCCTAAGTGTACACTAAGTACTCGGTTCCTGTGTCTGCATAAACAAAACTGCTGAACGGAACTGTGAGCCAGCCTCTCTTCTGCCCCTAACTTCCCTCCACGTCTTCAGCCTCAGCAGCTTGTCCCTACTAAAAAAACCCCACACCTGCTGGTACTAAGCAACTACACTTAGCTGGGATAATTTTCCAGCCTGACAAGTTCTGGTAATAAAACGATCGTTCTTGAACCCCTTAGATGGTACTGAATAGTCTGCACCTAGGAAGTGTTTGAATTTTTAACAAAAAACTTCAAAATACACAGAAAAATCTCCCTGCAGCCAAACACAGCCAAACCTTGTCAATGCAATCCCACCGATTTAACGAGGTCCTTGGTGAAAACAAAACGAGAGCAAAAACCAGAACAAAAACTCATAAATATTACGAGCACGTTCAACCCTTTGGAGACTCTGGAGCGGAACACCACGAAGGGGTAACGCGCACGGTGCTGGGGGGAATAAAATGGAGCGTTCTCGCATTTATACGCCTAAAACTTTTCCCTGGAGTGAAAACGGCCCCGCCGGGCGCTGAGAGGAGCCAGGACACCCCGGGACCCCCTCCCTGCCCACGGGGGCATCCCCCGCCGGGGCCGCTGCTCACCCCAGGTCGCGGCTGACGGAGTGCAGGCTCTCCTGGAAGGCGGCCACGAAACCCTTCTCGCGGCCCTCCAGGGTCTCCTTATTGCGCATCCCATCCTTGAGGCAGTCGAAGACCCTGGTGACACTGGAGCGCAGCGCCTGGATGGCGGCGATGGCCTGGGAAAACGCCTCCAGGTTCACGCCGGGGCTCAGCGCCCCGTCCGCCATCTTGGCCGGCGCGACCAGCCCCGCCGTGCCGCCGCGGTGCACGCTGGGAAATGCAGTCCGGGCGTGTGTGTGGGGGGGGGGGGAGGTTGTTGATCGCCGCGACTAGATTTTTAGAGACTTTTATCTGCTTTTCCTGGGCCACTTACGTCAACAATCACGGAGTCGGCAAGGTTGGAAGAGACCTGTAAAATCATGGGATTAGTTCAGTTGGATAGACCGTGGTGCTAGTAACACCAGGGTTGTGGGTTCATGTGAGGGTCATTTACTTGAAAGTTGGACTTGATGATCCTTGTGTGTCCCTTTCAGCTCGGAATATTCTGTGAATCTGTAAATCATCAATTCTAACCATCCACCCAGCACTACTACTGTAACCCCTAAACCACATCACCCAGCACCAGATCCAGATGCCTGGAATCACAAAATTACAAAATCATAGAATCATAGAATGTCCTGAGTTGGAAGGGACCCAAGGAACATCAAGTCCAGCCCCTGGCCCTGCACAGACACCCCAACAACCCCACCCTGGGCATCCCTGAGAGCGTTGTCCAAATGCTCCTGGAGCTCTGGCAGCCTCGGGGCCGTGCCCATGTCCTGGGGAGCCTGGGCAGTGCCCAGCACCCTCTGGGGGGAGAATCTTTTCCTAAATCCAATCTAAACCTCCCCTGCCACAGCTCCATATCATTCCTTCAGGTCCTGTCACTGGGCATCAGAGAGAAGAGATGAGTGCCTGCACCTCCATTTCCCCTCTTGTGGAAGCTGCAGACCACAATGAGGTGTATATATATAGGGTTTATTCCCTCCCTTGGAGGTTCTGTGGTTCTGTAGGGTGTTTTCCAGGCACAGAACCAGAAATAAAACCATTTAGAACGGGAAGCAAGGGCCCCAGTCCTGCTGCAGTAACTGCACCGAGCTTTATGCAGGCAAGAGAACTTCCATCATCCTGATGCTCCCGGGGAGACTGGAGATATATGGTCCCATATCATAATTCCTGTCTTAGTGATGGAGACACCTGGAGCAGTGAAAGATGTCCCTGCCCATGGCAGGGGGTGAAACGAGATGACGTCTAAGGTCCCTTCCAACCCAAACCAGCCTGTGATTCTGTGTTTCTATATTTCAGTTGTGATTACTGCTGAAACAAGGCCCTCATTACCCAGCCTTTGCAAAGCACTGCAAAGTTCAGGAGTGCTTTCAAGCACTAAACAGTACTAGTTTGATTTTGTAGGAGCTGCTTGTGTTTCCTATGCCACTGCCAGCTCTTTTCACCCTTAGAGTGCAGCTAAAATAAATAGAGCTAAAGTAAACGAAGCACTGCACAGGCCAATAGTTGCTCCATACAGAGTAAACTGCAGCACACGGATGGGTCTTTTGTTTTCTCAGCTTCTAAAGTAAATAACAACCCCTTTCATAAAGGTATTAATTAAATTCAGTAAGCAAAATCCACACAGATCCCTTAGCCATAGGTGATTTTTTTTTCTTTTTGTATGTAAAATGGAAATGAATACGACAAGGAACAGCCGAGGTGTCAGTGGCCAAGTGAAGCGAAGCTTCACCCTCCACTCAGTGACACTTTCCTGTCTGTCAGGTGATGGATTCTGAAAATTGTATCCAATCAATTAAATGTTCTCAGAACACCATGTGAGGTATTGGAAAGTGAAACCCTATTACTTAGCATGAAGAATGAGAAAATGAAAGGGCTGTGGTTCCTCCTCTCTTGAGCTTAGGGACGCTGTTCTATCTGAGGAATGGGGCAAAGCAAACCTGGAAGCAATATAGGCTGAAGCAATGGAGTTCAGCCTACACAGCCAGTGAAATACATAACAACGTGCTTCAAAGAATCAGCAACAGACTGAGCACACTTAGTAAGGCAAATAGGAACAAGATAGGAATAGTTCTTTGTGTTAAAAAATACTGAATCAAAGAAAAGCAGCCAGAGGCAGAAAGGACAGGACTATCTCAGCCAGACTGGCAACCTAAACCTGGTTTATGGATCTATAATACTAGTTATTTTAAACATAAAATACCTTTCTTTGGACTAAAATAGATTGGTCAAGCAGATACCGTGTTATAAGGGAATACTTGCAGGCTGAGAGATCATTCCTGCATGACATTATTTTTTTCCTCCCTCTACAAAGCTCAGACTCTGGGTGCACATTGCAGATGTCTGTAACTTATGTGTTATCACTTGGAAATGAATGATTCTTTTCCATTTAATATTTAATATTTTTAAACATATATCTTTAGATGTCAATACTGCACTTACTTTAATTATCTCCAAGATCCCTGTCATTGCGGTGCCCAAATGCAAGGAGTTCTGATTTTACATCCTAGCTGGAACAGTAAAAAAGGTTTGACAGTTGTTTTACTATTTTTAAACTAATGACAAAACAGTGGCCTGAAAACAAAGCCATAAATATATAAGGAACCATTTGGAACTTGCCCCTATAGAACAAAGGGCACCGCATAGCTTTGCCTTAGAAATTCAAAGGAGGGCATTCACAATTTTTTGCTCCAAGGATCTGCTTTTTCTTGCATAAATGAGGAGCCAAGTTCTCCTGAACAGACAACAGGCAATTCAGAGCACTCAGAGCTCCACTGGCTCCGTGGGGAGTCAACGCAGGCACTGCTTCAACACCTACAGATAATGGCTGAAGAAGAGAGCAGGAGCTCCTTTTCCCCTTGTTATTCCTCCTGTTTTGCCACATCTAGGAGGAAAAGACTGCATCATTTGGTGTGCTCATTTGTAGGGCATTGCCATGCCTATGTTGCTCGTTTCTTTTAAGCAATATTCCTTAACTGGCAGCTTGCCCAAGCCAAGGCAGTATGTTCACTTCATCTTCATTATAGGTGCATTGTAAGGGGACATTATGGATAGAAAATATGTGGAAGAGGCATATCTCCACGGTACTGATAAAAATCTTCTTGCCTTAAAATCATTAATAAAACATAAAAGCAAGAATCCAGCTGATGTTTGAAACATCCAAAAATCTTATTATCTGACAGCTGTTGAGTGGGCTCCTGCAAAATTATCTGGCTCAATGTGGGCAGGTTTCCACACCTGAGCAAGCATCAGAGCTGGTATCTTTTACCCTCTCCACTAGAAGTTCAAGGACCTAGTGATCTCCCACCAAAAAAAAAATCACATTTAAGGCATAGGGGGCATATCCACATGGCACAGCTTGGTGTCATGTGGAGAAGTGCAAACAGCAGCCCTGCTCCCTTAGAGCAGCATCCTGCCCACACTAATAAACTCTGTGTCTCAGCCTGGCTAATTAGCTGTGGCAGACCCCTGTGCTAACCCAGTGATGCTCCAGCCAGCCCAGTTCTCCCATCACTGTTGCAGAGCCCAGTTCTCCCCATCACTGCTGCTCCGTGCCGAGCAGAGACACTACGAGATGGGAGAGAGAAAACTGCTCTGAGCTGCCAGTTCTGGATCTGTTCTGTGGCTAAAGAGAGAATTTCATTTTGGGTGCTGTCAGTCTCAGAACGTATATAAGCTCTGAACTCACTTGGAGAGAAGGGGGGGGGGGGGGGGGAAGTAACAATCCAGCCTGGCATCACATGCAGCAAGAGAAGTTCCATTCCCTTCTCAAGCAGAAGCCTGGCTGGGGGAGTGTGTAATTAAGATGAGCCGTTCACAGCAAAGTATGTTACTCAAATTGCAGCTACTAAGAACCACGTGGGCTGTAATTAATCGGCAACATCAAAGCAAAGGGATGACTTCAGAATCCTTGCAGAGGTACTGTAAACAATTTGTTAGGGAAGAAAGTGTCCAATTAGAAATGCACTCTCATTTAAGAGAAATTAATTTTGTTGTCAGGAGAGACAATTAATGGCCACTATTGGGTTTCAAAGCAAGTGCAGATAATCTCTCACAAAACGTCTGACCAGGGCTCAATATTTGAAATAACTTATAACATAAGAAATTATCTTTATCTTCCTCTGACAGAGATAAATGCTGATATTTATTCTATGGCAAGCTGGACTGATATTCATCACCAGAACCTCTTCATTTCTTTATACTTCATTGCTACATTCTTGACAGCACTTCAGATAAATATAATAAACTGATTTTGTTGTTGTTGTTGTTCAAATAATTGTGATGCTCGATAATGCAATTGGCAAGATGTTCTTGCTATTTTTACATTCCTATTAATTTCTTTCAGGTTTTCAGTCCTCAGTTAGCCACAGAGTTTACTACACGATGCATTATTGAAACAGAAGAGAAGCTGAGGGGTTATCGACTCATGTTTGAGGCTTCTGCCAAGAGAAGGGAATGCGTCCTGCCTCCTTTTAGAGAAGGCTGGAGTGACAAGACATTTTCAGATGTGGAGGAGACTTGCTCTTCAGTGCTATTTCTTTCCTATTGTTCCCTGAATCAGAATCCCCCACTATATCCAACAATAGTGAGCAAAAATCTTATCTGAACCCTCCTGCCAGAAGAAACAGTGAAATAATGAACTGAGCTGACAATGATGTAGTTATCATCAGATTTCCTGTGGGATGAATAGAGTTAGCTTCCTATTGTTTCATGCTCTCAGGCGACCAGGCTCACATTCAAAAGGATCTTCTCCCACATCATGGTGGATGGAAAAGAGACCTGGAGGCCTCCCTGTACCCCTAGGGGGTCTCTGTAACTGGAAGAACTACAATTTTTGTGTGGCTATTCAGTAATCCAGAGTGTTTTCTTTCAGTTTATGGTTATAAAGTGTCCCCATGACACACAGAGGATCCAGCACGTAACAGATTTTTCTGCAGAACCACCAAGGGCTGGCTGCATTATGACTCTTCGATTCCCTCTTGCCTGATGAAACTGGCACTCTTGATATCAGTTTTAAGAAAATTGAAAGAGATCTGCTGTTGTGTTGTGCTGCTTCTGGAACTTGGTTCCTTGGAGATGTCAACTTAACACCTTATTCCAGCACCGAATTTACATGAGAAGTGTAAAGCAAAATACAAAAAGTAAACCATACCCAGCAAAACTCATGGTGTTATTTTATGCATGAGGAATTCTGTCCCAAAATATGTCAAATTTTACTTGCAAAAATAAAGGGCTGCTGTTTTATTCTGTATGTGTGCAATCTGCAGAGAACTCAGTTACTTCTTTTCTTTAAACATTCAGTGATCAAATGGGGAATCTGCTGTAAAACCGAATGGGAAGAAAGTACCATTATTTAAAGGCTACAGAACTGCTTAAAATTAGAGCTGTGAAGGCACCAAAAAATACCAGAAATCACAGATGGTTTGCAGATAAATTCACATTGCATTTAGTCCACTCAACATCTAAAAAAAACCCCTATGCTTTTGCCTTGCTTTTCAGTCTATCTGTTGATGCCTGCTGAAAACGTACTTTCTTTAAATTGGGCTTTGAGTCGTGTTCTGTTGCCCTACACATTCAGATCCCAGTCATTTTGAAAAATCTGCACAAATAAGTATTTTTAAATGATGTCGTTAAAATTTAATATAGTCTGCATATTTGCAAAATCACAACTATCCTGAGCAGGTTAAATAAGACATTAGCAGGGATGAAATAGTAGCAAGAACAGACAAGTAGTTCTGCAATATGCAAGTGGCTGAGACAGAATGACCCAGTTGTTTCTTCTTGTCTATATTGATGATTCTGCATCATTAGAGTCAGTTAAACATTGTTTTCCCTACCCAAAGACTGCAGGATCAGGCTTGTACATAATTCTGGAATATTCGTGTATTCTGTAATTTAACTAGTTAAAGCCTATTTGCTTTTTTTTCCATGCCTGAGCTGTATTTTCAAATGCTCTGTCTTGTCCCCTGGGTTTTCTGTCGGATACTGGCTTGCTTTGGGGAAAATTCCGCTTCCATTATCATGAAAGATCAGGATTTGGCACAATCATTCCAGCCTCACTGCCTAGCAGCAGTCAGCAGAATTTGTTGAATACATAATGCTCCATTCTCCTCCTTACCAGGTTCTTGCGGAGGGATTTTGCAGCAGGCGAGGGGAAGCTTGGAGAGTGATGGTTGTTCAATACCTGGTTGAGACATCCAGTAGCTCTTGCTCTTCATTGCACAGGCACAGGGAAGTTTTAGTGTGCACTGTACCCACCGTTGAGACAGTCACTATGATGTTCATGGTACAGTATATGGCATTTCTTCTCGCCAGGAGCAAACTCTCACCTGCAGCCTGGAACAGCCGAGGCTGCTTTTCCCCCAGCTCGTTAAAAAGCCTGACACAGTAAAAATCCCTGAGACAAGTTCAGAGAGTTCTCAAGTCCCTGATTAGTAAATATTATTTGTGCAAAGTGTAATCTCAGGACAATAAGGCCTGACACGAACCAGATTCAGGCATGTGTTTGGCAATCCACAGCTTTATTGCTTCTAAATACAAATGCAGCATGCCAAGCAGCAATCCTGCTTACTCCTAAGCTTAGCTTTCCCCATTCCACCAGCCACTTGCCAAGAGTCATTTGCTCCAGTACTTCTCACAAAAGCCAAGCTACTTCTCATAACTCTCCATCCTAATTAAGCTACTTGCTGGCTTTTATAATCACCTCTCCATACACCAATCAATCTCAGCAGGATTTTTAACAGATGAAACTTGGCTGATTTCCCCTTAAAGGACCAGCCATCCTGGAACAATAAGGTCAGGTTTTTTACTCTTTACTGCTTTTCTTGCAGGTCCTTTTTCTTTTCCACCTGTCAAAAGGGGAGGCCAACAACAAAAAAAAATATAGTCAAATATGCTTGAGGCTGAATGAGGGCATGGAAACCTGCTGTTTCCCAGACAAGTCAAGCAGTTCTAGCAACTGCATAGATCACTATGTTCTTCAAGCTATTCCATACCCACTATTTTTCATCAACCCATCAAAGAGGACAGACAGCCACACTTTTTAACAGATATCCAGACAAAACAGGCAGAAAAAACCAAAGTTCTGGGTTATTCAGAACTTTAGCATTTCAGAAATTCAGTGCTTCATCTTGACCTTTACTCAGGAAAGCAGCTTGAACTAAACTTGGAGTACGTTCAATCAATCGATAAGCTCTTCTACAGCACTGCTGCCTGCTTCAAGACCCTACTCTGGAATCTGCAGGGCATCTAAACAAAGCTCAGTTCACAGAGTCTACAACCAAGAGAGCATTGCCTCTGGTGGGGGTTTCGTGTGGAACACACATGTCCGAAAAGTGCACAGAGCATCCCCAAGTCACTGCAGCACTCAGCACGTTTCCAGGACCCAGCTGACACTGCTTGAATTGCCACTGGACTGGATTTAGCCAGAAGCTTCTAACCCCTCAGACACTGTTATGGAAAACATCCTACATGAGGGGAAAATAAAAGTTAACCAATTTGATGTCAAAGGCAGCAGTGTGTTCCTTCCTGTCTCATCATAAAAGGGACATCAATACTTGGAGATAGCGGAGGCACAAGATGATGTGGAAACAAACTGGCTTCAAACAAAAGCCTGGCTTCCTTTTGTCAGGACAGAACCAGAGCAGATGCCCTCACAGTGGGTCCACAGAGCTTCCAGCACGCCCGAGCAGGGGCAGCCCTTTTGGGTCTTGCCCCACCGAGAGCAGCAAACCTAAAGCCACACAAAGGGCTGTGCGCTGCTGGTGCCGGCCTGCTGCCACACCTCTGTGCCAGCTGACAGTGTCCACAGGGCTGGGGTGTGTGGCGTGGGCAGTGGATACAGAACAGATCGGATTTTTTTCCAAAGGCTATTATCTGAAAAAGACTTTGCTTTATTCTTGGGCCAATATGGTAAACTGCATCTAGTTAGCTCAGGGAAAGGTCAGACATATTTTAAAGCAAAGAAAGGCCATCTCTGGCAGGTGTATCCAATTCAGAGAGATATATTATCCCCAAAGGACATGAGAAAAAAAAAATCCTTATTTATTTTATTTCTGCATATTCCACTTAGAGTTACCCTGGTGCATTCATGATACGGAATTAAGCAATGTTTTTAAGCAGAATCCAGCCAGTCTTTCCTAAAATGAGACGTAGTTTGTCTAAACAGACAACCATTTCCTGGAATTTGCAGATCTAATTCCATACTTCAGTATTTAAGGTCTCCAAAAAAAGTGACATCCATCTTCCCTTTTATAAAAAAAAGAAGAAGAAAAGATTTTCCTTCTATCTAGAGATTATTTAGTGCTCTGTTATTGACACTGCTTCTATTGAAAGATTTAAAGATAAAAATGCAGTGTATTCAAGTAGTGATCATTTTTCATTGTCACTTAGTGACAGAAGATCCTGTAGTCAATTCCAACAGATTTATCTTTTCTGCTATTGATCCTGTGGGGAGCTGAGCTGTGTGCAGGGACCTGGCTGTGGCACTTCAGAACTCCAACAAGAAATGCAAAAGGAGTGGACAAGACAGGTGCCAAGCAGTCTTGTTTTCATTCTCAAGCTGTTTAATTATTTCCCTCTAAGTGGTGAGACAAGCTGCTAGAAGATAAGTTGTTTGTAGACACAAGGCACTTCCTGATGGACAAAGAGAACAGCCCATAAATGCTATTTCCATGTGTAGCTCAGTCTACAAGGTGTCCCAGAGCTGGGTTCAAGACACTGGATGCAAATCAAAACTTCAGGTACCGAAGGGACAGATGTTTTGTGAAAAGTAGGAACTGCCAGTCATGTCCCTAAAGCAAACCTCCCATAACCTCCTGTGGTGAAGATGTTCTCTTGTGTTCTCATGAGGATTCCCATCACATCATGGAAAGAGTCTTTCTGCTTTCTGAAGCCCAAAGAGAATGGAAAATATTATCCTGAGACTTCGGAGCACTCCAGCCTCCAAAGATCCATGACCAATTTTTATACTTAAAACACAGAGATTAATTCTGGTCACCTTCTGAGTTTAGAGTGAAGATGAAGGGGAAAAAACCAACACAACATTTAGATGCAAGGTAGAACCTGCATCTTCTCAAACAGTTCAATACTGGATCCCAGACTATCTACTATTTTAAACAGAGCCAGACTTCTATATATGCTCTTCTTCACTTAAGCCAAATACATTGGTAAATGCTGATACAGAGGCTGTGAATTTGATGGTTGAATAATGTTTGAATTCTTCAGAGACCAGAAAGCTTTCTCCAGAAGCTGTCATGCACCTCCTGATGGATCACTGCTCATAAACCATAAAGGCACTTAATGTTGGGAGCAGGCAGAACCAGATCTCCAGCTTCCTACAGCAGCTGCTTTGTTATTGAGCTAAAAGGTGCTTTTGGGCTTGTTTCCCTTATCAGGTACTGGCTGAAATGTGACCCAGACACCTTTAAATTTCCTATACATCAGGTGTAAGTTTTAAATATAAGCTGGAAAAGAGACACACAAAGAACTTGAAGGAACAGACAATGGTGCCTCTGTGCTATTTGCAGCTTTCTCATTCTGCTGATGCCATTTATCCACAGTCCCCACTGTGACTTTGGGTCTGTTTTTTAGGTATTTCCCATATGGGTCAGGAAGTGGAGAGACAAGCACTGGCCCGAACAAGGAGAGCTATTCTAGTCCTTGTGGCTGGGGATACCCAGCAGATTAATTCAGACAACAGCAAAACCCCCAAACATTGCAGCTGCAGGAACTATGTCAAGATGAAAATCACAGACTGTATTCGAGAGGCAATAACTTAACCAAAGCCCAGCAACTATACAAATAAAACACATATACAGGTTCATCATGTATGAGCTCGACAGTGTTCTAGCCCTTCTCTCCTTCCTTAACCATGAGCTTTCTGAGGTTTGTTTTCTAATCCCTTCTGTGAAAGACGTTCTTCTACAGAGACCTAATCTTGCACTCCTCTGCAGCTCTGGCTGCCTTGTCATTTCCTGATCCAAACCTTTTTGATTAATCATCTCTGAACAGGTTTATCAATCTGTTCTGAAACCTGCACACAGGAACATACATGTTCAGCAGATACTTCCTCTGTAACTTTCTCTGCTACACTATTTTGGAGAACTGTTGCAAACTGTGCCAGCTAACCCTTGCTATTTGCAGACATGGGAGATGGGATTCTAAGTCATGAGGATTTGCCAAGGTAGCTATATGGGTGTGGGCTAGCAAAAGGATATTTCTCCTACTGTATAGCTCATTCCTGCTCTTCAAATAAACTGTACTAGTAGAAAGACTTCCACTGCCTCAGCAGAAGGGTTTTGTTGATAGATAATTTCACCTCTTTCACTGCAAACCAATGCAGCAGTGATAATGCAGCTTTTGACCAGGGTGAGTTGTTTTCTCCTCAGTATTCACAGCTGCCAGAGAAGGAATATGATCACTGTCTTAAAGAACAAAAAGTGGCTTCATTTTGTCCCCCAAAATAACCTGAACTTTAGATCCATTCTGAATTCTTTCTCTTGCAAGGCTTTCCTGCACAGAGAACAACGTTAAACAAATTAGCAAATTACTCTCTCTGCAAGAGCCAGGTCATATTTCATCATTAGAGAAGGAGTCTGATTTTGGTTGGGTGAAAATAAATCCACAGTAACACCATTTGCTATCATTCATGTCTCAACATTTCCCCTCAAAATAGTTTCATTTTGTTATATTTAATGCTTCAGCATTACATCTTAAAATAATGCCAATAATTACAAATCTCACTGTTTTATTTTAGGCACTGTTCTCCTGAAGTGACAGAAGCACACAGATTGAAAATGTTGCTGAAAGATTGCTGGAAGAGAGGAAAAAATATATCCAAGATTTGCCTAAGTGGTAAAAAGGAAAGAGATGCTCTTTGGACACAGCCAAAGGAGATAAAAAAGTTTGCAATATTCGTCATTTGCTTAAAGGCTGAAGAGGATTTTGGGACAGCAAACGGAAGCACTGCAGTGTCGTGGGTTCGTGGTGCAATATTTTGGTCCTTGTGGGATGTTACACTGCAATATTGAAATGAAGGATCATCCTCTGAAGTCTGCAATCTGGTGCCCCTCTCTGGCTGTCATACCTAATTTTAGGCAGAAGAAACCCAATAAGGGATATTGATCAAACTGTCTGATGTGTCAGTTAAAAAATAGCCCTTCATATGTAAACAAAAAACTATGCAGAGCAAAAAAAAAAAAGTATTCAAAAATTTCCTCTTCAAGTTATTAAAACTCTTTCTGTTGCTGTACAATGAGAATCTTTGTATAAGTTTTATGAGCTCTATTACTGATCTACTCATTTTCTAATGCCTGAAAAATTACAGATCTTCTCCTGCCTATTGAGTGAAAAAGCAAAGCCCTTTACAAGCCTATTAGGAAAACAATATTTACAACAAAGCACCAAGGAAAATACTCCCATTAAATTTTACAGCAATTTCCTTGGAAGAGTCCTTTCCACTGAGAACAGCTGGACTTAATTGCAGATGAGCTGACTGAAGGAAGTACATCTGATTGCAGATGTAATAAAATTCATGCTTGACACCTTAATTTTTTAATATATATTGGCCACCATCAAATCACTGCATTTGCTGGTTTGCAGGCTAAATCTATCAAAGTTCTGGCAGGAGAACAGACAGGGAACGGAAAAGCTTGTGGAGGCCTTCAAAGCTTGGTGCTTAAGACACAGCTTTTTAATGCTATTGATTCCTAACAATCAATATTTTTTTCAATAAGAAGGTCTCATATTACCCCTTTTCCCAACCACCCTTCACAATGAACTTAGTTAGGATGAAAAAGCACGTAATGGCTTTCTTTTGAGGTAATTTTTTTCCATCTTCATTGCAGTCTCTTCTCCCTTACAAAGTTCACCTTGCCCAGCCCTTCTGGTTGATGCTATGTGGTTGTGGAGTGGTTGACCAGATGTTTTCCAGCATAACGACCTGCCATGAGCTTAAGATTTGACCCAGAAGAGCTAATTTTTTTCAAATAAAAGACATTGCAACCACATCGACCTACAGCCTTTAAGGTTATTTGCTCAGACTCTACCATAAAAGCAAAGATTTGTTGTTCTTCCTCAATCCTGTTGAAATTCTGTGGATAATTTAATGCTCAATGAGTTTTACAAACAAGGGTTTTAAGTACCTTTTTACCGTTAAATTTGAGCCAAAGCTGTTATTTCTGTTAAGAGTTTTATACAGTGACTTTTCAAATAGTAGAGTTGGTCATCTCCTGTTGGCAGATGTGGTCCTTGTGCATCATGAGGATGTGGAAATTGCTTAGAGAGAACAGGGGGAGTAAGAACTGTGCTCGCTGCCACTTGAGATTGCCCAGGAACTGAGTTGCATTGCTGACTAATTGCAGGCAAATTGCTACTGCTGGAATATATTGAGTGAACAGCAGCAACAGTGCTTGCCTGGAAAGCAGAAAGTTTAACAAGGATGGAAGAAACACTAAATGCTGCCTGAATCCTGCTGCAGTGGGGGTATGTAACCCCCTTCCCTCTTCAGTCTGTGATACGGGGTCCTCCTCCCATCTGCCCTGTTGTTCCATTTTCTGCTGAAGAAAATATTGGGATACTCCTCCAATTCTTTCCTATCTTCTGACCTAACAGGATTATTCCTGGATAGAAACACACATTTCTGTGAAAGGAAAAAATAGTTCTCTTTCATCCCTGTGTTGTGAGCTGAAGCTAATGATCAGGACTCATTACAAACAGAGGCTGCTTGTCATGCGTGGGGTTTTTTTGTTTGCAGAGTAACACTGTGTGGGCATCCCAACACTTCAGAACCAGCCTGCTGCTCCTCAGATACCTAGCATGGCACTAATAAGAGCTTCATGAATTTTTCAGAATCTATAATAGAAACGAAATTTTTTTTAAAGGAGTAGCATTCACTGCTTGTTTCTGTAAGTGGCTGTTTAACCCGGCCTGCCAAACATTGCAGGTGTACACACAACTGCATTTTAATCAACCACAAAAACACTCTGTAGCATAAGTAGTTAGGCAGCTATGCCCACAAGAGCACAGGTAAGTGGGCTAGTAAATATTTAATCAACTATTGTTGCATGGGATAGTAAACATGAATATTTAGTATAATATTTACTTACATTTATATCCTATGTTTAGAATAATATTATGTTTAAGGACAAGTATACATTCAGATGTTTGGTCTGGTAATACTGCTCATAGACACCTGCTTAAGTAAGTTATTTAAACACTGTCATGATGCAGGCAAGAAAAGGAAAGGATTAGTTTATAAGATATATACACAGGCACACAGCTACTGAACATATTTAGTTTTCTTTGTGGAAACGGTGAGAAACAAATGCAATGTACACATCAGAATCTCTTTGCAAGGTGGTAGATGTTGGGATTTTAACATCAGACTTGTCACCTGGCAGGGAATGACCTTGGGGGGTTGCATTACAAAATGCTGGACTGGCACAAGGGCAGATTTCCAATGAACGCAGCATGAAGTGCAAATATCACTCCCCCAAGGCACAGCCCCAAGCACAGACAGATCTCATGCCTTTCTTACAGAGTAAAATGGAGGGGTTGGTGATTCTTTAGAGAAATGCAGGATCCAATCACTCCAAAGAAAAAAATTCCTTACCACAAGCCCTGGGAATGCACCAGCTCCCTGGCAGGACTGCGACTCATCCTCCATCAGGCTGGCTTTTGCCTCCATCCTGAAACAGAGGTGGCATCCAGTTTGACACATTAATATTTACTGCAGCTTGCAGTGCAGCAATAGTCCTATATCAGAGCTGACTCTATTATAGAAAAGACCTGCATTATAGCAAGGGATGGCCCTTTACAGGGATTTGGGTTTTCTGCCTGATAACACATTTTGGATTACTGAGCCTCTATATACATTGAAAATTTCCTGTTACAGCCACCTTGCATTCATGATGACAGACAGCCTTTCTCTGCAACTGGGGGCCTTCTGAAAGAGTTCCTTAAGGCCCTTTTTTATTTATGAACTAAATGAGGCTTCTTGTAAAATATGTATCTGTATGTGGATGTACAGGCTTGGGTGCTGCTTAGTGCCATTTATATTGGACCCCTGACCAAAGCCACATCATCAGCTTGACCAGAATATTTTGTGCCAAAGTAGAGAAGTCACCTGAGGACCAGTAAAGCAGTAAAAAGCATTTAATCACTATTTCATCGGCTTGCAGATGTCCCATGTTATTCAGGACTGCTTTCACAACCATGACCTCAGTGAGATGTGGCGTGGCAGTGGGTCTGCTCTTAGGGGATACAAGTTGTCTGTTGTACAAACAACATTGTCACTGCTGATATCTCTGCCAGAAGGACCTATGTGCAGCACTGGGGTTTGTTGCTTTTTTCCTTAGCATGCACTGCCTTTTTAGCAATATGCCTGCTGAATATTAACCACCCTAACGATCCCAGCACAGCTCCACAGCACTGCTGCTGCCTTTAGTTCTGGCTGAAGTGATTTTCTGCTTTTGTAGCAGTTTCAGTAGAGGGGCCAAGGACTGGCAGAACTACAGCAGCTGAGCAACCTTCCTCCTCTTCGCAGGCAGCTCACAGCCAGGCACCAGTGCTGACGCACAGGGCAAAGAGATGCTCTGTCCTCTCAGGCTTTTTTGACAAGGGCATGTGGTGGTAGGACAAGGGGGAATGGCTTTAAACTGGAAGAGAGTAGGTTTAGATCAGATATTAGGAGGAAATTCTTCCCTGTGAGCGGGGTTAGGCTCTGGCACAGGGTGCCCAGAGAAGCTGTGGCTGCCCCATCCCCAGAAGTGTCCAAGGCCAGCTTGGAGAAACCTGGTCTAGAGGAAGGTGTCCTTGCCCATGGCAGGGGGTTGGCACAAAATGATCGCTAAGGTCCATTTCCAACCCAAATCACTCTGTGACTATGATTCTGTGACTTACACACCCTCCTCTGGTTGCACTTGGACTGGCTGATGTGGCTGTGTTTGGTTGCCCATCACTGCTCTCCCTTCTGTTTACCAGCTTGGCTGTGTTACTGGGGGTGAGGGCATCCAGGGGAACTGACCCAGCCAAGACCCTCCCAAAACAGGGTCTGCCCTCTCTCTGACCTGCCCCCAGCCTCTCTGCAGGCACACTTCATTTTTCTTTGACTGCCTGGTAGCATTGTGCCTGACTTCATTGAGAGGCTTTTAAAATCTTCAGCTTTGCTATTAGTATTGATTATCTTTGTCCTCTTAGCAGGCTATTATTCCTAATTTTTTTTTTTTTTGGTGTCTCCTGGCTTGTTGCATCATCAGGTTCTGTATTGCTCTTTAGGGTCCTTTCCATGGATTTATAAATGTGAATACAGATGGGGACAGCTCTGGGAAGGGATGCTAATCTTCTGAACAAACCTCCCAAGCCATCTTTCAGTATTCAGGAGACAATTTGCAATGAGAAAGAGGACAGACAATCTGATCATTGCATCTGGGCAAAAAGGGAAGAAAAAGGAGAAGAAAAAGAGAAAAGAGGGGGAGCGAGTTGCTCTTCCAAAGGGAGAAAATGAGTGTTCAGTAACTTAGTGAGCCAATGCACCAACTCCATTCCTGAAGCCACGGGTCCTGAGCTTGAAAATACAGGAGTAGTAATTAACACTTTGCACTTACATAGCATTTTTGCAGATTAATCTCTCCACCAAAATTTCACCTAAATCTAAATGCAGCCATTTCTGGAGTGGAAAATAGTGGGTGTTTAATAATGCATAGAAACACAATGCAAGAAATCAAGTCACGAATATTATACAGGAATAAAAATGCAGGGGCAACGTTCATAGTGAGAGAACTCAGCTACTCAGGCTGAAATTGCTTTGTCCCGTCCAGCTAATAACCTGCCTTACAAAGTTGTTGCTGAATTGTTAAAATATTACAAGTAGGTGTTACAAGTACATTTCAGTTCCATATCTCATCTTACAGCCAGCATCTCCCAGAGCATGCTGCCTCCAATCAAATCCCCCTGGATTAATCTGATATTTATTCTGAAGAAACAGAGCTTCTGAGCCATCCAAACAATGTTTTGCAGCACAGAAGGTTTCCATTGACATCTGTCCTCCAGCCAGACCCAGCACTCGCATTAGTTGTGAGAACAGCAAATATCACTTTGCAAGGTGCTGCGGGTGCTGCCCATGGATTAGATGGTCTCATCCTCATCCACTGGGAATGCATCCATTGCACAGTTCAGTGAGGATGTCAGAGAAGTACTGCAGGCAAGAGAGCTGCCTCAGAAACTGATGACAGTTGTTCTGCTCTCCCTGTTGCTAGAAAGTGTTGTCTGCCATCTCTATTCTTCATTCAATGTCCCCAGTCCTCAGCATTGTTTGGCATTGGTTGGTTGTCCAATAGAATGGGGATCAGGAGAAATTTTTAGCCACTTCCTTGGGTTCTTGTGCCTGGGGTTTGATGTTGAGCTGCCTCCTCATCAGCTCACTCATCTCCATGCCTGTGACTGCAGACCATGAGCTCTCCAGCAGAACACACCTCATCCTTCTGCTGCGTGGAGAAGTCCTGTGACATCTGGAGCTGGAGATGTTGCTGATGTACAGTGAGCTAAGCTCATGGAAGAGGGAGAAAATACTCCTTAGGGGGGTGTTCACTCATTAGCTGACCCCAGGTATTCCTTAATTGGACTCTGCTTCCCTCAAAATTCTCTCTTGAGGGTTGAGCTCTAATCAAATTAATTTGTCTCTTGGCCAGTGAGGAATAACAGTAAATCTGAAGTCCCTGAAGGCTTATGGAAATTGGCCCACATGAACCATATAATTTTTAAATATGAAGGAGAAAACAGATTTGCAAAGGAAGTTTCTTAGCTGGCAAAATAAGCTATAACAGAGAGCACAGCAAAAGGGAGAAAGTAGTCAGGAGAATACTGCAACACAGCTGGAACACAAGGTTTTGTCTGAGAAAAGCACTTTCTTGTATTTTACCAGAAAGGCATTTCACTCTGAAAATGAAATCCAGACAGGATGTTACTGAAGGTCCACATCTTATTTTCAATAAATGATGAACCTTCATGTCCCATGAAATATGAAAGTATAAAGCTGCATTTCTATTATATTCAGCAAAGGTGGGGAAGTTTTGTTCGCTTTTGTTTAAATATATTCATTATCAAAAAGGTGTAGTGCCCTTGAGAAGCTGACACAATTGCTTGTATTGCTGTGCAAGGAATTTGAGATACTTGGTAAAGTTTTTATGAACAGTGATGCAGAGATGTGTAGTGTGTCTTTCAAGACCCCTGATCCATCCATCCAGAGCTGACACTTGAGCTGTAAAGAGACATCCTTGTCAAACCACTTACATATTGCATATACAATGAGATAGTCCTTCATTTCTAGCACACCAGTTGCAGGAGGAAGAATTTAAAGCAGAAGAGCTCCAGACCTCTTATTTCAGATTCTTGTGGCTCCAAGTGTGGAAATCACATTGGCAATAAAGAAAGGTCAGTATCTGAAGGCACAGTTCGTGAGAGGGCATGAAAATATTTTGATGAGAGAGAACCTGTGCTTCACAAATTGTCAGTGTGCTACAAATCTGAGGGGGTATGGAGGGACAATATTTGTTTGGGATGCAGATTATGCCTGTACATCCTCTGTTTTGTCCTGCAGTTAGGAATGACACGATGGAAAACAACCCCACCTACATGTACCAAACAGACCTCAATACAAAAGAGAGGGAAAACTATCTCAAATGGTTGGTTTCTGAAAGTCAGTAAGAAAAATAAGATTCAGTTCAGACACCAATCGTCTCATTTTATGATTCCTCTGTACCTTTTACACCTCCTACTTGCACTATGATTTAATTTTAATAACACTTTTTCTACCTTCTTCCAGTCCTCTAGACACACTGGTTACTATTTCACATAATATTTTCATTTTTTATCTGTGTGATACCCTCACACATGGTTCAAAACCAGGAAGAATTATTTATTTTCTCAAAAAGTAACAATGGTTTCTATTAACCAGATTTTGGTCTCTGCAGTGCCATCAGGAAGAGGTGACTCAAGTGACTTCAGTTATAACCCAGCGAGTGAAGCAACCAGAAATTGATGCCTAAGTTGACAGGAAGCTTTCTCCTCTGGCTGTGTATTTCCAAAGAAAGTGCAAGCACTGCTGGGTATTAAAGGAGATCCATTTTATGCCAGTTTTTGTCTGTGACAATCTCATCAGCAGCCATAAAAAATGATATGAAAAATCTGAAGATGGATGTTAACAATTCATTTCCTAAATTTCCATAGTTAACGTAAACTTAATAACTTCCATGTACCACCAGCTTGATTGTGCCTGCTGGAGTTCACTGCTTAATTCTCCCTGTAAGGAAAATGTACCACGGGCATCATCTGGACCAGCTCGTTCACTGACAGGAACTGGGATGACTTCTTAGACTAACAACGACCTAGGCAGCTTTTTTACAAATCACTGCAAGTTCCACTCCTGTGAAAAGGGTTTTCTGAGGAAGAACTCGCAGGCACAGCATGTTTGGAGGCAAGCAGGAGTTTAAGATTCCCCTCTGCCTCCATGGGAACAACACCTTTCCCAAGGCACCACTCAGAGCAGCAGAAATCCCGCACGACATCGGCTCAATCTTACCAAGGCAGGCTCCAAAGGCTGCTCCAGCAGCTGGGAATCTTTAGAGGTGCTTTATAAATGTGCCCACTCTTACAGCAGGTGCCACATCTTAGTCCACCAAGGAATTTTCCCGCATCTGCTCCACGGAGAGATCCGTAGGAGGCTGAAGGTCACAGCTCTGAGAAGTCCTTGTGTTAAGTGACCTCAGCTGGCTGGGCTGTGGTCCTGGGTAATGTCTAATGGGTTTCATATGACTCAGGTTTTTCTCCTTTGTCCTTCCCTCTCCTTGCCCAGCATTTTGCTAGTTAGTGGTTCTGCAGCAACAGCTGCAAAGTACCATTTCAAGGCAAATTATTATTAACATCACTTTGCCAAATTGGCACGAATTGTTGAACAAGGAGTCACAGAGTGGTTCGGGTTGGGAAGGTCCTTAATGATCGTCTAGTTCCAAACCCCCTGCCATGGGCAGGAACATATTCTTCCAAGCCTCATTCTTCCAAGCAGCCTGCTCACTGCAACCCTCCAAGCAGAGCACGCATTTTTAACTCCACCTGCTTCTTTATCCTAGGAAAGGCTGGAAGGCAGGGCCTTGGCTCCAGCAGCGCCGAGCACAGCCCGGCTCAGCCCCGCTCCGCTCTCCCAGCGCTGCGGCTCCGCTGCGAAAGCGCTGAAGGAAAACTGCGGTAAGTGAGCGATGCTGTGCGATGTGGCAGCTCGGAGGTGCCAAGCAAAGCTAATGCTCCAGAGCGATACTAGAGGGCACTGTAAACCTGGCAGTTTTGACTTCCGAATGGGACGAAGCAAAAACTGAAGTGTCTGCTATTTGTGGTCGTTAAAGCTCTCCTGGTATTTAGTGCAAAATTAGTGCCAACCCCCGGGTCCTGAGCAAATTAATTTGTGGAATTACATTCTGCTGTCGTAGATCCCCCTTCCAGTCTGGGATCCTTATTCATCGCCAGGCCGTGAACTGCTGCATCCCACTGCTGGACGGGCTTCTCTCCCAGTAAACGTGCAGGCTTGGAGGAAAGGGGAGCGAGAACCATTATGAGAACTCAGCAACTTTTTTTTTAAATCTATCACTTAGCAATAATGTGTTCATTAATTGGCAGCCAGACCCCTGCCTGGCTTCATTTAAAACCTGATGGTTTCCTTTCATTATGGTAGCAAAGGTTTCATCCTGCATCTCCCCTATATGCCAATATTGTGTTTTTTCCACATGCCTGATTAAGGATACACACCTATCAGAGAGGAGGAGAGTTCCTGCACTGTGATAAAACAAAATTGTTTTAAAAAAAGTCTTTTAAAACATATTTAAAAACAGGAACGTGTTACTCTAAGTTAAACACTCCAATCAATGTGATCAATAGATTAATAGGTTTCAGTACCTGTCTCCTCAGACAGTCCTCATACAACCATCACTGTAATTTATAATTCAGTGTTCAACTTAAATTAGTGAAATTTAAACTGAAACAACAATGGGCTGACAAGTAAACAACTTCCCAATTTAAATGTAAAATGTTTACCCAATATGCAGAATCAAGCTCTCCGCTCCCGCAATATCAGCGCCACACAAAATAAACACAGAGCCACAGGGAATAAGAGGAAAAGGCATCTTGAGAGGTCACCTAGTCCATCTCCTTCCCCCAGGGTAGGATCAACCCTGCCTAAATCGGTCTTGACAGGAGAGTTGCTCTGACCTGTTCATCATGGAGGTTTTAAAGGAGATTCCACAAGCTCCCCAGATGGTCTGTTCTGGGTGTCAGCTATTCTTATAGATGGAACATTTCCCCCAAAGTCTAACCCAAATTGCTTTTTCTGCAGTTTAATTCCACTAATTCTGTCTGTGAGCAACAGCTCATTACTTTTGTAGCATCTTTTATATTTGGGGAGATTGTTACTGTATCTTCATCAGCCTTAGGCAATGGACCACAGTTCTTTCCCTCTTGGGAGGTTTATTTTCTAGACCGTTCTTTTAATTTTCTGTATTTCTCTGGAAGTCTGGTGACAAAACTGCTCCTCCCCAAAACTCAGCAGAGATGGGAGCAAGGTACCAATGCACCACACCACACTCTCTTTATGTACAGCAGTGTCAGCTTTGCTTTGCTAACACCAGGGCACCACAGTTGGCTCAGGGTTAACTTCTAGCCCATGGTATTGTCCCTTTCTCTTAGAAATGCTGCCTATGCAGCCATTTCTGGACACACATTTCAATAGTTCTCATACATTCAGCTTTGCTCTCGTCAATCTCTTCTTTCCAGCCTGTTTCTTCAGTTTGTTAAGATATCTGAACCTTTCTCTTGTTATCTGAAAGCACTTACAGCCCCTCTCAGCTCAGTATTGTCAACAGATGCAATAAGTCTCCTCCATATTCCACCACCCAAGTCAGTGATGAAAATATTGAGTAATGCCAGAGCCTGCACAGACCCCTCCAGCGCCGTATTGAAGCCATCCTTCCACTCGGACAGCCAACAGCAAACAGTTTTCAGGGTGTTTGCCCAGCTGGTTTGGTACCTTGCAGCATTTCTCCCCATCCATATTCCCCCACCTTGCTCCTGGAACACCCCATGAGAGAGAGTCAAAAGCCTGACTGCAGTCAAGCTGTACCACAGCAGCAGCTCCTCCCCTCTCAGAGACCTGCTGCCCTGCCACAGGAAAATTAGATTGGTTTGACATGATTTATCCTCGACAAAACCACAGCTTGTGGGGCTACCGCATCCCTCATGCCACTGCCATGCCTTGCCTTTGGATCTAGCAAGCAAAATTCTGTCCCCTTTGAAGTAAGGGATAAAACTCCCATAATCCAGGACTTTACCATGTCCAGACTCCACCCAGCCCCAGAAGCAGTGGAAATACCATCACATTACTGCTCCTGTTGGTAAGCAAGGGTTTATTTCCACTGAGAGCTGCAGAGGCAGAACGTAATCAGGGATATCGCACCTGGGTTTGAGCTCTGAACCCCCTGAGTACCATCACACTGTGGGTGCACAGCCCCTCTCCAAAACTGGTGCTACCTCACTTTCTTGGCATTCTTGGAGCAATGGGTCAGTTCAGCAGAGGTGGGAGCAGGTAAAATTTACACTCTAAAGGGAGCTGCAAGGAGGTATAAATTACTCAAGCACAAGCTACCTAAGATTCACTTAAAATTCACTCTGAATTTGGCACCAGATATGTAGGAGATAATCAAGTTTTCCTTTTTGAGATCTTGTGTATTTAAAACCTGCTGTGTTTAATTTTTGCAGTCACAACAACGCTCATTCATAAATATTTCCTAATGTTTGATCCTATTAGTATGTACAGCGCCGTGTTTGATTAATGGACTAGAACAATGCGATCAAATATATTTTGGGCTCCAGAATACCACTTTGTAATGCCTAATATTTGATGAGATATTACAGATAGGCTTGTCTTCTGACTAGAAGCGATTGCACTTGAATTCTGAGAAACTCAGATACAGATCTTGGATAAGATCTGAATTTCAAGCGAGTCCTAATTACACAGCACGCTTGACCAAAGCTCGAGGTCTGCACATTTCCAGCATTGGATTCTTCACAGCTCAGATGCAAATGTTGTTTCTTAGCCCTCTCTCTCAGGAATTCATAACATATTCATCAACTTGTAGTACCTAAGAGCCCTGTCTGACTGTATTTGGAAGACCTTAATTTGACTCCGGTAGGAGTTTAACAATATTAATAACTAATATTAAACTGGATTCCTAACAGGGATGCCGGGACAATACTCTTTGATCACTGCATTAATCTGGTGCAATTGTGTTTATATCAGCCTCGTTCATCCCATGTGAGCTCAGTGCCATCTTGGCATGAATATGAAATATGCAAATCTGAGGGATACACGTTAATAGTGAGTCCATCTGCTTGGATCTTTTATTAAAGGGAAGCGTGAATGCAGTTGCCATGCAATACACTCTTACACACAAAGACCACGAGTTACGAAAACAAGAGGAAACATCTCATGCTTTGGCCTTATTGGTATTTCACATTCGTCGTTTCTGTGGCCGGTTTTCATTTTAATTTAGAAATTTTCCCCAAAACGAAATTTGAGTGAAAAAGCTCAACAGTTAGCAATGACTGTGCGTATACACGCATGCACATCTCTTCCTCTCTAGTGACAGACAGGATATTACTTTTCCACTGCATATGAAATTAATACCAGAAGCACAAGAAAAAACATGTAAATGCCATCCCTTAAAGCCTGATCTGGATCTCACTTCTACTGCTTAAGACATATATAACATCGAGGAAAACTAGCTGTTGGAGTGAAAAAGAAGGTAATCCAGAGCTGGCTTGGGAGAGCCAAGCCCAAACATGAGCTCAGCCTTGGCTATGGAGTCATAGCCCAATGCCTCCACAGGATATGGATGAGCTGCTGTGTTCTGCTATTCCACGTTCTCTGTAATAAATAACTCTTTCAACTCTATCCAAAAGGGAAAAGCTCCTATGGCTCATTGTTCCCATGCACTGCCGTGTCCTTAGCTCGTCTCCCTTGGGTGTGTGCTGTTCCATGCTAATGGTTTGGGGGGAGTGTGCTGTGATTTATTTAACGGTTGGCAGGTCAAACCTCCGTGCCCCAGATATGCAAGTGCTGACTCGGATGTGGAGGGGAGAAGGTGCCCTGATGACATAAAGTCAAAGTATCCACCTTGATGAGCATTCTTAATCCAGGAACTCTCCTTCATCCACCACCCTGCAGATATGGAGAGCTCCTGGCAGCAGTTAGTTCTGAGCCTCACACTCATCCCAGAAGGCTGGATTGAGCAATCATTTTATTCAAGGACACGGGGATCTGATGTACAAAAAGGGCCCTTATTCTCCTCCTTGATTCACAGATATTTGAGTAGGCAGCAGAGTAAGCAAGAGGAGTTTTTTCCATATCTTCAATATGCAAATAGATGAGTGAGCTCAGCTCTCTATTCATTGCTTCCAACATACATGACACAGATGATGCTGTTCCCATTGTCACGCTAAAACTGGGGGCTTGATGACAAGAAATTCACTGAGCTTCCATCTGCATAGAGCTGAGATGATGGTTGGGTAGGGAAAGTCACTGCATTGGATTATGTCAGCTCTGCTGTCTGCATCCACAGTTTATTAGCTGTGCTTGGGATCTGAAAAGCCAGTTGAAATCCCAGTGATTCCTGCATGATCAGCTCTTGGTGCCACTTGGGGTGGGCCTCATTTGGCACTACCCAGGGACTGGCACCCTTCTCTCTAGTAGGAGCACAGGGACTGTGCTCTGAGCTGGAGCCAGCGAAATGACTGAAGGGAGTGTTCAACCAGCACGTGACCCAAGAAAATGTTAAGTGTTGAGATTTATTACATATGTATTTATTAATAGCATATTAGCATAACTGGGTCAATTATCTGGGAATCAGCACGTGTGTGCCTGGGAGGGGGACATGTGCATGGGTCTGCCGGTCCTGTGCTGCTGAAAACATCACCTGCTTGGGTGAGAATGAATGTGTTTATCCCAGTGCCAAGCAAAGAAGGAAAAAAGAATAAGTCAACCTTCCACAGTGAGCTGATCATGCATTTTCCACATCAAATTGTCAGCATTTATTCAATTACTTCACTCATTACAAGTGTGTTCTTCAGCCACTAACCTAAAACCCCTCCCTGCTGCTGTCAGCTCCATTAGAAGTGACATGTTCCTTCCTCATGTTAAAAAGCCTTTGTGGAAGGCGTCTCCTCCCAGGACAGGGCTTGAGCTGCTGAGGGAACACAGCCCTGCCCTGGGAAGGGAGCTCCTCTCCCTGTGCTGCCCTCCCCGAGCACAGGAATCCATCCACAGGATTGAGGTGAGTCCTCCTTGGGGTAGCAGCAGTTGTTTTTAAAGCCAGACACTCTCTAAGGCAGGAATTAGAGGAATTCACAGGGCTCAGCCAAGGAGATCCCCGGAGCCAAAACTGTATATTCTCCAAACACTTCCACTTTAATAGTAAGTTAAAAGGAAAGTTCCCCTTCTGAGGGGTTGTTATTTATAGATCCCTCCTTTAAACAGTCCTCCTGTTTTTATCCATGCTTACACCCCCACAGCTGGTAAAGATGAGGAAAGCTCTACCTTCCCCAAAAATCAAATACATCCGAAATGCTTCCTGAGCTGATTCACTTGGCTGGGCTCCTATTTGATATTTGAAACAAAAGACAAGGCAGCAGAAAGCAACATATTTTCTCTGTGTCAAGGTGAAGCACTTCCCATCACCCAGCCCATCTCTGCTGGGGTTAATGCACATCAATAATATTTAAATGATCAAAGTTTTTCAGCAGAGACAGTGATGGGGTTTTTTTCTGACTTGTCATGCTTGTTTTCCTTAAAGAGGCAATGACCTGCTGTAGTCAAGGCTTGCAGTTTGGCACACAGGAGCATTTTGAGAAGCGTTATCTCCCGAACAGAACAGCAGCCTCATGTTTCCCTGCACAACAACCTTTCTTAGCCTAAAATGCTTTGCATCCCATTTCCTTGATCTGGCTAAGTGCTTGCATGCTGAAAATCCCACCCTCCCTCCAGCTGTCCTTCTGGCAGGAAAGAGACAGCATCTTCTCTCTGGAGAGTAAGTCACTGCTCCTTTGGTTATCTAATCAGGGAGGGCAAAATTCACTCAGGGCCCTGAGAAACCGGCTGAGCTGCAGAAAATGCATCCCGAGGTCTTGTGCGGGAGGGTGGGAGGAGGCAGCCGGGGAAGCCTCCCCTCCCAGAGCAGATGCTCCCTGCCATTTCCCCAGCAGCTTTCACAAAGGAAGAAAAATGTGGAGTACTCCAGGGACTGAAGCATTCGGCTCTCCTGCTCCCCGGGTCTGTGTGTGCCTCGGAGCGGGGCCGGGGAGCGGCTGCGGCTCTGGCGCTGAGGCCAGAGCAGCCTGTGGGGAGGGCAAGGAAATAAATGCCCCCCACCCACCCTCTCGGCCTGCGTGTGCCAGAGCTGGCTGGTGCTCAGTTCCTCAGTCTTTGTGTGGGTTTTCCAGCATTTCTCCTAACTACAAAATATTATGCCTCTCTGCCTTCTAAAACTCCATGATTTTGTCTTTGCACCAAGCACGAGGAACTGGGAAGCACAAACCTTCCCATGCTGATCAAGCTGGGAGCTTTCTCCACATTCAGCTTGCTAAGAACAAAAGGGCAGTACAAGGGTGGTGAGATGAGACAAATCCCCCCTGCAAGTGCGAGGTTCACTTGGCTGGGCTTTGCCTCCGTCATCTGTAACATCCCAAACAAAAGCACCTTTAAGTCATTTCCTCCCTTTTCCTGGCAAACTTCTCCCCAGAGGTCCTGGTGAGCTGGAGAAAGCTACCACTGGAACAAGGTTTGGGCAGAGCTGTGCTTGGCAGATCTCACCCCTCACAAAGGGGTCCCTCACCTGCTCCTGGGCTCGGAGCACAATTCCAAGCCGTGTGTTTCCACCTAATAAAATGCTTACTCACTTGCAGGAGGCACTTTGACACCCTTGGCCGCACGCTGCTAGATAAGGAGCATAAAAAGAACACGTTGCTGTTATAGGGGATACAGCAATATGTATCCTCAAATGAAAGATCCTTTATAAGCCTGGTTATTATTCTGGCAGTGATCTCGGATCGCTCTCCACAGGCTCAGCTCAGCTGAGGTGTTAGCGAGCGCATCGCCACTGCGAGCGGGGACTGCGAGGTGTCACGTTTACCTTCTGTTGTTTCAGTACATCCTCTATCATCCCAAGTCAGAAAACACTTCCCTCGTCTTCCGCGCATGTCAAAAGCACCATTTGCCATTTAGATTTAGGGAGCCAGAGATAGCCCTGGTATAAACAGGTGCGAGCCCGCATATGTCAATAGAATTACACCTGATTTTAATGGGCTTACATTTGGCCCTTGAGCCCTGGGGATCCCTCTGGGGGCAGAGGCTGTATTAAATATTAAGGGCCTTATTCTCCACCCCTGCCTATGCTGGAGTAATTAAATCTCCATGCAGACCCATTGATTTTCAACCACGTTCTCCTCGTGTGAGGAGGTAGCACTTGGCATGAGGGAGGGAGCACAGCTGTCCCCTCGAGGAAAAACACATCCATTTTTCCTCCTCACAGAAATTTCATCCAGAAGAAAACTGTACCCAACATTAGGTATTTGCAAAATGTGCTTGGGTAAAAGAATGCAAATAGTCTAAAATTAAACGATGACTCCAACTCTTCCCCATTGCCTCCTGCCTGTGACAGCACCACTGCCACTGCTTTGTCGCTTCCTTCAGGCTCCCGGCTCTGTGAGTGCCACAGACAATCCCCCTCCTTCCCAGCATCAGGACCATCGGAGCCAGACCTGCCAGGAGCTGGGTGATTTCCCATCCTCCAAGCCTGCTCCTGGGTCTCCTGAATCGCTGTGTAACCTTGGACAAACCCCACAGCTGCTGCCGGCCTCTCCAGGGGGTTACGCTCATTAGTTAATTCCGGTGCTTTGCCTGGAGCTAGCGCCTTTTACCTGTGTCTATACAAGTATTATTGCCAGCTTCTGATCTTTTGAGCTTGCAGGGCTGTGAAAAACGACTTTGGTTTTTCCTTAAATGCCACGGAGTTTAGAAGTGTGACGACTCACACTGTGCTGTTATTCTTTCCAATTGAAACCTAATGATGCGTGCATATCACTTAACTCTGATGTCAATAATCAGCACACCACTTGGTCTTTGCCGTGGCTATTAGAGGGAATGAAAATGAAATACCAACTCCTTTTTATCCTGTTACTGTACCATAATAACTAATAAAGAAGTAATAAGTGAGACGTGGGGAATTTCCAGGGGAGTCATTACTACAGAGCAGACCTAAAGGCACAACGTGAAATCCAGGAATATTAGCCAGCCCTGGATTCCCAGCCAGTGCTTATCACTTAAGTTTTACTGCTGCTGTAGAATAAGTGTTTACAGAAGAAGTTACCATGTGGAAAGTATCAGACCGTGTCCTGGAGTGGAAACCGAGCCAGAATCAAAGACATCCTTGCAGGTAAAGACCACCCTGTGCCTCAGCGTCGCATTTAGGCTGGGCCACAGTCAAGACACAATGCCAGCATTTCATAAATCTCACTTACGCTCCAGAATATGGGAAACGTTTCCCAGAAGAGCTCTAAATCACCTCAGTCTGGTTGCAGGATGAATCGTGTGTTTTCCAGGGATTCTTACATGGGAGAGCCCACACAGAGATCTCAGGGCAATGGGTGAAAGGAAACCATGTAACAAAATACTGAGTCCAGGAGGTTCAAACCACCTGTAAGATGGAGAACACATTTTCTGGATTAAAAATTATTGAATTCATGGTTAGGAAGGAGCACTCATTTTTTGGTGGTCATGTACATAGGATGCAGTAGTGATTCCTTGGTTTTCCTCCCCATAAATGAACTGTCGTTTATCCATGAACTGTCATTTATCCACGTGTCAAAAAGCTGTCACTGCTCAGGAATTCTGTCTTCAGCAGCTGCCTGGTGCAGGGAAAACTTGGGACCTTTACCTGGCACAGTTGTATGCACCTTGTGTACAGCTGGAGCCTCCTCTGCCCCTCAGCATGGACACCACAGAGTTGACCTAAGCAACCCCAGCTGCTCCTCCAGCCCCGTGCTGGAAGGTGCTGTCACACCTTACAGCCCAACATGTTCATCCCCCCCCCCCCCCCTTTCCAAAGCAAAACCTGGTTCGGTTAAATCTCACAGCACAATCCCACCAGTATCAAGCATTTCCCTGCCATCTGATTTCCCCATCTCCGAGTTCCTGCTTTGTTTATCCTATTAATTCCAACCACCCCCTCTTCCCCCAACACACACGCACGCAGCCTCATTTACAGCATCTTCGCCAGCAGAAGCCTCCCCAAAATATTCAGGGCACACCAAGCGAGCACTTACACGTGTGGGGAAACCCTCGTGACTGGAGATTTTTTTTTTTTTTTTCTCTCGAGCAAACATGAGCTCATGATTTTAATTTTTTTTTTTTTTAAGCTCTTAAAGGAAAAAAATAAAAGAGAAGCCCCGAGGAGCGGCATTCCCGGCTGCCGTTATCCAACCGGGGGCAGCGGGACGGCGCGGATGCTGCACCGGGAGCCGCGGGGCCGCCGGGGCTGAAGGCTCCCGCTCGCAGCCTCCTCTTCCTCGGGTGGTTTTCCCTCCCTCCTCCTCCTCCCCCCCCTGCATTTCCTCCTGCACCTTTAAGAAGCCCATTGCCGCCGGTGGGATGGTGTGTGCTAAAGCTGCACAGAGGAAGTTACGCAGCCGGGATCAGGCACGGAGATAAAAGCTCCGATTGTGATTGAAAGTGAGAGCAAAAGGGATTTCAGCCTCGGCATTAACTTGCGAGGGGAGCCGGGATTGCACAAAGCTCCCCCGGCCATCTGCCCTTGGGGGCCGGCGGCGCAGCGCCTGCCCGCCGCGCTGGGCTGGGCTGGGCTGGGCAGGGCAGGGCAGGGCTGGGCTGGAGGGTGTGTTTTGGGGGTTCCCCCGGCCCCGAAGTTCGCTGCTCCGCCGGGAGCCCCGCGCCGCAGAGCTCCCTCCCGGTAAGGACCCGCAGCGCCGGGGATGGGGGGAAAGCGGGGGCGGAGGGGGGGCGGGCAGCGCCGGCATCTGCCCCAGCCCCGAACGCTGCGGCTCCCCCCGCGCCTCCCAAGTTGTTCCCACGCTTTCCTGGGGTGTCCCGCTCTCTGTCCCCCTCCCCAGAACATCCCCGTCTCCCCGCCGCGGGATGGGGTTTATTTTCCCACTTCGGAGTTTGGGAAGCCGGGGGGCTCCCCCAGCCCGGGGGCACCGGCTCCCCCTGCCCCGCCGATTCCCTCCCCGGTCCGTGCAGCCCCCCCAAAGTCCTTTAGTGTAAAAGAAACCGGGGAGGATGGGGCGGAGCGGGAGCGGCATCGGGTTTTGCCGGGAACCGCGAATCCATCAGGGAGAGAGGTGGAATGCGAGTGCGATTTACAGGTTTTCAGCTGGGAGCCGCGCAGCGTTATCGCGGGGTTCGGGCTCCCGTCCCCCCGCGGGTGTCCCCAACTTCGCTGTCCAGGGCGCGGGGAAGGGATGGTCAGCGTGGGAAAGAGGAGAACAACTCCCGCTCCATGAGAGCGGGGGGAGAGCGAAGAGTTCGTGGGGAGAGCAACACTTCTGAGAGAAAATTAAAAACTCCTTCCTTGAGTTTACTTTCTGCTCTTAATCCGAGAGCAGCTCAGTTGTTGCTCAGCGTTGTCCCTTTATTTCAATAGGGTGTTAATCCAATAATAAGAAAAAAAACTGGAGCCAGCTAAGCCAAGACACAATCTAATTTTGTGTTTTTAATACTCTGGCTATCAGTCCCCAGTGAGTGCTGAGTACTCTTCAAAGAGAACAAAGAGCATCGATTCTATTTGTTCCCATGAACTCCAGTTTCTTAATAATATCAGGTGAAGATTTATTGTCTGAGAATCAAACCAAATCAAGCAGGGTGAAACCTTTAATTCGGGGAGCCTCTCTGCCCCGTTTGCAGTATGTTGGCTCATTCCAGAGCAACACTCCAACTGCAAAGGGACTGGACTGGCTAAGTAAGTGTTGAGCCACAGACTTCGCCCCAAACCTGCTTGCCTGGCTGATGGACTGACAGTAAATGCATTTTTCCCAGCAAATGTTCATTTCCCTGGGAATCCGTGACATTTAGCCAGCATAACAAGACACTAATAGATATTATAGATCCTTTCTACCTGGGTTTCTCCCTGACAGCCATTCAAGTGCAAGATATAATTGTTGAGGCTATGAAAATAGATCCATAAACTTAACAGCACTGGAGTCCTCATTAAAACTTCCCTGCTTGTTTTCTACACAATAGCGGAGTCTCTCACTCTCCGCTGTCATCAGGCACTTGGCAGTGACCAGTTTGATGTAATAATTAGGAACTGACTTGTTATAACTGAAAAGACAGCTTTGATGTAAGTAGGACTTATAAACACTGTGTCACACTGGCTTATTATTTTTACTACATTTACTCATAATATAAAAATAGCAGCCAGTCTATTCTTTTTCTGGGAGTTTATTCAGGTCCAACACAGCTATAACAGGCTCTTCGTTGAGAGCTGGCAATGAAGCGTGAGAGACAGCTTCTCTTTTCTGAACTCATTCATCTCAATCAGCAATCTTTCAAGCAAAAAGGGGGGAAATGGAGATGGTAGCAGAGCGGTGTGAAGCCCCCAAACGCGGATCAATGCATCTGTTAACCTGGAGTTTCTGAGCTTTAGTAACTGAGCTTCCTGAGAAAGCAAACGCTAAGCATGCTGTTGAAGCAGACATGCCTCAATTGTGGAAGAAAAGTTGGGGAAACAAATAGAGAGGGAATTATCCAAAGGTAAATTTCTGTTCTGGATATGTGCCTCCACCTTCTCGGATGAGCTCTCCTTCCTGAATCTAATGCTGAGAGAGAGTTTGACTTTTTCCCCCTCCCCGCTTCGGTTCTTTGTCATTTTGTTTTGTAATTACTTACAATTTTTATAGCTCTACTGGAAAGACAACAAAATTGCAGAAATGTTGTTCTAACCTGAAATGAATACTGGGAAGGTCATTGCTCTTTGTATTAGGTGAACCTAAATGTTATTAGGACTTTAAATTGTTTTTTATTAAATGTTATTGTTCAGATAAATCATATGTGGGGATGCTGGACAATGTATCTGTCTCTCCAGCTGTCTTATTTATTTGCTTATCTTTTTAGGACTATCAATTTGTCTGTCTGTCCCTACTCTGTGTCTGCATATTCCCCATCTTCTAATGACCCATAGCTGCTTCTTGATATTATTTGAAGACCCATTAGAGCTCCTGCTGTCCAGCTGCTGTTGCAAAGCAGATACCTTAAATTGGGCAGCGCTCCTTCCCTTCTCCCAGACAGCAGAAAAGCCATAAGCATCTTACTATGGATTGCTCTTTATTAAAGTTGTATATCTCCCTGATACAAAAACCTGTCTGGTGGCTTGGAAAGCCCAGCTGAGGGCTCTGCCTCCTGAGGGACCCCTGTTCGTACAAGTCCTCTTACTCCAACTGTCCCCTCTCGCTCCCACCTAATTTGTCTTCCAATTTCTTGCAGGTCCCTCCTGCTGATGAGCTCTGCCTTTGCCCTGACCATGAAAGAGAGAGGAGACCTCAGGTAGCCCCATGGCTTGCAGCTGAAGGCTTTGGGAACTTGGTGCTCCGTCGCCAGAAGGCAGAGTGGGGCAGGAATCCTCGCCGCCACCACAGGACGCAGTGGGAGAAGCCAAGGCCAGCCCTGCCCCAGTCACCCCAGTGACCACCCAGCACCTGCTGGGACCACCGTGCATCTGGGCACCCGAGCTGTTCACGCTGACACGACCATCCATCGGGAAAAAGGAATTTTAGCTCCAAGCAGTCTGTCTTGTCAGAGTTGTACTCATGACCAGATGCTCTATTTATTTTATGTGCTATGTTCAAACACCCCAATAATTAAGGCAGACACAGGTTAAGGCACTTTCCACAGCGACGCATTTGGAGCAGACCAGAAGGTTGAGGAAAACCTGATCCAGCACCATCTCACGGCCTCTCCAATTTACTCCTATCAAATTTCATCAGCAACTCAGAACTTGATCTTTGTATTGATTGACTGGAGTCACCTCTAGATATTTTCATGCTGATTTGGAAGACCTTTCGTACAATAAAAGGGGGAAAAATGAGGTTAAGGAAGATTTTTGACCACTGATCAGCAACTCTGGCCAAAACTTTCCCAATCAAGTGAATTGCAAAGTTGGCTTCCAATGCCGAGAGGAACTTTCCACATCCAGATACAGCGTGCAGAGTGGGGTCATCCCTGTTACCGTCTGGATCTCCTTCGACTGGAGCATTTTTAGATGAGGAGTTTCCATGCTGATCCCGAGAGCCACCCCTAGCCCAGTAGCTGCCTTCCTCGGGACTCTCGGCACTGCCCTCGCCCAGGGATCCCGCGCTTGGCCGCAGCTGCCATGCTCTACCTGGCTGCTCTCCTCGTGCACTGTGTCCCCTTGGCCATGGGACAGTATGACATTTGCAAGTCCTGGGTGACCACGGACGATGGCCCATCATGGGAGTTCTATGCTTGTCAGCCCAAGGCCATGCGGATGAAGGATTACGTGACCGTGCGGGTGGACCCGGCAGGAATCACCTGTGGGGACCCTCCAGAGAGGTTCTGCACCCATGTAAGTGTTTCCCTCCTTATTTGCTGGCTTAGAACAGACTCTGCTGGTGGCTGGAGGCAGTGTCCAGCCCAGGTGCCACTGTCAGGACATTCTGGGTCAGGGTGGCCACAGCAGCCACTGCCTGGAGCTCTCAGTCTGCAAAGAGGGGAGGAGGCACGCTGCCCATGCCGGTGCTGTGCCAGTCCTGCGGCAGGGATGGTGCTGGCATGCTGAGGGGAGGGTGAGGAGGAGCCAGGGAGGACTGAACAAGTCCCGGGTAAGGTCTGGATTTTGGAAAAGCCCTGCCCCTGCAAGCACACGACGTGAGCTGCTCCTCTACTTGCTAAAGCGTGTGGGGTGTGCTCGCCAGTCCCATCCCAAAGGGCTGCTCCAGCACTGGGATTTCATAGCATATGGGTGTGTGGTCTCAGTTCGAGGCAGAGTGAAGGGCAGGGCAGTGGGGTAGTTTGGCCCCTGCACACCCACAGCTCTGGCAGTTGGTCTGACAGCCACAAATTTCACTAAAGCCCCTGAAAATGTGGTTCTCCCTCTCTTCTAGGCTCCACATGAAAGGGCTCTGTGGACAGACATTTGCCCTTGTAGTTAAAATCTTTAACTTATTTTCTCTTAAATATTAATCATTGCATTTCATTCCGTGCACCACAAAGCTCAGCAGGAACATTTGATTTATAATTCACAAGGCTTTACATTGTTAAAGAGTTCAGGGGTCAAAGCAAAGAGCAAAACAGTAATGCCCCCTCCCAAAGGTCCCCCAGGAGTGGTCCAAGCACACATTTAAGGGACAGACACCAAGCCAGCCCATGCTGGCAGGGTTTCCACTGGGTTGAGCACTGGACAAGGAGTGTCTTCTAAAAGAGTTTATTTTATAGAGTTTTATTATAACAAGAAGGGGGATTCTCCCTCTAAATCAGTGGAGGGAGTCCCATTTTCTATTGCCAGGGCTACCCCATGCCTCAGTTTGCCACCAAATAAATACCCTGGGCCCAGACAGCTCAGGGCACCTCTTGAAAATCCAAGAGAAAAATGTTCTTTGACACCAAGGAATGCCAAACATTTATGACCATCAGAACATGCTGCCAGTAGTTAGCCAGTTCCCTCCAGCCTCAGGGCTCTCATTAGTACCAGGGAAGACATTTCCACTAATTCCAGATAAGTAGCAACTTTTCCTTTTAAAAGATCATTTGAAAAGAAAGATTAAGTCCAAGGTTGCAAATAAAACCATTAACTATTGATGGGTCAGTCTGTATTTCCATTTATCTGACTGACTGCAGAAGGATTAAACGGAGAACACCAGATTGCTTCCACTACACTCAGTGCAGCTCCTTGCAAACCCTCTCTGGTTAAGGATGCTCCAGACTTCAGCTCCACTGACCTCCAAGGAAGCAAAAGACACAAACTGCAATCAGCTCTCTGCATCTCTTGATTCAGTCAATACTGAGCTGAAATCTTTCTATTCTGGGCACCAGCAGTATTTCCTTGTAGCGTACGCCTGCCATGTGCTCTAACACTTGCAAACACCGTGTACAGCCGTGAATGAGAGCTGCACAAATGCAAAACATGGATTTGGCTTCCTGTCCCTGCCTCACCCCAGCCTGGCCTGGCTCTCGCCTCCCAAAACAGAAACCAGCACTCACAGCAACATCCCTGAGCAATTCCCTGGTGAAGAACCAGGCTAAGAACAGGAATAATATGTTGCAAGGTATTTTTTAGATTTTTTGGGATAGGTTTGTGAAATCCCACTGTATTCACGGCCCTTTCTCCCCCATCTTACACCAGTGCTGTTCTCTCCAGAGGACTAAAGAGTTATAAAAACGAAGCAGAGGAAGAGCAGCCCTGCTGAGGTGAGCAAGGAGCCCACCCAGCACTCAGTGCACAGAGCAGGAGCTGGCTGCAGGAGAGATCCAGGCTCCAATCCAGCCTTAGGACTGGAGTGGTGTGGGCTGGGAGGCCATCAAGGTAAATTTTCATGGCCTCTATCACCGAGAATGACATGTGGCCGCTTACTGCTGAGCATCCCCTTATGGTCAGTGGAAAGTGGAATCAGCAAGAAATGGCCCTTCCATTGCCGGTGCTGGGTGGTGACTTGACACCTATTGACGTGCAGGGAGAGGGAGCGGTGCCCGCAGAGGATGTGAGCGGAGTTCTGCTCCCCCTGCACTAAGGAAGTGCTGGACAAAAATCGATGTCTCTGCCCACGGATCATTACAAGCTCCGAGCCCCGGCCCTCGCTGCGAGAGGGGAGGGTGAGCAGCTCGCACAAACCCGGAGCAGCTCCTCGCTGCCAACCTGCTCAGGTGCCTTTTGGTGTCCTGTTATCCTTTCTCTTCAGGTTTTAATTATTTCCTTGTAACAGGTGGGTTCTCATAGGAGCCTGGCTTTCCAGCAGAGAAGTTCTTACGGTGACTGTATTGCTTTCTTAGGTGTCTTTCAAAACAGCAGGGGACTGTCCGTGCAGTTAAACTCGCGTTACTCAGAATTAAGCACAGCCCAGTGGGGCTCCTGCCCTGCTCAGACAGCTGCAATCAAAACTAAAGACACAAAAACACCCCTCCATGCTCAAGGCAGCCAGACAGGAATGAGCTGCACCATATCCCTGTGCAGGGCAGCGCTGTGGGCAGGCGAGGAGCAGAGTCCTGGTGACAGCCAGGACCTTGTCAGACAGCGAGTGTGTCCTGCGAGGCTGCACAGCCCACAGGACCACGCACTGCCCTGCCACAGCTCCAGCAGTGCTCACAACACTCCTGCACGAGGAGGCTTCAAGAGATGGCAGGAATTACTTGGAGGACCGTCCTTTGTGTTTTGTAGCAATTCTGGTCACATCTGGCTGCTTCCTTCTCATTGGGAAGCGTTTTGCTGCTTATTAAAGTCAAGGGGTTTCCTTTTTCCACAGTTTCTGTACCTGTTCCTATTCATGTCAATGCCTTTGTGGCAGGGTCACCTGAAAAATGAATTGTACTTTGCCGCCTGGCAGGGCAGGGGGAGTGGTGGGAGCAGGAAGACAGATGGATAAGTAAATAAAAGCCTGAATGAAACTGAAAGTGTGACTGAAGACTAATAGGGAACAGATCTTTTAACCAAGGATGTCGAGGGAGTGGTGAGACTTCAAAGATCACATACAGGGCATGGCACGGAGCAGATGAATGTGGATTTCAGAGGAGAGGGGTTTGCAGGGCAGGCACAGCTGGGAAATGGCCAAGCTGCACATCCACATGGGACAGAGGGGAGATGTGGTGTTCCTTCACCTTCCCACCCTCCTGGGCAGGAGGAGGAGGGTGGCACAGCTGGCAGGCTGCTCCCAGGTGCTCAGATACTCTGAGATGCTGAAGCACTTCTTTGATACGGAGCAGGGACCTTTGGGAGTTTCACTTTCAAGCGTCAGCATTTCACACACAGGATAAAAATTCCTCAGGTTTTGTTGGGAATTCACACACGGGGCATGCAGTGGGGAGCAAGCAGACACCAAAGTCCCAGCTCCAAATAGGTTTGCAGCTCAAGGGGTTTCCAAATCATTCCAGCAGAAGCAAGGAGAGGTGTCCATAGCACGCGGTCATTATGGGATGGTTTTGCTGCTCCTTGACATCCCAGTGAGAGCACAGGGAACCCACCTTGATGCAGGAATGGGAGCCTTTTCCCCCCCACAAAGGTGTTGAGACAGTATTTCTTGTTCTGACAACACTCTTTGATGCAGGGCCGAGCTCTCAGCCCATATTGATGGGTCAGGGGTATTTTTATTTGGCGTCAGCATTGTTTCATCAGCTAATAGAGCTTGTTGACTTTGGCACAGGTACATGAAAGGAAAAGGCTTTATTTATTCATTACACATGCAGCCAAATTGGATGTTTGGTTTAATTCTTAGCTAAACTTTTCTGAATGACATGTGGTTATAAGGTTTGTACTGAAGGATTATTTCTCCTGTGGACTCGGTGCTAAAATTGGAAAAAGCAGACAAACCTTTGGGCTAAGGAACCCTTTTCCCTGCATTCTTAGCCCATCTCATACAACTCTACCCAGCCATATCTTCATACACCTGTTTAGGTGCAAACAAGGGATTGTGGGTTTAGGGATGATTAAAAGCCAAAAGTTTTTCAAATAAGAAGGGAAAAGCCAAAGTTTTTAAAGGAAGAAAGGAAAAAGAGTTGCTTCAGCAGTGCTCTACCAAAAGCATTTTTAAAGATGCAGCGTGATCTGGTGGTTAAAGGATGGATTCATCCCTTCTGGTACCCTGAGCAGAGACCCACAGCCCTTTCCCAGCCCACCAGAGTTCTATCTTGTCTCAAGTATAACCAGGGGGCAAAGCACAAGGTATTCTCAGCCTTTTGACTGCCCTAGGGCTCAAGGACATCCTTTGGGCTAAGCAGAGCCTGTGTACAAGTCCAATGGAAAATCCTTTCCAAGAAAAGCGGATATTCTTCCTCCTCCTTGAATAAATCAGCGCTACCCACTGCTGGTTGCAAACCCATCCTTGGCCATAGCAGAGGAAGTTGGAACTCCCCTTTGCCCTTCATTGTGGAACCCATATGGCCCTGGGGACGATCACTTTGCCTTTATGCCAAAATTCAGCAGCACGAGGAAGTCACTCTCTGCTGTCAAATCACCTGTGACACCCCGGGCAGGGTTGTAGGGACGGAAAGATGTGACTTTCTTTTCACAGCTGCAAAGTGCCAACAGCCCCTCTTCCCCCTTGAAGCCTCCAGTATGTTAAAATAACACCTGGAAAATGCTCCCCTTTCCTTTGAGGAAAGCCTGGAAAAGACAACTTGCTGCCATTTCCACCCAGAGGAAGGTTTCCCAACCCACCCCTTGCACCTGTTGTGACACTGCTTTTGAGTGTGGGAGAAAGAGCTGGAGCCTTTTGGTTCTGTTCCCACCCTTAATCACTCCTCAGCATCAGGGTTGCTGCAGAGGACACTGTTTGAAGCTGGGATCAGTGGCTCCTTGCCCTTGGGGCCAGACCCTTGGGTTGTACATTATTAGCTGCTCAGCAAATTACACACTGCTCTTCTCCTGCCACCGAGGCTACTCCGGAGTGTGGCAGCATTTTGGTGTTTTAAAAGGAAAGGCTTCACAGAAAAATGAAAGAATACAATTCAGCTTTAAATTAGGGAATGCTGAGCAAACGGGATTTTCCCTCAACAGCCTGTAACAATTTCCTTGAATGCCCAGTTCGGGATTCATCTTGTTGTAAAGTGGGATGCTACTCCCCTAACGAGGATCATTTCCACTTGCTGATGGAAAAGGCACGGTGATAAAAATGAAGCTGTCAAGCCGATTTAATTGGTACAGTGAGCAGAAAGTTTTCCCCCACCTTGAAGGTGTTCAAAGAGTAAACTACTTTTAAGAAAAGCTTTGCTCTTCAAAGGGAACAGTGTCCAGATGGGAAAAGCAGAAGAGAACGGACACTGAAGACTTGCTGGGAAGTGTGGTCAGAGCTGGGAGAGCAGATCTTACAGCAGCCCTTACACTCATATAGCAGGTACCAGAGGTTTCCACAGGCAATTTTTGAAGCCAGAGGTGTTCAGGGAAATCCTTCTTATTTATTTATTTATTATTTTAAAATTTGCATTGTATTCTATAGCATAAATATGATTTTCCACTAAACTTTAAAAGGAGTTCTCCCCACAGAAAATCCTGCCTGAGTTGGAAGGAGTGCTCTGCTACCATGCTCTGGTTTCCCTGAGTGGAAGTCCAGTTCTAACCTTAGTTTCAGATCCCAAACCACCTTTTTACCATCAGTTTTTTGAGACATGGAGCTTCAGCTGACCCAGTTACTCAGGTAGTTCAACACAAAACACAGGTTTCTGTGCTAGAAAACACCAAAGAGGCTTTTTCCTCCCCAAACTGCACAGCACTGCTGGGTGACCATTCTGGAGATGCCTCTGGGGAGAAGCGAATGCCTGCAAAGCCCCGGCAAACAGCAATTTGGACTTGCAGCCTTCTCCCCACATAGATGAGCCATCCCCTGCAGCCTCAGACATGTCCCATGAGGTTCCCACTCATCCCCCCCCTTCCAGGCAGGGCCACCAGCACGCCCAGAGGGGACACATTGCAGCGCTGACCCTGCTCCCACCCTGCTCCACTGCCCTGCCCTGCCCTTGCTCCAGCGTTTGGCACCGGTGCCTCTGACATCTGCTCTGTGCCACACACGGCCAGGCTTAGGGGAACCTCTGCCTTTTGGCTCCGGGGTGGATTTCTGCATTTCTCAGCCATCCCCCGGCAGGCTCCAGCCACAGGAGGGGCCTAGCCGGGGCTGCTGGCCCAGGAGCTCAGCACTGCAGAGCCACCAGGCTGGGTCTCACCACGCTGGGTCTCATCCCCGCCGGCTCCCACCTCTCCCACTGGTTCACATCCATGCAGGAGCCTCTCAGGCAGCAGCCCTCCCTCTGCTCCCCTCTGTCGAGGGGCTCCACACACGGTGCCACCACTCCAGCCTCCGCCAAGCTGCTGCACATCCAGCACAAGCAATGTGGGGTCTCTGCTCCCTCACTGCTGAGCTCCACGTGGACGCTGCCACCGCTGTGTCCAGTCCTGCCTTGACACCTCCATGTCCCAAAGGGAGAATTAGCACAGATTCAACTGGTTTTTACTCCCAGCCAAAGGGTTTGTAACTCCCCATCTGCTGGCTGAGTCAGCTGCTTCAGCTCTGTAGTGCTGCCAGTCAGGAGGTTTGGGGAGCCCTGTCAAGGGGGAGGATCACTGTCCTGCCCTCAGGGACAGCCAGGACACGTTTTGCGCTGGCACAACTCAGTCCAAACCTCCAACAGGCACCTGCTGAATTGTTCCCCTGAAACAGAGCATAAAGCAGCCAAATGCTTTGCACACAGCAGCAAGGGCAGAGTGCTTAATGCAGCAGTTGCAGGAGCCCTGATCAGGGGCTGGCGTGGTACCCATCACCCAACTGTGCCCCCTCCACAAAGGCTCTGGGGAATATCCGCACCTCCATTTGAGGAGCACAGCAGAGCCTCCGCTCCCTCCCCTTTCCCACCCCCGGGCTCTGCGTCCTGCCCTCCCCCATTCAAACTATCAGAGCCTCTCTTACAGAATAAATTATTAATAGCGGCGTAGCGAGCCTCTCTGCAAAGGCTGCATGTATTGAGCTTACAAGGCGCACAAGCTTTTAGAGAGCAGGACACTTTTCCTACTTCCTAAGCATTTTCTTAGTCCTGAATCAATAATGCACTCGCAGCCCTGCACACAGGTCGCTGCTGCTGTGCTCCTGCTGTTAGGGGCTGCGGACATGAATACATTTCTGTAGCAAAATGCAAGGGTTTAATAATCTGGCAGGGAAGGGATGGGGCGGAATCCAAGCAGCTTAATTTGTAAACAAGCTTCAGGGAAGTGCCTAGGAAGAGCAAAGCTTGCGACTCCCCGGTACAGAAAGTCCGGCTTTGGACACAAGCTACAAAGCAGTCAATGGGATTAAACTACCGCGATTTTGAACGCGTGCCCGTGGCTGCCAGCTGAGGGGTGTCTGGTTTACCAGCCTCTCATCCCAGGCTCTAGGTCACCCTGCAGACCCCACTGCCAAAGGGGGAGGCGGAGGGGTGCAGCCCCGGCGGGGAGGTGGGGGTGGAGGTGAGCCCAGGGCGGCAGGAGGGATGGGGTTAGAGCGGCTCACCCGGGGATTAGCAGTTCACAAAGAAAGAGCTGCTCAAAAATGGTGCCACGGGAGGCCGGGCTGCTGCGGGTGGTGTGTGTGTATCCCCAGCACAGAAGAGATTATCTGCTTAGGAGTGGAATTTTCCGGGCGGAGTTAACCCTTGTGCCGCCCCCAAATCAGCTGCACACGCCTGTCTCGGGACAGGGTGCTGGGCAGGGCATCCAGCAGCAGCAGCAGGGCTGCTGCCAGGACATCCCGGGGCTTTGGAAATGGAAGTGCTGCTTCCAGGTCACTCTGCAAGCAGCATGCTTGGGGCCCTTCTTGGAGAGGTCACGCACGGACTGGGCTGGTTTCAGGCTGGAGGTTAAAATTCCTCGTGTAACCAGATTTTCTGTTCCTGGCTTAGACAGAGTGGGCGTGAGGGGATTTGTGTCGGTGCAGGAGCGGTGCCGGCTGCGTTGCGAGGGTGGACAGGTGACTTGGGTCAGCCCTTGTGCGTGACAAGCTGCATCTCCCTCTGGATGCTCCCTTTGTAGAGGATGTTTCCTGCCTGGATGTCTGTCAGCCTTTTGCCGAGGTTGTGTCATTTACGGTGCACAGACCAGTTCTGACCCTTTTCATGAGATGCTGCCAGACCACAGGGAGAGTTTCAGAGACAGCGTGGGATGAGAGCAGAGATTTCCTTGAGCCTCACATCAAGGTTGGGTGAGGGAGCCACTACTTTGCCCGGCTGCAGGTGCCTGGGGGAGTTCATTCCTCAGAAACGTGGAGCCCTCAATGCCCAGTGAAGCCCAGACTGCTCCTGACATCCCTCCCTGCCTCAGTTTCCCCACTGGGAGATAGGACATTGCACTGCCACCAGCCCACCCTGCCTGGCACGGTGATGGTGGAGAGAAGGGCACAGTGCTGAGCCTGGATGAAATACGAAGGAGATGCTTCTCGAATTCAGAGCAGGCTGGAGGGGGAAGGGGAAGAGCAGCCACGAGGAGGGCTTGAATCTCTTCTCTGGCGGAGAGACGGGCCCAAGGGAGCCGAGAGCCTTGAACGAGCGGCGCTGCTCGGTGAACGAGTATCTGCTTCAGGCCAAAGGGAAGAGGCAGAACAGTGAAATGTCTCGCTGAGTGCGTCCCAGTGTCTCGCCCAGAGCCGGCGGGGTCGCTTGTGCTGACTCACGACTCCCAAAGCCGCACGCAGGCACAGCCCGGCCCAAGGCCCGGCCAGCGGTGACCTTGTGCTCGGACAGCCTCGGATCCGGCAGGAAGGGGAAGGAAGCGGAGGAGCAATCAATCCCCCAAACCACGGCCGGGGAGGAGATGGAGGGAGTGACATTCGGCTGAGCCAGAATTAGCAGCAGATCTGTGGAGGGACCCCATTTCCACCCTATTAATAATTCATTCCAGCTCTGCCTTTACCTGCTCATAAACAGCAAACAGCTTGTTAGCGAGGACGCTTTTCTCCCCTTTTGCTGTCTCTGCCTTAATAAGAGCCCCTTGCAGATGGCTGGGGGAGGGAGGTGGCAGGGGAAGGACACACGAGCGAGCAAAGCACCCCACCAGCCCTCCCTGAGCTTCCTATCCTATCCTATCCTATCCTAGCCCAGCCAGAGCTGCCCTTCCCCTGCAGAGGTGAAGCTGTGAAATAACCCCTCACCAGCACCCAAGTGCCTTGCCAGAACCGTCCTACCCACATGGGCCACCTAAAACCGTCCCTTTGGAGGAGCACCAGGAAGAGGAGAGTGATGCCTGGAGGATGTGCAGATGAAGGGCTTGCCAGAGCATTCCCGAGTGGATCTCGGGCTGCAGCTGCACAGGCAGCCCATGGGAAAACTGTATCTTCTACTTTATGAGACAGCTTCTGTCTTACCTAAAATATAGAGAGCTTGACCAAAGAGGGATTTTAAAAGAAAGAAAAAAAAAAAAAGTGGGAGGATACAGAGCATCTTGAAGAAAGTTATTAGGATTTTGTTTCCAAAAGGCACAGTTTTGCATTTGGAGCATCCCCAGAGTCTTCACAGTCCAATGCTGCGGTGCTGGCCCCATTAGGGACCTCTCCCTGCCCACTGACAGGCATCCCAAAGCTATTCCTGAGATGTTTTCCAGGTTCGAGTCACAGCTGTGCAGTGGGGAAAGCCCATGGCCCACCTGGGGGACAGGGGAATCGGTGCAAGAAGAGTGGACCAGCCAGGCAGATCCCAGTGTCCCCCCACGTCCCTCAGAGGAGGGCACAGACCTTCACCTGGGCTCACAGGGAAGGGCCCGTCTGGGGCTCTTCGGCATAAGAGAGGCCTCGTACTTCTCCTGATCCCTCTCCGTGCTTCCAGCCCTCTCTGCAGTGAGTTATGCCACTTGCCAGCTGTTGGAAATAATCACTGTAAATTAATTATGGTTTTTTCACCCTTCTGATCCCTCCCAGCCCATGAATAGAGTGAAAATTAATTGTCAGAGAGTATTTCCAACTCTCTTAGAGTCTCACTCTGGCCACTGGCAGGTTACGGTTTATGCCCTGAAGCACAAGATTTAATTACTCACAAATGTTATTTTTGATCATAAAATCACCTTGTCTTGTCATAAATCCAGATAGAGCAGTTGAACCCTCAGATCAGGACCAGCGAGAGTGAAAACACCCTGAAATGTCATTAGGACGAGCCTGTGTTTTCTCCTGGGCAAATGCAATTCTGTTTGGGAAGCAGCACCACGTCCTGGAGGGATTATTGGAAGAAAAGCCAAGGAAGTCTCCCAAAACATGCATCGCTCAGGGTGGCCCTTGTCAAAAATTTGTGTTGCAGAAAATAGGTTGAACTCTGTGTCAGTGGGGAGGTTAAGGGTGGTTGGCCCTGGAGCTGGGTCAGGCACCTTCCCCCCTCAGTGGATGATTTCCCGGTGCTGACCGACAGCGGAGCAAACCCAGAGCCCAGCCAGGAGGAGAACGGAGATCCCTGCGAGCCCTGGCAGAGTCGGGAAGAGCAGGGCAGGGGATGGAAGGGAAGTGAAGCCCCGCAGCTCAATCCAGCACAAGCAGGAAAGCAAATGTGCCGGGAAGGTCATTTCAGCTCCATCCTGCAGCCTGCAGAGCCAGTGGATCCAGTGGGGCGTTGGACGGGGGCAGGGAGGGGGGGAAAGAAAACTTTGGGGTGAAAGTGTTCCAGAACACCCACAGGACAGGCAGGCTGGAGCGGGCTGGCCCTGCTCCCCTCTGCAGGCTGGGACCCCCGTGTTCCGTGGCCATCAGCCCTTCCCGTGACAGGCTGTTCAGGGAAGGGGAGGCTGCAGGACACCTGCGGTGGCACCGCTCCACGGCGGGGACGTTACCGGGGCAGGAGGGATCAGGTGCACGTGGAGATTTTGCTGATCCCTTTTTTTGCAGGATTTGGAGGAAATTTGATACCAATTTCAGGACTCAGTTGCAGTGCGAGGAAACGCAGGGACTTTGTGAACCTCATCTGCTGACCTTTGAGCAGAAATTCAAAGGCAGCGTCGGAGGTGTCCCAAGGGAGGCAGAGGGGCCTTGGGTGTCCAAGGGGAGGCAGAGGGGCCTTGGGATGCACCTGAGAGTTTCTTAAGCATCACAGCTGGATGGGATGGGGGCTACAGAGGGAATTGTCTCCTCCTGGGTGGAGGTTCAGACCGAGGTTTCCTCAGTCACAAGCAGTCCCAAGAAGGAAGGAAGGGGGTTCCTGTGCTGTCACCTGCTTTTCCTCATTCTGAGGGAGCCAGATGTGGCTCTGCAGACTCTTTGGGGGGCTATCAAACAGCCCCCAGTCCCAACCAGCATCAGCACTTGCAGGAGAGCCTGGAGACAGCCAAGGTCTGAGAGGTCTCTGGTTGGGTTTGAGAGCCAGTTCATAGAGGAACAAAAAAAACTTACAGCGAAAGTACCCAAGAGAAACCCACACAACAGCACCAATCTTTGTGCTGAAGAAACACATTTAACTTTTTCCCTTTTCATAAAATCTTCCTATAAAACACCAAGGATTTCCAACCCCCACCCCCAATTAAAAAAATACAAAGTTTTGTTTTCCAAAACTCATCCAAGTGGATGAGACCTTGTCATTACTCTTATTAGGAGACTGCAATTAAAAACAAGTGGTCCCGGAGTGCTCTAGGTTTTAGCGGAGGCCTTGGCTTAAACACAATTCCGTCAAGCAGAAGAGACCCCCAAAAGCAAAGAAAGTCATGTGGGGGTTCCCAAGACACCATTAAACAAATCACACCAGGTATGAGAGCTGTGATTGAGCATCCTTGGCTGAGCAGTACAAGCTCTCCCATCATCTACTCTTTTTTCCTTGCTCAAATCTTGTTGGTTTTTTTTTTTCCCCCCTTTATTATTATTATTATTTTTCTTCACTCTGCAGCTAGTGGTTGCAATTGCTTTCCAGCTTCCCTTTGGCATGGAGATCTAAAAGCTGCAGTCTTATTTCTGTGCAGCTTTCACCATCCACAACAGATGTCTAGTTTGTTTAAAATATTCAACAGCCTAATGATTAATCAAGCAATTTCACCTACAAAAATATATAATTTTATGCTATGAGGCTTAAAAATGGTATTATCTGCTAGGGAAAAAAAAAATAAAAGGCAACTTTTACACTCATTAAGAGCCCTAAAAATCAGCTGGGCTTTGTAAAACTGGGCCTTTTGTTGTGGCTGGTTTCCCCCATTCCCCCCCTTCCCAGCAAGTGGGGAGCAGCTTCTCTGCAGCATCCTGGATTCCTGTCATCCTGCTTTGTCAGACCAATATCTTGTTTCTTAAGAAATCCTCCTCAAGGAGCAAGTCTCTGCTTTCACCTTCAGAAAGTCCCTTTTGCAGCATTTCTGCCCAGAACTGGCTCCAGGCACCAAGAGGAGGCAAAACCCAAGGGCTGGGTCAGCAGTCACCAGGGCTGAGACGCATTTCCAGCTCAAGGACTGGGCCCACGGGATCCTCCTGAGTGCAAGGTCCTGCACCTGGATCAGGGCAACCCCCAGTATCACTCCAGGCTGGGGATGAAGGATTGAGAGCAGCCCTGCCAAGGAGGATTGAGAGTCCCAGTATCTAAAGAGGGTCTACAGGAAAGATGGGGAGGGCTCTTTATTATGAATTGTAGTGTTGGGACAAGGGATCAAGGTTTTAAACTGGAAGAGAGCCAATTCAGACTAGCTGCAAGGAGGAAAACTTTTACAATGAGTGTGGTAAAATACTGGCGCTGTAAAACCTCAGAGAGGTTTCCATGGGATGTCTCACCTGTGGAAACATTCAAGGTCAGGTTGGATGGGGCTTTGAGCAGCCAGACCTAGCTGAAGATGCCCTTGCCCATGGCAGGGGGTTCGACTGGACCTTTAAAGGTCCCTTCCAACCCAAACCATTCTATGATTTGCTTTACACAGGCACAACCTTACTACGATGCCATTTTTTAGGACACTGTGTCCTCAACGAGGCTCTTGCAGTTTGTCCCCTGGAGATTTGCCTGTTTGGGCTGAGCTGGGGCTAAGCAAGACTGCAATGCTCTTTGGTACAACCCCAAAAAGTGCACAACCAGAAGAGCTGGAGAGCCTGAGATCTGCAATGTTTAGTTGCTGTGAGGACACTCACGACTGATTTAATAGCGTGAGACTCAAAGTGAACTGGTTTATTTTAAGCTCACTGAGACCAAGTTTGCCTGGCTAATGCATCCTGACTTTTAGATTGAAGACTTAAATATCTCGAGACTTTGGACAGATTCTTTGGAGGACACACGGCTTGGAGGAGGAAACCAGATTCAAAAATAATACCTGGAATTGTTTCAATAGTGCTATATCTGATCTTACCAGGACCAACGGAGCAGCCAAAGTGTGGCCATCTGTTTCCGCTCCCCCCTGCCCTCCTGGCTGACTCCAAACCAACCCCCCAGCAGAAAAGGCATCGAGCATCCCGCAGAGGAAGGACAATTCAATAAACCTAACCCCAAAAAGGAACACTTCATTTTAGCAGAGGAAGCCGTAGTGATGTGACTCACTCGGCGGCTTCTGAGGCTCTCCTCACCTTTCAGCACTGTCACTTGGAGGTTATTTTTGTGTTTGCCCCATTACAACCATGCACCTCTCGAGCCATGCGCCTCCCCAGAACATCAGGGTGGCTAAAGACATCTTTGGGGGTGCTGCCTGTGGAGCTGAGCACGCTCACAGGTTGGGATACATGGGAGCCATCAGGGATTGTGCACCTCCGTTCCCTGGGACGAGCATATGGCAGACAGACAGAGCTTTCGCTCCGCTTCTCCCTGCTCCTGACCTGCCAGGTCCCCTGCCAGGGACGGGCCTGGCCAGCCCTGTCCCTCCAGACGGGACATGGGGAGGGGGATCATGCTTGATCAGACTCAGTTGCTTCCCTCAGTGCTCCAGGGAAACCTGTCCCACCTCCCATCCTGGCCCGGGTGATGTTTTCTTATTGTGGTTTCATCACAGAGCTCTTCCTTTGTTTAATTTGGCTGCTCCAAAGAAAGCTTGATAGGAGCATCATCCACAGCCCTGGAGGTGGCCACTGTGGCCATGCTGGGAACAGCTCAAGTGGCAAATACTCAGCGAGATTCATCTCACACCAGCTCAAGGGCTGTGGCTGCTGCACACAAGGAAAGGAAGGCTCATGGCAAGAGCCCCTCTGGCCAGGATGGCTCTGAGACACAGACTCTGCTCAGACAGAGCCACTGAGCAGCAAGGCAGGTTTGTCCGGGAATTTTCTGCTGCCATCCCAAGCCAGTTCTCCACCTGCTGCACCCTTCTTCAGACAAGTGGGGAAAATGGACCTCCAGGATGGTCTTTTCAGGACTGTCCTATTAAGCCATCTGTATGGCCACATTGGCAGGAGGACCATACTGCAACACAATATGTTGTCTCAGCACAGGAAACACACTCAGAGCCCCCAGTACTTCAGCTGAGGGGGATTTTTCTGCCTTTTCCCTCAGGCACCACTGCAAAGCTGCGCTGAGAGGCAGCTCCATCCCCCAGCAGGAAGCTGTGTCTCATTAGCAGAGGTAAACAATTCCTCTGAACGTGACGAGTCAGGAGAGCATATTAAATATGTCAATATCTCAGGGTTTTTTTAATCCCGGCTCCAGAACAGCTTGTTATGGCAGGAGAGGACCCCCCAGCATGGCTCAGAGCCCCATCACAGCCCAGCTGGCATCTCCCCCTCTTTGAGGGGGTTGTGGGCACACCTGGGCAGGTGCCCTCACCCCTTGACCTTGCCCACCCAAGCAAGCCTGAGCACTCCATGGATTTCCTTTGCTCAGTTATCACAGCTGCTAGTAAAAAACAAAAAAGTAATAGAAACTATCCAGCTATTTGTTTTAAAAACATCTACCCAAGCATCCATTTATGAGTGACCTCCCTGCTGCAGGGTGGGCACCACACCGGAGCTCAGCAGCTCTGGTCCCTGCTCTTCCTCCTAGCACACACAGAGGTGGCAAAAGCCACACATCGCCCAAGCTGAGGCTGTGACAGGAGGAACAAACCCCAGCACGGCATTTGCAGCTTTACCATCAGCCAGGGGTGTGTCAGAGCAAGACAGGGTTGGAAACAGTTTGAGTTTTGACCTGTTTTAGCATGTGCTGCTTTCCCTGGCAGCCTCGTGCACACAAACACACACAAACACAACGTGTGCTGTATTTACAGGAGTCCCCTCGTGTCCCCAGGGCTGCCTCCCCTGCAGAGGAGCCCGGTGCTCATGTACAGATCAGCCACTCGCTGGTTTGTTTTCCCCCCACGCTCTGTCCCATGCTGACAGAGCGGCCTCCTGCCTTATTTACTCTGTGCTGCTCACATGCTGCTCCAGACACAGAATTATTCGTGTCCTCAGGAGTTTTTCAGGGCTCCTGGGTGCTGGTGCAAACAGTTGCTTGCCTTCAGTGCACATCTCTGCGCTCCGAGGAGGCACCAAAGGCCGATTTTAAAGACATGGAGTGGAGAAGCTCTAAGCAGTTTCCAAGACTTTTGGTTGCCCGGCTGGAGGTGGCAAAGCCCGGATTTTCCAAAGCACACTGTGTTACTGAGAGGTTTCCACGTTCAAAGCACAGCCCCACTTTGCACCCGAGAGCAGCCACTTGTACAAACCAGATCCCCTCCTCTGCTGTGCCTGGGTGTACACAGGGCACCCTAAAAGCAGGTCAGAGGCACTCAGACTCCAACAGTTCCCTAGGTCAAAGCAAGCCATGGGCACAGGAGAAGCCCCTTCTCATGCCTGCAGCAGCCAGAGACACAACCAGCCTGCTCAGATCCAGCCCTGCACCTCATTTTTTGGAGCCCCCAAGTACCAGCAGCAGCTCCCCACACCCTGGCACAGCCCTGGTGCTGCAGGAAGTCCCCAGGGCCGGGCAGGAACACGCTGATGCCCACACACAGCACCTCCCCATGGCTCCCAGCCTCGCACAAAGCACCCACAAACCAAAGCACAATACCCAGCTCAGTCTTACCTTGAAAGCTGCTGCTTCAGGAGAGCCAAACCTCACACCCCAGCAAGCTCCTCACCTTCAGCCGGCAGCTCTGAGCAGCTCCAGCTGCTTTATCACCTCCTCCTCCTCTGCCAGGTGCCTCTGCCTTCCTGATAAGGGTCCCACAGCAGCAGAGCCCGCTGTCATACCAATCCCTCTGCTTCCCCAATTCTTTGGATTTTGAGTCAAAGAGGGAGGCAAAGTGACAGCAAAGAGATGCTTCATATGCAGAAAAAGGATCAGCAGTGTGTTGCAGAGTTTTTTGTGGTCTGTACCCACTAGAACAAAGCCCTACATAGTCCCCAAGGCAGGTCTGATCCACAGGCTCACTCCTGGAGGCAGAGGCTGCAGGGCAGTGATGTTGGGCTTTAACAAATGTATGGGTGAGCAATAAATGCATTGGCCCAGCTGCCCACCCCCAAAACTTCAACATTTGGTGCATGACCTTGACAGTGTGTCCTAGTGCAGCTCAGCACATGTGGATGTGGAGGTGTGTCCCTGCAAAACACGCCAGCCTGGCTGTGCGCTGTCACTTGTGGGCAAAATGGGATGGCTGGACCTTTTGTCCCACAACCCAGGCCTGCAGGCAGTGGACATTGTCACCTGGATGGGATGAGCCATCCTTCCACTCTGTTCCCTCCGGGTAGGTGAGGACCAAGGCACCAGGAAGCACAAATTTCTGCTCTCTCTGCTGCTGCTCAGTTCTGTCCCAGCTTGGAGCTGGAGAAATTGGGTTTCCCTCCTCTAGCTGTGCTCGAAGGCACTGGGGGGGATGGTGTGCCCCCAGACTTTTCAGCATCAGGAGCCACGAGAGGCAGGGATGTGCTTGGGGGATTTTAGCCATTCAGTTCTTGCAAGGCAGCGGGGATGAACACAGCTTTCTGTAGCCTTGTAAATCAGCCAAGCTTAACCCAAGTTTCTCAGAGACCATTTCAGGGAAGGCGCTTTCTATGAAAATTGCCCCCGTGCCAAATTGAAAAGTCCTTTCCCAAAGGGCCTTTCAAAGGAAACAGCTCAGCCGTTCTTAGAGCTGAGGCAAAGCCGCATCTTTCTGCCTTAAACTCGCTCTCAGAATCAGCATCCTCCAGAGCCAGGCCCCTGGCACCCTCCAGCTCAGCCCAGCAGTTAATGTTTGACACAAGCAGCCAAACCCAGGGCCCGTGTGCCCACGATGCTCACACCATGCCCAGGCTTTGCTTTCCTCTCTGGTGACCGCTGTTGTTGTTCCAGGAGAACCCGTACCTGTGCAGCGACGAGTGCGACGCCTCCAACCCCGACCTGGCCCACCCGCCCAAGCTGATGTTCGACAGCGAGGACGAGGGGCTGGCCACGTACTGGCAGAGCGTGACGTGGCGCCGGTACCCGGAGCCGCTGCTGGCCAACATCACCCTGTCCTGGAACAAGAGCATCGAGCTGACCGATGACATCGTGATCACCTTCGAGTACGGGCGCCCCACCATCATGATGCTGGAGAAGTCGCTGGACAACGGGAGGACTTGGCACCCGTACCAGTATTACGCAGACGACTGCATGGAGGCCTTCAGCATGCCAGCACGGAGGGTCCGGGACCTCTCCACCACCAGTGCCAACAGGGTCCTCTGCACGGAGGAGTATTCCCGCTGGGCGGGCTCCAAAAAAGAGAAGACTGTCCGGTTTGAGGTGCGGGACCGCTTTGCCATCTTCGCCGGCCCTGACCTCAAGAACATGGACAACTTGTACACCCGGCTGGAGAGCGCCAAAGGGCTCAAGGACTTCTTCACAGTGACCGACCTGCGCATGAGGCTGCTGAGACCTGCCCTGGGGGGCACCTACGTGCAGAGGGAGAACCTGTACAAGTACTTCTATGCCGTCTCCAACATCGAAGTCACCGGCAGGTAATGGCTGCTGTATTTCTTTGGGTGTCTCTCCTCGGATGAGAAGAGGGTTGTTGCTAGAAAACTGAGCCATCAACGCTTCTGCTGACCGATGGATAACCATTTCTGCCTCTAATACCCCTTCTCCCCAGGCAGGGCAGCAGATGTGTCCTTGCAGGGAATGGCTGGGGCACCTCCAAGGCTGTGTCCTCCTGCAGCTGGTGCTGGGGGAGCTGGGACATGGCTTGGATGGACACTCAGGGTCTCAGTTCCCTCCAAGACCCCGTCCCAGCTGTGCAAACACCGCCAGCCTTTGCCCAGATGTCTCAGGGATGATGCTGGTGGATCTGGGGGGCGGAATGAGGCTCATCCCACTAAACTCCAGCTCCCTGCCAGTACAAGCAGGGTGGGTCATCCCCAGTCAGTCCTGCACACCCTGAGCAGCCCCAGCCCTGGCAGACGAAGTTTGAGGTGAGGGTAAACCCCCCGACAGATCTGGGGCAGAGGAAGCAGGAGAGGGTTTGTTTCTCCTGGGTTTTGTTTTTCATTTCTCTGTACGATGCCATATGTTACGTTATGACATCAACCAAAAAAGCAAAGTAAGGTGGAAAAGTGCCGAGATGGCTGATTTCCCATCCAGCTTGTGCGAGACTTACAGGCGAGAGGGGAAAAATCTCCCCATCACCCACCCCGTGCTAACAAGCATCTCCACAGCGACAGAGGAGCCGTTTGTATCGGTTCCAAACTGTTCGCTTCTGAGACTTGCAAGTAGAAATGTTTGCAGGTGCCACTGAGGCTGGCTTTGAACGGGCTCCAAGGGGAAGGAAGCTGCAGTGAGGGATGGGAGAGCCCTTTCCACCCGCCAGGGCAGGCAGGAGGCAGCGGTGAGGGTCTTTCTCACGGCCTGGTGCCTGTCTGGGATGAGCAGCTGTGGCTCTCAGCGGGGCTGGGGGCATGTTGGGATGCGCACCTTTGGGATTGCTCAGGGAGGAGCCCTGGGGGGCTCAGGCACATGGGCAGAGGAGTGGGAGAGCACCTCCACGTGTGTCTGGTAAATTAGGACTGAATTTGTGATGTCAGTGCTTGCGCAATGAGCTTTGGCTTCTGAGTGCGGTGATCAGCACAGATAACCAAGGACTTGTTACTGGCCCCGCAGCAGCCTCGGGATACCTGATGCTTCAAAGAGTTAAAACACTCGTGCTGTCCCGTGAACACCTTCCTCCTCTGAGCCATTCACCTTTCCTGCCTGCCTTGTTGCTTCAGTACTTCGGACTTCAGGCCATGCTGGTGGGATTCTCCCCAGACCAGCACCTCTCTCTCAGCTGTCCTCCTCCCCACTCCCCAGTCCCCCACCAGCTTTTGAACTCACTGGCCAAATTTAATACCATTTAATAGTAGTAGAGATTGGTTCAAGACATCAAATCCCTACAAATTCTGTGAGAAGAGGCAGCTAAGGAAGGAGAGAAAAAACCCTTTCAAACACACCCAGGGCTGGGAGAGTCACAACCTCTAGGAGACATCCAGAATTCCACAGCCACCCCGACGGCAGCTGGAGCCAGGGATGGCCGGGCTGCGGACGCCCTGTGGAAGCTGCAATGCTGCTTTTTAGCCGTGGCCAGCACGAGACAGGTTGGGGTTTGTTGGCTGATCCCTGCCGGCCTCTCCCCGGGCTGGCGCGGGGCCGGCGTGGCCGCCTGCCCACGGCTGCTGCAGAGCGGCGGCTCCTGCTCCGCCGCTGCCCTCCCGGCTCCCTCCGCTCGCCGAAACCTGCCCGACCGGCTCCTCCAGTGCAGCCGGGCCGCTGGGAGGAGAGGGCTTTGCCTTGGCTGGGAACAGGGAAAACTCTGAAATCTGCTTTTATCAGCCCAAACTCCCAAGTTCTGAGCTACAGTAAGATGCAGCTTTGCACTGCTCCAGGTTGCTGGGCTGGTTCCCAGGAGAGAGGGACGCTCATCCTGGACAGGGAAGAGGTCAGTGCCTGTCCTGTGCTGACTCTTCCAGCCCCCGTGGGCACAGGGCAGGGAAGGTGAGCAGCTGAGGAGCTGTGGATAAGTGGTGTATAAGATGGAGGAGCTCCCTGTGAATTAACTCTGCTCCTGTGATCATTCCAGTCCCAGCAAGCAGGTTTTTGCACTGAAAAGCAATCTAATTCCAGCTGTAAGCAAAGCCAGTTACAGTGCAGGGACTAAAACCAAATTAAATCTTGTGTATGGCTCAACAAGGAATGGGTTATTGAGAGGAAGAGAGGAGAAATCAATGTGAGCCTGACAGGAGCACTGTGCAGGGAAGGGGGGAGGAAGAGTGGGCAAGAATGGGGATGGACACACACTGCCTCTTCCAGGACGTGTTGGAGGAACAGGAGCAAAGTGCCTAGATAAAACTGGGGTAGTGTTAGGGACCCACTACACGGGGCATGGAAACAAGAGGGAAGATGATTGTGAGGAAATGAGGGGTCAAGGGCAAAAAGCAGCCAGAAAATTCCACCTGCACAGCAGAGTGAGCAACCCTGAGAAGCTGAAGGAGCTGTGCTGGCCACAGTGTGTGACAGTGAAGGAGCAGTATGTGCTGTCACAGTGGCATTGCCTGTGTCCCTGCACAGCACCGGGATCTTGGCAGTGCCCACAGGGTGATGAGGCACTTGGCAGCTCATTTCCAGTTGATGCTCATGGTCAAAGGAAGAGCAAAACACTTTGCCCTCAAAGCAGACCACGAGCCCCAGTGGTTTCTTGTGCTGCAGCCTTAACTGCTGGGTTAGGAGAGGTTTCGGTATCCCCTCAGTCTATGTACTCCTGCTCCCCACCCAAGCATACCCCATCCTTCATGCCTCAGCTTCACACCAAGGAAAAACCCCTCACCGCAATCCCCCAGAGCTTTCAGGAAAAGCAGAAAGAGACAGAGCAAAGGACAAGGGGAAGGAGTTTTCTGCTTTCTCTTGCCCTGTAGGCCACAGGGTCTGGTGAATCCTGGGGGTCACTGCTTCATTCCTGGGTGTTGGTGCTGTGGGCTGGTCCCTCAGGGTCTCCTCTGCATCTCCTCCTCCCACAGCCTCAGCCAGGTCCATCTCTCCGTTCATGGCTGACAGTTTATTTTTACTCTCTTTCTTCTTGGTATCTTTTTCTTTTCTTTTTTTTTTTTTTCCCCTTTCTTCTTCCATCCTGTCCCTATTGATCTGCAGAGTAACTGGAGATGCAGAAGAGTCAGGACAGGAATAGACACAAGCAAGTCCTTGGCCTGTGTGCTGTGTGAGTGCCAGGCAGGGTGGGGAAGGGAAGTGGAAGGACTTTTCCCCACAGATCTCTCTGTTCACTGCTTAATTTTCTCCTCAGAGCAGCAATGAGCTCGAGCACGGGTGAATGAGCTTTCCCTGGCTGCCGGGGCTGGCGGTGAGAGCCGCTGGTTCTCCTTCCATTCCACCCTGGCTCTCTTTGGAGTAATTTCTTCCCCTTCAGAACGTCAGTCACTGCCGTGCTCAGCAGGGCACGCTCCATCACGGAGACATTAATAAGCTGTAATTGAAGTTAATGTGCCATGGCCAGGACATGTGGATCCAGTTAGGAGAAATCAGATTGAGCAGAAGTGAATCAATTTTAGGCTGATTATTAGGATTTCTCTCCTCTGTCCTGCCCTGCCCCAGTGCATGCACTGTTTGTCCATCTTGCTGGTGATGAGCTGGAGGAAGGCAGGAGGAGGGAGCATCCCTCATCACTGAGCAGCTCCATGGAACAGGGCCTCCTCTCGGGCTGCACTGAGGCCAGAGAGGCACCAACAAGATGAGGTTTCTAGTTCTGAAGCGGCATCTCCTTTACTCACTTCACCAATTGCTTTTCTCAGGGTTTTCTTAGGCTTTCCTTGGCTGCTGCTTTGCTTACACCAAAGAATTAAAGGGGAAGGCTCTTTGTGCTCCCCTGCCTCTTTCCCTGCTTTCCCCTGGCGTGTTTCATTCCATGCACAGATGCTCTTCAGGAGGATTTTCTCTCCACATGACTTGGAGAATTTGTGCCAGTGGAGCAGAACAGCTTTGGCCAGCCTGTTATCCTGGTGCCAACAGCCAGGATCAGGCACTCCAGACCTGGAAGATCAAGGCCACCCCCAAAAGCATCTCCTGCAATAAATGGAGCTGGAAATGGTCAGTGGTACCCACACACAAGGGATATATTTTTCTGCATTTGTGGTGAGTTTTGAGATGTGGAGATGATTGATGCTGAATTGCTGTTAAAGATGAATGAATTCCTGGTCACTGCCTCCTCCTCTGCCCTCCCAGCCAGCTCAGTGAAGGCAGCTCAGGGCACTTCCCCTGTGGTTGTAGCTCAGCTTGAACCAGGGGTGCCAACACAAAGCACATCCCAGCTGCCCCTGAGCTGCTGTGCCCTGGTTGGACATTCCTTCTTCTGGCTCTGTTGATGATGTTGTGAGAGATCCTCCAGCTGATCTTGACTTCTCCAGAAAAGCTGTCTTTAAATTGGAGTAAAGGTTTAGTCCGTGGAAGAGTCTCTTGTTGAGGGTCTCAGACCTTGTGTGATGGCTGGTGTCCTTGTTGAGCATCTTGCCCTGAGGAGCAGGGTGGGACCTGCACCAAAGGGGAACAGGCAGGACCTGGAGTGAATGATCTGTGAGAGCGTGGGCTTCCCCAGCTGAGCTTGCCCAACCCCAGTGCTGGAGCATCACCCCCAAAATAGCCACGGGCTCACCCAGACATCCCCCAAGAAGCAGCCCAGTGCCCCTGCAGCCCTCAGCCAGCTGATGCCCACACTTGGCAGCTTTGGGATGACCACAAAAACCAGGGCAAGCACTGCCTGTGCCCATCCCTGCTCCTTCCCCTGCAGCTCCTGGCAGACAGAACTCAGGTGCCAGGAGGGAGCAGCATCCTCGTGTCAAGGACGGCCAAGTCTGTGGCAACCGTGCGCCGTGTTCCTCGGCCCGTCCTCGCCTCCATGCTGGGCAGCCCCCGAGAGCTGGATGGCTGAGCTTCCCTGGCATTCCTCCAGGCTGGAATTAGCTTGAGTTCAAGCAAAATCTTGCTGTTGGTCATATAGTTAAATTAAGCTAACGTGCAGCAACTGTTTGCTGGAGTCCTGCAAAGGTTTCTACTCCCACTGCAGCAAGGTGGGGAGAAAACTCTCTGAGTGGAGGGAGGGAGTGAGAAAGAAACCTGGAGAGCTCCTCCCTCCCCCAGACACTGCTGACACTTTGTCGATAGCCAGAGACAGATGCCCAAGGTCCTATTACCTGCTCCTGGCTTCAGTTTGTGAAGGGTTTTATTCCCCCTCTGATTTTGTTGCCGAGTTGTGTCCGGCCCTGAGCGGATAATAGAATTTCATCGATAGACTGAGAAGGTGATGTATGTTAAAGCACTTAATATAAAGAGACTTCTACAGGAGCCCAAATTCAATTTGGCCAATGAACTCAATTGCAGGCATTATTGCATTCCAGGAGAAAGACCAAGAGCATTTATACACATTACTCTGCAAATATTTATGTTCACATATCTGTGTGATGTCCTCTTCACCCTTCCTCCCCTTCTGCTGGCCGACCCCCTAATGGGGAAGTTTGGTTTCGTGTTTGCTTTTTAAGACAGCTTTGAATATAAATAATGTTCCACCAGTCAGCAGGATCTTGACAGCTGGAGAGTGTCAACTTATTTAAAATAAATAGCCTCTCGGATGGGAACAGCCAGCTAGCGTGCTCTCCACTTTGGCATCTTTTAAATTGTCTCATCTTTGTAACCCAAACCTCAAATCATTTCGGAGGGCAGTGAGGAGGATTCCTTCCTGCTGGGAGGACTCACCCATCCCTACCACACAACCAAAAGTAAAAACCCACAAGGAAAATAACCCGCTCACAACCCTCTGACCTAACTCAGGGTTTTTTTCAGTTCTTTGGCTCTGCACAAAGCAGGGAAAGCCAGAAGTCTGTCACCGTGGTTCAAGCTGAAAAAAACAACACATTAAAATGGCTTTTCCTCTCCTTCAGCCCCTGGACCACAGCCTTGGGTAAGCTCCCAGCCCTGCTCCTGGCATGAATGAGCCATCGTTGCCTTCTTCATCCCCTTCAGCCCTGCTCCAGGACTGGCAACAGCAAACCCCTGCCAGAGCGATCTCCCAGCAAGGCAAATCCTGATATAAATGCTCTGCACAAAGGGACTGTGCTTCCATGGCCCAGCCATTAGAAGCTATTTTTACCTGCTTCCACACGCACAGATGGGCCAGAAACAATCCAAGCTCAGCACCCGTTATGCTTTGCCCAAAAGATTTGCTTCCTGCTTTTGCTGAGCTGCCAAAACAGTTGCAAAAGAGCAGGTAGAAGTGGGTAAGTGATGGCCAGGCAGCTGCCGGAGCGTGCTGCGAGCAGCGCTGAGGATGACAATAGAGAGATGGAGAAGAGTTATTCATGTTTCCCCGAGAGCCCAGATCAGTTGAAACATCGTTTTCCTTGGGGACGGAGAGGAAAGAGCTCCCTTCAAACACATCATCCCATGAGACTCATTAAAGGCTCATCAATTACAGTGAGAGCAAACAATTCAGGGGAAAGCTCTGATAAGCCTTCCTCTGGCCGGCAGTCATTAGCAGCGCTCCCGAGCCGCCTCTCCCCGGCACCAGCACCGCCAGAAAGGGAGCAGAGGGGCAAAGCCAAGCCCATGGGGGGAAAAGCAGGAGTGTGATGGCTCGGGAGCCAGCAGGAGGGGACCAGCAGTTTCCAAAGTATCCCTGTGTCCATGCAGAGCATCCTTACGGAGAGGAGTGTGCAGGCTGGGCTGGAAAGAGGCTTGCAGGGGAGGTGGTGGCCTTCTGCTGCTCCATGTCCCGGATTTTCTAAGGAGCTCAGGGCAGACAGTGTTGTCTCATAGGAACTGGGCAAGAGGCACAAGGGGATGGAGCAGCTCTCTGGGTCCCCACCCAGCAGTTCCTCCAGCCCTACCCAGCACAGCAGTGTCACTGCATCGGGCCTGGGGGGTGCCAGCACCCCAAGGCTGCCCCATCCCTGCAGGAAGGGAGAGGGATGAGGAGATGCTCTTTGCCTTTCCCTGCCTCGCTTCTCTGCTCTGCAGGTGGGGTTGAGGACAGGGAAGAGGTTGTAAAACAAGTAAGAATCCTTGGAAGGAAAACAAAGGGCTGGGATGGCTTTTAAAAATTAGTTCAAACGTCATTATTAATGAAAGCTCAGGGAAAGGGGCTGTTTTCCCACTCCCAGCACAGAGGGAGGTTTGCTGCAGGTTTGCTGCACTCACCCCCTCCCTGTGTGTGGGCATCTCCTTCCCTCACATGTGGGCTTGGCACCAGACACCTCTCCAGCAGCTCGCTGCTGTGACCTCCAGGATGCTGATGTGGAGAAATGCAGAAAAGTGTTCTTTATGGCTGGAAAAAAAAAGAAAAGAAAAAAGGAAAAAAAAAGGACACTTTCCTGTAAACTTTCCTTGGCGCTCCAAGCTCTGTGATGTTCCCTGGTGGAGGCATTGGCAGCATCAGACCACACTGCACCAGTCTGAGGGAAGCTGAACGACCTGCACTAAAATAAACTCATAAATACCCCTTTGTGCACACTGTAACATCTTGGGGCACACATTGCTCCGACCACTCCTGCTGAGAACACTGTGAGCCAGCTTCTGTTTAATGCCAAGTGCAGGGTGTAACCCACTGCCAGCCTGGTGCAGGATGGGTGTCCCTGGTGCCCGAGGGTGCTGGGGTCCTGCTGGGTGTGCTCTGGGGCTGCTCCCCATCATGGCTGACCCTCCACAGGCTCTGAATGCTCACTGAGAAACAGCACTGTCAGCACAGCCTTGACCCACGAGTCAGAGAGGAGAAACACTCCCAGCTCCTCAGATCTCCTCCATTGCCAGAGAGACCATATTGCAACCAGCAGAGTGCTGGAGCAGCCCCAGGGCTGGAGCGGGGCCGGGGCTGCCTTCTGCAGGACACAGCGCAGGTGTCTGCCCCGCTGCTGCTTTTTAAGCCTCATTGCTAAGTAGCTCCTAACCTTTCCCTTCATCCTCTCCTTCCTGCCGTGGCTGGGCGCCGAGGAGGATGAGCAGAGGCGAGCAGGACTAGCAGCTCCCACCCAGGGGACTGGGCTAATGCCATTTACTCCAGTCTCCGCCAGCTGAGTCTTGGCTGGGGAAGGATAGGCACAGACCATCAGTGAGCACGTGTCCTTGGGCTGCAGGCCCAGACAAGGAGGCTCAGAAGCCTGAGGAAGGGGTTGAAGCTGAGCCACTGAGCCCGAGCTGCAGGAAGGCTGGGATGCAAAAACCTCTGCCCAAAACAGGGCTGGCTGAGGGTGCTCGGCTTGGTTCACCATTAAATAATGCAGCCTGATTGATTGGGCTGGAAAGTGCTGTGCTGCGGGGTCAGCCTGCTGGGGTTACAGTTCCCTGCTTAGATTGATGATCCTCAAAGGTCGAATTCAGAAAGCAATTCCCTGGTAAAATTGATCCTTTGGATAACAAAACTTTTGCACAGTGGCAAAGAGTCTAGCAGTGAGAAACATCAGTGACCCGGGCACAGGCAGGCAAGGTGAACACCTGCCTCTGCTTCTTCTTGACTTAATTTTCCCTGTTTACACCAATTAGGAAGTAAGGGTCTCCCCTGGGAAGAGCAGTGCTCCATCACACCTGGCTGGGGGACATCCATGGGCTCCCATCCTGGGCAGGAGGCAGCTGTGGCTGCACCAGGAGCTGGTGCTGGGCTCTCAGCCCTCCCCAGCAGCAAGTGAGCAGCGTCTGTGTACGAGCAGACACTTCTGGCTGCCTCCTGCACACACCCGTGCCTCAGCAAGGCTGGGTCCCACTGCCTGGGGGAAGCTTTGTGGCTGGAGCCAAATTAATGGTGGACAGGTCTCGCCCTTCTGCACTGCAGCAGCTCGGAGCCAGAAGCACCCTGAAATGCCTGCTTGGCTCTTGGTGGGGGATGCCAGGAGCAAGGATGTGTTACGTGTGGAGGGTGGTGATACAGGCTGCCCCAGGCCACTGTAGGGCAGGTGGTGGCCGCTCAGGGCTTATGTCCCCACTATGACTGGTCCTTGACTCACAGGGTCAAACACTGAGCCAAGCACCACCCTCCACCTCATCCCAAACTTTTGACAAAAAAAGGGGTGTGACAGTCCCTTCCATCCTTGTACCCACTCCCCTGGGGCTCTTAAACCCCCCTTGGCTGGATGCTGCATGACAAGGCTGTGGCCTGGAGCTGCCCCATCCCCTCGCCCCCATCAGCGGAGGAGGGAGGAGAGCTGCAGCTCCCGAAGCTGTTGCTCTGTTCAGGCAGGGCCCAGAGCAGCAGTGGTGAGGCTTTGACCTGCTTTAACCCACTGTCTTGCCTGCTTTGCTCTCGTCTGCTCATTTTGAAGTGAGAGAAGGAGGCCACGCAGTGTGGAGGCTGAATAATTCAGAGCCAGGATCCGCAGCACCCCGGGGCTGGGCAGCGCCTCTGCCAAAGGGCTGGGACAGCTCAGCTGAAATCCTTCCTCACCAGAGCCAAAGAGAACCTGCAGCATCTGAAATTCAGCATCCCTCCTGGCTGTAGGTACCGGCCAAAGCCACTTCCTTCTCCTGGATGCTGGGACTCGTGGCTTACTCCCAGAGCACCAGTGCTCGGAGGCTGTTAGTGCTTTCAGCCGTGACGCGGCATCTCCAGCCCTCACCAACATACAGTTCCAAGTGGAGCATGCTGAGTGTCTGTCTCTGCTCCCCAGGCCACATTTTCTTCTTTCCTCCCTTTCAGAGGCTGCAAAATTCCCTCTTCTGCTTGGTCAGAGACAGGGCAGGGTTGTAAGATGGGGAGAGATTGTTCATCCAGCTTATGCTTAGCCTCTGAGCGGGGTTTGCTAGAATTAAGGACAGGGAGGGGAGGGAGAGGAAAAAAAAATCATACATGAGGTCAGCTTATCCAGCCATGCGTGAGGGGAGCACAGCAAAGGAGGCCTCAGCGCGTCAGGCAGGTGGCTGGGGAGCTTCTTTGGGGGCTCCAAGGGAGAGGGGGAGAGGCACCAAGAGCAGGAGGCATGCTCAGCACCAGCACCCAGACTCCCAGCTCCCAGCCTGATCCAGGCTGTTTATCCCAGAGCAGACAGAGCACGAGGAGCAGCAGGCCATGCTTCCTCTATCTTCTCTGCAGGCAGCTCATTCCCCCAGCTCCGCATCTCTTGAGCCCTGTAAAAGGAAGCACTGCCCCATCAGACTTCTCCACCCCTGCACAGAAGGCAGAGCATTACTGTTTTCTAATGCTTCTGCTTCTGAGAGTGTAAATTATTGCCCAAAGCAGGGAAAACCGTCAGGCTGTGCTAGGGATCGACTGTCTGGAATGAAATGAGATGTTTTGGTCCCTGAAGTCTCTGTCTGATGGCCTCAGCTCGGGCCCAGGAGTCACCAGAGCCACGTGTGAGTTATGGGCTCAGCCTCTGTGCTCTGCGCAAGTCACCTCCGGAGTCTGAGCAACAGGAATTATTGTGCACGGAGATAATTATTCCCTGCATACTGCACTACAGCTCATTAAAAGTTTCTTAATGTTTGCAAATTGCTGAATAGTGTTTTTAGTTGTTGCTTTCTCTGATGAGGCGGGGACTAACTGGTAGATTCTGGTGGTGGCTTGTTGTCTGTGTTATTTTGGTCACAGCAGGCTGAGGCTGTGCTGCATGTAGGGAAAAGGGTTTGTGCTGGGCAGCCTCACACCACGGGAGAAAATGCTATTGGCTTTGGCACAGTGCACAGGGGGCAAGGGCTGACAGCCATCAGGGTTAGCCCGGCTCCTCCATCCAAAAGCCCGAGGCTGCCTCCAATAAAAGCTTCCATCTGAGGTAGTCACCCAGATTCCTGTGACAGCCTGACATGTGAGTGACGCCTTCCTGGTATCTCAGCTGGAGATGCTGACTTGCCATTAAACAGTCTGTGCTCCTCAGTCGGATGGTGGGAGTGAAGTGTCTCATCTTGGACGAGAGACTGCAGATCTGCCCTGGGCGAGGAAGTGGACACTGAACCCCAGCACCAGATACCTGGGGAAAACTGCTGAGTTCAGTGAGAAGAACCTGCAGGAAGAGCAGGAAGGGGTGATCAGCCCAGCTTCAGCACATTTTCAACGCTACGCTGGGGGCAAGGAGGAGCAGCAGTAACACCTGACAGCTCTCCCCTGTCTTCTTCCTCCAGGTGTAAATGCAACCTCCACGCCAACCTGTGCACCTTCAAAGAGGGCAGCCTCCAGTGCGAGTGTGAGCACAACACCACGGGGCAGGACTGCGGCAAGTGCAAGAAGAACTTTCGCTCCAGGTCCTGGCGAGCAGGGTCCTACCTGCCTCTCCCTAACGGGTCCCCCAATGCATGTAAGTAACCTGCAGGGAGCCAGCCCTGCCTTGGGCTGCTCAACACCCACAGATGGGAGCGGGTGCTCATCTTGTCCTTCTCCAGCTCGAATCCGTGCAGGATGCTCAGCTTTCCAAAGGGAAACGGGTTCTTACCCCTGTCTTGGTACAGAGAGAAATGAAAGAGGATCTGGTTGGCTGCTGGTAGAGGAATGGTGAATCTAAATGATGGTCAAGAATGGGGAGGATGACCTTGGGCCAAGATATAACCACGGCTTCGGGGCAATGCCAGTTATTGCCCTTTGACAAAGGCGTTATTCAGCACAGCAGAGCTCTGGCTGTCGAGCAGCCCTGGGGCTCTGTGCTGGCTCTGCTCAGCTGCAGGAGTGCTGGCTGCGCTCTGGATCCCGTTGCGTGCGTGCCGGTGTTCCAGGGAAGCGCCGCGAGCTGCGGTCCCCGTGCGCAGCCCCAGCCTCCTCCAATTGCTGCTGGAACACGGCTCTGACAGCGGCGGCGGCGCGCAGGCGAGACGGAGGATGCGTTCCCACCATCCTCCGAGCAGGGAATTGGGGCAGGACACATCACAGATGGGCCGGTTCCTCTTGGGTTCCTGTCCACTCCACATTAGCAAACTTGTTTAAATGTCATGAAGCCACAGTAGCCACTCCAGCCTTTCAAGCACCAGCTTTGAGCATTACCAAAGAGAATCTTTGCTCTCCCTCCCCCCAAAGTTTTTGAAAGATTTATGTGCTTTAAGATGATCAAAGCTGAAATTCAGGCTCCGAAGGCCGTGACAGGAATGTTTTGTGTGTGCCAGGGCTGGTAGACGAGCAGGTTCTTTGAAAGGGAACGAGCTTGTCAGCTCCCACCAAGCGGCTGCATTGCTTCAAAGGAGCCTGGGAGAGTTTCTGGTGTTGACAGGCACAGACATGCTGTTCTCTCTTTTTCCCTCCCCTCCATTCCTTGTGTCTCTTCCTATTTCTCTTTCTCCTCTGCTCTTCCTTTTCCTATTCATCTCTCTTCCCATCTGTCACTCAGTCTTCTTCCTCCTCCCCACCCCAACTCTCTCCTCTGCTTCCTTCTCCCCACATCAACATCCTCTTCCTCTGCCCCAGAGGCAGATCTCTGAAGCCCTCTCCTCTTGGTAGTCCTACCTCTTCCATCACTGCTCCTGTGCTTTATGTTCACGCAGAGCTGAGACTTTCCATGATTCACCCACGTGCTACAGCAGGGAGGCCCATGGCCTTTAGTTCCCTGTTCAGACCCTACAACCTGTCCTCAGCCCAGTGCTCCTCCAAGGATGTGCTTGTCCTTTGCTGGGCTTTCACAGCAGCCCAAGGAAATGGTTAACAGAAAAAAACCCATCAGCAAGGACCACGCTGGTTTTCCTTCCCCGGGTGAAAGGCTTGAGATGCCAGGAGCCCAGACAGCGTTGTCTGGCTGTTTCTGTGCTTTGACAAAAGCAGCTTTTAAGCTGTAGCAGCAAACTGATGTGCCTGTGAGCAAGCCCCCACTAATTAGCTGCTGTTGAGTCCCATGTTGTGTGTCTGTATGATCTTCTGATGGTGTCCTGCTTCCAGTGACTGGGCTTCCTCTTGTTTTTTCCAGGTGCAGCTGCAGGCTCAGCCTCTGGCAGTAAGTAAAACCCTGAGTGAAACGCTGGCATTTAACACCTCGGTGCATGATCCTTGTGGATGCCACTAGGAAAAAAAATATGGTTATTTTCTATCCATTATCATTTTCCAGGCAATAAGTCTTCCCTAATTGTGCCTCATTTTCTGTCCTGTCAAAGAGTCTTATATTTTCTTCCTCTGACTTCAGTAGCCTCATTTTGCCTCTCCCTCTGGCATGGTTTCCCCCCGTGAGGTTCGTTAGTATAGCAGCCAGAAAGGAAATAAAAAAAGACTCTTCAAAATCACCAGTGCTCCCTGTGAACTCCCCCCTGTCCCCCCCAGTATTGCAGAATTGCTCTGAGAAGGAGCTGGGTGTGAATTATTTGGCGTAGGACCCAGGCTGGGTCACCTTGGTCTATCAATAAAAAAGCATATAGAGTGTGTGTACATCTGTATGTACACGTGTATGTATATGAACATATGTCTGTGAGGTGTCAGCAGCAAAGGCAGCAGAGCTCAGCGGGGATTTCTGCTGCAAGATTGATGGCAGGAGAGGGCTCCTTATTTAACAAAGCTGGAGGTAGTTTGATATCAAAGAGCCTGGAGTTTTAGGTAAGCAGAAGCCTGGGTTTGAGTGTTGTGGTTTGGAGTGCCCCTCCAGAAGAGACAAATCAGGGAGCTGAATGAATAATGAATTCTTTGGTTTGCAGGCAAGTGGAAAGAATTGGAGGAGGAATCGTTTCAGGGAAATGCAAATGAAATTGCAATTAAGAAAAATGCACCTAATAGAAAAGTGGAGGACAGGTTTTCCGGGTAAATGAACCATATTTAGGTTTTTAGCAGTTAAGTGCTTGAAATTTTCAAATAAAAATTAAAAGTCTCCCTCAAGTAATTTAGGATTTAAAAAAATAAATGTTTCAACAGTCCAAAATATTCTTCACCTTTCTGTTCAAAATCATTCTGATAATTTTTTTTCTTCCCGTTTACAAAGCTTGGCATCCTCAGCACTACTTTTGTTTCCCTGGAAAACGTTCCCCATCAAGATTTTCTGTGGGGCAGAAGCCAGGAGGGTGCTGGGAGTGATGTGCAGGAGGTGGACAGGAGGGATTTGTGTCCAAGGCCAGTTAAGGAGAGATTATTTAGCCCACATAGGAGACTAGAAGTGACCTAAATTAAGTATTTAAACTAGCTCAGGGCTATTATGAAATTAAGCACGATAATCTGCATGAAGCAGTGGGACAAACAAGGACAGGAGGGCAGCAGGTGTAAGTTAAGCAGGAATTTGTGTCCCAGTGTTACTCCAGTCGGGGCTGTTGTGGGGAGCAGTGGGGTGGGATCGCTCCCACCCGGCTCTGCGGGGGCTCTGCTGACCCCAAGCCATCCTAAATTTGAAGGGTGCCACTGGAAACAAACACGTGCCAATGGTCCTGGTTGGCTTTGATGGTGGCAGGCAGTCTGGTGAGGGGTGGCAGCAGGGAATGGCACTGTGCAAGGAGCACAGCTGGGCACGTAGGCACCGGGCACCGGGAGCACAGCTTGGCCTGGGGGCTCCTTGGCACCTCCCACCCGCTCCTCGCCCCATCCCTGCCCAGACATGCCTCCATTTCCCCTTTTCAGCTTAATTGGCAATTAGTTTATGATCGAGCTGTAAGTATTTAAGCCAATATCTGCACCAACAGAGTAAGCTGATACAGCCCCAGCCTGCAGCCCCTGCTCTCACACACACATGCCCTCGCTGCGTGCAGCGTCACCGAGCCGCCGTCGCCTTAATCCTGCCAGTGCCCCAGTTGTGACTGTGCTGAGAAATCAGTCACCAGTTCAGCCCAGCAGCAGCAGCCTCACGGGTGTGCAGGCTGGCATGGAAACCCTCCATTCCCCCCAGTAAGTGCCTCCCAACTCTTCTCTTTGCTTGTCAGCGTACGAGCGACCGCAGCGAGCAAACACGGCAAAAACCACCACTGCAAAAACCACCACCGCAAAAACCACCACCGCAAAAACCACCACCACCACCACCTCAACCACCACCACAACCACCACCACTACCAGCAGCACCCCCCTACCAGCCACCACCAGCCAGCCAGGTGGGTGCCATGCTCCCTGCCCCGCTCTGAAGCCAGGACTCTGTTCCCAGGCTCCTCTTTCAGTTGCTTCCCACGGGGCTGCTGTGTTGGCAGCTGTGGGTCTCTGCTCTGTAGGATGATAAAGGGACATGGATAAAAATCACCCTGACTTGGTTCGCTTCCCCCAGCCTCCAGGAAGCCCTGGTTTGCTGTTGTCTCTGGCACAGCTGCCAGAGATGCTCTCACAGCTCCATGACAAGGCAGAGCAGGAAAGCAATGAAGACTTTACTGATCTGTAATAAATTTAAACCACATCTTTCTCTGGAAGGAGAGGGGAATTGAACCCCATCCTGCTCTATCCCTGACCTCCTGCCACTTGCCACCAGACTCAGAGCAGCCCACAGGCTTTGCTCTGTCCTTGCTGGTTGTCCCAATCCCGCACCAAGTCCCTGTGGCCAAACTCATGGATGTAATGCAGGTGCAGTTTTCCTAGGGCAGAACTCCAACATTCCCCAGGTGGCCGCTGTCCAAGCAGCCCGGGAGCGTGCAGGGCTGGAGCTCACACACGCGCCAGAAACATCCTTTCCTAATTTCTGAAATCACCCTGTGGAGGAAAACTTTTGTCCTTCTTCTGGGGGTTCCTCCCTCCCTCCCCCTGTGAACAAGGAGACAGTGTTTTTCCTTGTCTTTTGGAAATGAGCAGATAAAACTTAACAGCAGGACATTTTTTTAAGCTGCTCATGGGGGAATTAGACACGCATTCCTCCCTTTGCCATGCTTTCAGGGCCTGATATTTCCCAGGAGGACGTTTTACACCCACAGCATGTTAGTAACAGTCTGTCTGGGGGAGCTGCCAGAAGCCAGTCAAAGGGATGAGGAAACTTGATTGCATGTTTATGCAAATATAGATATATTCATGGAAGTACCCTGCTTGAGGAGTTAATCAGGGAGCCGAGGGTTTAGGTGCAACTTCCACAGAGTTGGAGTGACCCTGGAAAAAGAGCGCAAGGCTCAGCTCTGTTAGGAAGAGCTCCTCACCCAGACCTAAGCTGTACCTGTGCAGGAGGAGGTTCATCCACCCCCCAGCCTGGAGCTCACACCATCCCCACAGCCCCAGCAGGGCCAGGTGATCACAGCTGCATCCACACCATGCGCTTGGGGCCATCTGATTTTTATCCATGCTCAACTGTAGTGACATTTTAGGGCTATTTTTTTTGCTGTGTTCATGTGGGTAGCTGCTTGGTGTGTCTCTTGTACGATTTGCAGTGTTCTGTGGCACCTCTGGCACAGGCAGGACAGTGTCTCTATGGGGTTGGGGTGCTGGGGGTAACCTCTCCTGCCAGGCTGCTCTGAGGGACCTGAGAGACATCACGCACCTCAGGGTTTATTCCTCCTCCAAAACCTGCTTCCTGGGCAGAGAAAATGTTTTCCTAACGCTTTCATTAACTGATGGCAAGGGACAAAATTAATAAATTGCAGCCCAGCTGCCAGATCCTTGGCTTGATACAGCCAGGCCTGAGCTCCGAGCTCCTCACCCCCATCCAGATCCCCATCTGTGCTTCTCCAGAGCCAGGTCCCACCCCAGGATGGTGTGCCTGGGAGTGGTGACAGTCCCTGGAGGGGCTGCTCCACAGAAGAGGGTAGCCAGGACCACCCAGCAGCTCAAGGACCTGCTCTTACCTGGGCAGCATGAGGGGTTTGATGCCAAAGGTCCACTGTGTGCCCTTGACCAGCAAGAGAGAATCAAGGCACAGCTTAATTCTGATCTCCTTTTGGCCTGAGATGTTCCTCCTTCTCTGTGGAAAACATAAAGTGTTTCTTTAAATCCATGACATCCCCAAGAAGCTGCAGATCTAATTCACCTGGGCCTCAAGGGAGACACCTTGTGAAAGGGGTGACCCCCTGAGCTCCTGGTAGGACATATTTGCAGGAGGTGACCCCCAAGCAGGCTCAGAATCCCAAAGTGAGATACTCTGTTGTAACCCCCTTCTGAATTTTAGAAGCATTAAAAATCCCTCCTTGCTTTAAAGCCTGACATTTAAACCAGTGCTGCCAGAGCCCTGTCCCATCCCCACGCTGTTTCACCCTCTAATTGACACACTGTCTTCTGCCCTCTGAATTTCTGCTTCCCACCATAAGCAAGCATCATCAGACCAGCCTCTGAGTTTGCCTCCTCTGTGCCCGTGACAGAAACACAGAAAAAATCAGGTATTTAAAGCCAGCCCGACGTGTTTTTCCCTTCTCCCCGGTGCCTCCGCACACCAGTGGGTAGCAGCACGGCAGAAGCAGCGTGGCACGTAGGCTAGAGAAGTAGATTAGATTTGGGTTGTCTCTGGGTTCCATGGAGCTGCTAGACATCTGCTTCCTTTGGCTGCTCGTGGTGTTCTCCGTGGTCAAGGTGGAGCTGTGGTCGTGCTCGTAGGATGCTTTTTGTGCCCAGTCGTGCGGCGAGAAGGGAGAGAGGGATGAGTTCATGGGCAAGGGCTGTGGTCTGAAGGCAGTGGAAGCTGCCAAAACGGGTGGAAGGAAAAGAAATCGCAGAGTTACCCTTAGGAGGATGAATTAAGTGCTATTCTCCTTTGCCTTCTGCAGTTCTGTTATTTCAAAACCTTCCTTGAAGCCTGTCAGCTTCTTCCTTGCCATTTGTTATATTTTTCCCCATGTTCAAAACAAGCAAAAAAGCCCCAACTTTTCTTTTTTTTTTTTCCTGCTGCAATTTTTCTCCCTTTAGTTCATGGCAGTCTCAGCAGTGCCAGTTCACCTCTGGGAAAAACAGGACCAGCCTCAGCCCTGCTGGGTGGTCACGAACTCCAGCAGAAAGTGAACACTGACAGCCTGGCTTTGGGGAGGTCCTGCAGGAAGGGATCCCATGTTTATGTTTTGAGAAGGACTTTTCCAGGCTTCTCCAGTGCTGTTTTCCCCAATGGTTTTTGCTATGAAATATGACTTCTTGGTTCCATTTATTCCACTTCCTCAGAAGCCCACCAGAACAGCAATTCCATCAGAGCCACCCATCGTTTCCCATTTTTATGAAGTGGGTCTGGGGCAAAACGTGTTTCTCTCCCCCTCCCAAAATGTAAAACTGTCCATTATGGCCCAGAGCTACAAAGGGAAAGGTTCTCAGGATAATGAGCATTAATAATTTTCTTGGCTCTGTAAATGCGATTGAGTGGAGGTGTATGTGAATGACTAAAAAGCAAAATGCCTCCAGGGCTGTTTTTTATTGTGACTCTAATTAAACCCTTGCCAATTTGCACAGGGATTTTTTCATATTCTCTTTAACACCGTATTAATATCAATTGGTTTCCATTTTCCAGCTGAAAAGGACAATGTCTATCACCTTCTCTTAGAGCTTGTCATTAAAAAAATAATCTTTTTTTTTTTTTTCTTTTTTATTCTGTATTGTTTATCATCCCCTTGACGAGGCTGGGAAATCACATTTCTCTCCTACTCGGGTTTGTCCTTTGAAACTTGGCAAGGATCAAGAGATTTTTTTTTTTCCTCCTCCTCCTTATGTTACCCAACTGGAGCTTGAAATTAATAATATGGCTTTTAAAATTCTTAGTCCCTGGTTTGTTTTCTAGCAAACCTGAAGATTGTTACCAATACTGAGGAGCCGGGGAGGGGGATGGAGCCAGTGGGGGTGAGGGTTTGCAGGGAAACCAAACAAGTGAGCTATAGAATTTCTTGCTGGTTCAACTTCTCTGCGGTGGTTGGAAATTCTTTAATTTGTATTTCTGAGGGAAAAGAGCAGAGCCTGAAGGAGGGCCTGGAAGCTGGGATTGGAAACCAGGGCTTGGTGCCTCCATCCCAGGATACCTGGGCTGTTTTTCAGCTGTTCCTTCAAAGCAGAGGGGTGCAGGGTGGTGGCTCAGATCCTGCTGCAAACACAGGAGCAAACCCCTGTGTGCTGAGCTGCCCCTCACAATCCAAGGGCTCCCCAGCCCTTCTAGTGCCTAAGGACCTCCGTGGCACAGGGCTGGGTGTTGGATTTGGGGCTCTGACTCCCTGTGGGAATGCTGCAGGGCTCCTCATGGGATACCAGCTCCCCCAGTAACACAATTTTCCCTTTGATCACTGCAAGACTACCCCAGCTTGTCGGCAGCTGCCCCACTGCAGGTGGGCTCTCCCCTGGCCAAGACTGGCCCAGGAGCACAAGGTAGGTGCCACGTGGCTGAGCTGGGTCCTGCCAGTGAGAACCAGCTCAGAGAATGCTTTAGTTTCTAGCTCTGGATCTGTGTTTTCCATGCCTTTCTCCTCCTCCGCCTGGGAAAAAGCTCGGGGCCTGTCTGTGCCCTGCACACAGCTGGGAATCCGGTGAGGCTGGATTGAGCCTCAGGGTTTAGATGAGGGTGGTGAGTGGTAGAAGGGACTGTTCACAGCTTGCTCCTAGGGTGAATGGAGAGGATCATGGAAATGCTGTCACCTCCCGAGGATGGAGCCTGTTTGTAGAGCAGAATTACCCTGTGAGTGGATAGGCCTGTGTCCTTTAGAGCACAGATCCTTCTAATGCATCTCCTTGTTCAGGTCTCCTGTGTGACTGCCTGAGGTACTCCAGGTGGGAGCCTTGGGAGGTTTCTCTCTGGCTGTTGAGGCTGAAGCTTCTCCTCCTCAGGGTTCCCACCACACACACGCTTTGGTGGCTGCCTCTGGCGCTCAGCTCCTGTTTCCCACCCAAGATTCCTGTAGCTCGCTCCAGCCGTAGACTTTAGCATCCCTCCCGTGCAGATCACCACATCCTGGGGCTGTCTGGCCTCACAGAGAGGCAAAGCTGCCTTTGATGCAGCTACACCAAGGGGCCAGGTGTGCTGACATCCTGACAGTGCTTTGCAGATTTGGCTTCTCCATGCCTGGGCAATGACAGGACCATGTGCCAACACTCAGCCACCCGGCAGCTCCCACACCTTCCCCTTAGGAATATTTTTCCTGCCTCTCTTCACACTTCTAGATGCTAATTTTCAGGAGACTTTGTCTCTCCTTCCTGCTTCAGCATATCCTCAACCAGATACAGCTCTGCTGACCCAGCCTAGACACCTGCCTAGAGCTTCCAGTGTCCCTTTGCCACCTTTTTAAGCAGCCCGGGGGGAGTCTGTTTTAAATCTGATGTTCTCTCTGATGCCACCTGTGATGACCCACCAAACACAGCAGCCCTTGGACAGAAGCCAAAGCCACCAGACCCTCCTGAGAACATGCGAGGTAAGGCCAGGCCTGTCCCCAAGGCTGGGACAGGGCAGGTTTCTGCCTTGGTGCCACAGGCCAGGACAACCCACCTGCCCTCAGCACAACCCACCATCGCACAATCTCCTACTCAGAGGGTCCAGCTCAGCTCAGCTCGCTCATCCCGCCCCAGGGAGGTCTTTTTGGAGATGTTTGGGGTCAAGGAAAGCCATGGAGACCAGCAGGGCCCTGGTACCACTGCAGCCTCAGGGGTGGTGTTGGAAGCAGGAGTGGGCGCACTCTGACCATGGCTGAGCCCATGGGGAGCATGGCCACCTCCTGCCATCACTGTCACTGTGAGGCTGTGACCAACACAGGAGGCTGGAGCTGGCAATGCCCACCCAGGGTCTCCCTGAGCACCACAGCACTTGCAAGGGCTTGAGCTTCACAAAAAAAACAACAGAACCAGAATCCATTTCCAAACACCCTGTGGGACCTCAGTGCTGCTCAACCTTGCCCCTCACTGGGCTCACCAAAGCCCAAAACCTCCCAAGGCTCAATGGCCTTCACCCTCAGTGCTGGGTCATTCTGTGTGAGACAGAGACAGCACAACCCCCAGGGAGCCCCGTTCCCGCCGGGACAGCCCTTTACCCTGAGGAGACATAGGAAACATGGCCCTGGGCTGGCCTGGGAGGCCCCTCCCCAGCACATCTCTAAGACCTGTTTTATCCTGGTGTAGCGGCTCCGAAGAGCAAAGCAGGGCGCACAGCACACTCTGCAGGCAAGAAGCACGGCAAAAAGACAGGTACGTGCTGCTGGGGACAGGCCAGGCTGGAGCAGCACCTGCTCTGCACGACCCTGTAGCAACTCCTGCCAGGTGCCACCTCCGTAGCGCTTGTCCTCCTCGCAGATTTTTGGCTGCCAGCTGGCGTGACCTCCATCAGCCCGAACCCATGGCCTGTAGACGTGGTTTGTAAGTTGTAGATCCTTATCCCAAACAACCCAAACCACGCCACCAAACCCTAATCAAGGGGGCACGTGGGTGAGTTGCTCCTCCCAGCTCTGCAGTAGTGTTGTGCATTGAGTTTTTCGTGCATTGAGTTTTTCATGCATCAGACTTTGAGGAGGGGAGGGGAAGAGGAGAAATGTAGCAGCTCCCAGCTGTCTGGTGCAGAAATAGATGCCAGCACAGTGCTCTTGGCTCGGCATTGTTCTCGTGGCAGGGGAGGACACGGGGTGGTGCTGAGCAGTGAGAAAAAGCCTGTCTCTGATTTTTCTCAAGCATCCTCAAAGAGCTCAAAACTCATCCGGCTCAAACCAAACTCTGGCCCAGTGGCTCCCATTGAAACGTACAAAGGTAAGTGGAGGGAGGGCGGCACTCCAGGGCTCCCTGACCTCGCTCAGGTGAGGTGGTCCTGCAGACTCCGACACGGAGAAGGTGGGGAGGGTCTGTCCGAGTCGTGGTTAGCTGTTAGCTGTGTGTAGCAGTGCTTCCCGAGTCTGAAACACTGCTTGGGAATTGCAGCAGGCAGTATTTGAGCTGAAATTCTTTGGATGTCAAGTTGATGAGGCTGAAGTTCTTTCACAGGGGGTCAGGATTACAAGACACTCTCAGCTCCTCCTCAGGCAGCTGTGAACCGTGGGGAAACCTCTGCCCTGCTCCATCTTCCCTGGTCATCATGTCATTGATCACATCTCCTCCTCCAGCTGCATGTGCATGCCAACCCACACCCTTCCCTGCCACCCCTCTGCCATCCTTGAATGTTTAATGTCCTGCTTGGAACAAAGCCCCAGCTCCAAACCTCTCTCCAAAGGCTCTGAAAGCTCAGACCTGGCTGAGAATTTCTGCTCATGTTATCCCCTGCCCTTGCTGGCTGGGAACCTCCTGACCAGGCCAGCTGGGCCACAAGTCACCTCCTTCTCTCCAGAGTTGCACATATCAGTACATAAACACATTTACATATAAACTCCCAGTAAGATCCAGCACTGCAAGGTTATCACCATCCCTAGTCATGGTAATAAAAAGCAAGCACAAGAAGCACATAATCCAATCCCCCTGACTACAAATTCACCCACAGATGGTTGTTTTCTAACACGTGCCCACAGCTGAGAGAGGTCAGCCCTGGGGACAGGAGCACTTGGCCAAGTGATAGTGGCATGTCCCACCCCATCAGCAGCCTTTGCAGGCTGTGCTGTTCCAGGCAAGCCCTGGTTCAAACCTTCACACACCCGTCCACCAGCTGTTGAAAGATCCCACAAAAGCCACGTTACCTTGCATAGACTTATTTTAAACATTTAACCTGAGAGGCACCACCCTTCACAACAGGAATGGGCCTGCTGAGAAGGGACACAGAGGGGAAAAAGAGAGGCTGTGAGGTTTTACCTGGACACGCAGCAGCTTCATCTCCACTTAAGCAGCCTCTGCCAGCCCCATCCCACGGGCCACTCCCCTCTGTGCCCCAGAGAGGCAGAGCCTTTGCCAGGGCTCTGCACCCCAGCCCAGCTCCTCACAGGTCCTGCAGCCTCCCCAGAACCAAACCCCGGCACAAGGCTCTGCTCATTAACAAGGCAGCTCTGTAATTACCACCTGACTCCCCTCCACTGCCTGCTCCCATGATTATGCACTTTCTGAAAGAGATTATGTCCTGGGATTGCAAGGGGCTGGCTCCTGCCTGTCCACACCCCAAGATTACAGGGACCCTGACCCTGCTCTGCTCTCTGAGCGATGATTTCCAGCCCTATCCCCCCGTGGTGGTGGAGAACTGTGTGCACTCCTCCTGCCCAGCACACCCCAGCCCTATGCTGGCAGTGGCCACAGCATTCCCACAGCATTCCTACAGCATTCCCCCAGGCAGGACTCTCCTCCACAGCAGCTCCTCTCCTCCTCCCAGCGGAGGGAAGGTGCTCCAGGCCCGTGTCCCAGCTCTCTCCTCCTCTCCTCCGCAGACTGCGAGTGCTACGGCCACTCCAACCGCTGCAGCTACATCGACTTCCTGAACGTGGTGACCTGCGTGAGCTGCAAGCACAACACGCGGGGCCAGCACTGCCAGCACTGCCGCCTGGGCTTCTACCGCAACAGCTCGGCCGAGCTGGACGATGAGAATGTCTGCATAGGTGAGCACCCGGGGTGGGTCCTCACTCTGTGGGTGGGCTTCATTCAGCCCCTCTCTGGAGGGTGTTTGCCCCACATGCATGCTCTGCAAGGATGGCAGCTGGTACGGTCACTGCAGCCTGCCAAGGCACCTCTTACCTGACAATAAAGCCTATATAATATCATAGAATCACAGGACAGTTTGGGTTGGAAACTATCTCTAACCTCTTGCCATGGGCAGAGACACCTTCCACTATGCCAGGTTGCTCCAAGCCCCGTCCAGCCTGGCCTTGGACACTGCCAGGGATCCAGGGGCAGCCACAGCTGCTCCGGGGCTAACCGTGCCAGGGCCTCCCCACCCTCACAGTAGAATACCTTTCTGACTGGATTCAGATGCCTTGCTCAGCCAGGAGGGGCTCAGCTCCAAAGAGGAGTGGCCTTTGTACCCATGGCCATTTGCACTGTCAGGGCCTCTCAGGCCACCACATCCTCCCAGCCCCTTGGTCTCTAAGCTCTCTTCCACAGCACATCTCCAGACTTTTCCAAAGTCCCCAGCCCCTCGGTCTCTAAGCTCTCTTCCACAGCACATCTCCAGACTTTTCCAAAGTCCCCAGCCCCTCCCGCAGGGAGCTGCATGCACGGACCCCGAGGCAGGACAGGCTGTGACCTCCCTGTCTTTGGCCAGAATGTAACTGCAACCAGATCGGCTCCATGCACGACCGCTGCAACGAGACCGGCTACTGTGAGTGCAAGGAAGGTGCCACGGGGCCCAAGTGCGACGACTGCCTGCCCAACTACTACTGGAGACAGGGCTGCTTCCGTGAGTACCCGACTGCAGGGCCACAGGGAGCTGTGAGATCGCTCCAAACAGGAGCAGGATCTCCAGCACTGTTGGCTCGGGTGCCCCATGATGCTCGTGGTGCAGGGTGAGCAGATCCCGGCCATTCCTCCCAAATCCAAAATGACTTGATAGCTTTGCCCATGGAGTTTGCACCCCTCCACTGCATTCTGCTGACCTTGGAACTGCTCTCTAGCACTGGGAGGGCTGGATAATTTAACTCCTAAGAGCTAAAATCTAGTTGCTGTTGCAACCAAGGGGTGTAACACCCACATCCCTCTCTCTCACCCTGCAGCCAATGTCTGCGATGACGAGCTCCTGCTCTGCCAGAACGGTGGCACCTGCTACCAGAACCAGCGCTGCATCTGCCCCGTGGGCTTCAAGGGGGTCCTGTGCCAGCAGTCCAGGTGTGAAGTGGACAAAAAGGACTGTGACGGTGCTCTCGGTGCTGGCTGCAGCCTGGCCACCGTGGCCCTGGGGGTGCTCGCCCTGCAGCTGCGAGGCTGGGTGGACCTCTGAGGCCGCAGAGGGAGCCCAGCCCGGGCGCGTCACCCGAGGGACCTGGGGACACCGAGGTGACGAGTGGCCGTCCCCACAGCCTCCTCCGCCTTCCTTCACGCTAGGACTTGCACAACGTCTTTCGGTCCACTTTCCAAGCAGAGAGGTACGCAGGGAGCCCGGGGCTGGCTCGTGCCCGCGGAGCCAGCCCGGTGTCCCAGCGCGGAGCCGGGGCCGGGCGGTGACATGGGGACCGCACAGCCTGTGCCGGGACACGGCCCGTCCGTCCTCCCTGCGCACAGTGACTCTGTCCTGCTCCGCACAGGGCGGCCCGGGGCCGCCGGGGCCCTGGGCAAACAGTGCCCCGATCCAAGGGATGTTTTTTTTATTATTACTTTATTTACTTTGGTATAGGCTGGGGTGTTCTTTTTATTTTCCCTCCTCTTAGCGTCCTGTTTTGGAAAAGCCTGTCATGACAACTCCAGAGCCCCACCACACACCAGGCAGGGGATGGGGAGGGAGGGGAGAGGGGACTCTGGTCCATCCCTGCTGCATAGTCCCGCATCCCACCATGGGCCTGGCCACGCACATACTGTTGCCTACGACTGTAGTTGCTGCATTGATTTTGTATTTTCATGGCTGGGTTTTGTTTTCTTGCACTTACGGAGAACACAGGGGCCATGAGGCACTTGGAACGTGAGGAGTGCAGTGTCTTATCCACACATGTCCGTATGGTGTACGGGTCAAATACTTCTTTTGGTAGAGACTTATTTTTGTTTGGATTAAATGTTATAACAGAACCACGACCTAAAGGGACATTTTGCCATGAGCATTTGATTCTGGTGTATTCTCCTCCAGTAAAGCAACTATTAATGGCTGCTTGATCACCACGTTTTCCTTTCTGTGTGCACAGTTAATTACAGGTAAAGACTTATTTTTTGATTCATAATGTCCTCTTGTGTTTTCTGAGTCACTACCAAGGTGCACCACATGGTGAGGGAGAGGGGAGGGAGAGAGAGGTTGCCTCATCACTGAGAGCTGTTAATTATTTCTCCTAATTACTTTGCTGAGCCTAGGTTAGACTTCTAACTGTAGACAATGAGCAAAGTCTGAGTGATATATTAAGCACTGGTCCTGTGTGAAAAGGCCATTTCCAAATGAGCCTGCAGCAGGAAAAGGCTGGCCAGTGCAGGGATGCTTCTCCAGGGGGACCTCAGCTGTCTCAACCCCACTGCAGCCCCCCATGCCTCCAGCTGGTGCCATGATGCACCTTTGCAGAAAATGCTGTATTTTTAAGCAGCCACAGCCAGTGTTCTTAGGCAGCAATATAGAGCTCAGAGGGATTATATGAACTCATTAAGGCTCATCAACGTGTTCCTGTCTGAGGAGGCATTCACAGTCAAGCACATAAATGAAGGCAGGAGAAACCAGAGACAAGAAAAGAGGTAACTCAGATTAACAGGAATGTCATGAACACAAGAGCTCTAGTGTTGTCATTTCCAAATACTTACCAAGCCAGGAGATGATTGAGTGAAGGATTAGAAGATGGGGGATGCCCCCAACTCCGGCTTGTTCAGTTCTGGGCTGGTTTCTTTGACAGGTGAGAAGCCTTGGTCCAAGTCCCAGCTCCATGACACTCCTTGGGCCAGCCCAGGAGCCCCACACAATCCAGGCTTCAGCCTCCACTGGCATTTCCAGGCCTGGTGTCCTTGCCTGAGTGGAGCTCTTCTCTGAGAGCTTCTCTGTCAGCATCTGCTCTGTTCCAACACCTTCTCTCGGTGGCCCTGTCCCTGCAGCCCATCCTGCTCAGGGCCCCTGTGCCAGGAGCAGCCCGTGTTTCAAAAGGGCAAGAACCTGCAGCATCTTCCAGCCCTAACTCTGGATACTGAGCACTCAACCAGTGCCACCAAAACCCAGCCACCACCACGGAGAGGGGACAGCGAGACAGACTGTGCTTTGGAAAAGGAGAGAAAACCACAAGTGAAGGTGCAGGATGGATATTGTCACTTCAAAGAGCAGCACACAATCTGAGCAGGATTTAACATCACAGAGGCAGAGCACAGGGCTTAGTTAACCCACCATAAAATAAGAGAGGGTTCAACTCACCCTGATTTGATCCTTGAGGAAGCAGGCTGGCCCCAGCATTGCCTCCCTGGCTTCAGCACAGTCGCTTGCCCTCTGTTGGTATCGACACTCACTCTTTTCTTTGTACTTTCTGACTGCAACAGACCTTAAATCCTCATATGTTACTGTTTTACAAGTAATAGCAAAGACTGTAACAAGATCAAGATCTCTAATGGCACTTCTGGAGGGTGAAGCAACATTCTCCTTTCCCTGCACGACTGTTTTTCTCTAGAATATTAGATTAAGCAACAGAAAATTTACTACTTCATAAAGCCAGACAAACTCTACACCCAGTGGATTCCCTGCAAATACACACTTTTATTGCAGGAACATGCCAAGCAGCAGCACCGAATTCCTGTAGAAAGTAACCTCAGAAAAGCACAACAGAGCTCAGACCAGTCCAGGAATAAAGGCTGCTGAAAACTACACTCGGCCTTTCTGGGTTTGGGGATTTGCTCTCGGTTGGGTGTTGGCTGTTTGGCTTTGGGGTTTTGGAGTCATAGAATAGTCCAGCGTAGAAGTTGGAATCACAGAGTGCAAGCCACTGCAAGGCAGAAAAGAAAACCTCTCACACAAAACTTAAACTCGGTATTCAAAAAAACAATTTAAAGCTTCTGAAAGCTTCAGTGCTGAAGACCTGTCAAGTGCAGACATCTGTTAGCACAAAGAGAATGGAGCATTATTGAAATAACACAGAGAAACCATCACTGCAAGTACCCACAGATCCCAAAGTTCATCTTCTTTAAAACAGAAACATTTGTGCATCAGTTAATGCTTTCAAATGGGAGAAGCTGTCCAATGAGCTTGACACTTTAATTGGGGAAAGGTTAACCAAAAGATACTTCTCTTTCTGGGAAAAGCCACTTATGCTCTTTCAAGAGGTTCCATGTACATCTTGTCACCAGCATTTGGTTAGTTTGAAAAAGTTTTTAAATTACACTTCTGTCTGCAGAAAGTGACCTCTCCAAACAGCACAAGTAGAGCTTTTGATTCTTCTTGTTTACATCAAATGCAACTCTGATTTTAACGATTGAGAGTTCTGACAAATTTAAATAACCAAAAGCCCCAAGGCAACAAAAACCTTCCTGATGCACATTTGCTCACTTGCCAGGTAAAATGTTGAACCTACAGTTCCTGGGAGCTGGAAAGCAGGAGGGGGAAAAGAATTCCATTGGCAGTTCCCAGGTATGTTATTTTTTTAAAGGTGAGGCAGCAGACATCTCATCTGCAAGTGATTTGTAAGGAGCCCTGCAGAGGCGGGAGGAGCGAGAGAACCAACACTTTTTAGTGGGAATAAAATGGTCTCACGGCCCTGTTCTGCTCTGTAATTGGCTTTCATGAGAAGCCTCAAATGTAAATAAAACAAAGTATAAAGGAGGAGCTGAGTGCTCTTGCTCAGAAATGAGAGCAGAGCTGGGTTTTGAAGAGCTGTGTAGCCACATCTTCTCAGCCCTTCTGGCAGGGAGCTGGAGAGTTTGGCCACAATCACACAGAAAATGGCTAAAAAATCACACCCTGATTTGAGATGCAGAGAAAAGCTGCAGACCCTCCTGAAGGCTCCTCTGGCATTTCAATTCTCGAGGTGTTGTAACAAGTTTCACTGCAGGGTGAAACGTGTGAGGAAAGCCTAAACCCACCCACTTTCACCACATAAATGCCTTTTCTCCTGGCCAGGAACAATGCCAGGCTCCAAAAGCTCCATCCTGACCCCTCTGTGTCACTCCAGGGGTTAAAATAGAGGGGAAACTCATGGGGTTTCTCTTTAGCAAAGGGAGTTCTTGCTTCATGTGACACTGAAATCAGTGGCAACATTGCACAGCTGCACCAGGCTACAAAACCAGGTTTTCTACCTTTTCCCAATACCAGATGTAATGTGCTCTAAAACCACCTTCATTTCCATCACGCTTTTCCTGGGAGTTGGTGGCAGATTAGCCAAGGGCTGAGCAGACAGGCACATATGGCCAGGAGGTCTCATGTTGGTGATATTCGATGTACAAGGCTGCTTAGCTTACATTTATTTGCACTAAAGAATAAGGCAGTGGGCTCCGTTCCAAGCAGCTTAAAAAGACAGGAAAGGAGACCCGTTGTGGCAAGAGACTGTATTATATCATTAATATTATAAATTCCATTTACAATCCAGCAGTCATTTCATCCATCATTTATTCATGCACAATGGAGAGAGCATCTTGCATTTTTGGGACCGTGGTTCTGCTCATCCACGGGATTGCTGTGAATGAACAGCCCAGCTCCAGCTTTGGCTACTCTGGTCTGTCCCTTCTCACCATGCAGAGACTGCCAAAGAGCAAAAGTCAGCTCTAGCATTACTGGGGTTCCATGGTATTTTTCAGATGTTGACTGGGAATGTTGTTTAGCCCAAACTAATGTATTTAGTCACAAGTTCTGTGTTGCTCTGGAAGCCCAGGCTGCTCCGTGCTTCCCCCACATGAGTATAGCTGGGGTGGGAGCTATTCCCATTCCATGGATTAGCACGGGGAGAAGTGCCTTGCCAGCCTGCACACCTTTCTCCCAGCTCCTGTGCCACCACTCATTAGAGCCAGCTGCTAATTAGCTGCTGCACTTGGCTGCTCCAGGAGACAGCACTGTAATGGTCCCACCAGCTCTGGGAGTATGAATGGACAGACTGGGAGGAACGAGAGGCTGATGTCCTGGCGTAACTCTTGTGAAAGTCAAGCACAATCCAGTGGCATCTCCAGCTCTCAGCACCCCTCAGCCCCATCCACCAAGGAGCCAACACCTCCCTCCTGCACTTCCCAGAGGGGATAATGCTCCTGGAAAACTGCTGGTTTCCCTCTGGTGCCCCACAGACAGCCCAGGAACAGCTGGGAAGGCAGCACAGCACAGGGACCCAGAGCTAAGGAACATGGCCTTGCTCTAACATCACCATGACTGGGGGTAATGACATGGAAACAATTACAGCAAACCTTAAAGGAAAAAGGAACTACCACAATTATCCTCACCCTTTACTGCAAAGCCTATTTCGTGTACAAAGAAAAAAATAAGAAAACCTCTACACTCTGAAAACCCTGAACAAAACAGAGTCCAGCACTTAGAAGAGACTTTCCCTCCTTCCCAAGAACACAGAGGCAACTGGCTTTGCACTGAGCATTAAGCTGCCAAGCTTGGAAGCAGCATGGAAGCCTCTGTATAAAAACCTGGATACTGCTGCTGCCCAAGGGTTTTGGCACAACCTCCAATAAAGTCGTTTACATAAAGTTGTGTTGAATATGTTTCTGTACTGACTTTTCCAACTTTAACACTCAGTAACCACCAAAAGGCCTCCTCCAAGGGCCACCAGCTCTGAGGAATTATAAATTACTACAGCAAGTCTCTACTCACAGCTTGCACACTGACTGCCCATCACTACTCAGCACTTTGTACACACAACAGGAACAGCAGAGAATTTATGAAAATTGTACCTGATCTGTTTGTTCTTCATTGCAGATTTGAGTCAGTGAGAAGTGTGCTTTGGACTGGATTTTGCTTAGTTTTCTGTGTCATGGGTATAAAACAAAAGAAAAAACAAGTTAATTAAAGCTACAAACCTACTCTTGAGTGGTTTGTGGAGAGGGAAAAGTGTTCTAAGTGCAATAACCCAAGCATTTTTTATTGACAAATACAGGACTAATGATACAGACTGATATGGCAGCAATAATCCACTGCTGAAGACTGACAATGTAAGTCAGATAAATCTAGTATTAAACCAGCAAAAAGGTCTGAGCCACTGAACACACCTCCAAGATGATTTATGGAAAAATACAGGCATTATAGAGTACAACAAAAATGAGATGTTAAAACAAAATTCCTTCCAGCACGTGGCAAGTACTGCTCTCAGAATATGTTCTGAAATGCAGAGTAAGGAGAAAGAGAACTACAAGTTTCACAGAAACATTCTTGTGACTAAATTGCATTTCATAACCAGAAAAGCATTTCCTCATTAATTTTGTTGCCAGCTTCACTTTATTTACATCAAGACAGTCCAAATGGCTTCCACAGCCGTGGGGTTTGCAGAGCAGCAGCCTCTTAATGTGCTAAGTACAAACAGCAGGCAGGGCAGCACAGCCCTGCCAACGAGAGCCAAGGGGCTTGGAAGATGACAGTTTTTAAGTGTTCCTATTAACATAAAGGGAAATAACACACAGGGTATGGAGTCTGTGATGGGGAGTGACTGAAATGGCCAGTTTGGTAAGGTCAGAGTCACTCAGCAGCCTCACAAGTATCACACCAGCTGGAGAAGAGCACACAGGGCTGCCAGGAGGAGTCAGGGGTCACTGAACGATTCAGAATGCAACAAAACAAATAACTAAAGCTGAACAATGCACAGATGCTGATCTCACCTCACAGGGATCTCCCAGATTCTTCCCATTACATTGAAATATTCAGTCCTGCACAGCACAATGAGCTGGACAGGCACAGCCAGCAATAAAAGCCTCCCCACACACCTCCAAGGCAGCTCCTACCAGTAAAGCACGTTTGTTTCAGGCTTGGATGCATTAGGGATGTGAGTTTTCCTGGCAGTTACAGCCTGAACCAGCACCTGGTGCTTTGCCCAGTAAGGCACTGGCATCTCCCTGAACTGGACCACACAGACCTGTCTGGCAGAGGGTTCAAAGGACAAAGCTGGAATTATCCCTGCAATAAAGAAAACAGAACTGAGGATTGTGGCTCAACTGTGGCTCGCTTGCTCCAGCAAAGCCACTGCCACAACGCTGCTTATGTCAGTGACAAGGGACAGCAGGACACTGCTTCAGGGTGTCACACACCTGGAGATGGTACAAGCCGGCCCACTCCGTGCACCCAACTGGTACCAACACTGCAGCTCCTCCATTCCCTGAGAGCTGCACTCAGGTTATCTCCACACAAAACTCAGTGCATGTGAAATGCTGCTCTTCACCTCCCGAGACACGCACAAGCTCCAGAAAACAAAAGGTGATACTTCACAGTGACCCAAAGGGATTCTTAGTAGAAATAATTCCACTTTTATTGTGAAATGTTATAACAAGAGGAAGGTTTTCTTAAAAATAATTTGGTTTTTTGCCGTCCTCTTATAGTGGCTGCATATTCTTCATCAGCACAGTGGGAATAATCCAGTAGTAACACCTAGAAAGAACTACCTGTTCTTTTTATCCCTGTGGATCTCCAAAAGCTCCATACAAAGAAACTCAAGTGATATTACCAATAACTGTTAACTAGATCTTGGACCAAGATCTCACAGTGCTGTTGATTCCTCCTCACACAGTGGGACCAAACAGACCTCACAGGCTTTAATCTGCAGATTGTGTTGCCACTGCAACAAGAAAGGGATTCCAACTGATAGAGCAGCAGCAAGAGCAAAACTCAAGGCACATTTATATACAACAAAAACTCTTCAGTTCCTATAAAAACAGGCAATAAAATACACAAAATAAGTAGAATTCTTTCCATTCAACCAATGTACATCTGCCTCACTCCTTCCTGAGGCAGTAGTGGAGCATGAGCAAGAACCACCGCTACCACATTTTCAACATTCAGTTTCGTTATGAAATAAATTAGACATATTAGTGCAAAGGGAAAAGAAGTCTGTCTTTTGGGTTTTGGGGGTTGGGTTTTGTTTTTGCTTTACTCTGGTTCTTCATAAAAAATTACATCTCTAAGAAATTAGCATTTACACAAGGAAACTACCAAATATCTTAAAATAATTCTGTATACTGTACAAATATACATCCTTAAACATTTACAACCTCAGCTTCCTAGATGACTAAACCCACTGCTCTTTCAAGCAATGCAGCTACCCAACTTCTCTTTTCAAAACCTCAAAGGTACCATCTGTCAGGTATTAAGTCCCTCCACAATTAGGGACAGGATGAGAAAGAGATCTGATAGTACTCGTATCAATATAAGGGGGTTCCAGCTGTGCTAAATAATTTAAAATACAGTCCCTGCTAGACAGAAATCTGGGAATAGATTTTCAGTAATGAGCCAATAGTAAAGTCAGGGAAAGATCTTTCTTCTCTTGGCAGAGCTTGATTCTGTGTTCTCTGGTGATTCCTGGGATGGTCTCCTTGATAAACCACGAGAGTCTCTGTTCCACTCACTGCTACTGCTCTGACCTCCTTCACTGGGGGCTTTGGAACTGCTTTTGGACACAGCTGCTCTCTGGTCCCCCTCATGCTGAGCTGTGGGAGGGGCTGTGGGAAACACATTGCACTGTCCTGGTGTTTGCTGGGCCTTCTTGGCATTTTCTGTTCTGCAAATCTGATCCCTGGCAGCTGAGGACACGTCCAGGCCTTGCTGTGGTGTTGATCCTGGATTGCTCTGGGCTGACGGATGGCCGTCCTTCAAGGGCTGCTCTTTCCCTTTGGCTTCAGTTCGACTGGCCAGGCTTGCCAGCCTTGGGTCCCGTGGTTTCTCTGGAATGGCAGCAAGTGCTGCAGCCCCCGAGGATGCAGGGACATTTCCCCTCCTGGAATCTACAGCTGCAGCCCCCGAGGATGCAGGGGCACTGCCCCTCCTGGAATCTACAGCTGCAGCCCCTGAGGATGCAGGGACATTTCCCCTCCTGGAATCTACAGCTGCAGCCCCCGAGGATGCAGGGGCACTGCCCCTCCTGGAATCTACAGCTGCAGCCCCTGAGGATGCAGGAACATTTCCCCTCCTGGAATCTGCAGCTGAAGCCCAGGAGGGTGCAGGGGCATTTTCCCTCCTGGAATCTGCAGACGGAGTCCCTGGAGGCTGTGTGGGCCCTCGGCTTCCTTGGGGCACTGCATGGCCAGGGCCAGCAGCAAGTTCCCGTGGGCTGTTCCCAGAATTTCCAGGCTCACTCCTCTTGCCACTGGAAGAACCAGCCTGTGCCACAGAAGATATTGTCCCTCCTGGGACAGCTGGGAGCTGTCCTGGTGGCCTGAGCTTCAAAATCCTCAGAGCCTCTTTCTTATAATTTTTTTCTGTTGTCCTGATAATGGCGCCTCTTTTCTGAGCATCCTGAATCAAGTTATTCCAGTTTTTATCTTCCTTTAAAAAAAAAAAGAAAAACAAGAAAAACCTGTTATCAGCAAGAAATCAACACAAATGGACAGAGGTGTCAGAGGATGCACAACCTCTTTAATCAAGGTACCTGACACAACTGTCATGGAAACCACTGTTATGTTCCTTCTGGAATGGAAGAATCTTATGTTTCAGGTGCGAAACAGCAACAGACACTCTGGCTGCTGTAACACAGGGAAGGCACTTTGAACCATCAGAACTTCCAAAAAATGACCATTGCTCAATTTCCAGGGGTTTCGCTCACTGCCGTGGGGCTTTAGCGCCCCCTAGCGGCGAACTAACCCCCACCATCCCCCCCCCAAGACGCTCCCGCACCCCCCGCCCTTGGGAAAGCACAGAAATCAAGGACTCTCGGGACACACAGTTTATTCCCTGGCACTGGAGAGGTTTGAGGACGGTGCTCAGCCCATTCCATTGACACTGCACCTACCATGAGCGTCTGCAGCCGGCCCAGGATGAAGAGGCTGAAGCGGGCTCGGGTAATGGTGACATTCAGCCGCTGGAGGCTTGCCAGAAACCTGAGTGACAAGACAAAAACTAAGCTCCTAAACTACTTCTTCCACAAGGCTTAAGGGTTATGAGTAAAAGACATAAAACTAAATGTCACTGAAATTAATGGCAGCACTTCCTCCCCATCCCCAGACCCCGGGGCAGCAGCCCTGCCTTACGTGAAGGGCTGAGCATGAACTGTGTTTTCTTTCTTTCACCACTGATTCCTTGCAGGGAATTCCAATTCTTTCCAGCTCTTGCTGTTGATGTTGATGTTTCCTTTCTTAGAGCAAATCCCCTCTTAATGCCAACCACTGCTTCCTTAAACGTTCCTCAAAGTACTGAGGACATCAACCTCACTTCACCTATCAAGACTTTAAGCTTCTTTTTGACTTGAACTGAAATACATTAATAATATTTGGCATGATTAATGGGAAAACACCCTACTGAGGTACTGAACAGTGCATATGAATATTTTATTTTAAAGGTGACCTGCACTGGAAGCACGTCAAGGCAGACTTTTGCTTTGTCATGCTTCAAGAGAGGAGAGTATATCCTTGCAGAAGTTTGGTTTTGCACTAGGAAAATTCCCTAGCTTGGTTTTCAGGGATCACAAACCAAGATACTGAAACCTAAACAAATGCTGAGTGTATTCTTAAAGGTTGATTTCTGTTAGGACTCATTTACCAAAACTCAAAAAAAGCTTTATGAGACTAATATAAACTATTTCTACTTTAATGGAAAAGCTTCCAAAATGCACTGCTTATTCTAACAACATCCACAGCTCGAAAGTCCAACTTTGTTTGAGCCAGGTTCACTATCAGTGCCTGGCTCTGTGGTCACTGCACTGAGACCTCTGCAGCAAATTCACAACCCTGCAGTGAAGGCTGCAAAAACCACCGAGCCACCTCAAAAACTCTAGACAGTGCAGGGAATAAGAGAAGCAGGAAGCAAACAGGGGAGTGGATCCAGCAGCACAGAGAGTTCTCTAGATCTTGAGAAATGAAAGAGAGGGGACCTTGAAAAGCTACTAAATATTCCTGACAGCTTTTACAACTGAAAGCCAAGAAGATTATTTTCTCAGGAAGGGGGCAGGGGGGTGATTGTCATCCCTTGGTGTTTTCTTCTCCCAGTTACTTTCAGAGTAAATTTAATGCTGGACTAGCAACCCTGGGGAACAAAATACTTCACTCAGGCTACAAGGTCATAGGTAAGGGTGTGGCAAACTTATCCCATCACACCTTGCCAAGGACACCTGACCCTGAAAGAGAGATGTCCAAGCCATCAGCATGTACAGCTGCTAAGGCACTGCACTGGCAAAGCTTGAACATATAAACCTTTATATATTAATGTATAAACACAGTAAGCTGGAAAGTTCCTGCTGAAAGAGCAGAGGTTTAGTCTCTTGTCAGCCACAAGAACTGGCAGGTTCCAGATGCCTTCCATTCCCAAACTCAATCAAATTAAGAAATCTTCAAAAGGCATTATTGTTGTTTACTCCAAGATTTGGATTCTTTCTTTTCCCAAAGTATCACAGATCAGCACAATTAAAAGCCATTTTTCTTGCAATCAGAGAAACATAAGCAGCTTAGTGAGACCTGGTATGTGGAAACAAAGGTTTTTGTTTATGTGAGTAGACTTCCCCTAGTTTAACTTAAAAGGCAGTGAACTCTAAGAAGGCATATTTCATATTTTCACTACCATTTTTTAAACTAAAGTGATCTGCAAGTTAGAGAAACAAATCAGCAACTGCTGGAAGTGCTCTGGGGGTAAACGGCACACTCAGTGTTTAGTTCCTTCTGTTTCAGACAGAAAAAACCAACATAAAAAATTAGGAAATCTGCAATCTTGAATTAAGACTTCCTGCCAATCTCCCCCTAGCTAAGATAAGCACGTTCGTCTACAAATCCCAGATCCAAGTCTGCTACATCACATTCCAAGTGACATATACAACTAGTTAACAAGACCTTTATGGATGTTAACGGGACAGCATCATCCACAGAAGAGGAGTTTCATTTTAAGAACAGCATTCAGAAAGTTACAAGGTGTGCCAAAAGCCACAAGAACAGTAACTGCTGCAGTAAGAATGCAAAGAGCCAAGATCCCAAGGCCAATCCTGCCAAATGCAGGCAGTGGCAGGATAAGGGAGCTGTGCAAAGGGATCAGCACATAATACAGAGCACATCATCAGCATTTCCCTGCCCCTCTTGCTCAGACTTCTCAAACCAGGAACACCAATTCATGCACTGAGATACCCTTTAATTCTGGTAGAAGTGACTTGTTCTCTGTAACTTTCTTACCAGTCCTATTAAAAATATGACTTTCTCTACTGTGTCCCTGGAAATGGGATTGCAAATCACTGCAGGACACGTACCCAATGGATCCTTTGGTGCTGTTGGCCAGCACACATGCCACAGTGGAGCCTTCAGAGCTGTTTGCCCGCACACAGGACACGATGATGCAATCCTTCTCCCGGCCCTGGAACGCATCCACTGTGTCCACTTCACCCGGGCTGTTGAAGAAATGTAATTCAGCAGCTTGCTAATTCCGAGTTGGATTTCTAAGCAACATAGTGATGCAAAGAGCCTAAACACTATCCTTAATGCTTATGTCAAACCCACCCAGGGCGAGTTTCTCCTTCAGTGTATGAGCCTAAAGCTGAATTTACTGTTCTGAGATCAGCATCATTACTGAAAATCTGTTTGGGTCCACACAGCGTGGAATTTTAGGGTCTTTTGAATCAGCTTATTCAGAACAGCACTATAACCAAAACATGTATACAGATTATAACTAAGAAATGGCACAAGGAGACTGTGCCTGTTTTAAGCAAAAGGGTTACATGCCCCCTTTAAAGGCACAACCAAGTACAAATTTTAGCAGTACAGAAAGAAGCTGGAGACTTTTTGCCATTACTTAAGAGGATAAACAAAGGATTAATATGCAAGGCCCATTTGAAAGCTTGTTGTTTCTTTACCTGTTATTCTTAAACACACTTTCTAGTTGTTCCTGAATTTTCTTTTTCTGGGCACTGTAAGGGGTAATTATTCCAATGCGACGAACGCCCAGATCCTTCCTTTTTTCTTTAATTGTTCTAATTAGCTCCATCACCAGCTTCACTTCCCGAGGATTGCTGTAAGAGCTGCACAGGACACAATGGAAACGTTACAGAAACATCTTTGAGAGATCTTTTCAATTCAATGCTTTGGCCCAGTTTCATGGGGGATTTTGAGTCACAGCCCCTGTTTCGAACTTTTGCAGCTTTTTTCACACAGAGGCTCAAAGATCTTAGCAAGCAGACCCTGATGAGGGGCTAACCAAGCCTGGGAAGTGCAGACACTGAAAAGCTGCACTTCCACATTCCCATGCACCTCCCAGCTGTGCTCTCCTTACAGAACAGGTGAAGGGGAGGACTGAGCCTGCCACCTCCTGGTATCTCCTCAGTGTGCACCTGGGAAAGGGAAGTCACTGATTAAATCATGAACTCAAACTCTTGCTGAAGTTAGCAGAGACTGCAGGCATTTACTGGCATCTAATAGAGAGACACCAGGATTAAAACCAGTTTCAAATTTTAAAAAATGCCCAAACCATTCAACCTCTTTTTTTCATAAAATTAAATCGTATCAGCTGGAAAATGCAGTTCTAGCTACTTGATGCATATTGGAACAACAGAGGAGAGAAGACAACTCTTCTGTAGGCAATTAATTCTCAGAAAATCTAAACTTTGGCTGAGTAGAATGCAGGACTTACTCATTGTCTCGCTCCTCACGACCATCAGCTACATCAAAAATCAGGTATGGCTGGAATGGCCAATCTGAAGAACATCTGTTCTCCTCTACTGCCCTGGAAATAACATTTTCATCACTAGGCAACCATACAACTAAGAAATTCTAAGAACTGATACTTCATTAATTTACGTCATGGTTATCAAACACAAGCAACTCTCCAGGATGAGAGGAACTGGCCTCAAGTTTCACCAAAGGAGGTTTGGATTAGATATAAAGAAATTTTTCTCACAGAAAGGGTTGTAAAGCATTGCACTAGACTGTCCAGGGAAGTGAGAATCACTATTCCTGGAAGTGTTCAAAAATCACGTGGATCTGGCATGTGAGGACATAGTTTAATGGTGGAAATGGGCTGACACTTGAGCTTGATGGTCTTTTTCAACCTTAACCACTTCATGATTGTAATTTTGAGCTCTTTTCCTCCCCAGAGTCCTTAATCTTCCCTGCTACCCAAATAGTTTGAGGCCTGAAAAGGAACTCTCAGCACTCTGTATATGCTCAGTTTTAAGGGATCTCACCTCATCTATCACACCCAGCACTAATAGAGATGGAATGCACATTTTCTCCCATTAACTATCTTTCCCCCTCCCACAACCTCAAGTGTTTTTAAACTCACAATAACACCCTGACATAAAAAAAATTGCTTTGAAATACCCCCTGCCCAGAAAGGAGAACAGAGAGCTACTCACTTGGCAGTCTTTAGGGTCCTGCCATAAACGTAGTTGGATGGGAAGAGGCAGATGTCCGGGTGCATCCTGTACTGCACGGTCAGCTGCACCACGGGCAGGCTGTGGAGCACGTCCCTCTGCACTTGCTCCTCCAGGTGCCTCTGCAGACGGGCCATCAAGGACTGGTCGTAGCCATACTGCTGAGCTTTCTGCCACAGGGAGAACAGCAGATTTCATTTGGGACCTCGTTCCCCAGCAGGCAAAGTATTTGGTGTTTTTTAAACTTCTAAATCGCTGACAAAGTGACAACTACTCACACTTCAGTTTTCTGTGTGTGTTGGTCTTATTAGCTCAGTAAAGGCCACCTGCACAAATCTGAATTTTTGTGTGTAATCTTTAGCAAGACAACTTCCCTTACTGAGTCACAAAACACTAAAATTGAACACCAACCGTAATGAAAAGCAAGACTTTCCAGGTGGGATCTTGTTACACAAACACACAACCTGTAGGCAATTTACCCCTCTAAGGAAGCCAGCCTGACTTTCCTCCTTTCTTTATCAGGAGTGTTGAAAACAGTCCTTACACGTGGATACAAGGACATGCTTTTATACATTTATCCTTAGAAAACACCTGTAGGGACAGGAAGTCCCCATACAAACAGGAAGTCTTCATCCTCCTTAAGGAACAGGGTAGTGACTGAAGCTTCCAAAATGAGATAACAGCCTGCCAACAACACATCATCCCTCACAAACCAAGTGCCCAGCTTGAAGCTTGTATTGCCCCATTGAAATGTATCTTTTTCTCCCTCTTTAAATATTTTCTATAGATACTGTTGTTAAACTATAAGTACTCTATGGCAAGAAAAAAAGCAAAGACCTTGAACACTTACTAGTGATTTGACAGTAGGAGGGAGCTGTTTGGGATCTCCAACAAGGACAAGTTTATTGCAGCGATGGATCAGTGGAATCAGTGTTTCCACCTCACAGGACTGCCCTGCCTTTTGGATATGCAAACAGGACAAAAGTAGAAGTTGTAAGCAAAGGAGGGAAGTATGTTAAATTTTCTGTAACACAGCCAGAATAACTGAAATGCTTTAAGTCTTCTAAAAAAATTAAAAAAAAAAAAAAAAAGAGGAAAAAGAAGGACTTTTCTCTAGTAAAAAAACTACCAACAGATTTATTTTATTATTATATATGCAGAGCTCTCCAAACATATAAATAGAACCAAACCATCTGGAAATCTCTACAACAAAAAAATGTGGCTGAAGTGTGGTTCTAAATAAAAGCTGTCTACCCATTACAGCACCAAACAAGTCAGGAAAAGAATCAATTACAAATTATTCTTTCTCCTCATGGTTCTACTGGAGACGGGGCAGGCAACCCACAAATACTCCAGCAGCAGCCAAACAGCCCCAGGCTGCCTGAGCACAGCACAGGGCAGGCGTGGAGGTGGAAGAGGCTGCAGGTCTCAACAGCTTCACTGACCTCATCCACGATGACACAGCTGAAGGGATCGAGCCCCTTCCGTGAGAAGGCCGATTCCAGCAGGCTCCCCCCGCTGGTGCTCAGCGTGCAGCAGACGATGTCAGACTCCAGGATGATGTCTGCCTGCACTTTCTGGGAGTGCACCCGAACCTTCAAGCACAGCAGGACACCCTGGTTAAAATTCAGCCTTAACTGCAACAGTGAGTGCTCCTGTTTGGGCTTTTTTCCCAATATGCAGCCAGAGCAGCCCCAGATTTCACAGCTGCCTGTCCGTAACTTACTCAAGTTTATGGCCTTGATCCATTTACCCACTACTTTATAAATGCTCCCAGCTACATCAAAACCAAATTTCACCACAATTAAAGGACACCAAGTATAAAAATACATCAGCTGAAGTTTATTAAAGATAAATTCTCCTACCTCCTTTAGCTGAGAAGCAAGTTGTTGTCTCTCCTTTGCAAGTCTGCCAATTTCATCATTTAACATTTGACTCTAGATGGGGGAAAAATTAAAGAGAAACCACCTTTAGCACCACCCATTTCCCATATACCTTCTTTCCTCCCACACCCTGAATCATTTCCTAAACATTTAGACTTGCTCAGACTGTCTGTTAATTTCAAACGTGTCTGAAGAAGCTGATCAGTTTCTTGGAAAGTTGTCAACATACTTAGGCTCTGCAACACACAATACCAGATCTTACATTTTTGTGCAACTGGGAATTGGTTTACCACCAGAAAACTCTCATTTGAGTACAAATGCCAAATTTTTAGACAAAAAAAAAAAGGAAAACTTCAAGTGCAACACATATTCCACAATCTTAGATCACGAGGTATCTTCCTATATTTTCAGTGAAACAAAACCTGAGCTTTGAAACATACAATCAAATGAAACCATTAAGATTTATAAATATGGTTATGTTAAAATCTAATTGGTGACAGAACCAAGTGAAGACTACTGAATGCTAAAGCAACAAGTGGCATGATCAACCAGTGGAAAATACTGGCATAAATAAACAAAAAAATTCCTGATGTGAAGTTCTTCATTCCCTTTCATGGTGCTACCAACTTTTCCATTAGTTGAAAAAATAGGTGAAGAGACAGTTCTGCTTAGAGGTGACATCAAAAATCAGAGTTCTTTTGGTGTTACGAGCACAAAAACCCAAATAGGATTAAAAATTGTCTTGCTACCTCTCTCTTCTCACATCTGTGCATGGCACGCTCTCGAGAAAGCATATCCAGCTTCTGATCCAGAGCTTCTTTCTTCTTCTGGATATCCTGGTCATAGTCACCTGGCTTTCGTTCTGTAATAAACCAAAGGAGAACATACAGGAGGAATAGAAAAACTGTTACAGTAACTCCAAATTGGACAAATTGATCTTTTTGCTGGGTTTTCCCATTTTCTATTGAAGTTTTATCTTGTACAATGAAGACAATGAGAATTGCTTCCCACTGTAGCTCTCAAATGCTTCATTCCTTAAAAATGATGGCTTTAACGTGTATGTAATGTAATTTCTTAAAGAAAAAAGTCACCTTGCTTATTTCTTTCCTTCTCCTTAGATTCTGGCTCATATATAAACTACCACTTCCCCACTAAGATTAAGAAAAACAGTGCTTCATGAAATACTATTGTAGAAAAATCTTCCTTCTTACAGGAACACATGGTCCATGTGGAAAACACCACCAAGCTCTTAGAGAAGACTGAAGAAAAGTCTGCTTTCCATGTTACTTACTCATTCTGTGTTCAACTTGCTTATCCAGGCTGAACCCCCGGACTTCACTGTTGATTGATTTTTCAGCACCAAGTCGCACTAATTTGATATCACCACAATTTCCTGTTTACAAAATCAGAGTCCAAATATTGTTAAATTACTCCGACTGTCTCTGTGCTTTGCTATGACAGTTTAAAAAATGTAAACATCATGGATAACAAACAAGGCTTTTCCTTTTCTACTTATCTGGAGTTTTCAGCACTTGACTTGTACTTAAATGCAGCTACAAAAAAATCAGTAATTCCAAACTCCAAAAAATAAAGATTTTGCCCAGGTTTTAGTGGTGGCTAACACTAAGAATGTTATTTTGAATTAATAAAACTACCTCTTACTCTCAGGTTTATCTAAAACTTCCAGAGTTCCCAACTTGGACAATGATGAGTCCCATCAAGTAATGCAGTTGGTAAGTCAATACCAAATTAATGTTTGGTTACAACGCAGATATTTCCCCCCTTGTCACTAACTAGATGTAGAATTCATCTACTTCGTATTAGTCACAAACTGGGAGGAGGAAAAATGAGAGGTTCTGACACATGAAAATTTTCAGTCTGTTTCCCATGACCAACAAAGTCCAACTTAATTCAAAATAAAGGCAAAAGACTTGTGTTCAAAAACTTAAAAACTGGTGAACTTAAACCAGCAGCATGAGGAAAGGGTCAATGTCTATAGAAAACAAAGTGTCATTTATTAAAAAAACCACAACACACCTTTCAGAAAAGCACATTAAAATTAACAACAGTACAAGGATGTACCAGTCATGTTCTGCAAGAGGAAGAAACTGCTCAGAGGAGCGTGTAAGTACAGTACATAATCAACTGTTTCAATTCCTCCACCAGGTTTTGCCCATTTAACATTAAAACAGAATTTTAAAACAAACCATACCCAAAGGCTCCTGTTTGTTTTGGCATTTTTCCTTAAATGCAATGATGATCTTTTTCATGAGTTCATCAAGAGCAGCATTTGATGGTGCACAGACTAGAAAACGGTTTGGCTTAATCTTGGAATTTTTTTCCCGAGCTGTTTTCTCATTCCTAGTGTTCTGTAGATTAATTAACAACAAACCAAAACAAGCTCCTTAGATTGTTTTCATTTGAAATTGAGAAGCCAGATAGTACATTCATGTAAACCAAACCCCAGCACATGACCATCCCATCACGTTCACTTACTTCTCTCAAAACACGGGACAGAAGTCCTACAATAGTTTTTGATTTCCCTGTCCCAGGTGGTCCATGGATAAGGCAGATTTTGGGAAGTCCTGGGTGTTGCTTTACCATGGCATAAGCTGTCTCAATGGCTCTCTTTTGATCTTCATTGTATTCATTCATACATGAAGCCTGAAGGAATAGACAGGGCAAAAAAGTAATGAATTATTGTTGATCAACCTATCAACCTTCCACATCAATTTTCTGTACTTTCAGAATGTCCTCACCCCTCTAGCTATAACTCAAAAGCTGGAAGGGCAGGGAAGCTTTTTGATTCTAGGTTTTATCTAGATGCACAAAACCCTCCCTTGAAAGTTGTAACAAAGGTTTTGTTCACTCTCCACACCTTTATTTACAGTACCCTTTTCATCATAGGTTTCATTTCCTGAACACTTCCCCAGTAAGGGGAAAGAAAACTGAAAGCAGTTTGAAGGACACCTACAACAATACAGCACAAAGACCAGAGCAAGTTCAGACCCCTCTCCCACCCCATCAGCCAGCTCTGAGAAGGGCAGTGTCTCAGTGCTTTTAAAACTTGGCTGTTTGCTCTTGGTCATCTCAAAAGCCAGCACGAAAAACCAGACCTGCAAAACTCATAGGCCCAAATGCCTTCTTTGTGCACCCTGGCACTCCCAGCTGCAGGACTTACAGCACTTCCTGAGGCTACAGGCAGATCTCTGGGACAGAAATCGTTGTAACTTGGATCTATGATGGGTTTAGCCAGGGGGCTCCTGCTCAGCAGCAGAAGACCTTTGAACTTTCTGTGTGTGGTCACCAGGGAGCCAACCACCACACACTTCACTTGCTTATGGATGAAGAACGACAGATTGCCTCGGGTTTGCACAGTAAGATGACAGGCAGTTTGCTGCTCCTTTTGTCCTGTTAAAGAACAACAAGAAACCAAGTTGTTCACTCAAAAACTATCCAAATTATTAACTGAAAGATACTCCAGTAAGTCACTCAATGAATTCAGCAGAACAAGATGCTGTCTTGTACTAAGGAATCAACAGTGAATTCTTGCAAAATCCCAACACTTCCCCACCCCCAACAAAAAAAAAGACCAAACAAAAAAACTAGTGCTCTGTACAACTACTCAGATCACTGCTTTAATAAGGCAGGTACTGGGTACTTGGTAATCCTGGTAATTAACAGTTTCAGTTCCCAAGAGAGTGACAATTTTAGTCAGTGAGATCGTAGAAGTTCATGGCACGTTGTGCTCTGCATGCACTTGTAGGATGGTATTGCCGTGAGATACTTCCTCATCACTAGTTGCTGGTTTTACATGAAGCAGTAACATTTGCACCGAAGGAATTCTCTAGAAAAATTATGAAAAGCAGGGCTGCAGCTTCATTTCCTGACTTTTTATAAAGCTTCTAGCATGAAACAGACCTGCTATAGAGGAAAAACAACTCCATTTCCTCTGAGGCGAGTGGTATATTACAACTACCAACAGCCAGCTATGAAGAAGCACTTCATGGCACCAAGAAGGATCCCATTTTTATTTCAAGCCCAGTTACTCACTATTTGCATAGCCAGATGGACGAGAAAATCGTGTCACGAGGCCAACATGATTCACTTTGTGGTTCTCCATCCCACTTTCTTCCCCAAAGGTGTCCTTCTCCTTGTGGACCACCAAGAGGATTAAGTCATCCTCCTTTGGATGAAGCTGCCTTGCCAAATCACTCTCTCGTAAATGAGCTACCCAAAAGACAAATTAAAATCAGAACATTGAAAAGAAAACGCTTACAATTATTTTCTGACTGTAGAAGTACTGTTCACTTTTAAAGCTGTTAAAGGTTACAGCAAAAGATTATCGTGAAAATTTTAACTCCATCCTGCACTCTTAAGCCTGAGCACAGCGTTATATAAAAACAGAGCAAGCCAAGGACAACTTTATCAAAACATGCTGAAGAAAAAAAACCCAGATGAAAGATATGGAAGGCACAAATTCCCTACAAAATACATATTTCTCTTAGGTGCATTCTGTAGAATAGCAAAGTTGAAATCCTTTCTATATTTAAAGCAAACACAAAAAAACTCTACAAGTGCCAGCTCATTATAAAGCGTCATCTTCTTGAAAATCAGAAGATTTTATTAAACAAAAAAACCCTCACCTGTAAAATGTGCTGTATTCATGTCAGCAGAAAAGTTCTGTAAGTAGAAGCAGTAACTTTTCTCCCTTCCTTTCTGGTTTTCTACCCATTCTTGTGCCAGCTACACATTGAAAAGGAAACAATAATACTTTGAAGGGTTTAGTGTATCAGAAGAAAAGCTTATCATGACTCAAAGGGGAAATAAATGAAACTATCAGACTGTCAAGTAAATTTACCAAGAGTCCTACCCATTTCTTTTCCTTCACAAAAGCATACCCATTACATATAAACACACAGGGCAAACAAAAGTTCTTCCTTGCCACTCACCCATTTAAGGTACTTTCTTAAAGCTCTTCACAACTACTCTTGAGTTTTCCCTGACTGCATTTTCACCTTAAAATGTCAATATTAATCTGGCATTGACTTTATTTTCTACCTTATTTCAATAGAAGTGATGCAATGACTGAACTTGAAAGCATTCAGACACTGATTGAAAGAATACTGTGTTTTGTCACTATTAAACTATAAACCAGTAAAGACTAGGGAAAAAAAAAACTTCCTGGATTAACCTATTCTCTCGTGTTTCTCAACAGAAACCGAAACATTAGTATTTATCCTCTTTTTACAGACACTGTCATTGAAAGATCTCAGTTTCTTAAAAGATTTCTGGTTTAAACTTTATATGCTATAGAGAGAGGAAGCACATCCTTTGTCACGTCTTTTATTGTGGGTGCACACCCAGGAAAAAAGAAACACTTCACTGAGCCGAATAACTCTGGTAGTCCCCAGTCCTAAACACAACTGTTTGGATTATCTACCCCAAATCATTCCTCTATTCTCATCTGTATCTGAACATTTTCAAAGGTAAATAGAGGACATAAACCAGGTTTTGATCGCTCCATAAAATTTAGCAGTGTTGATGAAACAAACCAAAAGGCAGAAAGCTACTTACTGTTTCAAAGGCATTGAGCATCATCAAGGGGAAAAATGTATTAAAATAGTCATTGTAGCCCTGAAATCGGACAGGAACAGAGGCTACTACGGACTGCAGAAGATTCTTGGGAGTTCCAAAGTGGCTGAAGTTTGCAAACATTTCGTAAGTCCACTTTAGGACTTGGTTAACAAAAATGCTGTAATCGCGCTGCTGAGCACCAAGAAAGGAGGAGTAGGTTTCTCGGCCAGGCCCTCTGGAAATATTCGAAGCATTGTCATAGCGTCTATTTTGTGACTGGAGAACATTATTGGTACTGAGGGCTTGAGGTACATTACTGAAACTTGGAGATTTGCACGTTGGATTTCCTGCTGGTGCAGGTTTTGGATACAGTGGTGGCCTGACTACCACCGGTTTGGCCGCATTCACTTTGCTTTTTGAAGGTGGGGGTAACTTTCGGACATCCTCAAGATCTTTGCTGAAGGCTGCGTTCCGTGAAGAACTTGCTGAGCTGAAAATTTTGGTAGTGGAAGGCTTTCTTATTTTAGGTGGCAGGAGAGAAGGCTTGGCAAACACGTGATCTGCCCCTGGGCTGGTGGCTTTGTGTTTACTACAGTATTCTCCAGGTTCTTCCACCTTTTCCATACAGTCTTTATAGCTACATTTCCTAACAGCTGAGGGTTCGTTCTGCTGAAGAGTTTCATCAGCATCCATTTCCTCTGGGGTCTTGCTACTTACAGCAGCATCTTGAACACTTTCCTCCTGAGAGCATAACTCCATATCCACAGGATCTAACTGAGTTAAAAACAGATTATCATCACCTTCGTCACTGCTTTCATCTGATTTACACCCATTTTGCTTTGAAGTTTTCACCTCACACTCAGGCAGGACAGTGCAACCTTTTCCTGAAGACTCATTTTTATCATCTCCAAGTGCAGTGGAAGAGAGACTTGAATCCATAGGGACAGGAGGAACCACCACACTGTTACCCTCCCATTTTCTGTTCCAGTCTGAAGAACAAGGCATTTTAGAGGCACTTGCCACCTCCTCCATAGAGAGGCTCTCCAATTTTCTCTCGCTGGCAGAGGGACAAGCAGTCTCTTCTCTTTTTTTCTCCCTTTGGTTTTCAGCAGATTCTTTAAGAGATGCCAATTCAAAACTTTGAGGCTTTTGTTCCACAGGTTTTGCACCCGCTTTGGTAACTTTGTTTCTGCTCTCCAAACTTCCTGCAGAAGTTTTCGCACTTCTTTTGGACCTCGCCTCCCTTGAATAGCGAAGGTCTTGGCAGATGAGCAGTTTTTTATTATGTTTCACAGACAAACGCTGAGCCTCGATCTGTTGGGTCCTCTTTTTCTGTGCAACTCCAATTCTGCCTGCAGCTTTGCCGTGGCTGCGCAGCAGAGCCAGGCTCTCCAGGGAGGGCTGGGACAAGTCAAACGCCTTGCGGGGGCCCTTCTTCAGGCCCAGCTTTTCCACAGTCGATGCTGGAGCAGGACTCTGCCGAACTTTTCTTGGAGGAACCACAGCAGGCATTGACCTGCCAGGCTGAGAACGCTCTGGCATGCTTTGAAGTGGTGTTTTATTTTTGGCTGTTTTAACAACGGGAGGTTTTTTAGGACTTCTCTGAACAGCCGGTGCTGATTTACATTTTGCTGTGGCCTTCCGTGGGCTTGTGCTGTTTTTCTTAAGGGCCAACTTTGAAGCTAAGGAGCGGGGAGATGTAGATGCTCTGGGTTCAGGCAATTTTGAGTCCAGAGTGAAGCCTTTAGCAGTACCTTTGTCTACACATTTCTCCAGCTGACCTTTTGCATCTTCCTTACTAACTGATTCTTGCAAGGTTGAATTAGTTGCTTCTTTTGTATCATCAACTACTTTCTGATGAGAAATATCCTCTGTCTGCTTTTCTATCGAGCTTGCTGCTTCTTCCATGGTGTCATCACTTAAGTAATCCAGATCATAACCCCATAAATCTAAGTTACTGTTCTGGAACTCATCTGAATTACTCCTCTCAGCTGCTGGTTTAACGTGATCTTGTTTATACTCCTGAGTTGTTTCCACAGCATACGCTTGAGTATCTTGCCAAGCTGAAAAAACCTCAGCTTCTGTTTCAAATTCAAAGTACTGAGAATCACAATCATCCAGTAACATGGGAGAGCCTGGAGACTTTGATTCTCTTTTAGTGCCACTATCTGAAATGCTGCTGGAAGCTGAAGACTGCTCTGCACACACATTTTCATTCTTGGTTTTTGTTTCCTCCTTGTCAGACACGCTTTTTTCTTCATCAGAAGAGTCTGAAATTACAATGACTTGATTGTTAGGGCCATCTGCACCACAGGGACACCTGGTACTTTGGCCCTCATTGGAAGATCTTACAGTACCTTTCACTTTCCTTCTAATATCAGACACATTGTGGCACGCTGAGCTTTCCTGGCTGGACACAACAGAAAAATTGATGCTTTTGGCATAAGCAGCTAAAGATAATTTACTGAGCTCTCTATCAACCTGGGAGTCTGATATAGCATCATCTTTAGAAACCGTCTTCACAGAATCCTCCTCTTTATTCCCCACTGAACTGTTCTCCCTCTTGAAATATTCCGAAAACTCAAACAACCTGTCACTTGATTCACGCTTCACTGACAGTGGCCTGATCATATCCCTCTTGTTTTCAGAGCTAAATGGAAAATAACCACATGCTGAAATTTTATCCCTACAGAAGGTCTCAGAAATTTGATTTTTGCAGTCATATTTATCCAAGTCTTTTAAATTAGGCTGCTCCTGGTTTGAAGTTTGCATGTTAGAGTTTTTCCTAAAGAAAGACATCAATGATGAAGCTGATTTTTCTTCTGTTGATACTTTTTTTGGTGAGGCGTCATTACGCCCTAAAAGCAAAGTACTGTCATCTTCCTTCCCCTGCACCCCAGGTTCATTTCTAGAGTTAGAGGAATCTAGCGATGCTTCCTTGGATAGCTGTTTAGTAGGGACCAGTGTGGACTGGAACACACTGTTTACACTTGTCTCCTGCATACTTTTGCAATTCCTTGAAGATAGGGAATCAAGATGAGTTTGAGCAGACAGATGCGGTGGCGTTCTGGGTTCTGCTTCGTGTTTGATTTCTAACTCTCTGCCCCTCCTGAAATCTGAATGCTGGGCATTTGAATTAAAGCATTGATCATCCGCATTGCATTTCCCTGCCACAAGATCATAGTTCCTATTTTCCTGAACTTTCCCACCTTCTTTTGTTGCCAGTGAGTTCTGTGGGAAGATACACTCCTGAGCTGTCAGGTTATCAGGTTCCTTTTTAATACGCATCAAGAGGCCTTCTGTGGATGTGCAAGCTGTTGAACTTCTAGATGCATCTCTGCATTCCTCTTCCCAGGCATTCTTTCTCCTATGGAAAGGGTTCTCTTGACAATCTCTGCCTTCCTTTGACATGACAAATGGTGAATAAAGGTCCTCTCTCTCATGTCCACTCATCTTGTATCCATCATCACATGCATTCCTCTCGTGCTTTATCGAGATGGTTGGCAAAGCTGTTGAGTTTGAACTGCTTCCTCCAGCCAAAGAGGTGCTCAGTGCTTTGCCGTTTATACTTCTTATAACTTGCTTTAAACACGTTTGCAACTCCTGGGTTTCCTGGCTGCTCAGCTGCCACCCCACAGCTCGATTTCCCCGCAGGAGGAGGTTGAGTTTGTCCAGGTACTGCTTGCAGAGGGCGTGCTGGCCGATCTGGTAGCCCTCCTTGAGCAGGCTGCGGATGAGCTGCACGCAGGCGTGCTGCACCGAGTTCGGGGCCTGGAACAGCCCCGCGCCCGAGCCCTTGGCACACAGCGCCGGCGCCTTCTCACTGCACCGCGTGAAGGCTCTGCTGGGAAGTGTAGCACACCTCACCACTGCCTCCACCCACTCCTGGGAGCTGATCCACAGCAAATGCAGGCACTTCTTGCTTCTGTGTAGCTCAACAATGGACACTAAGATGAGGAGGAAGAACTCAGAGATTTTGTCGCACTGCTGGATTCGTTCGATGAGGATGTCTTTGATTTCTGAGCAAAGGTAGTGGATGACCTCTACTATATAGGCTACACCCAAGTCCTTGAGATCCATAAGGGACTGAACAAAGGGGATGAACCAGAGGAACGTGCTGTGATGGACACGCATATCTCTGCCAATGTCAGACTGAAGCATGTTAGCCAGGGACTGCATATCTTCATACATGTTGGGGCAGTACTCTGGGCAAATGGCAGCCTTCCATCCAGTGTCCTGAAAAATACATTCACCACACAACATCCTCAGTGACATGCACACCTACACAGTGTAATATGGCACCTTTTTTGTAGCCATAAAAGTTACTTTCTTTTATATATATGTTCATTAAATGGTAATATCTCTTACATCCCAACGTAAGTCATTAAAAAATGCAAAAAATAAAGAGTCCACAGATGTATAAGGAACTAATTTCCTAAAACATTATCTATGAAGTTGGTGTGAAGTAGTAGTTCCTTTAAAAATCATTGTGAACTATTCAAAGACACTGTCATGCTGGCATAATTTAACCTCAGAGAACCAAAAACACATTTAAAGCCTTTAAAAGACATTTCATAAATGCAACACATTGACATCAAGAGATGAACACACTCAGAAATGTTTATTCTTGACAATGTCATTCAGTGACTACAGTTCAAAGAACAGGAATATAAAATGCTGGTTTAATACCTTTTGAGGCTTTTCTGTGTTATAATTATACACAATCTGACTGCAAGAAATCATGTCATCACCGTAGTCTGACTCTGGTTCAGATTTTGTCCTAAAAAGAAACACAAATCATTACAGACTCACACAATTAAAACCCTAAAAAAGTCAGGATAGACATTGCTTTTCAGATACCAAGTGACCATTAGAACTTGTCAGTGATAAACCATACCTATGAAAAGGTACCATTTTTAAAAGTGTAAAGCTTGTTTTATCCAGCTTGTAAGAGGTGGGGGAAGCAACTGTCTCAGGAAAAAGTTTTCTACTGAGTCATGGATTTGCCTATGTACATAGAACAAATGCCCAGAATGCCATCAACTGAAAATTCAGGAATTCCCATAAATTTACCAAATCCCAGACATGGAAAATCTCCATTAACCCTTCAGTGCAAGTTGGTTGTAGCACTAAATAAGCACTGTTAACTAACAGTCTTCCCAATTCAGGAAAAAAATCCTAACAAGTTTAACACAGACATGATGGTTGCCAAAAAGAAGTGAGCATATATTTTTTTTTGAAAGAACCTCACAATTTTAGGAGACCTACTTCAACTTTTCTTTGCTTGAAGTTGGAAACACGGTATTTTTTTAATTGCCATCTCCCTCCCCCAACACAAATTACAGCAGCACTGACAAGAACTGACCTCCTAAAGCTACTGCGAATATTTTTGATTTCATTGTTGTAGCTCACACTGTTTATTATGGTTTGAAAGGCTTGGACAGGATCAATAAGCTGACCCCAAACTTTAGATCCGAGCTGATCCAAAATAACCATGAAACAATGCAGGGCAGGCCAGAAGGGGTCAGTGGAATCATCTGAAACACAACAGCAACAGGGGAGAGGGTTGAAATGCAAATCCTGGACATTCTTAGGCTAAGCAGAAATTGCAAGAGCTGCTTCTCATTGATCTTTCTAAAATATCAATATAAAAGTATTCTAATAAGTTGCAATTGTACTTTTTAACCTGAAGAAAGAATTTAAAAAGTCAAACTCTCTTATCTACACAGAGACACTGCTCCTTATGCAGTCTTACATCAACAGGAGCCTGAATGCTCATTATTAATATTAAATAATACTGATGTTTCCCAACTCTATGAAACTGATTCTTTCACACTGATTTTTGTAGGGCTGTACTAAGAAGTGGCACAACTTACACAGCTGTTTATTCTTTTACTTACAGAGCTAATTTATACTTCACATTTATAATAAAAGCAATTGGTTCTTTCAAGTGTTTTTACTCCTTCACATAAGAAAATATATCCTCAATAAACACAAAGTTTATAAAGATCTGCTCATTTAAGAAGCAATCCTGGTCTTGAGCTCACAGGCCATTCCCAGACAATGCCATGGTAACCTATGGGGTTACTAAATCTGAATTCTAAATTTACAGCTGCAAAAGGGAGTCCCCTCAAAAAGACAGATGGAAGAGTCAAATTTTAAAGCAAGTTGCAGAAATTCAGGAGTTTCTTTACTTTAGGACTCAAAATTCAAACTTTATGCCACAATGAAACGTGCATTCTCTATGCACATGCAGCCTGTACATTAAATGAAAATAGAGACAGAAATTGGAGATTTGTCCTCTCAAAGCCTCCAAGTCAGACTTGGCAAAAGCACTGCCATCCCTTCTCCACTTCAGACTTTGGATGTCATCTTCCAGTATTTGCCAGTATTACCCAAATATTGCACCTTCCAGAAGATAAATAGGACTCATTTATAATCACCTCTCATTACACTACCAAGAACTTAACCAGGAATTTGATAAAGATGAAAAATGGGCTATAAACTGTCTTAATCTCAGCATCAAAATTAGTTACCAGCTGCTTCTTTCTCCATAGTGTGAAGTATAGACTGCATGAAATCATTTTGTTTTTCAGGGCCCAGTAACAAAGAGTCCATGGCTTGTTCTTCCAGCACTGACAGCAACATGCAGATCCCTACAGAAGAAAAAAAAGAAGCAACCTGTCTATATATTTGAAAAAATACAGAGCACCTATGAAATTGTAGAGCTCTGACTTGGAAGAAGTGCTTACAAAGGGGAGACTACACAAATTCATTTCTGATCATAAGTACTCACCCAGCCAATAGTTCTTGTAGTTGGCTGTATCATACAAATGAGCTGGCAGAAGGATGAGTTTACCCTTTTCAAACATTGAAGAGCTGTAAATATCTGGATTCTCAAAAAGTCCCAACTCAATAACTTTGAACAAACAAGTCAGCACTTCCTCTAAGTCATAGTAATCATCCCTGTCAACCTTCCCTAAATTCCTTGCTGTTAGGATGGCCCATCGACGAATCTAAGGATTGAAATAAAAGTTATATATTAATCAAAAGAACAAATAAAACCACAATTCTGTAAGAGGAAACACTGCTATTACAACTGGAACAAAGGCATATTTTTATTAATAGAGTAATTAAAAGTAAGTCTTCAAAATAATCTTTGAAATAGGCTTGCTTTACGTACAAGATTATGTTGGTGACAAGGAAGCTATAATTCAGGGTAATACCTACAAAGAAAATTCCTTAGGATTCGTGTGCAACAGTATAGCAATTGGTTTGTACTAATGTCATGTTATTTACATGTTACTGACCAAGATTTTCTGAGAGAACTGCATACTGTAACAGATGTCAAGTTTTATTTACAGATAAATGCACCACACAGATTTTCTAAAACCATGCAAAGACAGCACTCAATGCCCTCAGTATTAACATGGTGCACAAAACCAGGATTGACTGGAACTCAGCAGAACAGAAAAAGGAACTTACCACCTCATTTGGGTGTACCAAAAAGAGATAGATTCCTGGGTATTTCTCAAAGACCTGAAAGGAGTCGTGGCTTAGTTCCATTCTACAGAGCACTTCTACACACAGCTCACCTAAAAGGGTAAGACACCGTTATAGTAAGGACTAATCTACAGGTTCACATAAAAATTTATTTAGTATCAAAATAAATATAGACATTGACACTCTCTTTTAACTACTATTTATTTTCACCTCCTTCAGTAGAACACCACCATTCCCTTCCAAAGGGATGTGATCAGATACGTACTGACTTTCTTATGCAGCAGCAGATAGGGATATTTCAGTATTTCCAGCAGGGGCACTCGCAGGTTGTTCTCAAAATTTGGGCCCACATATCCAGACAGACGTGTCTCCCCATTCTCATCTATCAGAAACAACTCATCATCTTCTCCTGTTTCTTCATTCATGGATTTCTCCATGTGGGCAACAAGGCGGGAGGTTTCCAAGTCCCACAAGTCCTATTCAGTGGGGGAAAACAACCATCAAAGTGGACTTGTAAAGAAAGCGATTGAGGACATTGATTATCACGTACAGAAATCTTAATTATGCTTTCAAAACTTGAAATCTCATTTTGAAAAGTTTCTTTCTACGCATAGTCCAAAACACTAAAGCTTTGAAACAGAATTCAATTATGCAAAGTCCAAATCTCTCACTTTAGAGTTAAGACTACAAAGTCACTTTTAAAAGAATAGCCTTCAAACCAGAAGCAATTTCATAATTCTGTTAAATAGTCATATTCATTTCAATACTTATTTCAGGACACAGCTTAGTCACAAAGCTTTGTTCCACTGGCCAATACACAGAAAGACACAATACAGGAAAAGATCGTATTTAGGAAGATAGGAAAAGCATTTCTAAAATCTTGCCTTCTTACAGATTTTGCAATTAGTGGAAGGAAAAGAATATAAACAATGCAAAAAGACAGACTGATTTTCTGGATATTTGTAGGGATTCACTCACTTAACATTACTCATCTTAAGTAACTGCTCCCAACCTCAATTAGACACCAAGTTTATTCACTGCTGTGTTACACTGCAGTAAATGGACACAAAAAGGAACTTGCAGTAGGGTCCAAGTTCTCTTATTTCCAGTCTATGGAACTTCCAGTCACATGGAATTACACTCCAGAGACATCTAGCTGACCGATCTAAAGAGCAACCTTTTAGACACCTGTATTATGATCAATTAGCTACAAACACATACTTCACATTCCCAGATGGGAAAATAAGCTTTCCAAAAATATAAAATTGTATACTAGTAAGGGAGGATTACAAAGGAGGCTGAAATTGTTTTGATTAATTGCAAGGTCTTGCAAGGTCAGATCTCTGAAATTCAAACAACAGGAGAAAACTACGACTGAGAAGTGAAAGTGAACAAAAACAGGAACAACCCAAAAGCTGAAGAGAAACCAGCGGAAAAGAGAAAATACATTAAAGAGCTGTTAGTCTGGCAGATGTTCTTTGTTTCAGATGACAAACCACCACAGCACAAAAGAAGTCCAAGCTATAGTGTCTAGTCAGCAACTTACAACTAATGTTTTAGTTCTTGCCAATTTGAATATATGCAAAACAAGAGGGTCTCTGTTTTACAATCAGCAGTTTGCAACTCCACATAAAAACCCAAACCAGTTCAAAAGCAATGCAACCTATTCCCAAAACCCAATTAAACACAACCCCTGCATAAAACTCCCCCTATGCTGAGGCTGGACCACAGAAGCCTCTTAATTAATCTCTTAATTACCTCATGCAACCTTGGACATTCTTCCCTCGATTTGTGGTATTCAACCACACACTCCAGGCAGTAACAGAGGTCATCATTGGATCCTTCAAAATCTTCCTGGGACAGTCTTTGAGCAGCATAGTGCTTCAGGAACTCGGTGGTGTCAGCACCACTCTGTGTGCACCATCGGCATGTGCTCATTCTGGGGGTACAAAGAAGCAGGAATTAAAGTCCAAAGCCTTCAGGTTGCAGAATATTTCCTTTCAGCCATAACAGGACCCAATTTTCAAGTGTGGTGAATGTCAGGATTTCAGTTACTCCTTAGCAGCCTCCATGCAGGTGTTCTTACAAGATACAGGTGCATGCAGTTGAACAGATTAAAGCATTAAAGGGACAGCACATAAAAAAATGCCTGTGGAATAGCAAACAGTAAAAGTAAAGCACTGAAGTCAAACATGCAAACCAGGAAAAAAGCATGAAAACTCATTTTACATACAAAAAAAAAAATCTCCTTACCCACACATTGCACAATTTCCAGAACTACAATGCAAAGCTCTTTATATTATTTTACTGGTGTCTCTGGAATCTAGGTCTAGTGGCACAAAGTTTAATTAGCTTTCTTCCTTAATCTCCTGCTAAAATTTGTAGGTCAACAAATCCCTGTTGTCACAAGCAAAGGATATTTACACAGAACTTTCCTGTCTGTTACTTTTATAGACAGAAAGCGTGCTAAAATTCTCACCACAGATTGCTTTCCTCTAAAAACAAAAATTCTTCACTAAGCAGCAACAGAATCATCTCAGATCCTGCTAGTCTGAAAAATTCAACAGAACACTGGACTCACAGAATCGTTTGGTTTGGAAGCGTCATTTCATTCCACTCCCTGCCATGAGCAGGAACACCTTCCACTATCCCAGGTTGCTCCAAGCCCCATCCAGCCTGATCTTGGATACTTCAAGGGATGGGGCAGCCACAGCTTCTCTGGGCAACCTGTGCCAGGGCCTCACCACTCTCACAGGGAAGAACTTTTCTCCTAACACCCAGTCTAACCCTGCCCTCTGTCAGTTTGAATCCACTTCCCCTCATCCTATATCACTACAGATGCTGATGAAGAGTCCCTCTCCAGCTTCCTTGTAGGCCCCTTCAGATAATGGAAGGCTGCAAAAGCACGAACTCTTGAACTATCGATATAAAAAGAAAGATGCTAACTACTTCTTTTATTCGGCATAACAAAAATAGATAAAGCCAAGCTTTAAGTTTCCTCATACATACACATATTCCGGGAAAACCCAACAGTTGTGGCATTTACCTTTCAAAAAAGGAGCTATTTGCTGTGCAGGTGTGCCAGGTCACATGGTGGGAAGGAGAACAGCGCTGCCCTGCAGCCAGGGAAGGGGCTGAGCCCTTCAGCCATACATGTCCTGAGTGCAGAGGGCAGAGGTGTATCCTCAGCAATCCACCCCCTGGTGACCAAGTCTCGGTAGTATTTCAAAGACCTAGAGCAAAACAGAAATCAAACCACTGAATGACAGAATCAGTCCGGCTGGAAAAGACCTCTGAGATCATCAAATCCAACCTGTGACCGAACACCACCTTGTCACCCAGACCAGCGCACTGAGTGCCGCATCCAGCTGAACACCTCCAGGGATGGTGACCCCACCACCGCCCTGGGAGCCCATTCCAATGTTCAACAACCCTTCCAGTGAAGGAATTCCTACTGATGCCCAACCTGAACCTCCCCTGGCATAGCTTGAGGCTCTGTCCTCTCCTGTCACTCACTGCCTGGGAGAAGACGCCAACCCTCACCTGCTGTAACCTCCTTCCAGGTAGTAGATCAGCAGAACTCGGTTCAGCTCACACTTAAGAATTGCTCTGGTATTTAGATTAATAACTGCATTAAAGCATTTCATGAAGAGATAAGTACGATTTGCAGGAGAATCCCTTCTGTCACTCAAATGCGGACACAATGTTTGTCTCGTTTTTCACTTAGAAAAAGCGTAAATATTTACCTATGTAAAGAAGTCGCTTAAAGGAGCGTGGGCGGGTGGGTACACGAACCGCAGTTGCGAGCAGCACCGTGCCCTGTAACGCTGCTACCGACACCCCGCACCGGCTGCGGAGCCTCGGCACCCACGCACAGAACGCCCGAGCACCGAAAACTCTTTCGGTTTCGCGGCTGGAGCCGCCGCAGCCGCCCCGGTGCCGGTGACGGCCCTCCCGCAATCCCAATCCCAATCCCACCGCTATCCTAACCCCAACACGAACCTCAACCCCTGGAGCGCCCCCCGACAGCTCCACCTGAGCGCTGCCCTCGCCTCAGCCGCCCTGCCCGGTGTCCTCCGTCCCTTCCCGCCAAGCGGAACCCAGCTTGGCGGGGCAGCGCCTGCCCTGAGGCGGCGTGAGGGACTGACACAAAGGGTGTCCCGGGCGGAGCGCGGGCTCTCCGGCGGCAGCACAACCTCCAGCGCGGCGCCGAGCGCACACACGATCCCTCTCCTCGTTGCCCGCTCCGCTCACCTCACGCCGCTCCCGCAGGCCCCTCGGTCCGCCCCGCACAGGCCGGCCCGGTCCGGCCCTCCCGGCACCGCCGCTGCCGCCCTGAGGCCGCGGCTCTCCCCGCGCTTCCGGACGCGGCCGGAAGCGGGCGCTCGCCACCTCCCGCGGGAAGAGCTTTAAAGGGCCAGGACGGCGCGGAGAAGCGGCGGGGGGAAACCGAGGCGCGGGGTTGGGCGTGAGGGGTGTTCAGCAGCCAGGGCACTGGCTCAAGGACAGAATTAGTTAAATACTAAAATAATACCATCCGTCGCTCAACCCCTGACCGAGCGCAGAGGTAACGGCCCCCGGGGGAAGGTTCTCGTGCAGTGGAAGCCGCTGACATCCAGCTGGACAGCCCCCGTGCCTCTTCCTGCACATCCCAAAGCGGGCAGGAGAGGGGCTGCTCCCCACTCAGACCTGGCCCCTGTGTCTGGGGGATGAAGCCACTTCACTGGAGGTTCGTGGCTCTGAGCCTGCAGGGCCCAGGGGTGACACCATCCCAGAGCCTGGGGGGCAGTGGGAGAAGCGGCAGAGATCGCTCTCCTGTCTCCTCCACTTCTCGGTTAAGACCTTACAGGAGAGGGGGATGAAAAAAGCAAGTCCCCGTTTGATCTTCAGCTGCTGCCACCGTAACACGCCTCAACTTTGAAGTGCTGCGAACACACCCTTGGAACTCGTCTGTCTCTGTCTTTGGTAACGCCACACAGACGAGAGTTTTGTGCTGTAACACCGCTCAGGCCATGAACACGCCAGAAAAATGCTTGAAGCGACACAACTGCTTGAAACACCCAAGTTTTTAGGGGCCTTGCAGTGCTTCTACACTTGAAGGATGTGTCATGCTCTAATTTATAATGCAGTCTGATACACAAAGCTTTGTCAAAGTTATTTCCTTTATCATTCTGTGGAGCCTCTTTGGTTTTTTTTTTTTAAAACCTCTGCACAGTTTGCTCTGTTTGCAGTAATATTGAAACATCCACATGAAAGAACTGCCTCCCTGTGCCTGTGCTCCCATGGGCCCGGGGAAGAGGATGGCAAAGGGAAATGCTGCTTCCTTGTGCCATTATTCAGCACCTGGGAAATAATCAACAAGCAATTACTTGCCCCTGTGCAAACAGATTACACACTTCACCCAACGAGATGAAGGGAAGGAATTTCCTTACTCCATTCCCAGGGCTGCAGGGAGATGGACAAAGCCTCTCTATTCCTCGGGTCTGTGTTTCCCCAAAGCAGCCAGTGCAGTGATGGCTCCAAGTTTACAATCCCGGCCCTGGCTTGCTCTATTTTGCAGAGAAACTGCTTTTAACAAGTATCAGCAAGAGTGTTCCTTGGGTAGTTTCTGGGAGGGAGTAACAGGGTGCTCATGCCCTGAGGTGACCCTGCAAGCTGGAATGCTCCTGGCTCTTGGACAAGGGAGTCAAAGTGCCTCAGAAAAATATTTTGAAAGGTGGTTTGGAAGCCCAAACATGCAAGATAATGAGAGTGGAGAATGAGATAGCAGAGCTAAACCAAAGGCATCTATCTTGTCTATACTGCTGATTAACAGACAATTTCACCCTAATAACTCTGAATTGCAGCTGGATTGCAGGCCAGGTGACTGCAGAGGAGCAGGGAAACCTCTCTTATCTGAGCCCATGGTATTTCCCTGCCCGAGGCCAAGAAATCCCTTACTCACACCAGATCCTTGGTAAGTGACTGAGAGCAGCTGAATTAGTAATAATGAAACATCACTGATTCATGGGCCTACTCAGTATTAATTGTAAACTTGACATATGTAAAGCACTGATCACGTCTGGATCCAGCTGCACCCAGACTCCTCTCTGAGGAGGAGTTAGAAAGGAAGGGGGTTCATTCTGAACCTCATGAGTCAGCTGGAGGATCTTTCTTACCCTTTGTGTCTCCAAAACTCTTTGTGAATCACTAACTTGATTTTAACTCAGTTTTCCTTTGTATGTTTCTTCCATGCAGTCATTAATAAGGTGAACTTTGCCATCAAACGTACTGAGCCTTGGAAAACCATTGTTAAAACTTTGTTAAATTCCATCAAATTTATTGAACTCTATCAAATTATTCTTCTAGCTCAATAAGACATTCCTGCCTTTCTCTTTTGAGTGAGGTGCATTCCAGTCAACCACAACAGTTGTCCTTTAAAGCAAAGGATAAAATAAGTCTCATTGTGGAGGTAGAAGTTTATTTCTTCAAGATCTACTCTACAAACTCTACAACCAGGTGTTTGTGCTCTTGCCTGCAGACAATTCAGAGCATCTCCATTTTCCAAGAAAAAACCCCTTGAAAAACACAAACTTTAGATTCAGAAATTCAAATTTTTCAGCTTTTAACCTTCAAACCCATGAAGCAATGCAAATCAAAGACTTAAGTGGAAGTGGTATATGTTTCCTTCCCCCCATCCCATTTCATCTCTTGGCTGGAAAACTTTACCCTCAAAGCAGCAGCTGATTAGAGGGGAGGTCCTGCCTGTCTCACAAAAATCCCACTGCTTTCTATCTTCAGAGAGACTAAAGCCAGACATAGTTAAAGGTGGAAAGTTCTCCTTTAAAAGTTCCTTGCTGTAAGTCACCTTCCAGACCCTCCAAAAAGGCCTTTATTTCAAGCTGATTGAAAGTTCTAGATTTTCAGTGATGATTATTAGAATTGAAGAGGGAAGTTCTCACTTATCAAAATGACCCTCAAAAAGCAGGGACTGACTTTTCTTGCATTACTGTCTAATTCAGCATATGGGAAATATAAACAAGCCATACAAAGACTTTACACAGTAAGGTATTTTTGGGGTTTTTTACATTCATTCAGTCGTTCTACAAATAATCATTTCAGGCAGAGAGTTAAAAATATCATACAAAACATGTGTACAACCTCCATCTTACTGCTTAATTTTCTTATTAAAATGCAGAAATTCTCCTTGGCACAATAAAAATATATGTATATATATATACACACAGTTTTGTCTCTGTATTCCAAATATTAATAAAAACATTTTAAATTATTTATTTTGGTTAGCGTGAAATGATGAATAGTAACGGACAAAAGTCCTTTTTTTCTAGAAGGGCTGAGAAAAGTGTGAGTCTGCATCAAAAATAAAATCAGTTGCTTTTAAGAATAAGATACCTGTTTTAAAAAAAAACCAACTGAAAAGTTGTGCTGTTTTCATCAACACAGATGTCTTAAGACTTGGTTATTAGAGATGTAAAAGCAAACTGAAAGCCTTTTTCCAATCCCATGAATTTTAAATAATTTAAAAAAAATAAAGTTCTGAAAACCAAGTTCATTCATAAAGGGAAAACAGCAGCTTTCAACTCCACAGAAAAAAAGTATTTTGAGACATTTAGAAAGCAACTTGCATGCTTAAATGAAAACTTATAAAACCAGAGATACATTGAAATAATAAAAGGTGGCACAAAAGCTCTGTTTAACTCAGTCTTCAATATGAAACAAGACAATCAGAAGTGCCTATCCTGACATTTCCCATTACTCAACAGCCTGGGTACCTGCAGGTGGTGGGCTGTACCCACTTTCAACCAGACCCATTTGCAGTTAAATATGCATATTAGGAATTGCTTTTAGGAAGTCAATTAATCACTCTCTTCACTGGAGTCAAAGATGTCACTGAGTCTGAAAGCCTTCTGCTGCTGACTAGCTGCTGAATTGTCAAAACTACAGTGCTTCCCCTCCTTTTTTCTTAACTTTTCTTCAAGTTCTGGGAGCTTCTTTTCATACAGATAGTCAATAATTTCTATGAGGGGAAAAAAAAAAAAAGTAGTTTTAATTGGATGTGTAGAGGAACAGCATCTCACAGACAGAAATTAGGTTGTCAGTGTTAAATGCACAAAATCTCTGTACTGCTCTGTGGTGATCACAGTGGCTGTGCAGGGAGATCAGACACAACACAAACATGCAAAGAGAAATTAAAATGCACAGTCATAAAACTTTTCAAGCCAAGGTACTAAAAAGAAGAGGACATTGAAAGTTATAAAAAAGGCATTTAGTAAATAAAGTATAAAGCTGAAGATTTTAGCCAATTAGGAGAAAGCGAACCAGGAAAAAATTGAACTAGAATATGCACCCTCTGAAATTCAACCCGAAGCCTTAAGGAGTATATACAAACAGCTGGCATACTGACCAGAAAAGGTCTTTCTTTTCCATAAAGGGACAGAGGACACTTTCAGCCTATAAAACTTTGCTTGAACATAGGCTCTAGGGACATCTCTGCAAAGAGAAGAGTTAAAAGAATTAGTGGTGCAGGGAGCTATCGTAAAGCTTAATTGTTACTGAGTTACCCATTCCTGGGAGTGATGCCAGCCAAACCCTATCTTAGCTTTAGGGAGAAAGGATGGAATTCAAATAATAATTATCTCATACTATCAAATCATAGTTTTTCCCATTAGTTGATTAACACCTGGAGGCAGATACACAACACTCCAGTACTTGGAATGTTAAGGGTTTCAGATCTTGCAGGCATGGCTTCCTGCTCAGTGCTATGCCAGGATATGCAACTGTCATGTTTCCAAACTAAACACTTCCTATTGCTGTAAAGGTATCAGAACTTTGATTCATCTGCTTTCAGTACCCTTTGTATCCATAAGAAGAGGGAAAGAAGGCTTACCCAATAGCATTACTGAGTTCATCCCAGTTTACTTCACTGGCATCCTCTGCTTTCGTTTCATACAACCTGTGAATGTAAGACAGAAGCAGTTTGCAGGCAGAACTCAAGCCATAATTCAGTGCTCCCAGCTCCCCCAGTCAGAAATTACAGGACATTTTGTCCAGAGAAAGAATGATTGCAAAACATGTATCAAGCTGCAAGCAGGCTGTTTTCGCCCTGCAAACTTTTATAAACACAGCTCAAACAGTGAAAGATACAAAAACATCCCAGTGCTCAGAACTGTACCTTTTAATAAGGTTGATCTTGGCCTGTAATCCATTGCTCCCTCTATATAACTGCTGCCCTTTGGTCAATTTGCTTGTTAAAATTGAATTCCTTTGAAAACACACAAAAACAGGTCTCTATCATTTCAAGAAATTCCAAGCATCAAGATACGGCTGTGTCACAGAGAGGCAATGTTCTGCCAAGTGACGGGGGATTTAAAGGACACAGACACCAATAGAAAGGATAGTCTTGTTTTGCTATGAACATTAAGGCAATTTACAACAGTAAAATTATACATTCAATAGAAGTACACACTTGGCTTTAGCAACAAGCAAAAGCAAGGTAATGCACCTATTCTTTACTACATGAGAGAAAGGATAGTGATTGAGAAAGATACATCACCAACTGCCTAAATATTTTACCATCACCCAGATCCTCAGTCGCTGGGGAGCCCCATTTCACAGCCAGGACCTGGAGAACCCCTCCCAGCAATTGGGAAATCCTACAGTGTTTCCACCTGTGGGTGAGGTCTCTAAATTCACCCTGAAAGTGGGTCCAGCTTTTATAGGCCCAAATCAGCAAGTCAAAGTGACTTGATTATATTTTTAGCACGGAAACACCTGGAATTGATGGCACACTTCCCAGCTAGCAGGGGCAGAGGCTTGGCCAGAGCCTAGGCCTGGGCTGGGAGGGCTTCTCCTAAAATATCTTACAAACAAGCTGCTGTTCCTGTCTGTTGGGAAAGTTTCTTAAAATGATACATTTCTTGCAGGTAACTACACAACATTATGTGAAAGTTTCTGAAGCAGCTGGTTTGGTGTTAAACAGCTGGCATTAGAGTCTTGATCATCTGTTTTTACCTAAATAATACTGCTGGTGTTAGTCACACAATGCCCAGGGTTCGTCCTGTAAATCAGCCCTGCTGCTCCAGCCTCAGCACATCAGGCAGAAATCAGGCTTTGCTATCACAGCAAGAAGAAAACTTGCCCCAGCTACCAAAGAGTTACTTGTCTCAAGACACATCTGCAATGCCTCTTCTGTACTCTACAGTGTCTTATCTGTCCTACCAAATGATTATGATAAAAACCACAGGTTTTACAGAATAAATACTCCCCACTACGCATTTTACTATCTCAGTTTAGTCCAAGCCCTCACCACTTCTGTTTGCACTGTCTCCAATATCGACTTCCCACTTTGGTTTCAATCTCAGTCCATGGCAGTTGCTGGTACAGCTTCTCGCGTTCAATCCAGGGATCTGTGCTTGACTGTTCCAGTGAGGAAAGAGAACTTGGATTTTCTGTTTTCAGTTTCCTCCTCATCACCTCCTTCACTGCATTCATTAACTTCTGGGTCTCTTCCTTTGTCCAAGGACCATAATTAATAGCTAAAATTGAAAAACCACCAGGTTTAGGCATAATTTATCATAAATGATTAGGGAAGAAAAGGCAAAAGAGCAAACGATTCACTTTGCATGTTCTTTATTTATAGGACCAACTTCTTAACACATCTCCTAGAAACCCTTGTGCATACCAGACTTGAGAGTTCAGCCTAAACACTAAAGAACAGACTGATCCCCAGTTTTTATCTTTTTAAACCTGGTTGCCAAATTCCTTCTGCCCTCCCTGTGAAATCATCTTATTTAGATGTCAGTTCTGTTCCACATCTTTTCTCTTTTCTTTCAGAAATCTTTCTTATCCCTTCTACATGACAATGCAATCAGTGGTCTGAAGAAAAGGACCACCACTACAAATTAATTAATTTTAAACCCCATACTTGAAGGACTTTTTCTTCATCTTTAGGGTACCTACAACGTAAGAGTTCAACTAACAGTAGACAAAATTAATTGTTTTTCTTAAAATTACATACCTGACTTGATTTCAGAGAATTTCATAGCAACCGAGAGGTTAGAACGGGACATCAGCTCAGAAATCTTCTTCCAATCATTGCCATGCAGAGCTTGATACTTCTTTAATTTTTCTTTTTCTTCCTTAGTATACCTGGTTGAGAAAATGGGCACAGCTTCAGCTGTAAATTCAAACCATTTCAATCTCTTAAAGAGCTGTATCCCCTCCAGGTGGTCAATGTTAATCATCACTATCAATTCAAGTCACATTTTAGAACAGAGGAATCAATAAGGGAAAATGAACTATCAATTAAGTCACAATAACTGGCACAAATGGGAGAGATGATCTTCATTTATATCAATTTTTAATTTACAAATAATCAACACAGACTGATATTAACATTCAGAAACACTTTTAAAGTATTCCCTTACCTTCCTTTATAATTATTTGGGTCAAACATCTTCCTTGCTCGGTAATATATCAGCCTCCAGGGTCGGGGTATGCCCTCAGCTGGAAGGTAGAGGATCATTTTTAACAGACATTTCTCACAGTGGTGAGGCCAAAATGAAACAAACCCCAAAACCCAACACCACACATTTTCATGACCGTGCTGTCAACAACAGATTCTTTCCACTCACTCTTGCTACTCACTAGCTACAAACTGCATGGATGGCTGTGCATTTGAGCCAGGTGTAATTAAAATTTAACTGGCATACTGAATACTCCCATTAAAAGAGAGACATGAGACAGCCACCAGGCAGGAGGCTGAGGAGACACTGGGCTTCTGCTTACAGACTGTTTCAACTGGGAGAAGCAGGCAGTGGGGCATCCAGCAAAAACCAAGTGAGGATCTCTCCTGAAGGGAAGATCCACAGAGACCAATCCCTGGGAACACACAACCACCTTGGCCAGCAGTGCCCAGGAGAGGTGACTGCAAGTCACAGAACACTGATGAGACTTTCTGCCAAATCTTCCCAGACTGGAATGAAAGTCAACATCAGGCAAATGTGACGATGCAGAGGGAAGGATTGTGTGTCTGAAATAATCACAGAGGAACAAATCTGTAGTTTGATCCCAATATCCCAATCCATGACAGGCTGCCCTTTACTCTGCCTTGCCTAAGATGATGACACCAAACACACAGAATAAAGCTCCTGGTGCACTGAGAAGATCCCCATGTCTTGGAAAACTGACATGGCTCAATTTCTTCCATCCCCCCTCAGTCCTGCACTTGCCACCTATTTATGTGATCCAGGAACAGGTGACAATTTCAGACAGGACTTAATCAATCACAGCTGCCATTAATAACCTTAATTACAGTTTAGCAAATAACACACTTAAAACCATAAAGCCCAAATGCAAGTCTGAAAGTCTTTACTGGTCTTGACCACATTTTATCTCTAAACTCTTCCTACTTGAGACCAGATAGCAAGAACAATAGACTGTGCAGATTATCAAGTACACCATCTCAGCAGCTCCTTTTTTAACCAAATTTAGCAACATCAGTGCTTTTCAATAAAAAATTCTTTTACAAAATATGCCATGATATCACCAGGTTGTAGAATACAACATTCAGCTGTCTGAGAATAAATTTAAATACTCACAAATTTTTTCACAAAAATGATGTTCTGTTTTCAGGCGATGGATGGTGTCTTTATCTTCTGGATACCTCGAGGTAAACAGAAGTTTTTCAGCACTGTCTATTCCAGTAAGTGATAAGAACTCTTCAACGTTTTTCTGGATTTGTTTATTTTCCTTCTGGGTAAATCTGCCAAACTTGACAGCAATACCTAAAATATAAAAAGGTTAAGAAAAACAAATCAAACCTCAAGTACCATCTCTTGCACATCTCAGGTTTTAGCTTGGGTATAAGAAAAGATCAGCAAATTCTATGGGGTAAAAAGAAAACTGAAAGAGACAAAACCAGCTGGAAATGAGCAATCTACACACAAGTGTGAACTGAAATTTGCCAATGTGGAAGCAGATGCTACGAACAGAGAAACAGAAAATATGTCAATGGAATGAAGTGAACCAGACTCTGTGGGTGCAACAGACATGACACAAGAAACTTTTCCCTCTGTCAAAACATTAGCACAGCTGCACAGTCCTTCCTCACTGCAACAGGATTTCAGAGAGCTCACCCTGTTTTTTAAACTCCTTAAATCTCATTAGGTCTCTTCCAGCCATCTTCTTGATTGAACTGTCTGATATATTCTTCACATGAGGAATAAACTCTTCCAGTTCTTGTCTTGCAGTATCCAAATCCATGACTGAAGACGTGACAGAGTCCAGGCCTTCTTCACCATCCAGACTGACCTCATCAGAGGCTGCCAATTCAGCAAAGGAACTGTTCTGCTTCTTCTGCTTCTTCTTTTTATTTGATGCCGAAGGTTTTGGTGTCCTAATATAAAAAAAGGCACAAAATAAAATACATCGCTAGAACTCCACACCAAAGACTTTTTTAACACCTCTACCCTTAAAAGAGTGAACACATTCATTAATTACTGTGTTAATTAGGCACAGCCTGATTTTTTGGTAGCGGGGAAGGCCACAGAAATTCTGTGAGAAGCTGCTGGAAGCTTCCACTATGTCCGACAGAGCCAATCTCTGCTGGCTCTGAAGATGGACACGCTGCTGGCTCAATTAGAGAGGTTGGTAACCCTCTGTGATGCCACATTTAAGAAGGAACTCAAACAGCACACGTGCAGTTTATTCCAGGGGCAGTGAGCCGCCGCCGCCCCAGGGCGTTCTGGCCGGCCGTGGCCATGTGCTGCTGTGGCCACCACCATCTCGGTGTGGCCTGCGGCGAGCTCTGCCTGCCTGGCTGCCCCTAGCCAGGCCACACTGTGGGCAGAAGGGCAGGGGTGGCAGTGGTGGCTTCTCTTTCCCAGTGCCCCACGTGAGGAGAGGCTTTAAATAACGTCGGTGCCACGGCAGCACCACGCAGTGGTGGGCCCGCCAAGCCGGTGGAGAAAACACGGTGAGCAATTCCCTGATGCAGAACCTAAGGGAAATCAACCCTCAGCACTGCAGGATGCTGCAAGAATCTTGGAATTGGTGGAATTTGTTGGCAATGGTGCCTATGAGCAGCAGTTTTTCTTCTAGTCGGAGAAAGAGGAGGAAGTGAGGACATGTGAGGGAAAACAACATGGTGGCACCAAGGTCAGTGGAAAGAAAGGGGGGGAGGAGGTGCTCCAAATGTCAGAGTTGAGATTCCTCTGCAGGCCGTGGTGAGGACCACGGTGAAACAAACTGTCCCCCTGTAATCCATGAAGTCCACGTGGAGTGCAGAATTCCACTTGCAGCCTGTGGGAAAAGTGCTCATGCTGGAGCAGGTGGATGCCAGAGAAAGCTGTAATCCAGTGGGAAACCCGAATAGAGAGAAAGAGGGCCCTTGCTTCCAAACTAGAGCAGCCTATCCTTAAAAGACTGCACCCCATGGACGAGTGACCCACGCCACAAGAGTTCTGGGAAGACTGTTTGTGGGAGGGACTCACATTGCAGCAGATTTGGCAGAACTGCTGCTTGGGAAATGAGAACCACGCTGGAGACGTTCACAGAGAACTGTCTCCCTTCTCTGTCTCCCGTGGGAGGGACCCCAGGGCACAGCAGAGAAAAGACTCCTCCCCCTGAGCAAAGAGAAGATCTCAGGTGACAAACTGACCAACCCCCACGGCCCCGTCTCCCTGCACTGTCAGTGGGAAGGAGGGAGGGACTGGGGGAAAAAGGTGTTTTAAAGGCTTCTTTTACTCCTCATCATCCTCCTCTAAAATAATAAATTTACTTTATACCTTTAAATTTGAACCTGTTTTGCCCTTAAAGTGTTTTTTCTCAGTCCTTAACTCATGAGCTCTTAGTTTTTTTTCCCCTCCTTTGCCCAACTACAGCAGAGGAGAGTGAGTGAAGGGTTTTTGTGGGTGCCTGACATTTTAAGCAGTGTCAAACCACAGAACAAAACATTACAGAAGAAAAAATACTTCACACATCCACTGCCTTGCATTTCCAACCTTTTAACATAATCGAAAAATTGTAATTTAGTACCAAATTTCTATACTTAAAATAATCAAGGAGCTTTCTGAAGTTCTGAAAATCCAAAGAACTCTCACCCATGGGCATACTGAAGAAATAATGTCTCTTGCTACCACTGGCACTCAGATTTTTTCCATCTGTCTCTTACTAGTGCTCCTGTTTTGTGTTCTAGACACTGTAAAGGCATCAAGAACTACTTACATGAGCATTTATTTGCATAGAACATTAAATTGTTTAGCTGACCTTACTAGCTGCTTGGTTAAAATGCACACGTTCCCTATAAATATCAAGTTTAAAAAACGAAAACCCTTTCTTTTCCCCCCACTTTTCTTTTTTTAAAATGTGAATTGTTTGCACGTAAATTATTTCTACACCTACAGTTTTAAAGAGGAGAAAAGAGCCTACACGGAAGGCAATGGTGGTGCATTCCTCAAAATTGTTATTGTATCTCCACAAGAAAGCTGAGCATTTAAAGTAGATCTCTAATGCCTCAATATGCTGTACAAGCTGAAAGTTTTTCTTTAAAACACATACAAAACAGAATGATGAAAAATCTGGGACCCAAATAACCTGAAAGGAACATATCTGAGGAGTGGAGGAAGGAAAAAACCCCACAAACAAAACCTAAACTTACATCATGTCACACTCCGAAGAGCTTTCTTCCATGACAACAGTGCTGCTTTTTTTGGCCTTTTTAGCATGTGCTGGAGTCTTTTCAGCTGCTTTATTGGGTGTAGAAAAATCAGCAGGGACCTCCATGGAGACCTCACTGATGGCAGAAGCAGCATCACAGTCCCCATCCTCGCCTGCAGGTGAAGGGCACCCCCTGTGCCCCCTGCTCTGCTCTGAGGATGACAGCAGTGACTGCTCAGCTGCTCCATCTGTGTCTTTCTGCACATCCTGAGCACTGCCCTCTCTCCTCTTCTTCCTCTTCTTTTTGGATTTCTCTTTGTGGCCCTTGCTGTGTTCCTCCGAGGGAGGCAGCTCACACACCTCGTCCGCTTCAGGCAGCTTTGCTTTCTTTTTCTTCTTAGCTTTTTTAAAATAAACATAATCAGCAGCATCCTGCTGGCAGTCCTGGGTGCTGTACTGGTTCACAGGGACACAGGTGACATTGCTGTGCTCATCAGTGCTCTCGTTACCCTTCCGCTTCCTCTTCTTCTTGGGGGAAGCAGCTGCTCCAGTCCCATTGCTCATTTCATGTTCCAGTCTCACACAGTAATTATCTATCAAAGCCTGCTGCTTCTCACCCTTTTCTTTCAGCTTTTTTTTCTTTTTCCTGCCCTCCCCACGCTGTGCTGCTGCATCTTCAAACAGCAGCGGGGAAGCGCGGCCGAGCTCTGGAGCCTCTGCACTTTCAGCATTTTCGTGTTTGTTCTTGTACCCATTGTGTTTCCTCTTCTTCTTTTTCTTCTTCTTGACAAAATCCTGGACTTGAAAATCACCTGCACGAGCTTTGCCTTTCATTTTTTTTCCCTTAAATAAAAGAGAGGAGTTTTATTGAAGGGTTGTAATTTATACAGTTACATACAGTAAAAAAAAGCCAAAACACCCCCCTCAAAACCCAACAAAAAGCACAAAACCCACCCAAAACCTTCTAAATTAAAAACTCATTTTTATCTTAGATGCTTACTTTTTAATCCAGCTAGTTTTGTAAAGTGCCCAGGAAAAACTGATGCCTTCTTTGTCAACCAGATGTGCATCACAGCTGCCCTCACCCTTCAAGGTACCTTGCTGCAACAACAAAAGACACACTTTAATAAATTTAATAATTACTAGCTTTGATTTTGAATAATTAAGCCGTGTCAGACTGTTGTGTTCAACTCAGCTTTCAGCACTGAAACAGCAACAAGCTAAAAGCAACTGAGAAATATGAGACTAATCAGCACTAAACCCAAAATTCTCTAATTAGAGGTTTCTGACGGGCTCTGCTCGAGCCCAAGCCGAGCTCAGCCCTGCCGGATCTGTCCGGCAGAGGCCAATTCCTGCAGAACACAGTCACCCAGAGCACGCAGGAAGCATTTTTAGCACATTTTCCACAGCCAGCACATACGAAACACTCACCGCGCAACACCCCCGGCACGTTTGAAACACGCGCCCTTGAATTTCGCATCCCCAGAGCAGTTCGCACCACCGGCCGGTACCGGGCATCCCCTCCTCACCACCGAGGGGAACGAGCGGCCCCGAAGGCTCTGTGGAGCTCCAACCACAAGCCCAGACACCGATAAACCCCAGCTAAGAACGGGCGTACGGCCGGCCCGGGCCCCGCCGCTCCCCTCCGCCGCCCTGGGGCTACCGAGGGAGACTCCCAGCACACGCACAGAGCTCTCGGCAGCCTCGGGCAGAGGGGCAGCCCCGGGCTGAGGGGCACCCGCCGCCCCTCCGGGACCCCCCCCGCTCCCCGTCCCCGCCGGGCCTCCCGCTACCTCCACGCGGTGTCCGCCCGCGCCGCCGGTCCCCCGCGCCCCGCCGCCGGACCATCCGTTCCCCTGGCGGAAGCGACCCCAGCCGGACCCATCAGAGCGGCGCACCGCCCGTTGCCTGGAAACGGATGCCGCCGCGCGCGCCACGAGTTGGGTGCGAGAACCCCGGAGCCGGGACCGGCACTGGAACCGGGACTGGGACTGGGACCGGGACCGCCAAGAGAGCCCCGGAACCGGCACCGGGACCGCCGACACCTCCCCCGGCACCACGACCAGGACTGGGACCGGGACTGCCGAGAGAGCCCCGCACCGGGACCGGCCCCCGGTGCCATGGCGGGCGGCAGAGCGGGGTCCCGGCGGCGGCCGATGACTTTGGCCGAGGCAGGCCCGGGCACGGAGAACGAGCGGCTGGGGGTGGTCCGGCTCAGCATGCTGCGCAACCCGCTCATCCTCAAGGTCAGCCCCGCGACCCCCGTTCCCTCCGCCCCCGAGCCCTGCCCTGGCACGGCCACCCCCCATCCCACCGCGAACAGAACCCCGGGGGGGTGGGGGGTCACAGTCCCTGCGGGCAGCTGCACAGCGGAGAAGTTTTCCCTTAAAGCGGTTAAAACCAGTTTTTTCCCCGTTGATTGACAAGGAAATCGTGTTTCCCCGCTGCTCCTTCACAAGCGTGGTCGTGTTTTAAACACGCGGCGGTCCCCAGCTGGTGATGGGCACAGAGGAGAATGGGTTCTCCCTCCGAGGATCGGGCGTTTTCCCAAGTTTCCATAGTCTCACGGTTTGGGAAGTTCTTGGGGACGGGGACCGAGGTGTCACTGGGGCTGCTCTCCATCCCAGACACAGCAGAGGGGTCCCGGGGCGGGGGTCACACAAACTGTATCCACCTAAATTACCACCAGCATTGGAAGGGGCTGCCCAGGGAGGTGGTGGAAGGCACCATTCCTGAAGGAGTCCAAGGAACGCCTTGCACTCAGTGCTCTGGTCTGGGTGACAAGGTGGGGATCAGTCACAGGCTGGACTCGATGGTCTTGGAGGTCTTTTCCACCCTAACTGATTCTGTGGTTCTGTAATTAGGATTGCTGTGGAGGTTCTGGTCCCTTCACAAACTCCTGGCACTTCTCAAGTTGTTCATCCCACTCGTACCCCCGCCCTGTGCACCGGCTGAGCTCGGGGTGTGGCTCGGAAAGTTTTAAGCATCTCGCTTCGTTTGGTTCCTCCTCCTCGACACTCACACCCCCAGCGAGTCACGCTTTAACCCCCGCCTCCGCCGGCCCCCTGCTCGCCGAGCAGCAGCTGAAGTGCGGCTCTCATCCCCTGGATGGCACTCTCAGAACGGCTTCGTGCCCGAGCCCCGAGCCCTCCCCGCGCTCGGGGCCGGGGAACGCGGCGGGCGCAGCTCCCGCAGCCGGCACCGAGCGCTTGGACCGGCTGCTCTTTGCCCTTTCCGTGCCAGGGCAGCCGCTCCTGCTCCCAAGCTTTGTTTCCCCGCCGATGGCGCTTAAACCGCGGCTTTCCAGCCGGAGTTCGGCTCTTCAGCTCCCTCAGTAATCGCACCCCTGCACCGCCAGGCGTGGAAGTTGGCCGTTAAATTTTGGAATTTGGAATATCACTGGAAATTCGAGACTTTGCAATATTGAATACCTTCTTTTGTTTTCTTATGAAACTCTAAAAATCTATCGGGATATTTTGTCAGGCAAAGAAAAAAAAGCAGGTTTTGCCTCAGAACTCTGAAGTGGCTTCACTTTTTCAAATCCACAATTTCTACTTTCTTTCTTTTCTCTGTTTCCTAAGTTTGATGGGAAGGATAACTGTTGCAGAGCATCCTGGCGGTAGGAATGCTGAGCAATTTAAAATCGTGGGATGTTTTAATAAGACACAATCTGGATTTCTGCAATCTGGTGAAACTAAAATTTGAGCAAGTTTTTGGGGAAAAAAATAGAGTTAAATTTCTGAGCAATTTCTGTTCTCTCAGGGCTTCCTTGCAGGGGGGTGTCTGCTGGTAGGGATGTGAGGAGATCTGCATCCACCCGATGCAATCCTTGAGCATGGAGTAAGTGGGGTGTTAACAGGGATGCTTTTACCCTTGGAACCAGCAGTAATTCCACTTCATGGGAGGTTCTGCTGCAAACTGCTGCCCCCCTGCCAGCTGCCCCAGGGAGTACTGAATTGACCAGGGTGAATTCAGCAGCCTATCTGCCAGGAGGTGACAGGGTGGGGTGGCAGTTCACTGGATAAACGCTGGCACTGCACGCAGCAGTGGTGACACACTTACAGCATCGGCCCTCTGCCATTCGTCCTCCTCCTGCCTCCAGCTGCAGCCTGGAATCTCTTCCTCCCCAGGGCAGCCCTGGGGACCAGGCATTCTGAAGAGAATGGCCAGCAGGTCCCAACCCTCATGCTGTGCAGTGCCACCTGAAACTGAAGGACACAAAGATAGTTTAGAAGAAAAGGACAAAAGGTTTGGAGACCACTGCAGCCGAGGGAGGGCACGAGGAGCACACAGCTCCAACAGCTGCCAGTGAGGTTCTCTGGTCAGCAAATACACAAGAACCTGAGGCCCAGTAGAGATGGATGGGACACTCAGTCCCTGATCTTCCTCCAAACAGCACTCAGACCCCAAAACCCTGGTCCAAGTGTGACAGACCCCCTACTTTGCAGCAGCCAACAACAGGACTCCCTGCTTTCTCTTTCAATTCTCTTTTATATCTTCTAGATACCCAAACAAGACCCCTGCCCAGACTGTGTTTCTGGCTGAGCCTCCTGCCCCAGCTCTGCCCAGCCCCAGCCTCCCACCAGGACATGTCCACACACACTGACTATCACAGATTTAAACTGTCATCCTCTCACAAAAAGATTTCTAGGGATGAATGCTCTGTTTCTCTGCTAGAGTGTATGATGTGTTTTAATTAAGCAAGGAGTTAATTTAGTTATCAATATTTATTTGCTTGCAGGATAAAACTGAGGAAAGCATTTCATCTACTGATGCCAGTAAAAATCTGAGCAAAGCACTTTTGGTCTGTTTTCACCAGTAAAAGCCTTAGCCAAGCACTTTTCCAGTACAAACTTACTGAAAACTTCTGTGTTACAAAAATAAACCAGCTCTGGGCAGGAAATATGAGTTTACCACATTTAACCCCTGGCATGCTCAACACAAACTTCAGAAATAGTCACCCATGGCAGCTTGGTTTCATTCATAGTAATATTTTCTGGAAAATATGGTACAATTAAGTTCAACGTATCACTGACAAAGTCACTGTCACCAGCAAGGAGTTGGATTTGCCTTCCCTGGTGTGTGAAGGTAAATGGGAAATCCAGATCCATGTGCCAAAGCATCTACTTACCTGTTCAGGTGGAGCCAGGGGAAATGCAGAGAGCAGGGAACTGCTCTCCACGAAAAGCCCGCAGAGATGAGAAGCATCTGGCTCACCTTCAGAGCCCCTACTACTGCTCCCAGCATTGAAAAGTTGTTTCCAAACTGGCAGTTCTGAGGAGGAAGAGGAGGAGGATGGTGCTGCTGCTCTGCTGGCCAGGAAAGGCTGGCACCAGGTCCCAGTCCAGACTGCAGGAAAAGCAGATTTCACAAACAGAACCACTGGAATGTGCAGTATTTGTTTTACAAGCTTGTTATTTACATGACAACTGATGCCAGGCTGTCTTTATTGGTCTGAATGCCAGGGCATTTAGGGTTCATTTTCCTAAGATTTCCTCTACAGGCCCAAGGGATGGAATTTTTTCTTTTATTCCAAATGAGATTGAACAGAAGCTACAGGATTCAGGCAATAAAATTCCAGCAGCTACAATCTCCAGAAGAAAAATATATGATCCTAACAGCTCACAAAACCACAGGAACTGGCACATTGATAGCCTTGGCTTTGGAATTCCCAGCAAAGGAAGGATTAGCCAGGCCAGGGAGAGTGAACTGCCCTTTTTGGTGGCTGAAGGGGATGCACAGAACTTTCCCTGGGCTCATGCAGGAGCCTGCTCCATGCCCAGGGAGAGCAGCTCCCTGTGGGTGACAGCAGGGCACCAGCCAGGTGACCAAGGGACTCCACTCCCCACATGGGTACCAAGTAAAGGCAGAAATCACCCACCACGTTTTCCTTTTTCCTTTCCTGCCTCTTGAAGCTCATCATGAAGTATTTCTGAGCTGTCTGATTGTCACAGAGCAAGACACTGCTGAGAATTGTTGCAAAATAATTTTGGTTTCTGGAATGATCCATAGGATGGACACTACAAAAGCAAGGAGGGGCATTTTGTCAAACATCAGGAACAAAGAAAAGAAAAAGCTGTAATTAAGCAAGAGACAAAGATGGACAAGTGCATGGTGTGAAAAAGAGTATTACAACTTTGAGCTGTAAACTGCATCATCACAAACATCTCTTGGAACAGGAATTACTGAAAAGGCAGGTTTTCCATCACTCTGAAGCTTTTATTAATAGACCTGGACTGTGGCTGCAACAGGGCTTTTACACCCGAATGCTGTGCTTCATGTTTGAGCCTTTAGCCCTCAGCTTCCTGGGTGGTTTGGGGTTTTTTTTAACATTCTCTCCAAATCCACTCATCTTCTTTATCTCTTCTGGCACCAGCCTGCCGAGGAGTCAAGGTGAACTCGGCACTGGTGAGGAATGGGACTGACAGGAGCAAAATCATTCCCTTTCCACGGAGCACCCACACAGCCCAGGTAGGGCTGTCAGGTCCCCTTGTCTCTGTTCCCCTCAAGGGATCTGGGGTTCAGCCACAGCCAGGATCTCACAGCTGCTTTCACATGAACAGACCCCCCCCCATGCTGCAAACTGCTGATCACAAGCCTGTGAGGCAGCTTCCAGAGGATTTGGATACCTTGCCTCAGGTGTTAGCTATGATGATTTAAATAACTCCGTTCCCACCCCTAACCTGCTCACAGCTGTTGGGGATCAATCCATCTATTGGAAACTTCGTCAGAGAGCAGATTTTAGTTTGTCTGTCTCTCCCCTGTAACACAGAGCAAAGTAGCCATAACTATCACGAGCTGTATTTGAAACAAGGTTGTCTTATTTGGTGTTAATTATACTCTTTACCTCAAATCACTGCGTGTGCTGAGCATCCTGCCTTCTGTGCTTGCTGCTTGGGGACACTGAGGTTTAATTAGTGTTTATGCAGCATTTTGTGTGCTTATTACTATTATTATTGTATCACAAGTATTATTATATTTTTGCAATCTAAGACCAGTGTTGTGCTTTTAAAAATGTATTCTGAAATGTCTATGCAGTACCTCAATAATTCATTAGAGAAATAAACTAATGAAGGGCTGGTTAGTCAAATAATCATTAGGTTTGGTTCTGAGCTTTCCTTCCAATGCTCTGACTTCTAAGGGTTTTCTTCTCAGCATGAACTCATTTAAGATTTTAAATGAATTATTTGGTACACTAAAAATTAAACTCCTTATGAGCTTTAGTGCCCTCCCATATTTTGCACAGGCACTGCTAAAATAAATAAGGTACTTCCAAGAGGCAAGTAAACATTCTGCATGAATGAAAGTAGTGGGTTTTTACTCCTGGTTGTTGGAACACAGGCTCCAAAGCTCCAGCTGTGACTCAGCAGGCAGAGGGACAGCCCCAGCAGCACTGGGCCTTGGGAGCTGCTCACTCCCAAGATCCACAGGCAGGATGTAAAATCAAGCAAAAGGGCATTTTGATCCTTTATGTGAACAAAACAATGCAAATTGGTGAGACTAATAAGCCCAGAAACATTACAAGGTGAATGCCTTTTATGTTTGTGAAAATCTTCTATGTTTATTTGCCTAATACAATGGAAATAGAGCTTCAAAGGCTCTTTGATTTAAAAGTGCATTATTGAAGTCAGCCAGCACAATAATAATGGTTAGACCAAATTGTTGCATTATGACCCTAATAGCAGTGTTGTCAGAGCAGAGAATATCTGTACAGCCTCTTGCCTGACTTGGTGGGGCTGTAAAAACAAAAATTAAGCCAAAGGATGAGAGGATGTGGCCAGGATAGGGAAAAAACTAAAATGAAAAGGGTCACAAATAGATCCATACATTCACAGTGCATCCAGAGCTGCCACAGGCTATAAATTTTTATGATGAACCTAAAACTCAGGCTTTATTCTCAGAAAGATTTAAGAAACTTTGGGGGAAAGCCACCACCCATTTTTAGAGCTGCCCCCAAAACACACTAAACCAAGAGATGATTTTCAGACTAATTCAACTGAAGACACCACGCAGAAGGTCAGGGATATCCCAAATCCCACTAATGTGCCCTTAACCCACCAACCCTTCTCCAGGGACACTGAGCCCAGCAGGCTGAGAGCAGCACCAGAGACCCAGCTAAAACTTGTAAGAGCACAGCAATATCTCTGCCCTCTTTCCATCCTCAGCTTCCCACTCCAATACCAATAAATATTCTCCTTCTCTGGAAGAGGCATCAGAAAGTGCCCTGAGCAGAGAGGAAAAGCTGGTGGGGGCTCAGAGAGGATATTGCTGGACAGGAGGGTGTTGGGCAGGTAACCAGTGGGCAGCTGCCCAAGGAGAAGGTGAAAAGCTCTTTATTTTTAAACCTTTCCTATGATCATTCCCCTCTTTTTGAGTGCAGCCTAGCAGAATGTAGAGCAAAGAGAACACGTTGTTGGCAGTCGCAGAGACCAGCATTTTCAGTTCCTGATTTTTGGGAGTTTTTAGCCACACTTTCCCCAAGGGCAGATTGCTTTCCATGCAAATTCTTAGAGATGCTCTTATGCCTAATTATTGAATTTGAGAAGCCTTTCTCATCTTGCAGGGATTGTTTTGTTCTTGCTTGGCTGCTCACATTGTACAGATTAGACAGAACCTGCATTTCTGAGAATATTTTCTTTTTTAACCATTTGTACTTTATAAGATAAATTACACTGACTTTCCTACTCACATTTATTTGAAGTAGCAAAGATAAATGCAAGTGGGACCTGCTGCTAGATTTCCAACAACAGCCTGTAAGAAAACTTCAATATCAAGGGAAATATCTCTAGTTTGATTTGTTTAAGCAAACCAACACAAGGTTTGTGCCTAAAAATCTTGCAAGTGAAACCTGATTAAAAATAATAGTCTCACTCCCAGGCTGGGGGGATAAAAATCAGCAAAGCAAACACAGTGAACCTTGTATTGCTTCTTAAAGAGCAAACCAGTCTGAAAAATAATGCTGCTTTTAACCAGGAGCTTTGGGCTGCTCGCCCAGGTAGAAGAACCCCTTTGTTTGCTGCTTTTCAACTTCCCAACATCCCTTCACATTTGCTCTCTCCATCACCCTCCTGCACTGCCCAGCCCCTCCAGTGGCTCCCAGGGGATTCCAGTGGGCTGGTCAGGACTGTAACTCCATTAATTACCACATATTACAATGCGTTAAAGCCTTAAAACAACCAGAAATGCAACTTTCCCTGCACAGGGGCGGCTGCATCCGTCATCTCTCGCCCTGCTCTGCTCCCACTCCCGGTGCCAGCACCGCTGTCCTACCTCTGCCACCGTAATCAGGGAGCTAAAATTGTTATCAGCTTAGCCCCAGCGATGAAAAGCACAGTCCCAGATCACACTTGCAGTTAGTTAGCATTTAGATAGGCTGGGACGGGGCTCTGTACAATAGGCATCAAAGCTGAACTCTTGGTGCAGCGAGAGGGATTAATTTCTTTAACCAACATGCCTGATCTGGCCTATCTCATTACCCTGCCTTGTCAGTGTCGATGTTAGATTTGATTGAAGATTATACCATTTAGGCCTTTCCCCTGCTTTCCACAGAAATCAGGCCTATTGAATTGCACATTCTTCCATGGGCCCCTGTCAATACTCAGAGGCCTGAGCCTCTAATTCTGCTTCATTTAAACTTCATCAACTTTTCCAATCAAGTGGAAGGATCTGAAATAGGCGCCGTAAGCAGAAAGGGCCTTTTTTCCTTTTGTCAGATAATTTATTCTGTTTTCTCTTTCTCTCCCCCTCGCTTCCCCACCTCTTTCTCTTTTTCTTCTTTTCGCTCCCTTTCCCTGATGCTGAAAATGAGATTACAGTATTTAAATGACTATGATAATCAATCGGGGGACCTTGAGCCGAGATTGAGGTTAATTTTTCTTAGCAGAACAAAGAAGCGTGATGCCATTGGGGATTTGAAGGTGCAATCTGTGTTTCATGCTTGTATTCTTGCCCCCCCCCCCCCGAAACTGCAGTTTTAGGAGTCTTTTCTTGTTACTAACTATGCAGTTGTTGTGATTTTTAAGAGGCAACCCCTAGGAGAGAAGAAATGTAATTTTGGGGCTGATAAATAGCTAACAGCCTTCAATCAACAATTTTAATAGGAAAAAACAATTCACTTGCATGGTGAGACTGCAGATCTAATGAAAGTGTTATCATTACCTTATTTATTTTTAAATATACTTGGAATAATTTTCTGCAGTGCTAGGAATAGTCCTCACAGCCTGCACAGCAGAGTTGTGACTTTTAACTGAATACCCCTTTTACCCAGCCACTCTTCCTACTCAGCAGCTTTCCTGGCTGCTTAGAAAAAAGTTGATGCTTTTGTCATGATTTTGCTAATCAGAAATGGAATCGCTTATGTTCATCTCAGAAGCTGCCTCGAAATGGCTTGTTAAGTCTTTAGATGATGTATTTTTGGTTGTAACACGCCAGCATTCGCTCACCTGGATCATTCCCATTCCCTGCTCTGGAAGAGAGAAAGAGAAAAATATGCATTTCTTTGCTTCCATCCTAGCTGTCTTGTCAGTGCTGTTTTACATGCTGCCACCCAATGTTATCTTTTATTTGTGTCAGGAGAGAGGATTTGACAAGTTCAGTATACAATGTTCATTTGGCAAGGCAAATTTTTCATACCAATTTTGAGTAGAAAATGAAACCATCTTTCAACACAACGAGCAACATCATTTTTGGACAGACTTATTATGAGAAGAAGAATTGCAAAACTTTATTTCCCTGCATGATGCAGAAGAAAAACAAACCAGGAAATGAGACATTTAAACAAAAAAAAATAAATACATATATGAATGTTTGAGGCCATCAGTTTGTTTTAGAAATAAAAAATAACCACCGGCTGCTGTCAGGTAGCTGTGGCCTCCTTTTTGTTAATCAGATGCTGCTGAATTTGGTTGTATCATAATGTAGCTTTGTTTCAAACCTTTTAGGCTGTCAGATAACTGGGGAAGGCAGACCAGACCAACTTTAGAAGTTTGTCAGCATTTGCCAAGCAAAACAGTCCTCAGTCAACAGCATTGGAGGTTTGGGAATGGGCTCAGGGCCTGAGCAAGGAAGGCTCCAGGGACATTTCAAAGGGCTCTGGGTGCTTTGCCTCCACCCAGAATCCCAAATGTAACTTCTGGCAGTACTAAATACTCTGAACAAGCCAATTAATGGAAAAATCTCATTGTAAATTCTGCTGTCCCATGTGTCTCACAGCAGGTTCCCTGGGGATAAGGCTTTGTGTCTGGCAGCCTCCCACCACAATGGGCTTCTGCTCTGTGACCAGGACTTGCTGGTGCCACTGCAAATTGAGGACCCAGGACACTTAAATAAATATTGCCTGAGGAAGGCCATGCATTAAAAAGGGCTGTCAAAGCTTCACTGGGTAACAAATTCATTTTAGCCCCCACGACCCTGCAAGGCTGGGAGGTGCAGCATGAGAGCCTTGTAGGATTGGGCTGAATGTCGTCCATATCCTACAAGTCCACAGGAAACCTCAGCCCCTGGTGGGAATTGATGCTCTTTGGTGCCCCAGCCACGGCCCTCTGAATTTTACCCCCAACAAAAGTAGTAGCAGCCCCAAGATGTTCAGCCCCCAGACTTGGAAGAAGCTGTGTGTGTTTCAGGCAGTGTTTTGCTCTAAGAGTTTTCTGTGTTTAAGCAAATGTTGACTCACCATGGGGAAATTAAAACTCCATTAGACATTGCCACACTGCAGAGCAGACCCCATTACAGCGGTCGAGTTGCAATTAATTGGTTTCCTCAGATATTACTTAATTCTGGGAAGGCACAGAGAGATGGGAAGGACAAGGCTGATCTAAACAATCATTTCCTAAAATAACATAATCTAAATAAACTAATGAAGTGATTACATAGTTATTAATCTAATATGAAGAAGAGTCAGCAGAAAATATTGGGTATATAACAATTTAGAAAGAACAGTAGAATTAATACTGTTCTCGTTAGAATCATCATGAGGCAATCAGCATTTGTGCTTAGAGATGGATGCTGGTTTTGCAGATTAATTATATTTTCTGCTAAAAGCTGCCATTTCAAAGTGTCCCATCTTCTGCTTTTTTTGGTCTGTTGTTCATACTACTCAACTTTTCAACACCCAGATGGAAGGGGCCACTGCCTATGTGGCACTGCAGGTTTGGGGGTTGTTTTTAAAGTAAAGTTAATTTTTAATTAAGAAATGTGAAGTGAAATAACCACAAAAACAGACTCCCTTGTGTACAGATAGAATAATCAGCAATTTGAAAATATTCTGGCCCAGGGAGGGCTCTCCACAGGCAGTCCCTGTGCAGAGAGGCAGTGGGGAGCTGCATGCTTGGGGTGCAGCAGTGCCTTGGGTGCTGTGGGGCTCCCCAGGGCTGGGCAGGGTCCCCCCAGCCTGGGGCCAGTGCAGGGAGCAGATCCAGCCATTCCCATGGAGCAGATCCAGCCATTCCCACAGAGCTCCTCTGTGCAAAGCTCACTCGCTTGCATTAGCAGGGTAGAGAAAGTATTTGGCTTCAGGAGAATAAATAACTAGGCCTTATAAGTCATTAAAAATGTATTACAAGAAAAATACAGTGCAGCTATAAATAGCAAACAAAGCAACTCCTATATAAACTTTTACAATTGCTGCTACTCTGACTATTTTTCACTGTCTGGTTTTAAGTGAGTTTAGCATCTGTGATCTCTGGAGACTGAGATCCCTTGAAGCTGCAGTTCTCCTGACAGTGCTCTGGCCTCTGTAGGGCTCCCCCAGGTTGGATGATGAGCCTTTGGTGACAGGAGCTCAGGACTGGGACGTGCTCAGCCTGGCTGAGCAGAGACAGGAGCAGAGCTTGTGGTCAGTCCCAAACTGGAACTTTGGTGTTCCCCCCCTCCTTTTGTTTTAAGTGGAAATACTTTACATTTGTGACAGTCTGACATGTAGCAGTTACTTCCATAAAAGATATCACCTCTCCCTGTAAACTTCCACAGATACAGATCTTAATACGAAATAAACTCTATATAGCAAGGCATTAATCATTCAGTGATACATCATTACTGTCTCCCTTTTTGTTATTACTTAAAATAGTTCACATAGGTAACATCAAGCACTCAGAGTAATTTTTACACCTTTCTGAAGGAATAGACACGTGTTTTGAAGAATTCAGTATTATCTCTGCATTGTGCTCAGTGCTCTGCTGAAGTCAGGGCGAGGTTGTTTTCAGGGGGAGATGAACTGCACTTTGTGCTTTCACACTTCAGTGTTAAGAGGTTTGTGTCATCTGGTCTGATTTTCTTTTTTTCATGTCAAGCAATAAAATGGAAGAATTTGGTAGTTAATACACCTTAATGCAATGTGGCACCCACAGCAAAGAAGGTACCTCAATCTTCCAGCTGACTTCAGCTGTGTGATGTTCTGACTTTGAAAAATCAAATCCTGGCTGTGGTCCCAACATAGGAACTCCACCACAGAGCGCTCACAGCACCAAAACTCCCACGTGTAGCTAATAGGTTGTTTCAAGGGAAAGACTGAGCTGCCTTGGCTGGACAGTGATGAACAATTAGAGGTTGCAGGACCCAGGTGTACTGAAGAAACCACAGTTTAATATTCAGGTCAGGGAAAGTAGGCCATGTATCTAAATGGTGAATCCTAATAAACCTAATAGAATCCTAATAACCCAAACAGAGCTGTGGAGGAGGACATTTTGTGCAGCTTACATCTTGAGAAATGTGATGTTTTCATGTGTGAGAGATCTTGGGCTGCATCAAATCCCTGATTGCAACGTAGTGACTCCAACTTGTTTGAAAATAAACCTGGGCACTGCAGTGGGGTCACTCACACCTTCATGGGTGTCAGGGAGAGCAAACGAGCTCTTCTGCATGGACATGCACTCTGGACTGCACTCCCAGCTGTGGAAACTGCTGTCTGGAAATGCTGGCCGAGGATTTCTTAACAGAACAGACCCATCAGGCTATTTCTACAAAAACTTTAAATTCAGCAAGTGATAATGGGAAAAAGCAATTTCCTTTCCATGAAGTGTGGGCTCTCGCTTTGTTTTCCTCCTAAACTCTCAAAATCCTCTTTTCTAAACTGCTTCCCCAGCCTCCCCCAGCTGGGGTCTCCTTACTCACCCCCTCCTGAAAGGCTGTCAGCATACCACAGTCCCTTTAATTTTGGAATTTAACGAGTAATTCTAAATTGGGATGCTGGAAAACCTGTGATTGTATCTACCATGTCTATCCTATCAGATGTGGTTCTGTGCTTTCCCTGCCCTGAAAACAAAGGGGAAGAGAGTTGAACACATGGTATCCTCAACTAGAAAGGACTTTGCTGTAAGAGGATATTGAGTTGTTTTGTAAAGCCCAATATTACGCTTGAATTATGCCTGAATAAGGAGAAAGGACATTGTTAAAGAGCCCTAAACATTGACCATAGTGGATCTTCTTTCTTCCAAACCCTTCCGTGCTGTTGTTTTTGGCTGGTAATGATTTGGTATTGTATTTATAAGCCGTCAGGGTAATCCAGAGAGCAGCAGGAGGGGCAGTTGCCTTAAATAAAGGTTTACAATGCTGCTAATTAAAATGATCCTTCCTCTCCCTATGATGACTAATGAGACAGAAAGAAGAACCAGGGAGGGTTAATGAAAATGTTGCCGTGAGATTCCCTATTTTTAATTGGTCTTTGTAATGTTTTAATCTTCTTTATGGTGTGGGGGTGGAAATGGAGAAATCTTCTTTCAACCTTTCTTGAACTGCGTAGCACGTGGCATTTGAAACGTCCAGTTGTAGTTTTGTATTAAGTCTGTAGCCAAAGGTCTGAGACAGACTGTAGCCTTGAGATGGAAGAAGCAATTTCAGACTTAACTGAGGCCAGAAACAAGAAATGTGAAGCTGGTTTTAAGCTCAAGCTTCCAAAGCTCCAAGGGAGCATTCGTACCCTGAGGACTGGGGCTAAGATCTATTGTGAAGGATTGGCATTGATGCTCTATAGTATTTACAGCTTTAGGTCATGATGCTCTGTTAAATGCAATATTTATCCCATGAGCATGTCACAGTTCACCTCAGATGTCAAGAATTCAATTAATATTCTATTTAATAGAACACACCATGACCTAACCTTTTAATACTCTTAGTGCGTCTGAGCCCTCCTTATTAGTGTCACTTTCCAACTTTCCTTCTCAGCTGATGCATCTCCCAACAACTGGGATGGGGAAATTGGGAGCAAGGGGAGAGGGGAAGAGATTTAAATTACTTTTGGACCTCACTGTGAGGATTCAGCAGCTTTATCCCTTGTAAAACCTGGCTCACAGGGGTTTAGCACACCCCACTTTTCCCATTTTTAAGGGTTGACGTTTTGCAAGTTTCAACTTTCAATTTAAACCCACAAAAGGCACCACCAAATTTTTCATGGTTTGAGCTGATCCAGTTTCGAACAGCATTGCCCCTGCCTCACATCACATTATTGAGCTTGGGGTCAGGGGAAACCATTCGTGTGAGCAACACCTGCAGGATTCAATCTTTGGTTTGAAATTTTGTCTGTGCGCTGTGGGGGTGGGTTATAAATACCCAGGGGTTGAGAGAGCAGCCCTGCAGAAATTTCCCTGCATTGCATCTGGAAACTGTCTCAGGAAGTGAGATCCCTTGAATGTACCATGATTTTACAGATCAGAATAGAAAATTGGAGGGCTCCTTCAATGAGCAAACAGGGCAGCCCAGTTCCAATGTTTGTGGTGGAAATCAGAGCCTCAGAACCAGGTTTTGCAATCCTTGTGTCACCGCTAACGAGCGACCAGCAGAAAGCCATAAAACCCAGTAAATTGTGTGTTTCAGATCATATGAATTAGAAGACAGGCTTAGTTATCTGATGGGGTTTATAGCAAGCTTTTTTAAAGAATATAATTAATTTTAAAAACTCCTAATTGGGATCTGCTTCAGACTGATACTTTTTCTATGCAAGACCTGTGTCATTAGAAATATAAAGAGCTTGAAAGCAAATAAGTGTTTTAAATTACTCTGTGTCGTGTAGCCTTTCCATTTTGAGAAGAATTAAACAGCAAAGTGTTTTTGAAGGCAGCATTTCCCTGCCTCGAGGCAGACGGGCAGGATGGGGTTAGCACAGAGAACACCTGCCTGCAGCTGGGAGGGGGCCACGCTATTACCACCCCTGTGATTTCAGCAAGATTTGTTGGGAGGATCAACCAATAAATACAGAGCCTGTACTGCAGCTCCTTAGAGTGGTAGGAAGAACAGACATTGTGCCAGATATTTTCATGCAACTATATTCATTATTTATGCAGAAGAAGAGATATTTCAGGAAAACAGAGCTGAACCATGAGTGACAAGGTATCTTTCCGGAGCGTAAGGTGCAGGAAAATTGCACTGAGGTTGACAGCTTTTTAATGTAGAGTCTCTATTTCACTGAATTACTGCATGTTGGCATTTCAAAAGTACGAGATGACCTATTTATTAGCTGTGAATCAAACAGAAATTACATGCTAGAAAATAAAAAAGTTGTATGTTTCTTCCAGCTGGTAAGATGCTTATCCCACAGAAATAATACACACAGAAAGGAAAACCTGGAAACAAAGGATCATCAATCACAAGGCACTAAATTTAATGTTGTAGGACCTATATTTGTCATATAGTATTGCAATCATATGTGCTTGTTCCCTTACATGTGATGTAATATTAAATGTATGTGTGTCATAATACTTTAAAATTTCACTATCCTTGCTCTGCTTAGGCTCCTATCACGCTCTCCCCTTTTGGAGAGAGAATAGTGGCTTGGAAACTTGGCTTTAATAGTAACATGCTTGTAAATGGGCAGTGCCAAAACCTCAGGAGGAAGGTAACCAGCTACCAAACTAAATGCTAGAAACTACCAGGCCATGCAGATGGAGCATGTCCCTGTGGAAAAGGCAAAAGTGGGAGGAAAAACTGCCAAAAGAGCCCAAGTGGTATCCCTGGACTTTGCCAGAGGCAGATACCACATCTGAAGGAAATACCAACAGTATGTCATTTAAGGAGTGGAAATTCAGCTTTCCCTGTGAAGTTTGGTACCTTGGATCTGAACAAAGGGCCAGAAAGAAAAAGCTAAAATTGTTGGATTTGGCAACTGACATTCAAATGAAGGTGGAACAAACTCCTACCTTCTCTTCCCTCACGATCTTACATAGACAAATAGATAAGTTACAGGAGCAAAAATGTCCAAGCCCAAACCTGGAGCAATGTCAAAAGTAGCTTTATGAGTGTATTTCATGTACCTTTGAGCTCAGAAAGGAAAGAATTTTATATATTTCCATTTTTCACTCCAAGTATCACCATCAATATGAAGAGTAAACACTACTTTGCAAAGTCCAAATGAACTTGTATCACACATGTAATGTTTTTATTAAAAAAAAAAAAAAAAAAGTGAAAACCACAAATTGGCTGTGTAGAAAGAAGGTTGCTGCCAGGTTTATCCTCAGACCTGGCAGTTTTGTACCGAAACTCATTCTGGAGCAGCAGCTTCCAAAACCAGGGCTCTATTACACCCCAGTGACTATGGCCAAGAGCACCAAACTCATCCTGACTTTGCAATAACCATGTCCTGAAGAGTGCAATTGAGCAATAACCTCCCAAAACAATTATAATTTCTGCTAATCCATCCATGTGGCAGGAAGAGGGTGGACAGCATTAAAAACTGCTCCTGCAGCTGCCTGCCCCAGAAAGAAATGAAGAGAAGGAAAAATAGTACAAAAATTCCTGTTGATATATCAGCAACCCATTAGCAGAGGCACATGGTGAACTTGATAAAGGCACCTTTGGCTCTGCCATTTTGCCCTTCTGGGAATGTCAAACAATCTTTCACCAACCTTAAAGTCAAATCAGCTCTGCAATTGATAAGCACCACTTGGATATATCCGTTTTTACATATCTATTCTATCAATGTAATTTCCAGACTTACCAATACGGTGTCTGCTTCCTCACAATAGCTGGATAAAGCATATTTTTAAATACATGCTGATCCAGGTACATTTGCAGTAGAAGCAGGGCTGTGATTTTAGCTTTGCACATTCATTCAAGTGAACACATAGGATCTTGGGGAAAAAAAAAAAAATCTATACATTAGAAACATTTAATTGACCACTTGATGTTATCCCAGTCCCTCTGTGTTGAATCCTGAATGGTAAAACTTAACACGACTCTTTTTTGCTTGAATTATCCTCCTGCTCTTGCATATATACAAGCTACGTGCTCTAATGCAAGACTCATACATTTGTCTTAGTAATTTATCTCATTTCCTTTGGAATGGTGTCCCTCAGTGGCTCAGAGAAAGTGGAGCGGTTGTTTTAATAGATTTGAGTTTTATCTGCCTCTCTATTTGCAGCAGGGCATAATAATAATAAATTATGATACTAATAAGTAGGTTGTGCAGAATGGACTACAGTGGTACCACTTCCCTCCCCCTCCAAAAAAGTAATTTATGGGTACATTCTTGTGACTTTAGGGGTGTAATAAATTATCAGGGTTCGTTTTTCCATCCAATTTGAGGCAGTGCAGCTGTGTTTTGCAAGCAATAAACTCTCTTGTTGTATTTCTTAGCTAAGCACTGAAAAACACAGTGTGATTTTTTTTCCCTCCCTTCCCAATTATTGTTGCAACGCCTGGTAGCTTCTCTGTAGTTAAGGGTTTGCCAGTGCTTCTATTATAAACCTCAATTTTCAGGGGCCTATAACTTTGCTCTTTTAAATCATAGAGGGCTAGAACTTGGTGTACATCTCTGTCAATCTGGATGCTTTTTTCTCACTGAGAAAAAGGCACATTTTTTAAGGAGTCCAGACCTCAAAATCTTTTGAGTCATGTGTGGAAGTCAGAGACACATGGATGGGAGTAGCTGGTAATGCCTAGATACCTTTTCAGCTCCTGAAAAGCCTAGGATCCCTCTTATTTTGGACACATCCTGGTGCGGTATTTGGATCCTAATTACATTTCTGACAATGTACAAGAAGGGTAGCACCACGTGCCACTTTCCTGCTGGAGGTTTGGGGATCAAGGACGAGTCAGCCAGTTGCAGGAGCTGCCTCCTTAAAGGTGATGCCCCGCTGTTGAGTGCTGGCCCAGGGTTCAGTGTGCTGAAAATACGGATGGCGTAAAGGAAACTGCAGCAATTCACCCTTCCCAAGCAGCCTCGTGCAGCCTCAGCCAACTGTATCGACCAAAATATTGTCAGAGGGTCTCTGGATTCAAGGAGAGGTTAAGAGTCTGCGTGGGCCTGGTTCCCATTCCCATTCCTGCCCTCTTTGCATTCAGCCTGACAGGACCAGGATCAAAGAAGGAAGGCAGAAAATGAGAATATACAACAGCAACACCAGAACTGCACAATCTCTGCAGCAGCCTTGGAGACCCGAGGCTGGGAAGAACAGTGTGTGTCCAGCTCTGCCAGGGTATGGTGCATTCCTTCCCCCTCTGCAGAATCCTACTGCATGGGGAAAATACCCACCTGATTTTCTGCTACTGCTTTGTCCAGGTGCAGTCATGCCCTGCATGCCCTGCACGGCCTCTGCTTTGCAATAGGAGGCCAAATACCTTCTAACACAAGGGAGTAAAAATGATTTTGGGTTTCCAGGGTGCTCTTAGGGGGGGCATTGTGGCAGGGAAGGAGCAGCTCCGAGCCCCTTTGTGCAGACTGCTCTTCCAGCTGCTCATCTCAGGCTGCACAGCTCTGCCAGACTAATGCTGCTGCTAAAGCTGCCTTCTACGTGATCAGCAATTAAGCTGTGAAGTCAGCCCCTTAATATTATGTTAACATAGTTCAGTATATTAAATGTAAAACAAGTCATAATTTTTAAAGGTACCTCGGCTTACTGAGTTTAAATGAAGACAGCAGTAGGACTATCACAGCCATATGCAAATCACCTGCATTTTAAAGCTAACAATAGATTTTGCTTTATTGTTTTGGCATTTAACGAGTGGGAAAATAATAAATTAAGCCACATGGGGAATCCCTGGTGCTTTTACAAACTGAAGCAGTGCCCATTTGGAGAGAGAACATTCCCCATTTTTCTCCCTAGCTGCATTTCTCTTAACCCACCACCTTATTAAAGCTTATAGGGCAAAATTCTCTTCTCATATTCCTCTGGCAGCTCTTAGTCCACATTCAGCTCTCCCTACCTTCCCAGCTGTCTTTCATCTTGCCAGCTCTCTCTGCAGACAGGAAACACAAGAAGAGTAAAGACTGGCTGGGCCATAGGGAGTCAGAAGAAAGATGTTGTCATAGTTTTAGGAGGGTTACAATAGCTATTAGAGCATGGATGCTTTTTCTACCTGTTGTAATAGGGGATGCAGCTACCAGTGCAAGGTCCATGGGAGAGGCAGCTGCATCAGGCTCTGGTCAGCAGCATAATGGATCCATGCAGGATCCCAAATAGGGCCTCTGCAGCCGCCTGGTGTGACACCACCGTGGTTCTGTGGTGCTGTGTTTCCTTGGGGCTGCACAGCCAAAGGAAGGAAGGGGTTGAATGTTTTAGCAAGATGACCTCTCTTGTTTGAAGCATTTTAAACATGTTTTTAGACTGTGTTGCACAGGGAATGAGCAAAAAAATTAAATAAAAAAAAATTAATTGTGTTTTCATTTTAACTCACCCAGCTCTTACTGATCAAAGCCCTGAGCCAAAAGTCAGGCTCAGCAATGAGCGTCACAGAATTACAGAACATCTCAGGGTGGAAGAGACGCATAAGACTGATTGAATGGACAGGTGTTGATCTTGCAAGTGGCAATGTTTAGCTCTCTTCTTATCAACAGTCAGACATGCAGCTGAAAGCAGATCACATCATGGATGTTTGCTCCTGGATGCCATCCTGGATGTGTCTTCTCCAGGCCATGTTTTCACAAAGGAAAACACACCACTTGATTGCCCCACAGCTCCTCTGTGTGAACAAGCACAGCCCTTCCTTGTACGGAGCAGGGACATTCAACGCGTGCTGGTTCCTTGTATTATCTGTGAGAAATATCAATTATGCACATCCATGAATATCCCCTGCACCTGCATTCCCCCAGGAACCCTTTTACCAACTCCAAAGGATGGAGTAGAATCAGGAACCAAGGCAAACCAGGTAGGCTGAAGTGAACACAGCACTGCGGCATGAACTGGCAACAGAAAATTGCAGAGTGAAAACTTAAAGAACAGGAACATAGAAAAATACTTTGAATGGAAACCTACAAATCTCAGACAAGTTTGGGATGTGCCTGGGGATAATTCTTCAGCTTCCCTCTCATGGCTCTGTACAGTCTCCTAGAAAAGCCCCTGTGGTCTTGCCACACATGTCTGTTTTATGTCAAATCTGCTGTTTGTCCTACTCAGTGCATTTCGTCAGTGGTGTGTAATGTTTGCTCTTACATCCACTCGACATGGGGAGATTGTAGGTAGAAAGTTTGTGCAGCCCTGTGAATATATGAAGCACTGCACAAGGATTATGGTTATTTTCATAATAATTCTCCACCCCTGCCTACATTTGAAGTCAGGGATGTCTGGTGCTGAACCAGACAAGCAGAACACACACAAAAGCCCAATTAGCTCCGTATCACCAAAGCTCTTACAAACACTAATGCATTAATCATTGTAGAACTAAGAGATGAGCATTGGTCTGTACTCCTGGCTCAGTTCAGTCAGGTTTTAACTTGACTGATGCTGAGGGTTACATGATGAATCTTGTCCATTCATCTCCACTGTGCAGGAGAGGAAGCAGAAACAAAGGCAGAGCACCTCACTGGCCACTCTGACCTCAGTCTGTGATGTCCCTTTGTAAAAACTGACCAAGTCTTAGCTCAGGAATGAGCACGTCCTAGGCTCAGGTCCAGAGGAGCATCAATCCTCTGTGCAACGCTTTCTGTTACCCTGTTAGAAAATCTGGATGTTGCTTAAAAACATGGAAAGTCTAAGTATGACATGAGAATAGACAGGGAAAGGCTAAACAGCAAAGTAAGTGTTTGGTTCTGTAAGAGATGCACAAACACACAAAAACAAGCTGGCTCTAGGAAGAGCTTTTCAGATTACTTGAACATCTCTTTAAAAAATGGATTAAAATACAGATTCCCTCTATTATTTTTCAATAATAGAAGTGCAGCACAGAACAACTCACTAGTGCCACAAACTACTTTTTCATTTCTGTTTTTGTTTCATGCTTCAATATCTTCTTCCAGCTGCTCATGTCTCCTTTTCCTTCTCCTCACTTTGATCTATTAGTTTTCCCCAGAAATGGGGTTTATAAATCATTGTAATGCAGCCCTGGGAAAGACGGTGCTTAGTGCAGGGAGAAATACATTGCAGCTAACAGCCACGGCAGGGAGGAAAACTCTCACCTCGGAGAGGGGCTCTGGCGACAGGTTACGGATGGCGCTGGGTTATTTTATGGCTGCATTCCTGCCATCAGGGGCAGGGCCACAGGGAGCACTCCCTGCACCCCTCCACAATATTTCAAGCTTCCTTCTGCAGGCAAAAACAAACCGCCCAGGGGCTCGCAAGGGAAAGGAAGAGAGGAAAAAATTGCTAAAAGAAGGGGAGGGAAGGCAGGGCAGGTGGAGATGGATCGCTGGGTTCCTGCTTTTGCACCATTGCATCTTTTTTTAAAAAAAAAAGAGATGTTTGTGTCTCTTGCACCCTGAAAAGATGCTAATTTCTTGCAGGTCCCATTCATTGGCAGCAGTGGCAGGATCCAGCTCGCCCAGGAACATTTCCACCCCTTTGTGCTAGGGCTTTTGTGTTCCCACTTTGTACTTGGGAAACTTCGTTGCTGGAGGACCCCAGGACAAGGCTGACCCCAGTGTTGCTGCTTGGTGAAGCTGAGAGGTCCCACAGGAGCCCCCCCTCCAGTGCTGCCCCACTTTGATCCCCATGAGTGCAAATGCAGATGCTGTTTTTGTTGTTCAGGTCTTTTTGTATTTGAAACCTAAGGATTGAGCTTCTCTCTCCAGTCAGGATTTTGGAAGTTGGCTACAGTTATTAAAAAAATCATCTAGAAAATGAAGTGCAAGGCTGGGTACCAGGTCACTGGGTGATCTCCAAACAGCCTTTCCAGGCCGAATTGGCGGAAGGGCTGTTTTAGTGCTTGTGGCACAACACTGTGGCCAACCTGGCTGAAGGTCTGAGCATCTTCCCAGCAAGGGGAGATGCCCTGATCTTACTCCCTCCTGGGAGTAAAGGTTAGTTCTAAATGCAGAAAACCCAACATCATCATACAGCCAGAGAGACAAACCTTCATCTGCAGAGATTTATGTACTTATCTCTTGCCCAGGAGTGCAGCTTGGATTAGGGGAACCCACTGACAGCCCTACTTAATTAGGGAGGAAATCATCATAACCTCCTAAGAGCAGCACAATCACATGCAAGCTACAGGCACTTTGAACCACTTGCTGTGTTTTTAGGATCACCAGCTCCTAATAAGACCACCCCAGGCAGACAGACCATCCTTTAGTTCCGAAAGCACACAAAAGAGACACCATGCTGGAATCTTACCTCTATCTTTAACAAAGCATTACCCCCTCCTCACCCTCTTCCCCATAATTGCCTTGTTATTGTCATTGGCGCCATTGTTCATTGGCTCGGCCCTAGAGAGGCCCGAGGGAGCAGTTCTGCCTTAGCTAAACCAATATCTCCTGCAATAACCCCCTGCAGTTTCCCCTTTGCTATCCTATGTTGAATAAATCCTCCATCTCTGTTTGCTGAATGATTATAAAGATATGATTGAAGTTTCAGATTTATGGTTTCCTTCGAATCGAGGAGCAACTCCAATAATGCCAGAGCCTGTTTGCTGACTGTTTTCTGACAGGATATACAGAAAGGGAGATTTGTAAGAGCAAAAACAGGAATGCAGCGATTAGAGGGAGGTATTTTCTACACATGCAGTGCACACATATGCAGTTATGTAGAGGGGTTGGATTCACACACACACTTCCAGAGCATCCTCTGTCCAAGGATCTTGCTGTGGTTCCCAAGCACCCTGCCAGGCAGGGTGTGCACACAGTATTTCACTCTAACAGCAAATCTGTCTCGAGCAGCCACACAAGGGACCCACAAGAATTGGTTGCTGGGTAAAGGAGGATCCTTACTAAAGATCTCGCTCAGCTGTGCTGAAAACTGAAGTGGTTGCTGAAGGCTGGCAAAGGGCTCTGTGTTAAGGTGGTCCTTACTGTCAGCCTCAGGCTCCATGTGCCACGAGCTCCCTCTGAACTGTGCTAATGCAATCCTCCAGATGCCCGGGATGCTCTTTGGGGAGTGCAGAGAAACCCTCTGGCTCCTATGGGAGAACATCCCAGATGTTTCCTCTGATCAAAGCACCGACACCCAAAAAAAAAACCCACCAAAGGGGCACTGCACTTACAGGGAAAAGCAACTGCCTGCTGAAGACACCCAGCCTTGCGCCTCCCTGCTGAGGCAACAGCCTCCCAGGGAATCTGGTGCGGGATTGTGACCTTCAAGTTGGGATAATTATCACCTTCCCCAGTGCTTGTCCTGGCCTGGGTGTCAAACCCCTCCTCTCCCCTCAGCCCATCCCAGCAGCATTTAGTGAGCCATCTCCATTATACAGCGGGATCCCGGGAATTGCACAGCATGGGGCACATTGCTATTCACATTCAGGTCAATATTAGTTTTTTAATGAATAAACCACCACAAAGCTGCAGTGAAAACAAAGTTTGTGACTTTGGTGTCAAAAATCTGAACAGAGAATCCAAAACGCATTCCCTCAGCCTTGCGGCCGCAGCTCATTTGCTTTTCCCTGATTCACAGCCATTTATGCTCATCCTCACTTCAACAAAAACCTATAAAACTCTTACAGCGTGATGCAGTCCTAAATTAAATGCACTTTAACATTGCTATATAACAAGGGAGTCTTTGCTCTTTTAAATTAATGCATGCAGCTGAGAAGGGGACCTTTGCTGGAAAATTTATTCTGCTTTATTTGGAGAAAACCCCACCTCGATCCACCTTCTCTGAGAGCAAAGATGATTTTGTGTGTTATAATGAGGAATTTGTAATAACGAGAGTGTTGCGTGTTGGAGTAACTACGAAGCCAACAACAGAAGACTTCTGAGAGCAGCAGTGTTTGTGTGATGTATGGTAATATTTTTCCTCAGTGCATTACAAAAGAAAAAAGCAAGATAAAAATATCTTCCATTTTCTCCCTAATTTGTAGTTTTCTGGTGTTAGCAAGGCTTATAAGACACATGCTCCCAATTAGCTGCTCCTCTTAATTTAAATGCTTCATAAATTATCTCCTGCGCTTGTGGATTATCACTTCATAATGCGAGTTAGCATTTAAATAAATAGCTGCGATGTAGGAAATTAGAGAGGTTTACAGTCTGAGGCAGCAGCATAATGAAGGAAAATACCACAGCAGCTGAACAGGGGTTGGGAGAGATGTGATGAGGCAGAGATTTTTTTTTTTCCCCTTTACCTTTTAGCAACCAAATTTGGACTGCAGCAGGGAAAATATGGGTCAGAACTCCAGCAGAGCAGGAGCCTTTTGTAATGGCTGAACACGAAGGGAACATGGAGAATTCTTAAGCACATAAAAACGTCTGATTTAGCAAATATGATGCAATTAGGAAGTGACTTTTTCGAGCCAACTCTTGGTTGCCTCAGAAGGTCGCCCCTTTGAAAGCAATTGGGCTGCTCAGGTATGTCATACCTGAGCAGTATCCAACCCCTTCTGTTCTATCCTTTCAAAAAAAATATGGGACTGGAGAGAAAAACAGCAAAACAAAGCAGAGCTGGAATTGTATTGAGAAAATTTGGTGTGGAAAGCAATGAGGGAGTCAAATGTAGAATTATGGGGAATTTTCGAAAAATATATAGAGAGAGAGAAGAAAGCAAGCATTAATTTGTAAGCCACAAAACTTCTGCCATGTTTTTAGCACCATTATTAAGATCAACCTGTAGGCAATGAGAGTTTTTAAGCCTTGGCAGCAACTTCCCAATGCTATTTCAGCCCAGTTTCACACTAATTGTCATAAATGTAGAAAATTAGGAAGACAGGGCAGGGAAAAACCTCATGACAGCTCCTTGGAGGATTAAGGCTGTCTCCAGTGCTCGCTGTTCTTGCCTTTGGTGTCACTGCTGCTTTTTCTGCCACAGGAGAAAACTCTGGGCAAGATCCTGCCAGGAGTCAACCCCGTTTGACTGCCACTGAGCTCTTCAGGAGCTGAAAACAGGCACCAGTGGGCTCAGGACCCTTTGGTGTTTATCTTGCAGAGCACCCAAGGTTGAGCACTACAGCTCTGGGAAGTTCAGCTATCACAGCTCTCTGCTTGTTCACACACACAGAATGTCAAAATCATATCCATATCATGGATATTTTTTTCAAAAACACTGGAAAATCATAGAAGCCTTGACAGCCTTGACCAAAGTCCAGCCTTAGGCAGGAGTAAAGTTATTAGTTACCTTATTTCCTGGGAAAGTCTGACACATTAGGATTTCACAGGAGCTGGCTGTAAGTGTAATGGGCAGGGTGTGATTTTGCTCCCTGGGTTTTGCCGTTAAATTTCAGCAGGGTGAATACATTTTGCTGTAGGACACAGCAAATGATTTGGGCAGGTTCTTGCATCAGCACAAGGCCCTCGGTGCTTAATGGGAGTTGTGCCCAACTGACAGCAGGATTTGAGTGTTCGTTGTATTTAATATTCTTCAAGAGCGGGGGTCAAATTGTCTCATCATTTACATCCCTACAAGCCTGCTGATCCCAGGGGAACTGCACTTCCTCTGAACTCCACAGGAGTGAACATGGGCAACTGGACTGAAATCTGCTGGAAGGAGATTTCTGCCCGGACCCCTCAGGATTCAGGTGGAGTCTGCAGCTGCTGCTTCAAGACACAGTTCACCCTGCAGAGAGTTCAAGTCAGCACAGCAGGATCCTTGTTTCATCCTATAATTTTCTATTCCGACACGTAGCGTTTAGAAAGTGAAAAAGGGACTGATTCCACTCCAACCAACATCTGAAAGTTTATAGCTCTTCATCTCTCCAAGTTTCCAGGTGCTAAAAGAAAGGCTCTGGGGGCCAAACTGTACCTGTGCTCAGCCCTGAAGTGGCTCTGTCCTCTGGGGCATATTTGCAGCTCTGTTATCACTTTGTCTTCTGAACCAGGCAGGAATGGCCACAGGTGCTCCTGGCTTATTCTGTGCCTGAGCCTGATAAGCCTCGATTTCTCTGGACTACGAGCACACAGAAACCAGCTCTTCTGTCCCAGCTGCAAGGGCTCTTCAGGTCTAAGAAAAACCTGGCAGAAGTCCTGATTTCTGAATGCAGGAGACAGGACTGGAAGCCCCAGGATGGGATTCCTTCAGGGAGATGGTGCCACTCTTTTACAGAATCCCCTTTTCTTCTTAAAGGGCATTTTAAATAATAAAATCGGAAGCTGCTGCATATCTTTCCAACTGATCTACTAATCATATTTCTTCAAATTTTATATCCCTGACCCTTGTAAAGGGATTGCAAGGAAGGCATTTTTTAAGCTGCATTTTAATAAGTCAATATGAAAGCTCAAAATTATTTAAAGCTTCTTAAATAGGATTATATTTGATTTCTTGTGGGAATAGTGAGGGATAGTCTAGTAAAGACGTTCTGTCCTGCTGAGGTTTTATTACATTAAAGAAACAGCATCCTTTTTTAAGAGCAAAAACTTTATCTATTCTCTAATGAAAATGGAGATTATTCTGCACATGAGGTGACTGAAGTTGGTAAGTTCCTGCATCTTTGATCAGAGATTAGAGTTTCTCCTTGAGTGAAAGCCAAGAGATTCCTGAACCAGAGGTTTGCCTGAATTTAACAAGTTGTCTCCTTATCTAAAATATTTGAATTTTCTTCTAGGAGGTACCACAAGTGTATTGACTTCAGACAAATTCTGCTGTGAAATAACAGGTAGCTCTCAAGGCGGCCACTATCTCATTTGCAGCCAGGAATTTAATTTGGCCTAAGAATCAGAGGTTCAGTGTTGCTGGGGAACTATTTTACTATATAGGAAATGTCATATCTAGTCTGCTTGGAAGGGCCCACAGTCAAATTCTCACTTGAATTCAACTCCTTTAATGTCAGTGTGACTTATTGAAGGCTATACTGGCAGCACTTAGCTTAGTGTGTCCTACTGCACCCAAATAAAAGCAGGGGAGTTAAATAGAAAACTACCTGTACGAAGCTGAAGCAGCAGCAGGGAGTTACATGGTGCAAGCAGCAGCTTCACTGAGCTGAGTTGCTCTGAACATAATCTGGGCCAACATCTGGCCTTGAGAACATAAAGGGATTTTTCTTGAAGTAGCAGATGGGGAGGTTCAAAGAACAGATATTAAGGATGAAACACAAAGAAAAGGTCGTAACTGCTGAAAGGGGACAGAACCTTTTAAAAAAAAGAAAAACTAAACCTAAAAACAAAGCCATTGTCCATTCTCCTTAACATTTAGAGAATGTTCTCTCATTCTGAAATAGCCCACACCCTTCTCTCAGCTGAACCTCATTGCCCTCACTGAAGCCAGTCATGGAGCAACAGCATTCCCTGGCAGAATTTGACTTCAGGGTTTGCAGCACAGCAGGTATCCCCAAGGCCGTGGTTCTCTGGGAAATGACAACCCCACTACACCCTTTCCATCTCCTCTCTGGATGCCCCACTTTTCTCTGGGAAGTCAACTGCAAAGATGGTAAAATTGCTTTTTTTGCCAAGGTGCTATGCACTATTCTGCCCACGTTATACGCCGAGCTTCCAAAGCTGCTGCCACATCCAAGACAGAACTCTGATGTTCCCACCCTATCTGTCCATCCATGCCTCCTTTTTCCCACTGATGTTGCCTGTAGGGAGAGCAAGGACACAGAGATGTCCTTCTCCATCCAGCTGCTCCAGGACCCCCCCATGCTGTCCCAAACCTCCCTGCCATTGTCCCTACATATCCTCAAATCTGTCCCAGGCTCGTTCTGTCTCTTAGAGGTGAATGGTGGTTGTAGCTCAAGAAAAATCAGGCACAGGTAAGACCTCACTCAGCAGTAGCTGTAACCTGCACATTCATTTAGCCTGAATAACCCATCCCTGCTGCCAAGGGCTTTGTCTTCTGACTACAGACCACATTTCTTCCTCAGGACTGAGAACAGGCAGGGGCTGATGTGAACTTCACAAGCTGTGACACCCTCTACAGAAACACGTGTGCTTCTTTGACCTTCAGCGCTGGCACAAAAGCCTTACACAGACACAAATTTATCTTAGAGTCAGGTGCAGGTTTAATAGAGCAGGAGAAGATCGTTTTCAATATTTCCATCTCAATTACAGTCAAACACCTCGGTGAGTCTCAGCCTTTGGGGCTGTACCTGGGCTGGCTGCTCCCAGCGTGGAGACTGTCGGCAGAATCAGCAGAAATAGCACAACTGGGCAAGGTGTTGGTGATTTATCAATGCTGAAGTAATTCATCCTGACACGGAGGCACCGAGGAGGAGCTCAGGGTCCAGCAGGTGCCCCCGAAGACCTGAGAGTTACACGGTGCCACACATCGACAGTGGCAGACCTGGGATCTGACTCCTTAGCAAAAAACATCTTTTTTTTTTTTTTTTTCTAAAACCATTTTCAAACAGCAGGAAGAAGCAGCCTTGTTACAGAGAAAGGCAGTTTTAACAGTTGCAATGCCCTACTGCTAAAATTGTCCCTCCAACGGCACATTATCTACTAACTCTATAAAGAGGGACTAATGTTCAGCATCCCACAATTTTGGGGCAAACAGGATTTTTCAATGGAAAACCAGAAGGTGAATACACCCACGAAGACAAATGCGAGTATTGTGTACGCAAATACTTTCATATATGCCTGGCTCTTTAAAACCAAAATGATAGAGTTCATTTGCATTTAGATCTCTTTGGCTCCCTCTTTTCATCTAAAGACAAATCCTCACAAAGGCTGCTTAATTAGACCAAATTAGATTTCCACCTAGTGGCTTGTCATTCATTAGAAAACGCTGTTCTTTTTTTCAGTTTTGGTAATTATAAGCTGGTCTCGCAGTGTTCACTTCAGGCTCAAAGTCTGACTTGCATTCATGATTTTGTGCAGATGAGAGGAAAATTATTCAGTCGCATCAAGTCTGCCCATTTTACAAGTTGGATAAAGATCATCGCTGGAGTCTTTTATGTAATGGGGTATACTCTTTCTTAAGTCTTTAATGATTAATTGTAATAGCATATCTCATGGCAATTTTCAAGACTAAAAGCTAAGTGCAAACAGTTGGAATGCGCAGTGACTGTATCAGACAGCGGGTGCTTCCCTAGACTGGGGTTTCTGTGTTGGGCACTGTGTGTGGCCCTTGCTTGTTGGTGTTACCGCCCTGTTGGGAGCAAGAAAATGGGAAGGGGCTGGTGCCAGGGGTTGGGTAGGGAGAACCTGGGCTGGAAGTGCCGCCTGCCTTCTCTCATTGCCCTCTCTAAGCCAGCGAGGGGACGCCTCTGCTGCCGGCGTTACACAAAATGCGGGTTCTAGAGGGGAAAATTGTTCAAATCCACACTTGACACTCAAAGGTTGGTGTCTAATAAGGCTGCAGCTCCCAGTGCAGGTCAGTTGGGAGCACAGGTTAGTGGAGACTGCACTTGTAGATGTACTCTGGTTTAGCAGTGTGGCTGCCCTGTCTGGAGTATTTGTAATGAAAAGAGTTAAACTCACAGCCAGATCCTTGAGCTTTGCCGTTCCTGACTCCAAGGGCAGCAGTTTGCCCAACCATCACCCTTTTCTCTGGAAAGACTCTTCCACTGCTATAGAACACTAGGATAATTTGGTCTCCCACTCTTCTCTCCTCAGTCCAAACTCGGTTCTCTTTGCTGTCCTGCATGGGCACACTGATTCCCTGCCTCAGTTTCCCCTCTATTACAGAGGATTAAAGCTCAGTGGCATGATTTGAAGCTGAATAAATCAGGGACAGATTTTGTGATGGTCCATCAAGCAAAACTTCCTTTGGCTTTGACCTTTAATGCTTATGAAAAGCTTCGAAGACAACTGCCAACTTATTATTAATAATCTTCTTGGGAGTGGAAGTTACAAGCAGTTGGCACCAGGCAGCCCAGCAGCCACCAGCCCCTGCTAGGATTTCTTCTGCACTAACAAACCCAGATTTCTCAGGTGTGTTTTTTATAACAACATTCTTGTTCTCCCTTTTTTTTTTTGTGAGAAAAGGAAAGTAAGTTTTTCCTTACACCTTTAAAAAAAAAGAAATCTCATCAAATTTGCCTTTCTCAAAACACTGAACATTCCCTTTCTCATCTACCTAAACCTGATGTTGAGTTACTGTCCCCCAGAGGCTTTCAGTAGCTCAGTTCTGATGTATCCCTGCACTTTGTAGCTCACTGCCTTCTTAGAGTGTAATCAAACATCAAGCTAAGTAGCAAATAAATCTCCCGATCTCATAAGCTGCACAGCAAGATCATGTAAATGCAAATGAAGGGCTTGATTTCAAGCTGTCGCGGGGGGAAGGAGGGAAAAATGCTGGGCCTTGTCATTGCAATCACTTCACTCTGCAAGTGCAGTAAATCTGCAATAATAATAGTAATGGCAGCGTGACGGGAGGCTTTACTGTACAAGGGGGTGTAATGAAAAGGGGAACAGAAGGTAGCAAGGAGGCAGGGCCTGGCAGGCTGAAAATGCACCGGCACAGAGTTTGCAGGTGTACACAGGGCAGATCCAGAGAGGAGGGGACGGGCAGCCCCGGCTGAGTCGGAGCAGAGAGGATTCAGGGATTTGCCCAGCATCCCCTCCTAGGGAAAGGCTGCAGAGACAGGGATTAAAAATCCACATCTCAGTCTCTTTCTGTACCTCTCTGCGTGGACACGTCTCCTGCCTCTCTGAGTCATCTTTAGCAAATTGATGCAATGTGTGTTGCTGGGCCATGAACACCAGGGGATGGAACACAAATAAGTCTTGTAACAAAACCTGGAATCCTTAAAGGTTTTGCACTCCCTTAAACCTTTGCAACGCCCCCACTTCTAGAAACAGACACCTTTCAGAGCCTTCCTCTTCCTTTGCAGCAAACATTTTCCAACACTCAAACGCAAATCCAGGGCTCAAGCTCAGGGCTGCACAGATCAGAAACTACCTGGCAAAGGCTGGGGATAACTCAATACACCCAACAGCACTCACTTTTCAGCCAACCAAGGTACCCCCACTGATCAAACACCCCCAACACTGCCACTCTGAGCATGGCACCCTCCAAACCCCACCCAGACACACCTGGTTCAACCAGGGAAATTACCACGTTCAAGGGGAAAGGATGCATCAGCCAAGCCCTTAAAGACAGTTTGAGAGAGCAAACAAAGCCTCAGCGCACATCTCTTGCAGCCCTACAAGGTGTTGATCTCTGCTGGGTGCTCTGGGAATGCTTCAGGAAAAAGTCTAGAGCTGTCTTTTCCAAACTGGCTGGATAAACAACATTTAAGATGCTGGATTTTCCTCACTGAGGTCGTAAAGGGAGAAAACTTGCAGAAGGTACCCAGAGAAAATTAGGACCGCCTGGGATGCAGAGAGAGACGGTTTTAATTAGAGCCAAGAGGTGGGAAATAAGGCAGAGAAATGACATCTTAATGAGGTTTAATGAAGTTGTCTGCTGATGGGCACAGCTGTCAGACAGATCTGTATTCCAGCCAAGCAGCTTTGTGACAGGCTAAACCTGAACACAGGGAACAGTGCTGGAACTGGGAGAGAAAGAAAAAAAAGACCTTCTGCATCAACTTTGGCTCAGTTTCCCCACTGCTTTATGACAGAGCACACCTATAATGCCCCAGGACAAACAAATGAAACCAGCCCATGAGCTGGAAACAGCATTTTGCTAATTTATGAATGAGAAAGGCTGTAATCTTGGATTACACCGAGCAAGATTGATTCCTGCTACATCCTTCCCCTTCTTTGCTTTTGTAAGTAAAAGATGTTGGCAGGCAACCAGAGTCCTCTGCTTTCCTTGATTTTTCTTCAGGCACAGATTCTCTCCATGTTCAACATATTGGACCAGATTTTTTTTTAATTAATTATCCAGCACCTTCAGTTTTATTTATTCAGTGCAAAGTGACTGTAAAATGCCACCTGATCATAAAAGGAAAGAGCATGCACTCATTTTGTGATGGAGGAAACACCCAACTGTGTTAACTTCAGGTGCTCTGCAAAAGGGACTCTTTAAATCCCGTAATTTCTTCCATTCTAGAATTCTGCACTCAAGGGTCTGGAAGCAGCTTTGCCACAGGTTACAAACCTCTCTCCTTTCCTGCAGTTTCTCAGTGATTTGCTCCCATCTGCCACACCTTTGCCACCATGGCAGATTTCTGACCTCACTTCCCCGAGCCGCTATCAGAACGTGATCCCAGGAAAACGCCTTTTCTCATGCTTCTGAGGAACATTACACCATTTCCCTTGTACACCAGTGACAACTAATCTAAAAATAGCTGTAAATACAGGAGGAATCGATCAGCAGTGAAAGCTCCTTCATCATCCCTGGCAGCGGTTTACGCGCTGTGCGCGAGCTCCCGGCACACACAGAGGGCACATATGGTTTGTCACTGCCGGGTGGCATCGCAGCCGTGGTGGCACTAAAACCCCACTCACTGCCCTCATGCTTGGTGCTGGATAAGGGACAGTCCCTCCCTCTGCTCGAGGCTCACAGGAGGCAGGTGGGGAAATGCAGCCGTGGTTGCATCACGTGGCTGAATTGATGGGTTTTAGAAAGGGCTGTTTGCAACAAAGGATCTGTAGTTTCGCACAGGGCAGGTCCATAAAACTCATTTTCTGGTGAACTTGTGCTCCTGAGAGCCATGGGAATGCCAAACCTGCTTTAGAGCATCACAAGTGTAAAAGTTTGAGGAATTACAAGCACATTTTAGAGACCTCAACACAGAGCCCTCTTGAAAGGTGCCAGTTCTGGACAGGGGTTATTAACCTTCACTCTCCAGGCAAAACTGGCTCAGTGAGAGTTTTGCCTGAGCTGAGGGTGATGCAGAAGAGCACACTGGAAAGCAGCCACCATGCCGTCAGTGTACAGGAGAGCCACGGCTGCTCTGAGGCCCTGGCCAGGATTTGTGCAGTGCTGACTGGGAGCAAAAGGAAGATTTGGGTTTGGATGATGTTCCTACACAAGCAGCTCCAGTGAGCTGGGTCCTTTATCAACATGCACAGCCTTAGCCTGCCACGGTGGCAAGCTGGAGATGGTTCATTTGCAGTTTCTTTTCCACTGGCTCTCTGCAGAAAGGGCTGCGTTTGATTCAGCATCTCCTGGCCCGGGGTGTTCACCCATGAGGAGCACCAGAATGGTATTTCAGTACTTTCGTTCTCCCAACAAGACCTACAATATCCCAGCTCCTCTAACACCCTTCCCATGGAAAATAACCAGTCCCAAAGCACCCACACCCTGCCCTCAGGGCTCCTGGGGACTTGTTGCCTGACTCTGCTCCAGCCTTCCCTGGCAGGAACGCACAGCCCCAAGAGCCAGGTTCCCTCCCCTTCCCTCCTCTGCTGCCTCCCTTTCAAGCAGCAGTGAGGTTCCAAGACACACATCCTGCAGTGACTTCACCATGGAGATGGGAGGGAGGAGACAAAGGGGTGAGGAGAGGTCAGTTAATCCCACAGACACCACCAGGCTGGGACACACATGAGCTAGGGAAGAGTTCATTTGAAAACTAAATAGAAATGCGGTTATTGAGCTCTAGTTCTCTTCTGTGCTATAAACTCCAGGCTCTGCTCTCCCTTCTTCAGCCCCCTTATCCTCCTCCTGCAGCATGCCTTGTGTCTTGATTATTCCCAGGCAGGAGCAGCCATGTGATTGTGCCTGGGGAAGTTTATGTCAGTTTTCTAGGAGGATGCACAACTTGGAAATGAAATAACTCAAAGTAAAGTTAAGACTAGCTGCAGTCTCCCCAGCAGATTCCACAGCTGGGCATCCCCACCAAAGCAGAGATTAACCAAACAAGAAGAGTTCAAGTCCATATCTATTGAGTCAGGATCCCTATTTCCAGCAAGGCTAGGTCTCTTTATAACTCAAATACAAACTTCTGTGAAATTCAGCATCCTTTAGGCTTCAGCTCCTTTTTGCACTGTGGCACTCACTTGTGCAGTGGGATTCAAACCCTTGCCAAGTGGCCACTCCTGGTACTTGTGGCCGTGTTCTGCTACAAACTTCTGTTTTCAGGGGATTTTTCTTATCAGAAAAGGTCTTTATGCTTCTCTGTTAATTCTCTATATGCTTCTCTTTTCCCTTTTCTGCAGCCAGAAGTGGGGAAGCCCATGAGAAACTGCTACTCCCTGCCAGGCCCTGATTTTACCTATGGGATGTACTTGCACAAGAGAGATGGAGGAGTCCCTGAAGGTAGGACACTGCCCCTAAAACACAGACCTGCAACAAAGTTCTGATGCTAGTAGCAACACTCATCTCCTTCCCAGGGCTCTTCAGTACTTCTCGTCAAGCTGAAAGTGCAGAACTCCAACATTTACCCACTTTCATTAATATCACCCCAACTGCTTGGTGACCAGTGAAGTTTCTCTGTCACATTGGAAACTTTCAGAGGCTCACACAGAGCCCAGGCAGGGAGGGTGCACCTGCAAAGGGTGATGCACCTGGCCACTGTTGTAACTTTGTCAGGGCTCCTGCTTTGTGCTCTCAGGAAATCAGGCATCCTGAGCAAGCCAGGGTGGAGGGCGAGAAGACATCCAATTCAGATGGGATTAGGGATGCAGTGGGACAGGGTATGAAGTTCACTGCACAGTGAAGTCGTGACAAAATGGACCTTAGCCACACAAGACCCCCATACAGGGTGCACACACATCAATCTGCTTTCCCAAACAGGAGTTAACCATGATGCCTCATCTTTTTCTCTCCTATTTCCTTCCATCTCCAGCCATAGGCCACTGGGACGCAGTGAAGGCCAAGCCTCATATAAGGGTCATGCCCCGAGACTTTGTCACCATGGGCCGCATGGCTGTGGATGAAGGCTGCACCACAGCCCGTGAGTTTGCTCTGTACTACAAGTTCAAGGACATTCGCTGCAAAGATGAGGGGATACTCAGATATGGTTGCAAGATACCTCCAGGCATGACTTTCGGCAGGCCAGCACGGTAAGGGGGAAGACTTGGGCCCTCCTCAGAATGAAATTATCCCTTCCTTCCCTCACACCTACTCTCTCACACCTCCATCTCTCCCCAGTCTCAGCTACCACAGTCCCCAAAGCAGAAGTGTCCTGAACCTGGATGTCACAGCATCACATCCGTGTCTGATGACACTTCTGTCAGATAATCAACTACCTGAATCTAACATACATGCCACGACACAGCCTCATTTCACCTATGGCATTAAGGGCTTGAAGCCTCTTAAAAATATCTTCAATGCCAACCCTTTAATCTAAAGGAATATAAAGAGCTGTCAGCCAGAAAATCAGCATCCCAGGGTCAGCAAATCAGAGCAACAGCATTTCTACCTCTCTGCACTGGTGGAAATACTCTGGTGGAGTTAAAGAACAGTTCAAGTTCTTTATCCTATCCTCTCCCACTTAGTTCATCACCCTGCATTGGGCAGAAATTGGTAGTAGAGCAGGATAGAGGCAAAGAAACTTCTCACTGCCAGTGGAACTCCAGCACAAACCGGTGCTCAAAGCCTCTAAAAGTCCTGCTACTGCTGGAGCCCAGGGGGGTTTCTTGCTCTGTGCACGTCTGGACCAGGCATTAGGTTTCATTTTAAGAGCTAGATAATAATCACTACAAGCAAAATAACAGCTACAAATTCTAGAGAAAAGACATGATGAACAGCACTGTGTATTTTACATGATAGTAAATGGGCTTTGCATATGCAAATTGAATGGATTTTAAAATGGTATTTAATGACAATTTTCGTAGCAGACATTAACATTAATTGCATCAAAATGAAAATGTAGCATTAGCTTGCTGTTAGCTGCAAATGCCCCAGCTATAAAGCTTTATCTTTATCAGTATCAGCCCTCACCGATGTGACAGGGCTGCTCTGCAAATTGCAGGCAAAAGGGCTTTTATGTTTCAAAAGTATCCCCCAATGTAGACCAAAATCAACATCAATTTTGCTTTATTTCTTCATAAACGGAGGTTAAACGGCTGCCTGTAAGAAGCCCAGGCATGCTTCAAAAGTTTTAAGGAAAATCTGCAGACCCCACAACAGCAGAAGTAGTGAGAAAGGGCTTTTAATTGAAAGTTATTATGGTACAAGTTGCCTGCTCCTTAATAGCTACCTTTTACGCAGACTGATTGTATTTATCCCTTTACTTTAAAAGCACGTTATAGATAAAACCGAATTACTGGGATTATCAAGGAGTCGTTACAGCCGTTTTGGTAAAAGTGGGAGTTTAACACACTTTTCCATGACTGGCAAGTTAAAGAGACCAGCTTTGGTGAGCATTCCTGGGACAAGCTGGTCCCTGGTCACAGCAAGACCTATTTTCCTAAAAATGACCTGGTTGTCAATGGATTTAAGTTGGTTTTGGACTCTAAACCCTGTTTGATATTGTTTTGCTGCCTGGGAAGCTGCTCCCAAGTAAGGCACGTGCTTGTCTAGGGGCAGAAGAAAACGGTGGCAAATAGTCTTTTTCCACGACTCCAAGCACTCCATATCTTTTAGAAATAACAGATCTGATCAACATCTCAGGCACAGTGAAGTTTTTCAGCAAGAACAGCGCCTGCCTGTCATCCCCCAGCACAGACAGTGTGGCTGAGGAGGCCAGAGAGCAAAGGTGCTTTCCCATGGCACTGGAAGCAGCTGGAAACACATTGCCTGATGATGGGGTGCTCTGGGACAGCCCAGAACCCCAATGCAGATCCTGCTCAGTCTGCACCCACAGCCCTGGGAATCCCACACTGTGAGAATTGCAGCTGGTGCCAGCCCACAGCCTTGGGGCTGGGCTGCTTCCCTGGGAAGCCAAATAACTCAGCAGCTGTCACAGGACCACGGCTGTGGTCGGTGGGTAAGGGGCAAGGGGCTTCTTGAGTCCTGGCAACTCATCTCCAGCCCCTCCTCAGGCCCTGGGCTGTGCTGCTAAAGGCTTCTGTCTCCTGGAGACACCAGGATCAGGAGTTCTCCCCAGGCTCACAGGCTGGGGCTCTCCTGGATCATCCCAAATAGAAACAAGCACAAAAGCTGAGGTTGCTATTAGTGCCTTGTTAATATCTGCCTGGCCCTGCTGCTGCTCTAACTTAGATCACTTGTGCCTCTGCTTTCTGCTCACGGTGTGTGGAGCATTTCACCAGGCAGCCTCAGACACTGCAGCGAGCTTTCTGAAGCTTTGAGGTCTCTTTCCTTTCTTTTCCTGGGATATTTACCTTCAAAGGTCACCCATACCCCTCTATAATTCCCCCCAGGCACCTTCCAGGGGAGAGAAGCAGCATTGCTTTTTGCTGATTCCCCCCCCATTCTCTCCCTCCCTTTTCCCAGAGTAATGTTTGCTACGAATCATGTGGCCAGCTTTGTTGTGAGAGTCATAAAAAGGACATTTTTCATCTCTCCTTTTTCCTGCTCTCGCTCCCTTCTCTCTCTCAGTACCAGACAGAGATTTATTCCTTCCCTGATGCCTGTGGCATTCAGAGCTGGGAGGGGTCAGGGGAGGCACTGATGGGACATAATAGATAATGCAGTGGTTCCCCAGGGGCTTGTCCAGCTCCGGAGCCGATCCATCAGCAGGCAGTGCTCGTGCCAAGGTCAGCAGTAACGAGGATGTGGTGGGGTCCCAGCCTCTCCCGTGGGGCATCCTCCAGCCAGGCTCCCCCAGTTCATGCTCCAGCTCTCTGCAAGAGCTGCCGTGTGCAACCACACTTTGCAGGAGAGGACACATCCACTGTGTGCAGGTGCTGGGCTAACAGCACACAGGCTCAGCTTCACCTGCCCCAGCCCTCATCCCACCACACACAGCTCCACAGGCGCATCTTCCAAGGAAAATGCCTGTCTTTGAGCTAAATACCATCTACATGCCCTGTGCATGACACAGGACAGAGCTGCTGAGGGTTGCCATCCTCCCAGGTCTTTTCATTCAAAATAGCCCCACAGCACAGTGCTGCTGGCAAGTGTATCCAGCCCCCATACTCTGCAATAATGACCTTGTTTTACAAGGCGAAGGCTGGAGGGCACTGAGTGGGCTGGGGGTTGATAATACTGGAGACCTAAAGGCACAGAGGGTCTGTGAAGTCCTCCAGGATCTTCACTGGTGTCACTCCAGCCTGCTATTCAAAGTGCATTTGGAAACCCCAACAGATGTCCAGACCCACATTTATCCTCTTGACCATCTCTTCTGATTGAATTTCACTGTGCACTGAAATCAGGCAACATTAAAGGATCATTTTTGGAACTAGAAGTAAACACAAAGATGTGGATGCTGTCTACAGCTAGATTTTAGATGCTATTGATCTGTGCAAGGTCACACAAGGAGTTTGAAGCCAGAACACTCCAGCACACAGCTGGTACCCCAAGCACCAGTTCTCTCCCCAAGAATGAGCAGGGCAGAGTGCACCCTCAGCATGGACACACTGCCCAGCACTGCCAGGGCTGCTCGGAGAGAAAAGCTTCCAGTCACCTCTTGGTGAGCATCCTAATTCTGCCTGCTTCGTCCCAGAGCCTATTCCTGGACACAAGGACTGCACAGACGTGCCATCCTCTGCCATTCTGCACCTGTACCTGCTCCAAACCCTGCATGGCCATAACCCTGCCTCCCACGGGCTGCCATGCACTTGGCAGTTGGCCTGGAGGTTGGGCTGACCTTGGGTGTGCTGGCAGGATTTCCCTGGCACTCTGTCATCCCCATGGCTCCTGCCGGGTCCCCCCCACCGTCTGCCTTCGCTTCGACTGTCCCTTTCCTGAATTTTACATCCCATTTTCCTTCTGTCTTCATCTCCTGCCTCCATTTCACCTCCCATTCTCTAAAACAGCTCTTAATCCTTTGGCAGCTGTTTTCATCATGTTCCTGCAGCAAACTCACCTCTCCAAAGCGTTTGGTCACTGCAATCTCTCTTCTTCAAATTGTTACACTTGGCCAAGGGCATCAGTTATCCAATACCTCCTCTTTAATTGGTATCATTTGCAATTGTCCCAGTCTTTCCCCTTCCCTGAGAAGAGAGATATCAATGCTCATGTACTGCTTAGCAAGTGGCCTTTTCACCCAAAGTGTCTGTGCTGTTTGCACACAGCCAGAACAAAGTTTAGGAAGCTGCTCAAGAGGTGCTGAGGTATTTCCACTGACAGGTTTATTTTTGAGATACTTAAAGAACATTTCAGGTCGTTAATATATGGCTGTGGAAAGAAAGCTAATCTAGATGTAGACCAGCTGCAAAGATGTCAAAGAAATAATGTTGGAGAGCAGAGGGTGTTCCTGGAAAGAACCCACCAGGAAAAGATGGGCAGGCAATAAAATTGAATATTACAGCAAGTGTGCATCTGACCCATGATCACTGGAAGCCAAAGAGAGTGTAAAGCCACCAAAATGCTAAAGATTAGGGCAAACAAAAGTTTTACAGAGAAAAAAACCCACTGAGGACTGACAAAACAGATTGTAAAAATGTAATACAGTGACTGGAATCACTGTCAGGCTCATGGCGACAGAAAAACGCAGGCAAGTAAAAAATACAGGACTCCCATCAGCTCGGATAATTACATATCCTATCCAATTCCACAGTGAAATTGTGCCTCTGCCACCATTCTCACATTGCTAAGATAAGAATTTCTATTTCAAGAGTAGTTTTCTTCTCCTGGAAATGTTCCAGGCTGGGTATGTGGTCGCATCACTACCACAGAGCTCCCAGCCCCGTCCGCCTGCGTTGTGCCCAGCGGCTGCAGCAGCTGCTTGGGCAGAAGGACCTGTTACGCCCTTCAAAACACCCTGAGTGCACCACAAAGATACTGATTCCCCTCCAGAGTGGTTATTTGCTTGCTGTAAGAGTTTCTGACTACTTCAGGCTGACGGCTTAAGAGAAAATAAACAGCCAAGTCATGGTTTGGCATAAGGTTCAGGTCCTGCACGTCAGCCAGAGCTGGGAAAAAAGAGATCTGAAGGACAGATTTAGATCCCTGATTACCAACTAGTTTACACTGAATAGGGAAGTAATTCACTCTCACACAGACTGGCTGTTGTCTGTGGGTTTAGCTCCATCAATTACAGTCAGCTGAAAAAATTCTTAAAAAATTTTACCACCTAGAACTATTTCTGGCCACAAGTGGACCTTTTTCTTTGCCAACTTTTGCTTTTTCTGTCTGTGCAATGGAAACCTGGGTCGGGGGGGAAATAACCACAGAATCCTTTCTGTGAAAAGAAAGCTTTTAAGCCCTCATCAACATCTTTTCCTTTCAAACAAAGTCATGTTCCCACCCAGCCAGAGAGATTCAAGCATGGGATGGAGGTCAAGGGAAAGACCTTGTGCTTTGATTTCTTTTGCTCAGCATTGGAGGGGTTTTTTTCTTGGTTTTTCACTCGTTGGGATGTTTTGCATTTGTTGATGGCTGCAGACTGAGCATTGTTCACTCTCAGCCATAGATCTGGACCTCCAGGCAGAACAGCTCTGTCCCACAACCACATCCCACCTGAATTTCTCAGAGGATAATAGCAGATAGCAGAAGACAAATGAGCTGAAGACAAACCTAAATAATCTTCAATTAAGTCAGCCAAAGGGCATCTCCAACCCTAAAATCAATGCTAGCACACAAATTCCAGCTTGTCAAGCCAGTTATTTAATGGGTAAGAGCTGGCTTGGTGTCTTCACTGCAAGACACATGTTTCCATATGTGCTTTTAGGACCAGTGCAAGCAAACATCTCACTCGGCCTGGGAGGGAATAGTAAAGCAAATTGGTGCTCTTGTAACCATGTGTACTCCTAAGTACAGCTATGAGCATCTGATAAATCTTTTAAAGTGCATGTTTACAATGGATTTTATTCTTTTTACTGTTCTATACATATGAGCCCTCTGAGCAAAATAACAGATCCTCTGACACTTAGAAGCCACTGCCTCATTGGCTGCCTGCAGTGAAATAATTTATATTGTTATTTCCTCACCCAAATTACGAGGATTGTAAAGAAGCTTCAGAAATTCCGAGTAATCAGTGCTTTGGAGGCACAGATCCCGCAGCCGCCATGCGGGTGGAAGACCCACTATTGCAACTGAGAGTTTTGCCAGCCCAAAGACTGCAAAAAAAATTGGTCCCTGAGTGTTTTCTACCAATTTTTCTCTTGTTATTTTCTTCAATGGTTAATGGAAAGCAAGGACAAGTGGAGATCATTTAAAGATGATCTTTTGGGCCTCTCCATGGGTTTACTGCCAGGACCTATTTAGAGAACCATAAAGCTGTAAGGGGCCTATAACTTTACTGTACAGTCCACAAGCTTCTTAGGAAAATGAAGAGCCTTTGGACTCACATCCAGCTTGTTTTGCCATGTCTCCCTCTCCTCACAAACACACCCACACACTCGTGCAGGGACTTTGAGCTGCTAATTGAATTCACCCTTGTGAAAGCCTTAACAAATTGTAAGTGACCTTTTATACAAATTTCAAAGTCAAGAATTCACCACTAACTGCACATCCCTCTTCTGCCATTCACTGTTATGCAAAACTCACAAACAATTAAAAGAAATAATGAAGAGCCCAGCGGCCCTCTTTCCTAATTAGCTGCAGGAGGCAGTGCTGGGGAGTTGGTTAAGTGCTTCAATTACCTCGGCCCTCCTCGCAGCCCTTGTTAGAAGAGACAGGTCCACGGGCCAAAGGGGAACAATTAAGGCGAGGCAGAGCCCGGCAGTTTGCAGGGGGATGCCGGGGCCGTGCCGGCTCTCGCTCAAGGGCCAGAGCTGTAATCATACCCCAGCTTCCTGCTGGGTTACACAGAGACAAATTAATGGGAGATAGATTGCTACCTGCAGCCCATCAGTAACGAGGGAGGAAGGGAGGCAATACAGCGCTACAAGGGAGCTGTAATCAGAATTTTCCTGTGCTCTCAGCCCCCTTTCAGGACGGAGGGACCTGAGCACTAATGCCTCGCTGCTGCCTACATTGGGGGTACCCCCACGGCCCCAAACAGAATCACAGACCCCAGCTTGTGCTTTATTTACTGAAGTTAATACCTGTGGTAGCTGCCCCAAGGAGCCCCACGCTCCAGAGATGCTGCAGACCAAACTGTTCCCCAGTAAAAAACTGGTTGGACTTGATCTTGGAGGTCTTTTCCAACCCTCATGTTTCTGTAAGAAACCAACCTGAGCTGGTGGGAACGGGTTCTGCTGGCCTGACCACAAGCCATGGGGAGATTCTGTAAGGACGCTTCTATCACAGCACAAATCCTTCCCAGCATGAAGTAAAAAAGAAAGGAATACAAAGGTAGTGCCCCTGTAGCTGTTTCCCCTGTGGACTGAAAGCCCCAAAGACAGACCCTGACTGTGCAACAAAAGCACATCTTAGATGGAAGGACACCAGCAAGGACCAAACCCCCCTGAAACCTCATTAACCTTTCAAGAAGGGGTTAAAGTTTCAGCGTAGGCAGTGGTGCAGCAATACAATTTTAATGTCACAACCGTGGACAAATCCCATTCTGTGACTGATCTGTTGCATAAGCACCAGTGCAGGGCCAGATCCTGCTGCCTGTAAGCTGCCACTGGAATCGGAGCAGAGCTCTGGGCACAGCCCCAAGAGCTGCGCAGCCGCCGGGGAGCCGATGCCTCTGTGTGTCCTCTGCTCCCTGCTCCACTCCCGGCCCCAGCCCGTCCTGAGCAGCAGTAGGAAAAGCACTGCCCTGGCTGCAGAGCCACACACAAACCCCATGGGCTGCGCTTTGCACTAAAATATTTACACGCTTTTGAATTATACAAGAAAAAAAAAGCACTCACAAGTCAAGTTTTTACCCTTTCACAACACAACTTAGCAATCAAATTGATTGCACCTTTCAAGCTGGTGTAAAGCCCCTTCCTGAGCAAAGTCCTTTCTATCCACTTTTGCAAAGTACCTTATTTTGCAGCTGATAGATAAACCTTTGAAAAGAAGTTTGAGGGGAGACTGACAACCTTGAAACCTCAAGAGCAGCATGGCATTCACGGGTGCGGCTCCCTGAGCTGAGTATTATAGATAGATTTTAATTTCATTTTAACAAAATAGCTGTCTCCAGTGGAAGAAGCATCAAGAGCTAAATGAGGACCCGTCTTGAGCTGAATCACGTTGAACAGACCTCGGCACTGTCATTGATTTTCTGGGAAGAAAAAAAATGCCTCTGGCTACTAAACCAAATTAGTAGTCACTGATGACCAATTATTTTGCCCCACTGTGAACGGGAAGGCGTACTAAAATTCCAGTTTGTCAGACCCAAGGCTCTCTTCTCAAACACCTTTCAACAAGCGTGTACCAAAAATCCCTCAGATGGTTCTGACGCCTTCCTGTTTTCGGCAACTTCTCCTTCTCCAAAGTTTTAATGAGCTGCTGCTCTGAGGATGGCCTGCCAGAAAGTGAGCTCTTCCCAGCACGGTAGAGCACTATTTGGCATTGGCACAAATCACAGCTGTCAGGATTTATACACACATACACAAAAAAGTGTCAGCCTAATGTTTGCAAATTATAATTACCATTTCTCTTGCATGTCCCTGGTGCCTTCATTTTAGATAAATCCCAGCTCTGAGGTATCAGCTGCAAAGCACTGAAGGCTCATATTGAATAGAATAGATTTAACTAGTTTGTAGCTCATTTAAGGCCTACACTGTTTTATTTTAATATTGTTAATACTTTATTATACTTTTTAACACTGTTTTCACAGTAAAATAGCCTATTAGGAGGCTGCAGGTTCTTTTCTAGGAGATGTCTGGCAGACTAGAATTCCACATCGTATAACCAAGTTAGCAGGTGCTTGTCATTTCAGTTGAAAATAGGTCTGTACCCTGACTCTTGAAAGTAAATTAGAGAGATTATATTAAAGAGACAGGAGCTGTTTCAAGGATAATAGTTTTGAAAATGTGCACAGATAAATTTTAAAATATTTAGAAAATGTCAGCATTAGAAGTGGCTCCAACTATTTGACTATAAAAGGAAGCAGATGAGTATTTTTTTTTTCCTACAACTATAAATAATTTGTTACATCCTATCAGAACTTCTTTGCCTTTCCCTTGTGTGGCAGGGTGCTTGAGCCAAAACAAGGAGATCTGAGTTACTCTGAATGAGATGGGTTTTAATGTGCAATAAGCATTTCCAGTGGATGCTTCCCCTGCTCTCCCCGCAGCATCCGCAGACAGCAACGGCAAAACCCTCCCTGTTCAGGAGCGACATCTGGGCAGGGTGACAAAAGGAAAGGGAACACACAAGCCATTGATCCCTGTCCTTAAGTAACACTAAGGCAAAAGGACGTTTTCCCAAAGGCCAGCTGCAACTTAGAGCTGTCACACTGCCAAGCAGCACCGATATTGGGGCCAAATTCCCCGTCCACTCTGCTGAGATCAGGCTTTGACCTACAAAGGAAAAGCCGCCTCGCTGAGATCTCTCCAGTAACCTTAAAGAGGTGTTACCTGATATCCCCTGCTCTTCCCCACTTTTTCAGTGTTTCTCTCAAAGGAGGAAAAGCCAGATGAAGCCTCACATCCTCCAGCGCCACCAGGGCTTACATGGATAACCGAGCACACGAGCCATTCCCACTGATTTGAGAGAGGCAGTTCATGCGTGCATCATTCCAGGCATGATTCTATACTTTGCTGGATCAGGACTTAAATGTGATTAATCACACGGCAGGGAAGGATCTCTGAAGAGCATCAACCCAAATGTGTCCTTTCAAGCATTTACTTACAAGCCAGCTGTGGACTAATCAGTCACCAACTGGCTGGTCCACTGGAGATGGTAAAAGTCACCTCCATAGAGATGTGAAAACACATTCAACTTCCAAAAAAAAAAAAAAAAAGAAATCAATAATCAAAGGCTACACACAAAGGCTCAGTGCTTTCCTGCATCCATCCCTGCTATTCCTGCACACCAGGAAAGCTCGTGCCTTGGAGAGCAAAGGGACAGGAGCAAACAAGCAATGCTCACCACCACCAAGCAATTTACACCCCACTACAAGACTGGAGACCCACACAGACAATAACACACTTGACCACAGGTTTGCCACGTCTTTTAACCTTTTAAATATATTGCCCAGCTCTGATCAGCATGAACTGCCAAACTGGAAGGGAAGGAGGGGAAAGAAGAAGGGACAGAGGGTAAATGTCAGTGTTGCCTTTGGCACCGGGTGTCTCCAGATAACAGTCTGGAGCAGCAGAGCTGATTTGTAAGCAAAGGCTTGAAAAGCCCTGCAGCATGTGATCTATGAAACAGGAGGCCTGTAGAAGGATGTCTCCTCTGATATGAATGTCCCCTTGGGATGTATATTGCTGGATTGCACATCCAGTATCATTAGAAAACACGACCATAGATTAGGCTGTTTTGAAGCATGTGGTGTGCAATAATTAAGTAATAAAAGTCACCACGGGGGTGAAGGAACAAGAAACAGAAGAGTTACTATTTGCATACACAGTGCTGGCACCCTCCGTGATCATCAAGGATTCTCCAGGCTGCTAAAAGCTGGCAGCTGTCAATTCTGGACCCAGTCCTGCCATAAACCACAAAACACCAGCTCGCTCTGTGGCACTGGGCTCTTTGCAGAAACAGGTGGAGCTGGTGGCCCAGAAGCAGCCCAGCAGCTACCCCAAGTCCCCAGTGTCCTGCAGTTGGTCTGGACAGGCAGGGAAAGCACTGGCTCTGCTGTGGGAGCTGCAGCTGAAGGCTCTACAGGCTACAGGTGGGAGCAGAGCTAGAGGTGAGAGCTCCACAGTCATCAGCTGCTGGCAAGATGGGAAAAATCCCTCCTCAGAAAGGTGGGCAAGGACAAGGACCAATAAAACTTGAGCTTGAAGTCTTTCATCACCTTCAGTTGTTTGCTTCTGGGAGGAAGGAATAGCAGCAGAACCACAGGAATTACTGATTCGCTGTCCCTGCCAGTGCCAGGTCTGCCTCCCATGGTGGCTGATGAAGTATCCTCACTTGCAAGGAGCAAGGCTCAAAGATTTCAGGCTGCAGCTTTGCCACAAGCTGGTCAGGTTAACACCAGCTCAGAGCAGCTGAATGGGACGCTGGCCAACAAGCAACTGCCTTTTTACTCTTTTCCTAGAACCAGAGTCATGTGCAGCTCCTCTCTACTTCTGTCTCCTCCTTGCTCCCTGGCATCCTCTTTCAAGGGGCAAATACCTGGTCTGTGCAGCTGAGGCACCAGACCAGGGCTCAGCATTTCAGCTCCCCTTTCTGCTGCAGACACCTGACCATCTGCATTGGGTCCATTTTTAGCCCTATTCATACTGCTTAGGATAGCACGTACTCCTCTCACCCTATCCATCACTGCATATTTGCAGCCTTTGGTGCGCCACATCAGAGAGATTTTAATAGCAAAAGCAGTCTTATTTTAGCAAAACACACTTGGCACCCAGTAGTTCTTCCCCTGGATGGAATCCAGCCAGAGCTGCTCCATTGGGTACCAGCTGGGAAGTGCTCTCCTGAGGCTCTAGCACAGCCCAAAGTTCAGCTGCAGCCTGTGGTGCCCCATGGTCCTTCCAGCACACCAGGGCCCAGACAGAGCTGCTGAAACCTGCCCTGCAGGTTGTGCAAAGAAAGAAACTGTTGCAGTTCTGGGGAATGCCCTGGCACAGGTTACCACAGGTGTGTGGGGGCTGTGGTGTGTTAACTGCAAATAAATGTGAGTTTGAGGGTTCTTGAGGAGGAGAAAGCCTTTCCCAGTGCCAGGCTTTATTCATATGCTCACCAGTCACTTTCCAGTAGCAGAGAGATGAACCAGCACGAGGAGGTAAATATTATAAGGATTATATTGGTGTCCTTTCAATGTTTTCCAGGCCTTCCACTCCCTTTTTTGACCTCATACAACACAGATACAAGGAATTGTGGATGGAGAGCCAGAGGGCCCGGACAGTAGTCCAGCACGTGGTAAAGAAAAAGGTGGGAATACTCCAGCAATGCTTTCCCCTGCTGTGCACAGCACTTGTGGGCACAACCCCCCACTGTCCTACCCCTCAATGGATGGATGTGTGGGTTTCTCCCAACCCTAGGAAGGGCTCTCAGCTGGGAAAACACCCCCCCCCCCCCGACTACTAAAAGGCTGATGAAGCCTAACAAAGATGAGCAACCCCCTGCCAGGAGCCCCACAGGCTGTCCTTTGAACATCAGCTCTGCTCAGGTTACCTGTGACAGTGGCCACAACAAGGGAAGAGCCAACAAATGCTGAAAGGACAGCCCCAGCCCTGAGCCTGGTGTGGTTGATGCCAGCACCCACAGCAGTTGTTGCAGGGTAAGGCTGTGCTGTTAAACACACCAACATTGTAATACCATTTAAAAGCAGCCAATGACTGTTTTATTAGTTAATGGCTCAAAGAAGAGTCAGGCTAATATGGTAATGACCAATTTCAATGGGCTTACTGCCATCACAAACTGTGCTTTATAGTTGAAGTGCTGGAATACAGTGTGCTTAATTAGCAGCTATTTTATGAATACACGAGCCTGGGATGTTGGAAAGTGCATCCCTACTTTATCTATTAAAGGCTGATGTTTTTAATCACTAAGTTGCCTCCATCAGGCTCCCAAAGCCTGCAGCCACCAGTTACTGAGTTGAGCAACACAAACCTGTATCCTAGACCACAGAGCAGACAGGTTCCCAGGGCTTCATCAAGTGGCCAAAACATTCACCAGGTACCTGCACTGGCTTGTGCTGGAACCATCAAGCACTGTGAGCTGCAGTTAATCAGGAGAGCAACACACACCAGCCAGCCAGGAAACCCCGCTCTGGTCATCCCAGTTAGGCATGAGCCACTGCTGTAGCTCAGGGCACAGGGCTTCCAGTGGGCAGCAGTCACCTCGCTGGGATGCTCTATAAAGTGGACACTGCGAGCTGACAGCAGCTCGTGTTTCTCTCATCATCGTATTCCAACTATCAGTATTGGCTGCATGGACATGGAAAACTCCCCAGATCAGGCACTTGTGATCATCAGCCCAAAGCGACTTTTGGCATCATCCATCCCAGTGTCACTGCATTGTGTGACACAGAGCTGATGTGCATGGCTCTGCAGCTGTTTGAGCCCACTCTTGTTTCTCTTTGGTTGCAGATCAGCGACGTGCGTGGAAATCGCACCACGTTCCTGCGCACGCACCCGCTGCCCGTGAAGGAGGAGTCCTTCTGGCACCCACAACGCTTCGAGAAGGTATGCACCCCCCCACACCCCATCCCACATCTGAAGTCAGCTCTTCTAGGCCTCTACAAGCACTTGAGTGAGCTCAGGGACACACTAACCTTGCCCACATGCCTCAGTAACATCCTTAGCACACAATGAATGAGGCTCTTAACTCAAAGCTCCCCATGACCCAAACCTTAAAATGGTCCCAAATGTGTTCAACCATCAGCCCCTTTTGAACATCAGGGTGGGCTACTTTTTGCCAGCCATAAGCCCTGGAAGAGAGGCAGCAGTTGCCCAGATAATAATATATTTAACTTACATGCACTTTCATGAGCTTTATGAGACGAGAAGCATCGTTTTATATCTTGTTGTTAGTACAGGGGTGGCCTTTGCTCTACAAGTGCCCTGCACAAGCAGGACAGTCACACCTGCATTTTGGTACCCTGCCATTTCATCAGCTCTCACCCCAGGATTAGAGGTTTCCAGAAAGCCTGTACTCCTGATAGCTCTCTGAACTACCTGATTGACAATATTCACCTGAGACAAACCACAGGGTCTGGCCAGATTATAGATGTGCATGACACTTCCTTTAATTGATCCAAATAAGAGCCAAGGTGACGATTTGTTGTTCTAGTGATGGGATCTAAACATCTCCCTGAATTCATCTGTGCAACCTGCTGTGCTCTGGGATACTTGTTAGAATTCCATTAACTTTGTTTATGGTATAAATTATAGGGAAACTTCAAGTGAAGAGCTAGGGGGGGATTTTAGGAAAGAAGAGAAAGAGCTGGGCCAGTGGAATGGAGACACCAGAAAGTGAAAGCACTGAAACCCTGCAGGGAGTTTACATAGCCAAAATTGTATTTGGCATTGATAGATACCGCTGCAGAGATCTCTCAGCTCTCCACCCCAGCCCTTCTTCTGATGGGGTTATTTTTTTTGCCACACTGTTGATTTCTAACCACAGTTTAAAACAGCGAAGAAGCCTTGTGACTTCCTGAAGGTAATTTGCTTGCACAAGTTGGAGAGTTTTGCCCAAGAAATGCATTTTGCACCACCTTGATGTATTCCTCCAACATCTTGTCTAAGAGTGCCCGATTAGCATATGTCAGTAATCATTTATCCCCACTGCCTGTCAGCTCAGAGCTGCTGCTGCGGCGATGGCAGCGAGAGAACATGACCGATCGCTGTTAAACAGATTGTGAGAGTCACACGAGATACTGGGGCAAGCTCCTCTTTAGAGCTCCTCTCACCCCAGACCCTTCCATCACTGTTCATTTTTCAGCCTGGGTTTTGCTTTGTGCTTTCCCTTTTGTTTCATCCATGGCTGTGGTTGGGTTCCCACCCCAGCTCTCAAACCTCCAAATCTTTCCTTCTTCTTTTTCTCCTTTTTTTCTTCTCCCTTTCCCTTCCTTTCTAAAAGCAGCATCCAGGGAGGAGGGACAGCTCATTTTGCACAGACTCTGCAGATTTTCCATACTCCTCCTTTCTCCTTGCATTACCCTGGACAGTTTGCCTTTCCCCAGCTGCAGATCTAACAGGCACAGCCCACATTAGAACTTGGATCAAGGAATTTGTTACTCACTTGCCTTCAGTGCATGATTTCTTCCATGGAAAAATAACTCCTCTTGAACATCCATAATTGTTTACCCAGTTAAAATCAGTAACAGCCTGGAGAAAGTTAAGGGTTCCCAAAGACATTTGGTGGTCTCCAAACTGTTCTTTAATTACCCCTGTAAAGCTGGGTTCTACAGAGGTGATGGAATGGTTTTGAAAGCCAGACTGGCCTAACCCTTCAGCTAAACCCAGGGACTCCAGGAGTCAATGGCAGTCCCTCCTTTACAGAGGTGACAATAGAGCAAAACACTCTCATCCATGTAACACCCTCATCCTACTGTGCAAGAAGAATATGAAAAGCAACCACAAAAATATCACTCCACAGAAAGCTTCTTAGCAGACTCCACCATCTGCATATTATTTCCTACCAGCCTGTGGTGACATTGTCCTGCTCTGACCAGTACAGAAGATGCTCATGACTTGGGAAATACTCCAGACCCTGGACAAGAATATTCAGAGACTCCATTGCCCTGACCACCGCCTCACTTTAAACTTCATTTCTGTGTGATCCAAGGCTGGTGTGAGGTGTAGGAGTGGGATATCTCAAGCCACTCATCCTTCTGGCCACTGAGGGGAGCAACACAGAACACCCAGCCACTGAAATAGTTATAATCCAAAACAGGGGCAGCAGGAAGGTGAGATTATTCTTGTAGGCCCATAAAAATCAACATGAAGGATTTTTTTTTATTCCCACCGTGACCCCATACAGAGAGGTGCAGAAACTGGGCATGGATATCTCTGCTGACTCTTAAACTGGGCCTTCCATTCAGTCCCTGCAAGACTCTTTCCTGGCACCATGCTAGAGCTTGCCCAAGAAGTGGAAGAGAAGAAAACAAAGGAGCTTTTCCCTACCCACTAATTCCATCTGCTTGCTCCCTGCATTGCCAGAGATGCATGGCCTTACATAGTCATTCAGTCAGTAAAGTATGGACAAACTGACTATATTTTCATTTGGATTTAGGTTTCAGCCCCCTGCTTTGGAATAATGGCCCACACTGTTAAGCTGACTGGGTGATTTACAGGCTCTCCCACACCAGGTGCTCCTGCTCCATCTAGCTCTGCAGGACTGATCTGGCCTGTGGTCTCCTGGGCCCCCCAGCTCACCAAGACAAACAGGTCACAGGGAGCCAGTCATGTCCTGATGAGCAGTTCATTAGGGAAAGTTGCTGCATTTAAGTGTTTCTTTTTTTTTTTTTTTTTTTTTTAAACTAAACTAAGCAGATGTTAACACCTTGCTCACCTCAGCAAGATGCTTCTACTGCCCTCCTCTTCCTCAGCCACCCCCCAAAGCAAACAGCCTCTGCCTTGCTTTGCCTGCAGTGACAATTCCAGGGCTCAGGTTTTGCCAGTATGGCTGGGACTGTGCACCAAAACTTAATTTATTTGTAGATGTGGGACTACATTCCCTGGGGACTGTACTGTCAGGCACCCAGTAGGCACATAAATCATAGAACCATACAATGGTTTGGGTTGGAAATGGACCTTGAAGATCATCTCATTCCAACCCCCCTGCCATGAGCAAGGGACACTTTCCACTGGACCAGGTTGCTCAGAGCTCCATCCAGCCTGGCCTGGAACACTTCCAGGATGGGGCAGCCACAGCTTCTCTGGACAACCTGTTTCAATGCCTCACCACCGTCACAGGGAAGAATTTTTTCTAATATCTAATCTAAACCTACTCTCTTTCAATTTGAATCCTTGTTCAAACATTGTCCCTTGTCCTGTCACTCTGGGATTTCACAAATAGTCTCTCCCCATCTTTCCTGTAAGTCCCCTTCAGGTCATCCCAAAGCCTTCTCTTTTCCAGACTGAACAATCCCAATTCTCTCAGCCTTAAATATTCCAGTCCCTCATGTTCAGTGGATGTGTCCTGTCCCCGTGTCACTCCTCACCTGCTGGCTCAGGCAGAACAGCACCCTTGGTGTCAACCAACCTCTGGAAAGGACATTGCTGCCCAAATGCAGCATCCCCACCTGTGCCAGGCTGGGGTGAGGCTCCAGCTACCTCCATCTGAATGTTTGTTAGTCATTATTTTCCAACCAATACATCAATGTTGGCCACCTCCAATAAATTTCCAGGGCTCTATCAAGTCAAGAAGGATTCAGGTAGCAACAAAGCAGCAACACAGGACAGAATTCACCAATGTGTCAAAACAGCTCCGTGCACTTCCTGTCACTGACACACACCAGGCTTCTTCCTTTGCTCATTAGAGAATCCCAGCTCACAGAGACACAAAGGTGGCTTGTTTACTTGACCAAGCAAGGGGAAGGAAAGAAAATGCAGCAACTTTGGACAAGACTTTTGTCACCGTGCGCTGCCTCTCGGAGCAGATGAAACGCGCGGCGCGCGATATGAATAAGCGATAAGCAATTGACGAGCAAGTGTTCGGGTACCTTGGCAAAAGACTTAATTTGCAACCTGGCACAAAATCAAAGGCTCTGTCAACGGCTGAGCGGCTCTCCCGCATATGCCTTGCATTACCTGGGAAAGCTCTGTCAGGTAAATTTCCACTGAAAGTAATTAGAGGAATCCCCACTGTATAAACTTTGCAGCAAAATTCTGGGCTCCGGAATTTGATTCTCACCAGGGATCCGATATCTGCTCACAGCCTGATCCTTCGTCAGAATTAACAGCTGAGGTTTAACACGTACACACAAAAATGTTCCGCATTTTTTTTTAATGCCTTACCTCTATTTTTGTCTATAGAGCTGAACTGACAAGCACAGCTCATGTAATCTCGCAGCTGTTGTCTTGTCAGAAAAGCCACAGATTCTGCTTAAATAACCTGGGCTTGATACGCACAGCACACGGTAGGCTGGCTGTTCAGGTGCAGCATTGGTCCTCCTGGGTCTGAGGGCAGAAAAACTTCTGGGACTTGGAGTGTTATAAAACTCCTCTCCTGGAACCTAAATAGTGCTTAAAGAATAAAGGAGTGAGTTCAAGAGTTTCCTGTCACTACAGTACCAGATCAATCCTCCCTTCAGCTGGGATTTTGGCTGACCAAAAAGAATTAAAATCAGTGTCAGCTGATGGTTGTTCAATGGCCCAAGTGACACGAGTTGGTGGCTCCCAGCCCTGCAGTGACAATCCAAAGCAGCATCACTGGCCTACAGCAGGCACAATGCAAACAGAGACCACAACACCCTGTGGGGTTCCAAACAGGCAGCACAGACCCAGCTGCCCTGAGCTCTCCTCTGGGACCACAGCAGAGATGTCACCTCCCACACCACAGCCATTCCAGGGCTAACTGCAGGCTCTGGGTCCCTGTCACCATCACTACATTTCCTTGCAGATTCTGGAGGTTTTCCTGTTTTATCTCACAGCCAAATCCTCCAGCAATACAATTATTCAAATCACAGCAAAGCATTTTCATGGTCCAGGCTTTCCCAATATCCCTTGTGCCCTGGACACTCAACTTCTCAGCCTTCATTCTGCCCTCTGCCATGGAATATTTAAGTGCCATCTAGTCCAGCCCCCCTGCAGTGAGCAGGGTCATCTTCAGGTTTCTCAGAGCCCCATCCAACCTGACCTTGAATGTTTCCAAAGATGGAGCAGCCACCAGCTCTCTGGGCAACCTGTGCCAGTATTTCAACATCCTCATTGTAAAAAAGCTTCTTATATCTTATTTCAATTGACCCTCTCTCTTAGTAAAAACCATTACCTGCCATGTTCAGCACTTCCTCGTGTCTCCCTCAGAGACAGAGGGGCCATCACTCCTCTGCCATTTCCACTGCTCTGGACATCTCCTGATTAACACAGGAAAACAACTCCTTGTGCAGCTTTACAGCCTGGATCATCTCCAGGGCAGGCTCCACCTACACCTGAGCCCCAGTATCCAAAGGCAGCACAAGGAGCAGTTGGCAGCCAATTCTCATTGCTCTTTTGGAGATACTCACCCATGAGGGAACAGATTTTGGGTGCTCACAGCTTGTGGCAGGGGGAAACCACACACACTGTGTTGGGTTATGGGTGAGCACCTTCCACTGCTTCCAGTGCACAACTCCAAAGAAATGCTTTTTAAATGGATTTGAGGTTTCATTTGTGGCCCTGGTCTGACTTCTGCAGAGATGCTATTTATCAATACAACTTTAAGTAAACCTCTTGCCTGGAACGAAAAGGGTCACGATTCAGATGTCAAGCACATGAGGTCAGTGTGAAAGCTGCCAGCTCTGGTCTGACCCTGAAACATCTGCCAAGGATGTGGGGGGCACACACCAGGTTACAGCTCCAGTGGGTTAATTCTTCTTCCCTCATGCTGTTGCCCAGAACGAACAACCAGTGAACTCCAGCAAATATCTGTGGCCATTATTTTAAGAAAGGAAAAAACCCCATCAACCCATATCTCCATGGGACATTAAATACAGCAGCCCAAAATTGCTGAGCACTGTTTGAAACCTTCCTGGGCTTGAAGCAAATAAAGATCATTTAGCCCAGGCTCCCTTGTCCTGCATTTCTCCCTCTGTTCTTAGAAAGGTGGGGAGAGAAAAAAATCAACCCCATTCGTTAAGCCAGTTAAGCACGCTCCTGGCAGGAAAAGCCACATTATTTGTAACCCTAATAATCCAACACTCACCTCTGAGCACAGCTCATCTTGGACAGAATAACGTCTGTTTTAAAAGTACCTGCCTCTCTCTAACTTGTCATGGCATTTGTTGACAACCCTATTGAAAGCCGCTCTCGATGCGGCTGTGAAGGATCTTTCAGCACCTCTTTCTCTTTCCTAGACAGTTTTTGAAAGGGAGGGGAGAAAAAGAAAAAAGCCATCAATACAGGGGGAAAAAGGCATCAGCAGCCAACATCGGCTGATGAAGCGCCTCACCTGGGCCCCCAGCACACCGCCTCCAATTAAATCAAAATGGTTTGTTTTTAATGGTCTTTTACACTGACAAGTGGGCTATCATTCCAGGCCTAGAGAGCTGTCAGGGAGCCGAGGCAAATCCTCCGTTGATAATGCCCAATGCTTCCAATTAGGAGCCGAGGCCGCTCCTGGCGCACTAACGATTCCCCAGCCTCCCCCAAGGCCCCTTCGGCGTTGGCTGTTTCGTCTTCCCTCTTCCTCCGCCGCAAATTACTGACACAAAACGGAGGCGCCCCGGTGCCTCCTCACCACGCCGGGCCCCGGCCCTGTTGGATTTAATGAGGCGATGGAAGTTTTTGCGGATCTTTCGCTAAATTCTTTTCTTGTTTGACAGCTGCTTGAGTGTTGACCTTATAAAAGATTTAGTGTTTCTCATTATTTTCTGTCAAGCTTTACAAGCGATAGCTTCGCGGAAAATCATTTGCATCTCGATGTGCGCGCGCGCGCGGGGTGGGTTTTGGTGGGGTTTTTATTTTTTGTGTCTGTACAGGGATGCTCGGTGCGCTGAGCGTCAGTGTGTGCACCCTACCCCTCTCTGTATTGTTTATTTTACTCCCTCCTCCCCCCTTCCTGAAAAAAAAAAATCCACTGTTTTGTGTTGTTTTGGAGGGGAGGGAAAAAAGGAAAGAAAAAAAAACCACACACCTCCAGGATTTGTTAGACTCCTGTAAATGAGAGGGGTTTGGGGAGAAAAAAAAAAAAAAAAAAAAGAAAATAATAGAGATTGGTTTCCTGTAAAGAGAGCTCAGGAAAGTGTTTTGTCACTCTGTAAAAGGATTCCATCAAACAGATGATGGAGAAACGAGGCTGAGTCCCGGTGCAGCTTTGTTGTTAAAGTGAAAAATCTTGCGAGGCTGGGAAGCTGCCTGGGGGCAGGTGGGCAGAACCAGGCAGGTGCTGAGAGAGGAACAGGAACAGCCACATCTCCGTGGATCCTTCCAGGCCAGGAGGAGAGCCTGGTGCTGTTCCTTACTTGTTTCAGGCCTTTTCATGGGTTCTTCCTCAACACCTCCTAAAAGTCATCCATTAAACATCCACAGACCATAAACCCCAGCTCCATTAACTAAAACTCCCCCCATAAGCTGAGCTTATTTTGCACCCAAGGGTGCTCACAGTGCCCAGCAGCTACAGCACCCAGAAAACCCTGCTCAGTCTCTGGGGTTTGCTGCCATCAGGGGAGCTCTGCCTTCCCTGCACCAGCTTGGCCTTTCTGCATCTCACATGCAATTTATCAGCCCTCAATTAGCACACATGCTTTAATGTATCCTGCAATTTAACACATTATTATAACTGTAAAACCCCAAAGAAAACATCTCCCCCCACAATACATATTTAAGTTTTAGGAGTGCTAATTATTTTTTTTGCTTCTCTAATTCTGTGAAGCAAACACTGACATCACAATGTCCCAGCTGCAACAGTCCTGCAGGTTTTCATTTGTCAATAACAAATGCAATGACCAGCAGCAAAACATTGCTCCTCAGCAGCAGCTGGAGCCCATGGCAGCTCCATCTTCCTGCAAGGAAAACCTTTCAGCTTTTTCCTACAAACCATGTTCCTGTCCTGCTGCAGCCAGTGCTCCAAACAAAATCCTGGCATAAAACCCCGTAACTGCAGCAGAGTAATGGCAAAGATCATCAGCTGTCTCTAGAGGAGGTACCTCTGGGTTCATCATTTAAAATATGAATTAGAAGAGCCAGAGATGAGGATTCATCACTGGCATTGACTTCTCAACACCAGTCTCTGTCATAATAAGGCCTTTGACCCAAGGACACCCTTATCTGGACTCTAATTACTGGGAGGGTTTCTCATTTTTTAAAACAGCACTTGCCCCTGTCCTACACCTGGTGCTTCCCACTCACTCATGCTGAGGGCAGGAGCTGGCATCCCTCACAACTTCCTCAAGGCTCTGCTCATTTTAATTACTGCCAGTTGTGGCTCAGTGTGACATTTCTCACCCAGGAGCTTTGTACCGAGACTGGAGTGAATAAACTGCTCTTTCCTCTCCCATGGCTTCAACCCCATTCCAGGCAAAAATGTCCCTGTGCCCAGTTCCCAGCACTGGTGGATAAGGGAGCATGACAGAGGCACATTCAAGAGAAGTAGCTCAGCTGTCCTTACCTGCAAGCACTGGATTTTTCTAACAATCCCAGCTCCAAGGGAAAAACTGCTGCATCTTTAATGGGAGGTTGGACTTGGAACAACCAGGGATTGTCCTTGCCAGCTCTCTGGGGTTACCCACCTACTTCAGCAGCCCCTGGTTCTGCCTCCCCCACCTCTCCCTCCCAGAGAGGAGTTATGCCACTGCTGCTATTTATGAGAAAGCAAAAACATCCAGAAACAGCTGTCTGAAGTTAGGCACTCAAATGCATATTTAAGTACCTGAACGCCTTCCTCCAGAGAGGGGGAATAGCTAAATACGCTTTGTTTGTCTTGATTAATGAGATCACTAGCAAGCTTTTCAGGGCAAAGACTGCTCTGTATTTTTACATATGCAAAACCTGACATCCAGCCAGCCTGAGCAGGGGGTGGGGGGGAAGCAGGAGGCAGCTCAGCACAGCCACGCGAGGCAGATGCACAGCACAGGGAATTGTGCTGGGGCAGGCAGAGCCTGTGGCCCCCCATGGAAAACACTCGAGTTTCAGTCACTGCAGGTTTGCTTCACACAGCTGTGAGCGAGCCCCTCTGCTCACCCCAAAGGGCCCTGGGAGCTTTCTCCCCCAGATTACTTCCCTTTTGTTTATGGTCACGGGCATTTTTTCACCCTGTCCCCACTCAAAGGTGATTCCTGGGGAGCTGCTGCTTCTGTGTTTTTAGGGTAGGTCGTGTAAGAGCCCCTGATCTCACCAGGAGCTTCCCTGGGAGCTCTGAGCCCATCCTGGCCCCTCAGTGAGGCACATGAGTCCTGTGTTGTAGAAAACAAGGCATATTTATTTCAATGCCCACCTTAGGGCATGCAGCCTTTGAAACATCAGACCAAAAAAACCCCACCATAATAAAATTACAGGGTTTTGTTGCTAGAGCAGGATAAGAATCTGCTGAGGTCAATCAGAAAGCTACTCTTCATCTTAAGCAGGTTAAGTGTTTAACTTCAGCTGGAGCAACATCTCCCAGTCAGGCAAAAGCCCTTTTGCAATGTGCAGTCTCCTCCCTGTCTGTGCTTCAACCTATTTTCTGTGGCTGGCTCCTGGCTGTAACCAATCCTCTCTCTGCTCCTTTCCTCATAGGCTGAGCCTCATCTCAGGACTTTTCCAGACCCCGACTCTCGTAAAAAGGCTCTCAGTGCCGCCCACTGAGAAGTGCCTGCGAGTGGTCCCCTTCCCCAGAGGGCCCCCACAGCAAGGACCATGCTGGGCACAGCCCTTGGACCCTGGGATTCCACAGGCAATAGACTTTCTCTCTGGTTTTACAGTTATGCTAATGCAGATATAGCCAAATAAATCATAAATGTAAGAGGAATGATTGTGTCTTAGCCTGTTCATTACTTCGTGTCAGGTGTACAACACAGCCTGAACACCGCAGTTCTCATCACACTGAGGAGCACAGCAGTGCTCACACCATCACAGCTCCACAGGGAAGGCAGGACAGGCACCTTCACTGCTGGTTCTCAACAAATAGATTGGATGCAGCCATGTCCTGGCTGATATCAAATCTGTAAAATCTCATCAGTCCTTCCCATTTCTTTGCCAAAAAAAATCTTCCCATCAGTGCCTGATTCAGCAAAGCCATTGCCTTGCCTGTGTGATGGAATCCAAACACCTGCTTTAAGTGCTCTACCAAACTGAGGCCTCACCACAGGCAGTGCCTTCACTTGAAGGTGGCTCCAGCCAGCTCCACACTCACCCTGCAATAGCTGCTGGTGCTTGGAGTGCCTCAGGGCTGAGCTTCTTCAAGCACTTGCTGAACAAACTCAAACTCTACCAACACCAACTCAACATCACAGCACCCAAACCCACAGGCGACAGCAAAGGTTCAGTCAGGAACCAACACACTTGGAATCCACCTCCTTCCAACAGAGCATTTCACCTCAAATACCACTTGGTAAAAGGTGTCATTATTTTAACTGTGCATCTCCATTATTGCTAAAGGAATAATTAATGACTCTTATGTAGTCTGCTTCTCACATCTGCCATTACAGCTCAGATTGTACCAACTTTTTAAGCCAAATTAACTCCCAGTTTTCATATTCACCATTCCCTTGGCACTTGGAGAGCTCAGGTGTGTTCACCCCAGAGCTCTGGGAGATGAGATCTGCTGTGCTGGGCAGCCCAACTGCACCCTGAGCTCAGGTGGATGTGCCCAGCATGATTTTGCCCCCACACCTCAGCACTGGGATTAGCCCAGCCCTCCTACATAAAGCCACCATCAGCCAAAGGACAGGAAGAACCCATGCTGAGCTCAGGGCTCATTGCCCCTCAGATTTCCACCCAAACCTTGAAACCCAAACCTCAAAGAGAAGAGATCTTTGCAACATTACACTATATTGCTCAAGGTGAAACAATAAAGTAAACTGCAAGAGCAGCTTTTCTTACCCCTCAGGACACTGACGGCTCCCCAACAGCTACTCCCACATTTCCCACATTCCCTCCTTAGGGCAGCTTGTACCTCAAACTGCCCTTTTATAAGGAAGACGCTGTAACAAACTCCACCCTGCCCACACCTGAGCTGAGGGAGGAACAAAATCACCTGGTCCACACCGGGGAAAACCCTGGTATGTGGTTGCCTCTTTTTAGTACAGGCCTCTAAATAAAACCCATCTAAAATAATGAGGAGGATAACAGCAGGGTTTGCCAAGCTGGCAGAGGTGGATTATAACCAAAGACCTTTCCCACCTCCCAGGGAGGGAAGAAGCTGGGCCTTAAATGACTTGTCTTGCTAAAAATGACACTGTTTACAAGTGTGTGAGAAATACAGGCACGAGGTTTGTCCTTCTGCCTGCTGGGCAGCTCCAGCTCTCAGCCCAGCCACAGCATCAGTGTCCTCTTGCAGCAGCCACTGAGGTCCCTGGGGTGTGCTCAGGGAAGGAAGCACCTCCAGAGAGTCCTGCCCGGCTGGGAAGGGCTGGCACAGAACGGTGTGCACCAAGCCCCTGTAGAGCTGCCGGCTGGGACAGACCCAGGAAACCAGCAAAGAGACCAGAAACCCAAAAAACATCAGCCAAATAAACGAAGTGCGTTCAGGAGACACCTCTCAGTGGGGCTCGGAGCCGACAGATCTGCCCCGCTGCCCCCGAAATCCTGGGGAAGGCTCTGCCGCAAATGTCCCCGGTGTGGCCCCTCGGAGGGGCTGCTCGGGGGCAGCGCGGGGCACCCCCTGCCCCGGCCCCGGCCCGCACCCAGCGCTCCCCGCCCGACCCTGACCCCTCCGAGCCGTGGGCCAGCGTGTCCCGCTGCCCGTGCGCCGGCGGAGCCGCGCTTGGGGTCCCGGCCCCGCCGCCGCGGACGCCGCTTGTCCTGCAGTGACACCCACCGGTAACGGGGCTGCACCGCTGCTGCGGCTTCCCCGCGCCGGGCCCGCCTCCGCCCCGCCTCGGCTGTCCCCCTCCCTTCTGCTGCTGCCCCCACCCCGAGCCCTCCTCTCTCTCCTTGTCCCCTTCCCTTCTGCTGCTGCCCCCACCCCGAGCCCTCCTCTCTCTCCTGTTCGTTTCGTTACCGAGCATCCCAGCGGAGCCTGTCGCTGCCGAGCATCCCTCCCTGGGCCTGCTGAGCACCCAGCCGGCGTTCAGGAGGAGATTCAGGGCAGCAGAGCCTCCGGGGAATTCCGGACCAGATTCAGCCAGAGCCTTCCAGGACACTGGGCTGTGCATCACCAGCAGATGTTTCAGGATTAACTCTTGCTCATCACAGCTCAGCAGTCCCTGGCCCAGCTGTGGAAGGTGTCCCGCAGCCGAAACCTCTGGGCACACCTGGGTCAGCCCTGTCTCTTGACCCCAGGGCCAAACCTGCCCTGGTGACAGGTGCAGGAGAGCCCAGCCCTGTCCATCGGCAGCACCCAGCGGGGTGGGATGAACAGCAACTCCCAAAGCTGTCACAGTCCTAAATCCACCCCTGGGTTGTGACTGAAGCTTGTGAGGAGGTGACTGTAAATGCAGATGGCATCAGGGATCTCCTCTTGACTGATGTATTTGTGAGAAGGAGCAGTCTGGAAAATGGGGTTTAAGGGCAGACACACAGAGGAAGGAGTGTGCACTGCTTGGTGTGTGACAGGATTTCCTGTCTGTGCTGGGAGCCACAGAAAAATCATTGGAACCCCACTTGTCCAGTGCCCAGTGAGGTAGGAGAGACACCACATATGGGCAGAATGGGGCACAATGCTGCCTTGGGGCGTTTATTTTGAAACAACTTAATAAAAACAGCAGCATTAATAGTAATAATAGTAATAATAACATTAATGTCAGCCACACTGACCTTAGAACATGAGTAGCAAGTGCATCTGTAGCTGCTGGGAGCTCCAAGTATGGCCTAGGAGTGACAGTCCCTGTCCCCAGGGCCTTGGCTTGACATGGCACAATACAGAACCTGCTCTGGGATGAGGATTGTACCCCCCACACAAATACCCCCCAAAATCCTGCACATCATCGGGAAGTTGGTCTGATCTGGGGACTTCCTTGTGGTTATTTGAAGGCAGGTCAAGAGCAACAAACTCACCAGCCCAAACTGCATGGCTGATCCAAATCCTAACTCTAATCCCACTCCCAGCCCTGCTGCCTATTCCAGTCCCATTCCTGGTCCCAAATACAACCTCAGTGCTGGTCCTGATCCCAGTGCCAATTTCCAGCCCAAGTGTGGTCTCCTGGTTGAATAAGGAGGCCAGAGCCCAAAAACCAACACAAACTCTGCAAATAGCTGGGAAACCCCATTGGGGTCTTGGCACCGCTTCTTACTGGGCCCAGCTCCTGCACATCCATTGCTCCGGTCCAGTCCAAAGGGACACTTGGCCCAGCCTTGTGGACGGTGGACTCTGCAAAACTGACCTGGCCCCCAGTGCCAGGTCCTGGAGCAGCACCTCTGTGCTGGGAGGGAGACAGGGCAGAGCAGCAGCAGCAGGAACCCCACACCCAGGGACAGGGAGGACGAGCACCCCCAGCACGGGCGTGTTGCATCCCCGAGGTGGGGGCAGGCTGGGACCGGGGCTGATGCCGATTTTGTTCCTGGGCTTGTCCTCCTCTAAGGTTCTTTTGTTCCGCTGCCCCGATCGCAGCCGGCCCCGAGCCTGCAGGGCCGAGGGCAGGAGGCGCGGGGGGCCCTGCCTGCGCCGCTGCCCGACAGCTGGCAGCCGGGCTTCCCCAGGGGGGCTCTCCTCTCCTTGGTCGCCTCCAAGCTGCCGGCCAAGGGCGGCTTTGGAAGAGGGACAAGATGCAGCTGACTGGCCGGGAAGGTGGGGAACAGAAGAAATCGAGTATTTGAGAAATAACCAGCGACATCGCTTTAAAGTGACGCAGCTTCACGCACCCGGGTGTGGACATTTTCCTATCTCCGCGGCGAAGGGTCTATCCACGGGAAAAGTCCCTAAAAAACCCTCGAGGAGACAGCAGCCAGTCTGACCGTGAGAAGGTGGGAATCCTGCATGAGCCTGTCCTTCTCCAGCCTGGGAGACCAACAACAGCAACTCCCCCGACGGGGCGAGAGGGAGGAAAGTTGGTGTCTCCGGCAGAAACGGGCAGGACGGGGCAGCCCTGCCTGAGGCCATCGGGGTTTTATTTAAAATGCGATTGACGACAGAAAAAATCCGCTCTGAGTGCGGTCCCTTCCCAGTTGCACCAGTAGGTACCGCCGCTGGGCGCTGGCAGAGCGGGCAGAGCGATGCCCGGTCCTCGCCGCTCCGGCAGCGCTGGGCGGGGGGCGCGGCTGCCCGGCGGCCCCGCGGACCTCTCTGCTCGGCCACAACCGATTTCCAGGGCATACAACGAAATTCGCAGCTCCGAGGCTCATCTCGGGCTCAGAGCAGCCGCCTCAGTGCTGGGGGTTTTGGGAGGGTTTCGGTGCTTTTCCTTTCCCTTTTCATTTCTTCTTTTTTTTCTCCTAATTTTTTGTTTTTAATTTTATCGCCCAGCAAAACTTTCCCTGCTCGGGAGGGACCGGCAGATCGGCTAATTGCGGGGGGAGGCGCGCAGAAAGCAGTAACCCCTCGACAACCCACCCAACCCACACCCCCCCGCCCTCCGCGGCTAATCATCCCATTAAGAGCCCCATCAGCGGGATAATGACAGCAAAAGAGGGCGGAAACCGCCCGGAAAGCGCGGGGATCCGGGCGACAATTAATTCCCGTTAATCAAGCTCCAAGGTGTCGTCTGCTGGGGAGTGACATCCCCCAAAACGCCTGGCGGCCAATGGGCGCGTTCGCACGGGCTGGGTGGGGGGTGCCGGGGTCCCCCAGCCGGGGCGGCCCAAGTTCAGGTTTTCTCCCCATTTCCCCCGTTCCCCCCCTCGGGGAGGGCACGGCGCTCCCGCCGCTGTCCGAGGTGCTGAAGGCACCGCCGGCTCCGGAGCGGCTCCGGCGCTGTCCGAGGTGCCGCAGGCTCCGGAGTGACTCCGCTTTCCCCCCCGGCGCTGTCCGAGGTGCCGCAGGCTCCGGAGTGACTCCGCTTTCCCCCCCCGGCGCTGTCCGAGGTGCCGCAGGCTCCGGAGTGACTCCGCTTTCCCCCCCGGCGCTGTCCGAGGTGCCGCAGGCTCCGGAGTGACTCCGCTTTCCCCCCCGGCGCTGTCGGAGGTGCTGGCGGGGAAGGGGGGCGCCGCGGCGGCCCGGCGACTGGCCACCCCCTCCGCCCTCCCCTCGCCCTTCCCCATTGATTTCTGGATCATTAAGTGGTTAAGGCGCTGCGAAGCCTTCACTATCGATCGCTGTCTCCCCACCTCCGGCTGGGAGCCCCCGGGCTGCCCCCCAGCCCCGCGCCGCCGCGGCTCCGGGCACGGGTGGGGTGGCCGGGACCCCGGGTGAGGTTGGGGTCCGTCCCCCCTCACCCCACCCCCTTCGCGGCCAAAGTTTGACTCTGCCTCCCTCTCCCCCCCTCTCCTGTCTGTCTGTCTGTGAGTACAGCTGGGCGCGATGCTGAAGACGGAGCAGCCCTGGATCTAACGCGCGGCGCCTCGGAGAGCCTTGCAGCAATTCTTGCCCGGATCCCAGACTGAACTTTGCTCTTTTTTTTTTTTTCTTTTTACCTTGGTTTTTTTTTTTGTTGGTTTTTTTTTTTTTTCTTTCGCCTTTTTGTTTTTCCCTCCTGTTATTGTTAATTATCGTTATCAAACCGCTTCCGCCGCGCCCTCCCCGCCAATGCCCGTGTGAGCGCCGGCACCTCGCGGGGGCCATGGAGGGCTCCACCGGGTTTGGGATCGACTCCATCCTCTCCCACCGAGCCGGCAGTCCGGCCGTGCCCAAGGGGGACCCGCTGGTGGGGGACGGCCGGTCCCCGCTGGAGCTGAGCCCCCGCTCAGAGGGCAGCAGCGGGTGCCCCTCGCCCCGCTCGCCGGGCCGCGAGTGCCTGGAGGCGGCGGTGCCGCGGCCGGGCCTGGATGCGCATCTCCAGCCGGGGCAGGTCTCGGCTCCCTCGCAGTCCCGGACCGTCACCTCCTCCTTCCTCATCAGAGACATCCTGGCCGACTGCAAGCCCCTGGCCGCCTGCGCGCCTTACTCCAGCACCAATGGACCTCACGGCGGGCAGGAGCCGGCGGGCAGGATCCCCACCAAGCCCGGCGAGGATTTTAGGGAGAAAATGGAAAAAAACACCAGCAGCTCCTCCTCGGACTCGGAGTACAAAGGTAAGAGCCGCTCACCTTGCTGGGCTGTGCAGGGCGGCCCGGACCCACAGCCTCTGGCGGCCCGGGGGTCTCCCGGTGCTCTGGGATCTCGCTGCGGACCCGGCTCCGGCGCGCCCCGCTGAGGGGGGGGGAGGTCACGGTATCGGTCGCTCCCGAAATGACCGAGGGGTCGGCACCAACTTGAGGAAACTTGGGGGTTCGGGGCTCCGTGGGGCTCGGCCCGGTGGAAGGGGTTGGGGCAATCGGTGCTTCATTAAACGCGCCCGGGTGATGCGCCGGGGCTGCCTTCCGCCGCAGAGATCCGGCTGTGCCGTTCCTACCCGCGGGGAAAGGAGAACCGGAGACGGATTTTTGCCTGCGGATAAAAAAAAAAAAAGAAAAACCAAAGCAAACGAACCAAAACAAAACCATAATAAAATAATCATGCATTTGCCAGGTATTTCTTCTGCTCCTGTGAGAAACGAGCAAGCCAGTCGGTGGGGTTTGATTCGATTTTTGTTGTTTGTATTATTATTTTGGAAATCGTTCAAAACCGAGCATTACAGACAGGGAACCCCGGGCCGCATCCACAGCGCCGGCGGGGCGTGGGGCTGGATGAGGCGGCTGCTCGCCCTGAGCCTGGGGGCTTCGGCCTCCCGGGCCCCCCCAGTCCCTTCCCGGCCTCCCCCTGCAGCAGTCGGGGCAGAGAGAGGCACAGGAACAGCACGGGAGGATTTAGGGTCAGACCTCACCCCCCTGAGCAGTTTATCCCGAGTGCCTTCACCCACCCCACCCTCATCACCCCTGCAAAACTTTTCCCCGGGAAAACTGTTCGCCGGCTGTTTGTGAGGGAAAGGAGAGGGTATCCAGCCGGGGGGAGAAAAGGGAGGCGATGGCACCTTACGGGGCCGCTGAATTTGAGGGGATTGGCAGGAAAAAAGGGGGACAGGCTGAGCTCCGTCCCGGCTGCAAATGCACCCTGGGCCAGCCCGGAGCCGCTGGGCTGAAATCTGGTTCATGGAAGAAAAAATATTCACCCAATTAAGCCTCCAAAGGCGGCGGCAGGCTCTGGACGTCACGGGGGGATTTTAGCTCCAAACGGGGGATGGAGCCCGGGGTCGGTGCCGGGGCTGGAACTGCCCCGGGAGGAAGCATCGGCCCCAACGCTTTGCAGGGCCGGCATTGAAAACAGCCGCGATTCCAACCTTGGTTTGTTTTAGTCTCCTACACCCGGCCCGAATTCCTTCAGCTCTTCTCCCCTTGCCCCAAAGCGCCGAGACGCGAAAGAAGCGAGGGGAGAGAAGAAAAGCGGGTTCTCCGCATCCCCCTGAGCCGGCCGATCGCGGGCTGGGGGAGCCGGATTTGGGTGGGGGTCGTTTCCCGGCGCCGCTCGGTTCCTCTCCTGTCCGTGCGGCGGGACAGCCGCGGCCACGCTGCAAATGCCGTTTAAATGGGGGGGGGGGGGGGGGGGGGAAATCCTTTAAATTGCGGGGAAAACACGGCTTAAATCGGGGGGGGGGTGGAAAAACCCCACTGCTTAAATGAGGGGAAAAAAGACCTGATTAAGTGGAGGGGAAAAACCCCCACAGTTTAGATGGGAAGGAAACCACAGTTTCAAAGAGGGTAAAACCCCCGCATCTGTGGAGGAGCGGGTGAAGATCCCCGCTCCCAGCGCGATCCTTTTTGTGCTGCTTTGGAAATAGCCTTTCCGGGGGCAAAACGCCCCAGATTTACTCCGCAAAGGGGCTGCGAAGCTGGGCCTAACCCCAGCGGCCAAAGTGCCGAAAAAATCCATATATGTATTTATATATGTATATATAATTTTTTTTTAAAAGCTAGGAATAGCCAGAGGCAGATCCGAACCGAGCAGGGAAGCCGTCGCCGCCGTTCCTGCAGCCCTTTGGCGAGCAGGAACTTTTTAGGAGCCGAGGATGAGCCCAGGGGCCGGGGGGCGATTTTCCTCCTCGGGATGCTGGAGGCCAGACCCGCTTTTCTCTTCAGAAAAGTCCATACAAACTTTCGGGCCGTTCCCGGGAGAGAGCGGGACCGACCCCCCTGCCCGGGTCCGGCGGGGTCGGGGCTGCCGCTTTCCCGGGAACCGGGACCGGATCTCCCCGCTCAAGGATCGTCCCCTGCTCGTTCTGCCTGCTCGGCCAGAGCCGGGATTTCTGGTTGAAGGGTTTCGCTCCCCGGTGGCTCAATTAGCCGGATTATTGTCTTCCTACAGAGAGAAATCAGCTCGCGTTCGGCTCCAGCCCTGTCCCTCCTCACCCCCGCCATCAGCAAATTTAACATAAACCCCTGTAAAAAAAAAAACCGCCAAACGCCGCCGATTTGTATAAATCGAGCCTATTTGCTCCATAATCTCCTCCAGGAAGGGTGGAGAAGGCGAGCACAAGCAGGAATTTATTTTTCCCCCTTTAATTTTGTTTTTGCTCAGTAATTTTTCCATCACCTTCCAACATTTTGTGGCGTAAATTCTCGCATCGCTCCGCCAGCGCGTAGGTACCGACCGCGCTAACGAAAAGCCGCCAGCCCCTCTCAGTCGGCCTTTTTTAAGATAAATAACAGCCCGGGCAGGGGTTTGCGAAGTGATTTCCCCAGTATTTCGTTGTGCGCCCTGGAGCAGGGAGGTTTGTTCCGTGCCCCGGCAGCATCCCCGGGAGGACGGAGGCTCCTCCGCGGAGGGTAGAGGCAGGACCAGCACGGCTACGTTCCCCTCCAAAAAAATGTGGGCTCGCAATTTTCATTTTTGGTTTGTTTGTTTTGGTTCAAAAAAAAAGTAAAAAAAAAAAAAAGAGAGAGAGCGAAAAAAAAGAAGGAAAAAAAAATACCCAAGCATCGATAAAGCTTTTGAATTTGGAGGAATAAGCCCAGAGGAAGGTCCTGCCCCGTGAGAAATGAGGGGTGAGGGGGATGCGGGGGGGTCTGGGCAGAAGTGCGGCCGGGCCGGGGGTCCTCTCGGCACAGCTCAGCGTTCCTGCTCCGATCCCAGGCCTTCGGGACGGGGAAAAGTCGGGCCCGGCTCGGGGAGCCCCTGAATTCCCTCGGGCAGCCGGGATTAAAATTTACGGGGGTGCAGAGCAAATGTGCCGCGAGCCCCACTCGGACCCGAGCCCCTGCTCGGTTACCTCTCTTTTGAGGGTAATTCCCTTCCTGCCCTGACCTGGCCTCTCTTCCTCCCTCTCGGCTCAGTGAAAGAAGAAGGGGACCGAGAGATCTCCAGTTCCCGGGACAGTCCCCCGGTGCGGCTGAAAAAGCCGCGCAAAGCCCGCACCGCCTTCACCGACCATCAGCTGGCCCAGCTGGAGCGCAGCTTCGAGAGGCAAAAATACCTGAGCGTGCAGGACAGGATGGAACTGGCCGCCTCCCTCAACCTCACCGACACGCAGGTGAAAACGTGGTACCAGAACAGAAGGTAAAAATGCACCGTTCCCTCCTGCCCACAGCGCCGGGATCCCGCCCTGCTCCCCTCCCCGGCCGCGCACCCCCAAACCAGGCAGGGCTTTTGCACCCCACAACCACCCCGTCCCTCCTGGCACCGGGACAGGGGCGATGTCCATCCCGTCCCCGCCTCTCCCGGGGCCTTTTACCCCAAAGTCAAGGGAAGAGAAGCGATGCCGAGGCAGGGCGGGTGTGGGGCGGGGGGGGGGGGGGGCGATCCGTGCCCCCAGCCTCGGCAAGGCGGGGAGGTAGGACCGGGCTTCCAGCTAAACACAACAGCATAACACATCGGCCCATTAATAATAGATACCAATTACTGCTTTGGGCATCAATAATTAACACCCTTTACAGTAATTACACAATTATTATTATGATGAATAATTTACTGGTGGAAATAGGTTTAGCGCTTCAGCGACAAATCTGTAAAAGGGTGGTGTGGTGGCTTCAGTGGGCTCGTCCGGATATCCCCAGCCCCGACCATTGCCACTGCCACCAAGCGAGGGACCTCCGGCTGCAGCCCCCACCCTGTCCCCTCGCTCACTCCAGGGTTTTGCCCTCCCTCCCCATCATTTCCAGTCCCACTTCTCCATCTGCAAAGATCCTCCCGAGCCGGGGGTTCGGGGAAGTTTAGGGGCGGCGAGGGACCGTGTGATCATCCCTCCTTTCCTCAAATCCCTCCTGCAAGGACACGCCGGAGCCGAGCCAGTGCTCCCAGCCCCTTCCCAAGCCGGCCCGGCCCGGCAGCGGCGAGATCTTGGGGCAGGGGCTTCTCCACGAGATCCGGCACACGCACATGAACATATAAATATATAAATATATAAAAATATATATATATATACACATGCCTATACCGATATAGACGCATATTTAAAAATATACAAATATACACATACATGCATATATATATATGTGTGTGTGTATATATACTTACATTTAGACACAGATACATATATACGCTGCAAACGAATTCCCCGGGACCCTGCCCCACGCGTGTCCCCCCGCGGGACTCCCGCAGCCTCCCGAGCGGCCCAGCCTGGCCCCGGCAGCCCCGGCCCGCAGAGGGGGTCCCGGAGCCCCGGGCGGCGGAGCGGGGCCGCCGCGGCCTCAGGCCGGAGCATCGCGGTGGTCGCAGCATCCGCGCTCAGCTCACGGATCCCCTGGGTCATCCGCGGGTCGTGTGACAACCTGGAACTTGCACCCCCAGGAAGGGACTGGAATGTTAGTCGCGGTTTTTGTCGCCGGGATTCGCATCCCGCCATCGGATCCCAGCCGGGCTGTGGCTCCGGTGCCTCCGGGAAAGCTCCGTGGGCGCTCACGCCGGGAATGCCGGGGAGATAAGCTCCCTCCCGCCATTAATGGGGTCTACATCCCATCCCATTAAATCCCATCCCATCCCTGCCGTACGAGGGACACTGGCCCTGGGAGCCAGCGGTGGGAGCGGGGATGCGCAATGAGAGCAGAGCCCGGGGAAAGGGGATATGCAAAGAGTAAAAAGAGCCCGGGAGCGGCTTTGGGAGCATCCCTCCCCTCCTTGACCTCTTCTCTCGACTTGTCCCCCCAGGACCAAGTGGAAAAGGCAGACGGCGGTGGGCCTGGAGCTGCTGGCTGAGGCTGGCAACTATTCAGCCCTCCAGAGGATGTTCCCCTCGCCCTACTTCTACCCGCAGAGTTTGGTCTCCAACCTGGACCCCGGCGCCGCCCTCTACCTGTACCGCGGACCCAGCGCGCCGCCCCCCGCCCTACAGAGACCCTTGGTGCCCCGCATCCTCATCCACGGACTGCAGGGCGGCAGCGAGCCCCCGCCGCCCCTGCCCCCGCTGCCCGGCGTCCTGCCCCGGGCTGCACAGCCCCGGTGAGCCCCGGCCGCCCGGGCAGCCCCGCCGGCACCCACCGGCCCGAGGGGCTCGAGGGGGCCACCCCACATCTCCGGGGCCGCGAGCAAGAGACAGACTCCCGCTCATCCCCAAATATATATATATATAAAATTATAAATGAGACCACCCCCTCCTTTTTTTAAAATATATATAAAGAATGCCAGAAGAAAGGACAGGCTTGGCAGGACGGAGGCGGCAGAGCTGCCCCCCACCCCGCGGGGCACTCGCCACCTTTACCCCCTTGTGCCCCCGACGGGCAGCGGGGCCGCTGCATGTCCCCTCACCCCGGCGTGGGACGGCGCCGGGAGCACGGGCGGGGGTCGGATGCTCCGGGGGGGCTTCGCCTCCCCGCCCCCTCCCCAGGAACAGTCAGGGGAGCCGAGCCACACCTGCCACGGGCGGCTCCGGGGAGAACCCTCCCCGCTATCTCCGGCTCCCCGACCCCGGGGCAGCGGTCCCGCCGCCGGGAAGGACCGTGGGGTGGCCCGGGCCGATGGCCCCAGCGAGACTTTGGGACGTCCGTAACTTAAACTAAAAAAAAAAAAAAACCACAAAAACAACCAAAAAAATTAAAAAAAAAAGAAAAGAAAAAAAAAAAAGAAGCGGTGGAATGTAAATACGGTGCAAAATGTATATGAATTATTTATTTGTGAACCCTGAGGGCGTATTTGTGTAAGTGATTCTTGTCAGTCTGTATCCCGGGGCCGGCCCGGCCGGGCGGGGGGCGCGGGGGGGGCTCGGGGCGCCGCGGCCGCTCCCGCTCCCCCCTTTTTTAAATGTGGAAATAAAACTTCTTTACAAACAAACGGGTCTCGCCTCCGCCGGCCCCTTCTTCCCCTCCCGCTTGTTTGCTCTGGCGGAACGGCCGCCGCCGAGGGAAAGGGTAAAGCGAAGAGGAGTTTTCCCACCTCTCATCGCACTGAGTCCCCCTCTCCCCGGGGCTCGGTGTCTCCCCGGGGCTCGGTGTCCCCCCGGGGCTCGGGCCCAGTGCCGGCATGCGGGACCGGCCGCGGGGCCGCCGGCGAGAGCGGAGGGGACCGGGGCGCTGCTGCCCGGCGCGGCGATAGCCGCGACTGCGGTGAATTAATAACCCTAATCTTAAGTGTATAATTGCCTAAGTGCTTTAAATGATCGCTTTGGAAAATGGATTGTTTCCACCCTTTAAAAGTGTCGCTCATCTGGCCGCGGCCAGCGGGCCCGGCAGCTGGTGCCCGGGACAGCCGGGCAGCGGCTCGCCGGCTCGGGGAGCCGACAGATGGGCTGCGGGTCCCCCGGCCCGGCCGCTCCCCCCGGCGGGCCCGGCTGTCTGCGGAGCCCCCCCGGCACCCACCGACCCTCCAGATCCCCCTCCCCGGCTCCCCGGGCCGGGTCCCAGCCCGGTGCCCCCGGGCCGGCTCCGTCCCGGGAGCTTTGCCCCGGCACCCCCGAGCTCCCGCGGGGAGGGCGATTGTCGGCTCGGCCAAATGCACAGCCACGCCTGGGGGCGAGAGCCCCCGGCCTTTGTGGACGGGGCTGGTCCTTTGCATGTGAATGGGGGAGTTTGGTAAATCCCCGGGCCTCGGCTGGGCGAGGAGGAGGAGGAGGAGGAGGAGGAGGAGGAGGAGGAGGAGGAGGAGGAAGGGGGGTCGCTCCCAGCTCGGGGTTAATGAAGTGGGAAAGGAGTCTTTCAGAGAGGCCTGCAAACAACCCCCTCCCCGGGCAACAACCCCCGTCCCAAATCCTACATGGATTGACTTAAACCCAGGGGATAAGTGCTTTAAATTAATCTCATTGAATAAGAATGAGGCCAAACAAAACTCTTTAAAATCATATTAAAAATCTATCAAAGGACAACTTGCAGTGGGTGTGCTTTTCATTTTGTGAGCGCAAAGGCAAGGAGCATACAGCAACCTTCCTCCCATTTACACAGCAGGAATGTGAATCAAAGACATTCTCTAATATTTAATTGTCCTTGTAGCCGTAGCAGATTCCTCCTCTTACATTAATGAAGTACAAGGCATCGTTACACGTTTGTAATTGCAATATTTAAATTTGCCATTTCACATCTGGAAGGAGCTGAAAACTCCCCTGTACCAGCAGGTCTGAGCCAGCACCATAACACAGTGCCAGGGTCCAGTTTGTGCTACGAGGATGATAGGAGAGAGCCGGACAGAGTCCTCTGCTCTGGGAAGGGGGAATGGCAGTGCCGGGTGTGGTGGGAAGGGAGCAGAGGGGAAGTGAGGGCTGGAGCTGTCGCTGCCAGGGAGATCTCATAGCAGAGTCAAGCTTCAAGATAAAACAGTTTAGGGAAGACACCACAGGCTCTAAGCAGAGAGCACCGCACTTGCCACATGAGCAGCATCGTGTGTGGGAGGATCTCAGCAGCCTCGAAACCTGCTGAAGGACCAACCTCACCTCCAGCCTGTGTGCAGGGACTGAGATGGGAGCTGGTGTCCCACAGCAGAACCCACCAGCACCGGCCCTGCACCTACAGCAGCCCCTGAGCAGGCTGGAAATGTTTCCAGAGGATGGTGCCAGGCAGGCACAACCCTGGCAAGGCCTCAGGGGTGGGACAGGCTGTGCTGTGTTGAAATTCATTCTATGAAGCAAAAAACCAGCACAGTTCAGAAGCACCAGCATCAGCAAGGAAACCTTTGGAGCATTGCACCAGTTCTGCTCCATTGATTTCCCCCAGGGTACCAAGTCCCACAGACAAGCTGCTGCTGGTTGGGTTCTGTCAGCTCCAGGCTCTGGATCCAGAGAGCGCACTGGGTTTGCCAGGACCAAACACAGTCCTGGCTCTCAAGTCCCTTCCGGGCTTCTACCCAGCTTGAGGGCCACCTTCCTCCCCTCCTGACACAGCTTCAACCAGGACCAGCACCCTCGGAACAGACACAGAACAAAAGCTGCTCTGCTGGACCTGCCAGCACGCACAAAGTCACTGCAACCAGCAGCACTGTTTGTAGCTGAGATACTTCATGGCTTCATCCGAGCACCAAACAAAACCATGTCAGAATGGAAAGCCCAGAACACTGCTGCTGCTTTTCCTGCCCTCTCCCCAGGTTTATGGAGAAAACATGGTGTTGTAAGCAGGGACGTTCTGGTGCTTTCTATCCTGCTTAGTTACGGTGCTTCTCAGCAGTTGGGTACCAGTGCTGTGCCTTGTGTCTGACCCAGCCCCTGGTGTTTAACTGTGACCCCTGCCCCAAGGTGACCTCCTTGCTTCTTCCTAATCCAAAGCCTTGCAGCGTGAGCTCAAGATGCTCCAGTTGCAGCGGAGAGGATGTGAACCCCTACAACAGGTAAAAGACAGAGCCAGAAGAGAGCTGAGAAAAGGCACAAGAGCATCTCCTGCAATCTCAGCATGTGAGAGAAGGGAAGGCAAACCCAACTAAGCCCAAACCTGACTCACAGGCAGCTTTGTAGAAAAGTTACATGGTGCCACTATTTCCAGACCAAACACAGGGACTTCAGGCTGCAGGGCAGTGAGGCCCCTGCCCTCCACCACAATCCAGACAAGCAAACCTGACCAAAGCCACAACCAAAGCTGCAGTTCCACCGACACTGCCAAACCCAGCTCCCCTCCCCTGCTAGCTGAGCAGGCAGCTCTCACCCAGCCAAGACCCCTTCAGCACACACCACATACCTCAGAGCAAGAGGGGACAAATTTAGGAGCAGTTCAGGGCAACATCCACCTGCTCCATGCCACGGCAATCCACTGTCACCCCCAGCAGCTCCTCTGGCATTAGGGTGCTCAGAGGATTTGGGAGCCTCTACACACACAACACCCTGGTCCTGCAGGTGGTGGTGATCTGCAGGTGGTGGAGACTCACAGGTGATAGAAATGATGGAACTCTACAGCAGCTCACAGCTCCAAGCACCACACCCTGCCCTGCCTGAATGAAAGGATGATTTGAGCACAACTCAACTCCAAACCTACCAGGTTCTTCCTGAATTGAGTGGTGCACAAGGGTGAAGCCAGCTCAGAGCCAATCTGGAGCTGCCCAAGTGCAGAATTTGACTCCTGCCCATCCAGCCACAATTCAAACACATTTTGCTCATCAGCCTTCAAGTTTATTGGAAGCAAACTTGGCTTAACTTGAGGTGCATGTGCATTTCTTTTAACACTTTTCTTTCCTATTTAACAATCTCCTCCTCTCCCTTTCCCTGATCACACAAGTAATCCAGCCCTATCTACTAAAGATGGTGAAGCTGAAAGGAAAAGGCACTCTTAAATTTAAAAAAAAAAAAAATCACTTTATTCATCATAACCATTTGTACTGTTTCATGCCCAGTTAATACAGGCAGCAGTGAGATTTCCTGGTGTTTCTCACCTATGGCTGTTGGCCTTTATTCCCACTATCATGAATTTGCCAATAGTCCCTATTAATTCCTGCGTGACAGTCAGCCAGGTGAAGGTCATGTATTTTCCCCTCATGCACAAGATCATTCCCAAACTTACACTCTCTGCATCACTCTGAGTCATTTTCATCCTCAGGGGTTTCTTTTCTGTTTAAGTTGACATTTGCCTTAAACCTGATTGCTCTTCCAAACAGTTCTCATAACAAAATCAGGTGGGCTTTGTTGCGATTTTATTTTAATCTAATAAATGCTTGTAACTTCATTCTCTCTCATGGTTAATTTGATACTGGAGCCTTTTTATAATCTTTCAGAAGCGTTCAAAAAAGTATTGCAGTGAAATCAGAGTGTTTATAACTGCCTGGGAGGAAATAAAAATTCTGGTTCTCAAAAGTTACCTTCACTTCAGAAATTAAATACTTTGGGGCTGATTGCTTCTCTCCTACAAGCCTTTGTATGACTCACTACAGCCCGAAGTAGGTGCCCTCAATTCTGCATTTACAAGGCATCATTTTCATCTGTTTATACTCCTTTTCCAGTACTTTTTTTCCTTCTGACATCTGCAATTGCCACTATTTGAGCATTTTCTGCTTCTGCATTAAACATGCCTGGCTCAGGTCATGAGTGGGCTGCTCTTCCTCACCCCTTTCCTTGAGGAAGACACATGCAGGTAGCAGGAAGTTGTGTTTTGGCAGGGTTTGTGCTGTTTTCACTTGTGCCCTGCTTCATGCTTGTGTTCTAGGAGGGGCTGGAAGAAGCAGAGGGAGGAACATGAAGAGGGAGGTGGGTGCTCACCTGTAGGAGCTGGGGGGGTTGGGAAATCTCCTGCAGGCTTTGGGGGCACTTCCACTCAAGGGAGTTTGTTCACTATGGTGAACAAGTGCCAGTCTCAGCACATTTGGGGACATCCAGTGTCCCAGTTCTCTGATGGGAACAAGATGGATGGCAAGTGGGAAAAGCAAGAAGAGAAATCCATTAGCTCAAAATAGGCCCAGGCAAGGCAGAGAACCCCAAAAGGCTGGGTCACTACTGGCAAGTGTTGGCAAGAGCCTGCAAAGGCTTTAATGTTCAGAGAGGTGAGACATCTCATACTCCCTCTGTGTTACATTATTTGGAATGACAACATGCTGCAGGCAAGGAGAAGTTTGGAGACTGCTGCATTGCACTCTGGCTCCTTCCCACAGTGACAATGTTTGTTCCCAAACTCAGGAGTTCTGACAGGAAGTTCTGTGCCCATGAGCTTTGCCCCAAAGTGACCGTGTGTCACCACACTGAAGAGCTCTCCACAATCCTGCCACTGGCATCATTGCAGGTGGCAATTCTGCCTAACAATGACCAGGGACAGACCTTGCCCCAGTGCACAGAGGACAGGAGAGGAGGTGGCAGCAATGTGGCTTCATTACCTGAGATAAGAGCAGAAGTGCTCCCTTTACAGTGACACGGGACAGGGCAGCCTCCCCTCTCCATCGTGCTCCTGGGACACCTCTCCTGCCACCTTCACCTGGTTGGAAACAGCCAAGTGAAGCGATTGTGGAGTGCTCCTTAAACAGAAAAGCACCTCCTGCCTGCTCACTCTTACCTCACTTTTATGTTGCACACACACCACGCTCCTCTGAAAATCATATTTAACCTTTTTTTATTTTTCTTGCTAAAAAGCCACCTTAGGAGCACGGCGCATCTTCAGGAGGCCACACTTGATTGCAGCAGTACAACAGGACACGCCTAGATTCCATTCCATTTGGACCTATCCAACGAAGGGGAGGAGGCCAAGATGCCCAGGATCCCTCCCACATTTGCCTGATAAATTGAAGCACTCCTCAGTTGATTTGGCAGGTCACCCTGACCCCCGGCTGAGGCACTCAAGCAGCTTTTGCAGCCAATGACTGGAAGGCCCTGGCTTATGTTGGAATCTGCTGGTTGCCAGCTTTTCTCTGCTTTTTCCTCTTCTTCTTGACCTTGGCTCCAGCGGTGTCCATCCCACTGGAATATTCAGAGCGCAGGATCTCAGCGAGGCGGCGTTTGCCGTGGGTCTTCTTGAGCAGCTCAGACCTGGGCAGAGGGAAGAGAGAGGAATTAAGATCCCCTCCTCCTGCTGGGTGGGTTCCTGCAATGCCACTGACAGTCGTGCATTACAGAAGGAGCAGCTCCCTTTCCTTGAGGCTTGATTTGAAATTCTGTCTCATGCAAAATTAGGTATTGTTGTGACAGGTTTTCACAAAGGTGGCAAAATATCATGGCGTTTTTAAAAGCAAGCCTTTGTTCTGTACAAATGCTCTTGCAGGGGTGGCGGGGAGAAGGAGGGAAGCTTGTGTGCCTGAAGGCTGATGAATGAGGTGACACAGCACTTTGAAAATAAAATAATAATAATAATAATAATAATAATAATAATAAACAACAACCTAACAGCCTGATGAACAATAGAAGCATTTTATAAACAGAGCTTAAATTCAGAGCTTGAAAACACAACCCCCTCCCAAGCAAACCAGGGAAAATATTAGAATGTCATGAGTCTAAACCCAACAGATCTTTTCTTGCCGTGTCCTGCAGCCATCACATGCACCTCACAGCCTCCCGCTCCAGAGACTGGCTTTTGCGAGGGTAGCTGCATTTTGCCTGGCCACCAAACTCCAACATGGATGTCCCTGCAGCCCTAAACTGCCAGCTATAAATATAAAAACTCACTCAGCATTTTTCCACCACAAGTTCTGCCACCGTCCTGCTCTATAACCTTGGGCAAAGCTCACCCTCAGTTATTTAAAATGCAATCTCTTGGGTGTAGGACCAGTCATTCCATACCTCATTCCCATGGTCCTGGGCACGACGGGGTGTCCACAGCTACTGGTGTTGGCATGTCCCACCCTCCTCTTTATCATCACAGAGTCACAGACTGGTTTGGATTGGAAGGGACTCTAAAGATCATCTTGTTCCTTTCACTAGACCAGGTCCAACCTGAACCCTTCCAGTCTGGCCTCGAACACCTCCAGGGTGCCCCTCTCTGAGCAAGTTCTAGTAAGGACTTGTAACAAATCTCAAGTATTTCCAGAAAAACAGAACAGAAATCTGTCTGTCCCTCTGCACATGAGGGAACTGAACAGCAGCCTCACAGCCACGCCAGCGTGCTTTGGTGATAACACAGGGACTCAGCAGTCCTAAAGGTGACACCTTACAACAGCACTGCCTCAAAAGTCCCTTCAGGCGTCCAAACCCATGCTGGGGATTGAGGAGAAGGAAGAATTTTTGGCTGCAGCAATGGATTAACGCATTCAACAGGCCAAACACACAGGGAAGACAAGGGAAGTGAACTCTTGGCTGCCTGGGGTATTTGCTTGCTCCCTTCCCACAGCTTGTGCAGGTGTAGCCTCTGCTCAGCCCCCTCCACCAGTGGGTAAAGTTCCTATTTGACACTTCGATTGTTGTCTCCAAGCATTTACTACAGTAATTCCTGGGTTTCCAGGCAACAGACCAGTTTACTTAACAACAGGGAACTATCTGCTGCAAAAGGACAAGGAATCCACCAGTAGCTGCAGCTCAGCAGGGAGGTTGTCCAACACTTTATTATCAATCAGGTGAAATCGCTGCCCAATTAGTAAATCAATACTTCCTGCTGAGGTGATCAGCTGTACACTGAAAAGCAGGGATGCAGGGAAAAGGGAGCTTTCTCCCTCTAACCCGGGGCCACAAAAATCAATGGAGTTGTGCTGTGGAACCTGTGCTCATCACAGACAGAAGAAAAACAGCTGTCAAGGCCCCGTTTAACCACGAGATGGAAGAGCTACAGGCAACAGCACCAGCACCAGCCTGCAGTGACAGCACACCAGGAGAGTGCACCAGCTCAGGAGCCCTGATTTCTGCTGTAAAGCTGTCAATTCCCCTCTGTGCTCAACTGGTGACAGTCTCTGGGGCTCTGCCAGAGCAGCAAGATAACCACAGGGCACCTTTCCTCACCAACATTATAAGACAAAGCCCAGGAGAACCAGCAAGGCCTTAACACTCATCCCCTGAGCATCCCTGGGCAAGGTATTTCATCTCTTTGGCCTCCATGTCCATTCTCCCAGCTCCCTGTGTTTTCCCTGTTGCTGAGGGCTGGTGGGATGTTAATTTAAGGGAGCTGTGTGGTGATACTGTGGCAAAAAGCTTCACAGAAAGGCTGTAAATGTAAGATTGCATTTGCAACACAGACAGAACCCATGTTCCCATCACTGGAAAAACACATGGATTATCAGCATCTCTTGCTGTGATCTCTTGTCTAGGTATCACGGTATATTGAGACAGAGGAAGGAACAAAAGACTCAGGTTTAGAGCTGCCTGTGCACATCTGTAATTAAGCTGCAACCTCCCAAAAGCTGGTACCAAGACTCTCAGCAGAGAGACAGTAAGGAAACAGAGGAACTGTCTGTCCCCAGATGACTTTGTTATCTCCTGAAAGGCTGGAAAAGACCAGGCCAAAGTTTTGAAGGCAAAAAAAAAAAAATCTATTCTTCTCCAAAAAACTGGAATTATTTTATTCACTGTTTAAACATGAGAATCTTGGGAATCTTGCTAAATACATCACTGAGTGAGGAAAAGGCAGGAGAGGAACATCTGGAAGAAAAAGTGTCCAGTGAAGGAAAGAGTAAAATCCTTCTTTCCTCTGCTTCAGTTCCCTTCTACACCCAGTTACAGAGCTATTCCCAGCATGCTGCTCCCCTTCCCCACTCAGGAGCCACAGTGATCTTAGGCATGCTGGTGCTGCCCAACCCATCTCTGAGGAAATCTGAAAGGTTTGGAACTGGTCTCCTTCTCCTGGGTCTTGTGGCCCTTTGACTCTCAAGTCTGCTTTGCTCAAGGGTTCCTTGGGTATTGTTTGCTGGCTCAGAAGCTGCCTCTGCTCATCTTTTCACCTCAGTGGTGAGCGAGCTTGTTCTTAGAGGTGTCTCTCAACCTGGTTGGCATCACTGCCTGTTCCTTTGTCTTGCTGTGTGAGGTGCTGCTGCAATGCAGTGCCCAGGTGTAGGGACCTTTAACCACCTCAGAGCACCCACAGCAACCAAAGGCTCCCAAACTGCTCCAGCTGAGGAAGGAGGAGGATGAAGTTCTGACGCACAGTCCCAGAACTCATGGTGTGTCTTTGGAGGAGACCCGAGGAGGCTGTTCCATTTATCAGAAAACATTTCAACGTGGATTGCACTATCAATCTGCCTGACAGCATCTCCAACAGCTCCTTGACACTGTGCCAGCAGCAGAGCTGGGTTACCTCTGGGCCAAGGCTGCTGCAACACCTGCTTTTCCTACTCACAGCGTTGGATGAACCATCTGCAGCCAATGCAACCCTGTTTGGGTTGGTTTTGCTGCTGTTGTTTTTGCAGAGTGGGGGCAAGAAATCCATCAGCAATCCTACCCTGCTCTCGACAGGTCAACAGATGGCCCAGGTCCCCTGTTCCCAGCTGATGCAGACGCTTGAGAAGATTGAGGAAAGTTACTACCCAGCCAGAATGAGCACCAAACCTGTTCCAGAACACTCAGGGCAGGGTGGTCTCCACACTGAGACGTGCTGAACTGCAAAGCCCACCTTGCCCTACTGAAGTCAAATGCATTTCAGCTACACAGAAACCCCAGTCCCACTTTCACTGCCATGAACTTTCATGCCTTGGTTTTCACCGTATGGAAAAAGGACAAAAGCAGCACTGGGAGGTTGGGAACCTCCCAGGTCTTGCTTCTGTCAGGCCCTTTCCCAGCCTAGAGGACAGAATATACTTCAGTTAGAGAGATGACAATTTTTGGTTTTCCAGCTCTTTGTGCAGAGCTGTTAACTTGCTCAGAGATGGAGCAAAGGCTCTGTGCTGCAGCCACCGTGGAACAGGACAGTAACAAAGGGCACTGCTGTATGCAGGAAACAATCAGAGGATTTTATAACTATAAAACTTTAATTTCATAAGAGGACTTTTTTTACAGCATCATGATGTGGTAACCAGGTCTCACCTGTGTCCCTAGACTGCCTTAAGGAAGAGTGATGGTGATGTTTCCTTTCACAGCAGCCATGTCTCTTACTCTTAATTTGTGGCTCCATTTGCCCATGGATACATGCTCTTACCTGAGCTCCAGTTTGGCTTTCTAGAGCAGACTGCCCAAACCAAGTGAAATTCCCAGTGGGCAGAATTCCAAACTTGCATTTTGACTGATTCAGTGATACCAGGAAAGCTCTAAATGTGCATGTAAAAACTGGCAGGCAAAGTGCTTCTACTGATGAGACAATTTCTGTGCAGGGAGACCCAGCTGCAGCCCTGAGTCACAAGCCCTGTATTAGTCTTTTCAAAATTGTCCATGCCAAGATGTTCAAAAGTGGAACTGAGGATGTGAGGTGGGAGAGAAGGTAAAAGGCTACAAGTTTTCACCCATAGGAAACTGCTGCCCTGACCACGTGGAAGACACAGGGCTACAAGGTCCATTTCCCAGGAGTTGTCTGATTCTATCTGACCATGCTGAAGAATGAATTAACACAATGATCTTGCAGCCAGAGCCTTCAAGCCATGCCCATCCTCACATCAGAGCAATGGCACTGTGATAATGATGTACAGCAGTGCTCTCCAACAGAAGCACCCTGGACACCTCTTCCTGAGCCCGTTTTAGTTAAGGGTTGGACTTAAACTCTGAAGCACGAGGGGGTTTTCACCTTTGTTTTTGTATCGCTTTTTGCATATGCTGTAGCAATTCTTGATACTCACAAGTAAATTCAATCTTTCTGAGCATTTCTTGCATCTGAGATTCCTGTAGCAAGTTGTTCCACAGAATCAGCTGAACTAAAGATTCATCTCTTTCTTTGTAATGGCTTGAACTCACAAAAAAGCCAAATTAAGTTGCAACTCCTCCCTGCAGTGAAACCCTCTGGGGGCACACACTGGCTTTCCTGAGTTCAAAAGGAAAGCACTCCCTCAGTTGCCACAGATTCCCATGAAAGCCCACTGATCCAGAATGCAAAGGACTGAGCAGCACAGGGATGCATGGTGGAATGGCAGTGGGTCTTTGGCATCTGCATTGTGAAGGAGTCAAAAGACAAGTCTATCTGGCCTGTCAGCCACTTCCTCGGCGTGCTGCGACTCCACAGTGAACCAAGGACAGCTAATCCCTCAATGGAAGTGGGATCAGCTTCCTTGCCTCTACCCTGCAGTCAAAGCATGAGCCCAGACACTCACTAAGCTGCTGTACTGTAATTCAATATGCAGTATCTGGTTCTTGTGCTCATCTCTCACCTAAACACAGCATTGCAACTTTCAAAAAACATCGCGTGCGATTATTGTTCCATCTTCAGATTGGGTTTTGCAAGATCCACTACAGCTAAGGGGACAGCTGGTTTGCACAAAGACCTCTGAAAAATACATGGAAGCTTACATGGGCATTGAGGAGAGGGCTGCTCCCACGTTTCAGCACTGAAACATCACACAGCTGGCTGCTCCCTCTCACTGTCTCACCTTCCCCAAGCAGGCTCCCCGAGGAGGCGCGAAGCACAAAAGGAGACTTCAAAAGAAATGAAAAGTTTTCTTTGTCCTCTTAAGGAAACATTTAATGATTGCCTTTACCCCACTTTCAACCTGGAGCGCCTGCTCTTTATTCTCTAGGCAGGTGCTGAGAGATGAGGCTTTAGTGAGCAGCCTGATTAAAAACCAGTATCGGATGTTGGGAGACAATGTGTAATACGACAACCAACACTCACAGCATCATGTGAGAAATATAATTAAAATGACTGCTCTGTGGCTGTGCTGTTATAATTTCAAGCCTTGCATTTTACAATTAGAAACTATTTGTCTTCTAAATGGCAGGCTGAGTTTTGCCTTCTGCTTTGTCAGTGTGAAATCAAAAGCAATTCTCTAAGTTAATAGAACTATCTTGGATTTATGCAAGTGCAGACTGAATTTGAATCTATATTCACTTTCTCTAAACTATCCTATAAATACTAATATATCCTCTCTCTTTATTTATTTATTTTTTTTTTAAGCACACACACAGAAAGCTGATTAGAAGCAAGTTTCACGGGCAGGAACAATTGTTGCACATCACAACTTTGGCTATTTTTTGCAGAGTCTTAACTTTCCAGATGCTCCCGGATTTGAAATCTGGAGCCTGAGCCGTGACTGAGCTGTGCAAAGTCTGCCCACTTTCCCTGAGCTGCAATTCTATGATCCACGTGCAAATGAGCTCTCAAATCACTCTCAGACCATTTGTTCCAACACCTCCACATTCCCCAACCCGACAAGTCCTGCGTGTAAATACCTACTGTATCCTGAGCTTGTCTGTGCTATAATGGGATGAAGACTTGGGGAGGAGGAACCCCCGTCTAAAAGAGGTTTGTAACAAGGGAAAAAGTAGCTCTAACAGAGTAGCAACATCACAGGAACAGAGAGAGGCATTGTTACAGGCCAAGTAATCCTGTGACACGCTACTGTCAGTCATAGCTTGACACCCTGCTGGGCCAGCAAGACATCAAAGCCCACCCCATACCATCTTACATGCTCTTTATCAGCTAATCAGGCTATTCTTCCCGAAATAAAGCTCCGTTAAATCCCCTGCTCACAGGGGCATTCCCATCCTGTTGCCCATCTGCTGAGGAGGGTCAGCTGGAGCAGGAGGCAGAGCAGTGGCCTGTCCCTGGTGGCTTCTGAAAGCAGGACAATGCAGGCTCCAACTTTTTATTTTAAAATCCCTTCCCCTTGCATTTTTTCTTTTCACAGGATAGGTACATGTGCAAGAGAAGTGCCCAGCCCTGGAACAATTATGTGGATTAGTGCTTTAATTGAATGGCTAAGGTTTGCTAACGGAGTTTGTAGCAACAATTGCATGGAAAGAGTCACAATTGTTGCTGATAATGAAAAAAGATTTTCCTCCTTTGAATTATTACAGTGATTTTACTGCAAGCCAGAGGTTTAGGATCCTGCCATTGCACCAGGGAAGACAGCTTGTCCTTAGCACTGTGATCCCAAAAGAGAGGATTATCTGTCCTGTGGAACCAACTCAGAGGAGCCAGGATCAGATGCACTGAGCACCTTCAGCTCCCTTGCAAGCACAGAAGAGGGCTCAGGGCTCCTCCAGTAGCATCGGGGAGTCTCCAATTCCTTACACAGAACAGGAGTACCCAGAACAGCCCCGTGCACACACCAGAGGGAACAGAGCTGCAACTCTGGGTTTGCTGCAGACTCTTCCTGGCAAAGATCCCACAGGATTTTTCAGAAATGCTTTTGCCAGAACTACTCACACCTACAGGTTTGCAGAAGGATCATTTCTACCAACAGATCTGCCTTTTGATTTACACTCGATTCCTGGAGCAAGCACAACCACCTTGAGGAGCAAAGCACAGCCCAGCGTGTCACCCGGTGCTCCTTGGCTCAGGAACATCAGCCTGACATACCTTTTTGGTCCTGGTTTGGTTTTCTTCTTTGAGCCTGCAGTTGGAAGAGCAGTCAGGTTCTGTGGGGCATCTCTCAGCCCAAAGCTCTTGGCCACGTGACCCAGGTGAAGAGATTTGATGTGGAAGATGTGCTTGAGGTTCCTGGGATAGGCGGTATAGGCACAAAGGAAAGACTGCAGTGCTGAGGGGAAGAAAAAAAACCCAGTGAATTCCCTTTGCTGCTGCATTTTTATATATATACACACTTAAAGATTCAGCTGTTCCAGCTGAAAGGACATCGGTCTGGTCCTTTGGGACACCTTCTGGTCAGCAGCTGGCAGAAGAGGTTGGCATGTTAAAAATCTGTGAAGGTTGCATAGTACTAGTACAATCCCAAAAGGGGAAGGTAGGTGCTGGGGAGGTGTTAGGAACTGAAACAAAGCTCCATTGAATTGCACTGGGGCTGCCTCCTGCAAGGCTACCCCTTTGGCCACAAAAGGTGATGTTTGTAGCACATCTCTCAAGAGTCATTGAGTGGCAGCAGATAAGAGGAGAGTGGGAACAGAGATGCAGGGACAAAGAAAGAGAAGCATGGAGATGGCATAGGAAGACTCCTCTGATATCAGAGTCCCAGTAGTCCATGCATTTTTCACCAGTTACCAGCTAGTCCCTTATAAATATCTGAGAGCCGGATGGATTTCCTGACTCATCAGCACACTGAGAGCAGAGCTCACCTTCTCAAAAGGGAAAAATAATAGAACTGTGTGCAAATTTCCCTTCCTGTCTTTATATTCCTGTAATGCCCTTCCCTCAGGGCTCATTGCTCTAAAGACAATCATCCACTAATATGAGCACTACCTCTGCTCCTCCCCGTCCCCGGAACATTAACTACACCCGGGCTGTCCCCTGCTCTGGGAATAGAGGGGCTTCCAGCAAGGAAACTCGGCAGCTCAGAAAATGCCTCCCTTCAATCCCCTGCTGCTCCTCTGCTTGCTAAACCTCCTGTGTCCCCCCAGCCCTCACTCCAAACCACCACCTGCATCTTCCTCTCCCTCTCCTTCCCGACAGCAGCATGCTCTAAACTCTCACCTCTCCTGCCCTTGCCTGTTGAGCCACCAGACCAGCAAGTTTGCCCACAGCTTATGTCTAATCTCTTGGCAGCAGCCGGAGATTGGAGTTTATGAACAGTAATAAAAATGTCATTTTAGCAGATCAGCTCCTGGAAGGACCCAGGGAATCCATCAAAGCTCTGTTTACTGAGCAAAGCGAACTCCTTTTCCCAATCGATGAGAAGAAGAGATTGAGTTTTTTGCACCTTCTTCCCAATTTCACAATGCTGCTCTTTTAGAGGCTTCTGAGCACCGAGAGACCTGTGTTTTCCCAAAAAAGAGAATGCTAAATTCCAAATGCTGTCTCGGTGTCTCGTCTGAAGGCCATCCTTCTGAGGGCTTATAAACCTGCTCAAATGCTCTCAAAAACCCTGTTCTGCTGCTTTTTTTTTTTTCATAAAGTTATTGGTCAAATTCACCTATGAGAAGATGTAACTCTTCAAAGGGAACAATAAGAACTTGCTCCCGCTTTGAATTCAGTCCCATTGGAGCTAATATAGCTGCCTGTCTCACAACATTTGAAATGGCTGATACTAAAGATCCCCTTATTATGAAGGCTGAGCTCACCTCCCACAGCCATGCAGAGAGGAAAAGCTGCTGGTACCAACTCCCCAGATCAGAGTTAGAGAATCAAAGTGTCAAAGGCTCCCCTTCTCCCAAAGTCCTGACAGACATCTGTATCAGCTACAGCTTTGAGTCAGAGCACATAGAACCAGGGAGAGCTGCAAGGCACTCACCCAGAGCTGAACTGAGAGCCTGGCTGGACCTGCAGGTCAAAATCCCAGCCCAGGAAACTGCCTCACCTCCAAGCAGCTCAGAGCTTCATTACAGCACCCACAAGACTGAAATTAAGACCTTTGTGGATGAGATTATTTTTAAAATCTTTACTATCAGCTCTTTAGACCTCTCAGTGTTGCCAGAGACATGTTTTCTGATTTTTATGTGCAATTAGAGTGGCTAGATACTGAAAGCTTTATTGTTTTTTGGGGTTTTTTTTAAAGTTGAAATTCTTTTATGATTTTGTCATCAAAGAGACAGAGCTTTAGGAAAACAAGACTGGTAACAGAGCTGGTCAGGCCATAATTCAAGTAAAGGGTTCCTCATCTTGATGCCACAGAACAAACTGCCCGAGCTGTTCAGAGTTTTTGCCACACCAACACAAGTCTAAGGCAACATGTACTGGCTTGGAGTGGGATTTGGACTTGTGCTCATGTAAGACAGAGGATTTAGACTGGTCCTTTGCACTTGTGCATCCCCATTTTTCTACAGGAAATATAAGTGTGGAAAATCAAAGGAGAAAAGAAAAAACCCGGTGTGCTATACATAAATGGGGGTGAGAAGGGTTGGTTTGTTGTTATTTCAAACAGGGGATGAGAGGGTAATGAGATATGAAAGGGAGACAGGTGACATAACCTGTTCACCAGGCTCTCAGCTGGCAGCCAGCTCCCAGCACTGGCCCCAGGGCACAGCCTCAGCAGGGCTGGATAAACTGGGAGGCACTTTGCCAGAGCAGGTGGGAGCAGGAGGGAGGGATGCACCAAAACCACCATGGACACCAGCACTGTGCCACAGCACTGGGCTCCTGTGACTCTGCTGTCCCTCTCCACACACGGGCACTGAGGACAGAAAGGAGGCGGCAAAATGCTCAACTGCTGTAAAACTGGGTAACCAGGAGGAGAAAAGCAGGGTTTGCTTCCTTATCCTTTCTGTAACCCCAAGGGCAAAAAGGATCAGTCTCCTGAGCTCTTTCTGGCCCCACAGCTCCGAAATGAAGCACCCATGCAAGCCTTGGGATGAGCATCCTCCACTTCCCAAAAGGGGCTCCACTCTTGACGAGGCTCATCCTTCAGGTAGCAGGGCCCAGCCAGACCCCTCCTCCCACCCATCTCACTGCTGATCAGTCAATCAAGTTTGAAGGGCAGCACCTTCCCTGAACCATTTGATTTGAGTCTGAAAAACATGGGACCCAGAGCCAGAAGGGGAGAGCGGGCAGGGAGCCACTCGCCTTTTGAAAGCAGGCTGCAGTGCAAACACTGCTTATTAACATTGACTAGGTCAGAAAATGGGGAAAAACAGAAAAAGAGAGAGAAACAAATGCATCCCTGGCACAGTTTCCAATTGATTGTCTGCCATGAAAGCAAAAGCCAGCTGCCATGTTAATTATTCATGATGCCTGGCTCAGAGGGGAGGAAGAGGGGCTTATGGAAGCCACTCAGCAATGGAAAATTTGCATACGTAGATAGCAGAGTTGGAAAAAGAGGTGGAGTGCTCCTGTACAAGATAAATGGGATGCACAACATTTCAGCATTTCCTGATGTATTTTCTGTGGCTAAAGAAGTTATTCATGCTGAGGTCAGCAACAAGTGTGTATGGCTGGGTGTGTGCACAGTGACACTGAGTGGAGAGGAACCACAGAGGTTTTTTAGGTGTGACCAGAGTCACTCATTGGTTGTCCCTGTCACAGGCATTTCAGGTTAGAAGTTTGCATGGGGTACAAGAAATCCCAAGGGAACAACAAGAAGCTCATCCATGCAGAATGAAGGATTATGATCATGGTAAGTCACATGTATTAAGATTGTAAATGGATTTAAAAGAGCAGCTATAAGAGTAATTACACCATACACCCGAAAATGGGTGCAAGCTGCTTGTGTAGCAAGTCCAACACTTTCACTGCATGAGGAAGGTGTTTGAAAGCCCCAAAGAACTGAAATCAGCACTGCAACTGCTGGAGGTGGGGTGAGATTTCAGCCTAGGGACGTGCAGTAGCAGGGGGAGAGAGCAAAGAGTGAAACAGCAGAATTTTAAATACCTTGCCCCTCAATACAGCCATACATCACGAAAAGCATGCAGAATCATTTGGGGTAAGCAGGCAGTCACAGGAGGTGCTCTGGTTGCTCTGCTGTGTCATCAGCTAAAAAGCGAGTACAACACTCAGAAAAAACAGCACCTTTGACCTCCTGAACAATCACTTCTCAAGATTCCAAATAATTTTCATGCTGAACTTAACTTTTATCTTGAGAACAGCCTTCCCTTCTCCAGTTTCTCCAGACATCGTATAGCTCAAAGGGCAATATCCCCATTTGGTTTTGGACCCCTTAGAAGGTGATTTCAGAAGTTGAGCACATGTGGCACACCTGTCCCACACCTGTATGCAGGTGCACACAGCAGGTACACAGAATGGTAAACAGAAATGATGCAGACCATTAAAATTCATCTCACCAGCACCCCTCTCAACTGGAAATGCTGCAGAGCTGAAATAACTTCTACACAAGTTTAGAGAGCAGGACTTGGCTCAGAGCAACGAGGTAAAAAAGAAAACAATCAGGAAGGGAGATATGGGGAGACACAAAAAAGGAGAAAGGCTCCAGTCCTAAATACTGTGAGCAAGAATGGCTTAGTCTCTTGCATGAAGAGTTGCATTGTGCGGACCTGTCTCAGGAACTCAGTCAAATTCCAAGTAATTGCCAGGAGCTCTGGGGCCTGACTTCCCACACTGCCTACCCTGCACCACCATTTTGGCTCCTCTCAGGAGACAGTTTAGTGTTTCTTTTCCTACCACATCCCCAGCAAATTTTAAATCTTTCTCCCAATTCCTCTGGATTTTCCAAACTGAGAGGAAGAAAGGAAGTCTCTTACACTGCTCATCTTGGAAAAGATGGCAGATCAAATCCCAGATCTGCACACAGTTACAATTATCAAGTCCATCCCAGTTTTTATTCTTCCTGCCTTTTTGAGTTGTTGCCCCCTCTCTCATTTATCTCCCATCCCACACAACCAGCTCCAGTCCAATATCCTTTCCTGGTCAGAGTTGCATCCTGTCTTTCAGGCTTCAAATTCACCCCCCTGCTGTGAACTGAAGGCATCTGATGGGAATTGCACCAGGATGTGGTGGAGGAAGTCACCCATGCCCTTCCCAGCATAACACACACAACCCATTCGCTCCTGTGATTGGGTCAGAGCCCTTGGATGTGAATCCCATTGAAAGCCAAGACTAAATCTCATTTGCACGTAATATGGGAACACCAGAAATTAACATTTAATATCACCACAAAGCCTTCTGGGCCCACCTCAACCCCCTGCAGAGCCCAACAGCCCCAAAATGTTTCTTCCAGGCCTTTTCCCTGATGCTCTGCCCCCAGAAGAAAACCTTGGCAGCTCATCTGAGCCCCTGTGGGATAAGTGGAAGGAAACACACTGACCTTTCTTTGCCCACCGGACAGTCCCCTCGCTGGAGTGGACGTGATTTTCAAATTTTGTCTGCAGGACTGTGGCCCTCTCCTGGACTTCCTGAGGGTTCTCGCCACAGGATTTCTACCAGGGAGGTGGGAGGATTAGAGGAAAGAGAGAATTTGAGTCAGGAATAATGAAGCAGTTTACAATAGATTTAATAACAGTAAAATCACACAGCAACTACCCAGGGGCCAACAAAGGTAATCCTCTCAATATTACTAGAGGAAAAAAAAAAAATCCAGATAAAGATGTTAAAGTCAGAGCAGCCAGTGAGCGCCGTGTGGTGGGGAGAACAAATCAGTTTTAATTTTGTGTTTTCTAACATCTATCACGTATCTTTTTCCCTTGCTTTTTTTTCCCTTTTTTTTTTTTTTTTTTTTTTTTTTTTTTTATTCCAGGTTCAACAGGCTGGATCCCGCTGCTTGTTTCCATTGGAGTTATTTGGAATAACTCCCCCCCAGACCCTACACTAACAGGTTCAGAGTGGTATTCCAAGTTCCCCTGGGCACTTCCCCAAAATACCCAGGGCAGGAGACTATGAGATCCACATTCACCCCCAAGCTCCAGAGAAGAGACCAAATTCAGCACCTGTGAACAAAGGCAACCAAATGAACTTCTCATGAATTCCAGCATGGATTTCTACGTGAAGTTTTCTCACTGTCAACACATATTTGACTGGACCTGCCATCACTTGGCTCCTCTAGAGCAGGACAAGCCCCTCGCACCAAAGGCACGACAGAATAAACTTCCTCAGGCCAAGAGAGCAATTTTGCACGTGTTCCAGCTTTCCTGGGATCAGACTGCAGGATGCAGTTCAGTAAATAGAAAACAAACATTCCTGGGAGCAAAGCTGTTACTGGGAGGAGAAGAGAGGCTCTGTCCCTCTCTAAGGGATCCAGGCAGAGAAAGGAAATGTGGAGCAGAAAACCAGTGAAATTTTTGATGGAAAGCTGACAGCAAAGTGCAAAGCCAAGCATCCATGGATGTGCACCTCTCCCAGAAAAGGGCCACAGGTTCTCCAGGGTTACTCAGACAGGAACCAGCATCCAAGTGTAAGAGTGCCAGATCCAAGGCAGCAACTTGATACTGGTCAGACCCCTCATCCGAGCAGGGCTGACTGAATACAAACACCCAGCTCCTGGGATTCTGGAGGAGGCCTGTGCCAAGGCAGCAATCCTGTTGTTCTTCTCTGGCAGATCTGCATGCTAATGCTGCGAACCCCTCTTTCCTCTGCACTGCTGCCAGTCCAAAGGAGCCACATCCCACTGACACCACAAACCCCAGTGACCATGGGGGCTGCCAGCACCTGACACAAGATGTTCTGCTGTCCCAGATGTGCCACTCTGTACCCAACAGTAAATGTGCCCAGAGACAGACCACAAATGTAGTTTAAATGCCCTGCACTGTGCCCTCCTCCCTGGAACTCAGGATCCCACAGCTTCCAGCCACTGGGTTATTCCTCAACAAAGCAAACACACTTGGGGCTGGAGCTACTGCTCACTCACTGCCTAGGCTGTCCACCTGCACGTCCAAAGACAACCTGGCTATTTTAACACAGGAAGTCTCCCAGATTTCTGGTCCCTGCTGTCTCCCAATCCCCTCAAGAAGGGCTCAAAACCCAGCTCACAGAATCACAGCATCATTTAGGTCAGAAAAGACCTCCAAGATCATCGACTCCAACCTTTGACTGACCATCATTTTCTCAACCAAACCACGGCACTGAGTGCCCCGTCCAGTTTTACTTGAACTCCTCCAGGGATGAGGACTCCAGACCTCCCTGGGCAGCCCCTTCTAACACTTGACAACCCTTCCAGTGAACCAATTATTCCTGATGTCCAACCTGAACCTCCCCTGGCACAGCTTGAGGCTGTGCCCTCTCCTCCTGTCCTTGTTCCCTGGGAGCAGATCCTGACCCCCACCTGGCTGCACCCTCCTGTCAGTCAGGGAGTTGTGTTCCTTGAACCTCCTTTTCTCCAGGTTCAGCCACCCCAGTTCCCTCAGCTGCTCCTCACATGATTTACTCTCTAGACCTTTCCCCAGCTTTGCTGCCCTTCTCTGGACACTCCTTTCAGAGGTGCCTTTGACTTCAGGTGTGCCGGTCCATCAGCTGAGACCATCCCCAGCCCAGGGGCCTCTGCAGAGGTTTAATGAGCCCCAAGTGGAGCTGCCTCCCCGAAGTGGCCACTCCTTGTTGTCACTACCAAGTTTCCACTGACGTGAAACACAAAACTTTCTTGCCCCGCCTGCTCCTCCCGGCCCCCAGCACTTTCCTTTTGTTAAGCCTCCTGGCAGCACCAAGTGTCACCTTCCCAGCGCTTTTTAATATGAATGTGAAATTAGTGAGGTTTGCCCTTTCCCCTGGCGGACAGAATCCTCTGTTATTAAAAAGTAAAGCACTTTAATAATGAAAACTTTTTCTCTTTTTCCTGTGTTTTAACTGTTTAAAATTAATGAGAAGGGCATAACGGTTGTCAAAGCGATATTGAAAGCCGGGTAGCCAGGACCGAATAAGCACGAAAATCCCTCCAGAGTGTTAAATAAACAGTGCTTCAGCCCCCTCTGAATCCCTGTGTTGGTTATTGTATACATTCTGTAACAGCACTCAGAATAGATCTGAGCACCGGGGAGGCAGAAAGGTTTCAGAATTCCAATAAAGGCCTCAAATTAAAGACAGCCTGGTGCGAATTCCAGGAGAAAATTAAAGAGACCTCAAGCTTAAGTGACAGGTGACTTGCTTCTGTGTCACAACTGTCAGGGGATTTAGTGATAATATGGCAATATATTACAAAGGACTTTTCTTATTCCCCCCTTTAGGTTTCAAAATGAGGCATCTCTTCTTCCCGGTGCTGGGGGAAAATAAAAAAAAAAAGTAAGACAAAAAAGAGGGATAAAAAACTAGGTGCATAATTTCCAAAGTGTGAGGTCAGTGCAAGAGATATAAATAAAAAAGAAGCAAATGGCAGGAAACATAATGTCCTCGGAAAACAGCTTCTCCCCTCCTCCCATCTCCACCTTGTCTTTTATCCCCTTCAGACCCTTGAGACAGATCTCATTTTAAAACTGCACCCTAATGGGCACGAAAAAAACCTGTGTTTGATTCCTGTCTTACAGGGAGGTTCATCTAAAAAAACAAAAAAACCCCACCCCATTAAAAAAAATAAAAAAATCCTAGATTTAAAACTGACTCAAGAGGCAAACTGTGAAAATAAAACCTGCCCACGACTGAGTGTCTGGACAGATCAAATAAATCAGTGCTACTGGAAGGGCATGGAAACCATTCCATGTGCCTTACTCACACAAGCAAGCTTTAATCCTGGTTTGGATCAGCAGGACAATTAATTTGAGACCTCACACATTTTTCCAAGACCCCAAAGATAAAAGCCCACCCCAGAGGTTTGCTTGATCTGCTCCCCATCTAAATTTGTTCCCTCTGTTAAACAAGCAGCACTGTTGCCATCATGGAGAAACAGTGGGATAGGAGAACTTCTTCTACCTTGTGATTCCTTAAAAGCCTGTTCTGGCAGATCCCAAACCACTGGCAGAAAGACTGTGGACAATAACAATATTTATAAGCTAAAAGAAGAAATGCAAGGGAAAAAAGTCAGGATTCAACCAGGGGAACTCCCAAAAATGCCAACTCCACCAGTAAAAGACACATGGGTTTCTGTCAGAAGAAGGAAACTTCCAGTGATAAAGATGGCAGATTTTAGGTGTGAGAGGTTGGGATAAGTACTGAAAACTTCTGATTTCATTAAGAGAACATGATAATGAAAAAGAAAAATTGAATCACAGTAAGACTAGGCTGAGGTAGAAAAGTTCATTCTTAAAACAGGAAAAAAAAGAAAAAAATAGAAAGATGGGGAAAACCCACCAAAAAGCCTGGCTGTAACATCTCCTGATTCCATTATACTTCAAAACAAAATGAAGGATTTTGTTTTAATAACAACTTTTTACTAACCTCCACACACCTTCTCTAGAACTCACCAAGTCCCCCATGCCCCCCTCCATAAAAGTTGAAAGATCAAATTTATTCTCTTTGTAGGTAGGTGAACATTCACACGCCCAGACATAGCCACATATATATTTCATATACCTAAATATAAAATATACATTTTACAGGCACTTCAGCTTGCTCCCTGGCTGCACACAGAAGCCCAAAAAATACATGTTCCAACGTGGTACTTATAATGGACTTGAGTTGAGGCAATGAGGACTGAAGAGCATCATAATGAGGTTCCTGTGTGGAGGACTATAATATATACATGACTCAAGAGCATGGAGGGCTGAGCAGCAGAGCTGAACCTCCCTCCAATGGCAACATCCCAACGGGATCAGTCTCAGCTCCTCCTGACACCTCCTCAATCCCCCTCTGTCCCATGCAATGTCCCGCTGCATTCCCAGCTCACTGTGCTGTCCATGTGGCAAATGTAGGGAATTTCATAGAGATTAACCCTCCTGAAAACTTGGGAAATGCCCCTGCAGCTTCTGAGCTGACCATTCAAAGTCTCCACGGCAATATAAAACGTGGAGCTAACATACAGGATGGGCCCTTGATTGCATTTAACATATTTTTCAAGTAATTCCTGAAGGAGATTGTTTCATATTGACAGAACTGCAGTAATTTCATCCCCATTAAACGATAAAGAATTTTTCCCATGAAGAGAAACGCTATTCTTAAATCTCAATTCTTTCAGATTGAGTCACATAAAACTGGTTATTCCGTATTTCTAAGTTCCTGCAGGAGATTAAAACACAGCCACAGTGGATGGATCTCAGCTCCACTGAAGGCAACAGCAAAATCCCACTTGCTTTGATGCAGAGGGAAAAGAGGGATTTAATCCCACCTTTGAAAGCAGAAGGAACCAAGTCCTTGTGTGCAAGTTCCTCCGTGCAGCACCTGGCACACCAGGGCCTGCCCAGCAGCCCTGCTGAGCCAAACCAGCAACTGCTCCTTTCAAAGAGGGGCTGGGTTTAGAGCTTTTTGGAAAGAAAGGGAGAAAGCCAAAAGAAGAGTATTTAAAAAATTCTGTGCTTAAATGCATAGAGCATCTGACAGTTTGAAAGCATGGTAGAAACACCGATTTGATCAGTTTTGGTAGCAAGCAGGCTTGGTTAGGTTTTTGTTGCTAAAAAGGCATTTCCTCCTGCCACTTTTCAAAAGTTAAATCATAATTTCCTGCAGCAAAACATATTCTCTTTTTTGCCCACTTCCCATGAAGTAACATTTGTCACCCAGTCCAGAACAGAATATTCTGTCCCATGCCAGTTAACAAATTTAAAGTGCAATTTTTGCATAAATGTATTGTTGAAAAAGTTTGCAAAGGAAATCTGAAGTTACCCCCCCACCCTATAAGCACATTTGGGAGAAAAGGAAAGTGTTTATACACAGAACTATTTAAAATAATTTCTGCAGTAACAAAGCACAACTGAACTTGGTTGAATTAAGAGATCATATCCTAGGCATGATCCAGACATTTAAAACACATGCATTACAGGCTGATTTCAGCCAAAAACAGTGGTGGGAGAGAGCTTTAAATAGAGCTGCACCTCAGCTGAGCTCAGATGTGGCTTTCTGTGAGGTGCAGGGCGTGCAGGAGCACTGAACATCTTTCACAAGCGTGTTTACCAGAAACACCATGGCTCCCACCAGCCAGCGCCGGCAACGAGGCACCTCAGACACGGGGTAACAAAAGCACGAGCAGGCAAAACAGCAACAAGAGGGGAAAAAAGTGTGTGCTGCATCATGCTTGACACATTCTTGACTTCCATTCAAAATGCAGGTTCTTGCAGGGTTTAATTTGCCAGAGAGCAGCAACGCCCGAGACATCAATTGCAAATGAGTGAATTCTGTGAATTAGCAACTTGAAGGCAGACCCAAAGCTTGCCCAGGTCAATAAAAAGGTGCTTGTCGACCCAGGGAGCTTTGTTTTAGGCTCCAAGTAAATACATATGGTAAAAACCCCTATGTAATACATCACCAAATGCATTTTCCTTGTTTCTTCAGAGAAGTTTAGAACCATTTGTCATCTCCAACAGTATTTTAGTGCAGAAAACACAAGAAAAACAGAAACATTGTGTGGGAAAAAGCACAGAGCTTTTGCATCCAGAAACCTTCCCTATCTGTTACAAAGATACTTGCTGAAGAGTTAGCAAGAAACTGCTTTCTGGGAACAACAAAAGACTGAAATATTGTGATATAAGGTAGTTCTATAATTATTTACAGTGCCTGACATCATGGATGTAAAGACAGACGCTAAGGCAGGAATACTTGTGATGTTTAACTGGCAAGTGAAAACTGGAGCAATTCCAAAGCACCAGAATAACTCACCTTTCTTCTTGGTCTGTGCAACTTGAAGCGATCATCTTTCATCAGGCTGGCTAACACCTTCTCCATCTTTAGCTCTGAAACACTGAAGCAACGAAGATAAAAAATTACTATTTCTCCTACTTTGAAACATGGCATGGAATGAGGCACAGACTGGTAATGGAGAGCAAAACCATTGAGATTCACAGTTCAGCTTAAGAATTCGTTCCTGAAATACACGAGGCCTTAGCCCAGACACTCCCTCAGCACCCCTGAAAGTGCAACTACTGTAAAATCCAAACCAGTGCTTTCAGTGGCACAGAGACACAGGAACCCACAATCTTGTCACTGTTTTAAATCACCAGCACACACTCCAATTCTAGGAGAGCATCAAAATAACTGAGGGTGGACTTTCCACCCGCTGAAAGTCTCCTTGGCTCTCAACCAAGAAGAACTGATTAAAGAAATAAATTGGATTGCACTTCCATTATTTTCGTAACTTTTCTTTCCTTGCACTGAGAAGCAGCAAGACAATTGGGAAACACCTGGTTATGCTTTTCACCAAAAGAAACTCAAGACAGAGTTGAAGCAGCTCATAACATTAATGCTTCTTGTAAATTTGCTTTGTAACTATAAAGAAAAAGATCTGCAACCTCCACTTTGAACCCAGGGGTTGTCCAACATTTCTTTTTTCACTTAATGCCGTGGGCAGGAGCAGAAGGTCGGTTGTGCAGCTGGGAGAAGGAGAGTGACTGAGGCACACACAGGCTGGAAACACCTGCTCCACTTAGTTTGCTACTTCTGCTACATCTTGTCTCCTCCAATTTAGCTTCCAGAGTCTCTGGAATGAGACACAGTGCTCAACCCTCACTCAAAGGATGATGCTTTCATGTTTACACACATTTGTTTCCACCCATGTTAGTGACCACACTCACAAAACTGAAAAGCTAAAACCAAAGCTGTGCAAAGACACAGCTCCTTCCTCTCACAGTGACTCAAGCTCAGAGGGCAACAACAAAACCTGGGGGAACTTTTCCTATCAAACCAATTCTCCTGCAGCTTCCTTCCCTCTGGTCTTCCATCACTCTTCCTTTCCCACAGGATCCCACATGATTCTAACTCCTTGCTACCTCACTCAGGTCAAAGCTCAGAGGCACTTCCCAATGGACAAACTCACCCTCCAATTCATTTATAGCCTCAAATGCCACCTCTGACACCAGCCACACAGTTTGATTTCCTTCCCTGCTCTGAGAACTCACCTTCCCTCTCATCTGAAGTGCAAAGCCAAAGCCCAGCCCATTAGGGACCCCACAGCACTTTTTTTAAATACAGGAGACTCAGTCAGCTGTCCTAGCCAGGCTTCACACTGGGCATTTATTTTCATTCTGTCGACTCACATTCCTCCTGTAAGCTCAACCAGATGATTTATTCTCCAGTCTTGATTGCAAGGCACTGCTGGGTCCTGCTATGGCCCAGATATGGAAATGCTTACAAACCTGCCTCATTTCCAAGTAAGCAGTCCTGCTTAAAGGTGCATTTACAGGAGACTACAAATTCTTTGTCTTCTTTAACACTGTCTTAGGGGATGCACATGCACCAGGTGACAGCACAGGTGCAGCTGTGCAGCTCCAGGCCATTAATATTACAGCTGCATCCAAACTGGGTCCCATTTCCAAGGGAATTACTCAGATCATACAAGCTGATGTCTGGGCCAAAATTTTCAGTAATGGGCAAAGGTCATCTCTAGAAAAGAAGCCAAGGAGTTCACTTGGGATTAAAACCAATGCAAGGAAAAGAGAAATCTTTGGGGTCCAACAGTTCTCAGATTCCTGAATCTCAGATGGTCAGAAAGACACCTGTGGTTTCTGAAAGGAAGCGTTGCTGATACTCAGTTTGTAAAGTACAGAAAGAAATTACCACAAGGGTATCGTCTTTCTTTTCACTCAAAGCTCTCTAACACATGGCTAGCAGGAATGGAGGAATCTCTGCCACACCATGTGATGGGATATTGTGATCCTCACCTGCTCCCCATCCTTCCCAGTTAAAGCAACAAACACCTTTACTTTTGCAATCTGCCTTTACCTCAGCCAACTCAGCATCACAGCATAAGGAAAGGAGACGCTCCAGAGGAACAGCCATCCAGCCTGGAAGGGATGGGCCAGAGTGGCCATAAGACACACTACAAGGGAGATCAGCCCCACCATGTGCAGCTGGGTCAGCCCACGCACAGATTCCTTCGCAGAGGATGCAGAGAAAGGCGGGGGAGCGATGGGGGAGAAAGGGAAATGGAGCATAAAACGACAACCGAGGGTTTCTCTGTTTGGTTTTGAGACGTATAACAGCAAATTAAAACATAAATGGCAACCACTTAAGCAAGAGGAAAGCAGACCTCCCCCTTCCCCCTGCAAAGGTTGCTTTGACACCGCTATGAATGAAAATGTCAAACCTTTGACATTGATTTGTCAGAGTTGTCACCCCCTCTCGGGTCCTCCCCTCGCCTGGCGCGTCGCCAGCAACAGATCCCTGAACTGGGTTCACAGCAGGGAGCAGGCGAGGGAGCCGGGAGGGGGGAACAGCACAACCCCAGAGCAGGCAGGGAAACGACTCGTGCCTTCACGGTGATGCCTCTTCCTTTATAAATTAGTTAGGCCGCCGTTAGCAGATAAAGAAATTATCTGATAGCTGTCGAGGCAGGCACTGCGAGATTGCAGCTGAAGGGACTAGAAGAGACATAAAGGAAAAAAAAAAGTGAACCTCACATTTCTTCTGCTTGTTGCCTCCTCCGTTTGAAGGGAAATCTGTTAGTTGTGCTTGGAGCTGAGACAGAACATTTTGGAGTCTAACCCGTTTTTTTTAAAGAAAAAAAAGGAAAGAGGGAATGCAGAGAAAACATGAGTGTGCACGTGCCTGCACATCCACATACAGCTGGGCAGAGCAGCCACAACTTCCAGCCACACAAAGCCCAAACAGAAAGTTGCAGAGAGAGGCAGCTTTCCTGAGCCCCAACGGGAATGACTGATCTCAGCAGAGCCAAAGTGAGATCGTTTTGGCAAAGGCTAACGCTGCTTTTCCACACTGGAAGCCAAGGAGAGGCTTCAGGTACCGGTGAAAATTAATTGCGAGCGATTTCCAATTTCAAAGGCAGTCATCTCTAATTCCGAAGTGGATTTTCATCCAGGAACAAAGCCACGTCTGCTCTCATTACTTCCGACTCTCAACATTCCTGGACTTACTCCCATGCATGCTGGGGTGGGTGGAGGGGTTTAGGAAAAAACTCTGGGTCAGATCCTCATCCCCTGTAAACCAGCAGAGCACTGCTCATTTACACCAGCTGCAGGGACACATCTCATGCTTTGTCTTCTTCAAAATACATATTTTATGAAGTATTTACATTTCAAGAAACCCAGTGGGAATTTCATTTAAAAAAGGAAAAAAAAACCCAACAAATTAAAAAAAAGATTCACAACACATTCTCATCCTCGACAAAAATCCCAGAGATTCAAAAATTAGGCTAAGAATGAAAAAAAAAAAAAAAAAAAGCCAACTCCAGTAACTTGTGCAGACCAAGTCAAAAGCTACAAAGACTTAGGGTAAAGGAACAGAAATGAGCAGTGCTTAAGAGGCTCAGTGACAGTCCAACACACGCTGTCTTTCGCCCTCGCACTGAATTAAATTGTCAGGATTATCATCATAATGCTCTGTTTATGAAGGGTAACGGCAATTTGTGCTGATGGCACTTGCTGCCTTGAGCTTCAAGCTGCCTTCCTGCATCTTCTCAGTAATTCATCAGCTCCCTGCTCTATCCTGGTGCCCCTTCTCCTCATCCACGTGGGAAGAGCGGAGGCCACACGGCTGCAGAGAGGCCGAATCGCCCCGTGCCCGTCAGGCACTCACTGCCTTCCCTCTGAAGATGGGGGTCAAGGAAGGCAAATTACACTCCTTTCTGGCAAGTCCTTTATCTGCAGGGCAGCGCATTTTATGAAGAGCATAAAACAAACAAATAACCAAGAAAAGGCAATCCCCAGAGTTGTCTGGCTCTGAAAAGTGAAGGAAAAATAAATTCGCATAAACCTCCCTTGCTTATTCAGAGTCTTCAAGATTCCTGAAGACCATGGCCAGCTCAACAGCAGGTCTCCTTAGCAGATGTAATTGCCAGCCTGAGTGACACTTCCCTAAACTTGTTAAAAAACAACAGCATTGGATAAAAGCATTAACATTTAAAATAAAAAGGAAGGAAATTTCCCTCTCCTTCCTCTAACACTACCAAAATATTAGAAAATAGAAAAATAGAACTTTCTACTTGGAGTTAAAAATTCACAATTATGTGGGATTTCACCTTTAAATGTCAGTGCTGTTTGTTACATGAAAAAAACCCCTGTCAGCTTAGCCTTCCATGTCTTGCTGGTGTCTGCTTAATAGATAGTTACCTGGGATGATGGATGGCTCTTTGTTAGACCACTAAATGGCTCACAGCCTAGAATAAGCCTGTATTTACTGCCAACATTTGTTTGTTTCAAGGATGCAAAACCAAATTAGATTCCAAGCAGCTCCACCCGACAGAAACACAAGAAATAAAAGGGAACTAATTTGTGCATGAGTTTACAGGGCTCCATCAACACTGCTACAACACTGAAGGGACTCTGCTGATGTTCTCAAACGCTGAGAGACAGCAGAGCAGGGAGCAAGGGGAGGCACAAACACCCAGCTGGCTGCTGAGGAGGCTGGAGATCCTGCCTAGTGATGCTGAGCAGCCAGTTGTGGGTTTTCTCCACAAAAAGACCACTGTGCAAGCAGAGCTGGACTAAAATCTCATCATGTGTCGGCCATCAGGTACCTGACTGCACACTGGGCTGGTCCTTACTGAGCCTGGCTTGCTCTCCTTGCTGTCTACTCCCAAGTCCAAGCTAGAGCTGGTTAAGAGGAGCCTTCCCAGGCTTGGAAGCACACCCCACTTTGGGTCTGCAGAGCCCACCCTCCCTTTTTGCCTTTCAGGACCACACTGGGCTCTCAGCACTTGCCAAAGCCTCTCCTATTCCTGTCACAAGCCACTTAAACAACACATCTTCGTCAATTATCTGCCAGATATGACCCACAGCTCCCCAGCAATTTCTCCCCCAGATCTCTCCCAAAGGGCCAGCACAGTCTCTGCCAATATGGTGTGCCATGCAGGCAGATGGCCAGGCAGCATCTGACAGGCTCGTTTGACTTGTGATCTCCACATAGTCACGATTTGAACCCAGGGCCAGAGAGAAAACAATGGAGTGCAAAGGATCTCCGACTATCATCTCCTCCCTGCCCCTCACCACACACATTCACTCATGCACAACATGTCAGGCTGATGATTTTCACACACTTCCCCTCTTCTCCTTTTGCTAGTCTGGGGCCAGGCCTGGATCACAAGAATTAATAAATTCTTATTAAAACCTGCACGAGACACAGTCCCGCTGAAAGTGCCACGGAAGGTTAATTAGCAAGGATGAGCTGAAACTTTTGTTCGCGTTTCTGACTCACTTAATCTTGTGAGAAGCCAGCAAGCTGACATATTCTGCCTCCGAAGGCGCCAGGACGAGCAGGCTGCTCCCGCGGCAGCCAATGCGCGCCGTCCTCCCGATCCGGTGGATGTATTCCGCAGGTGAAGCCGGAGCGTTGTACTTGGGAAAGGGGAAGGAGGAATTAACAGGATGCAGCGTGTTAATTATAAACGAGACCCCCAGCCCGCTCACCTGGAACAAAAGGCACACCCCCACACGCTGCACCTCCTGAGGAGTTGGGCTGCTTGTAACGCGCCTCAGCCCCGGAACCATCACTCAGCCCCTCAGCCACGGCAGCTTTTTGACATGTGAATGTGACACATTGGCCAACTTTCAGATAATAGGACAGTTTCCCTGTCTCAGTGTCTCTTTCTGCCTTTTAGATTTTATTTCGATACAGGCACGTCAGAAACCTGTTTGCTTCCCCTAAAAAAGCCCCCCAAATCTAATCAAATCTCACAGCAAAGAGCGCCCAGGACTGCCCACATGGAGTGGGGAGCTGCCTGCTCTGCATTTGGGAGAAAAAACACAAAAGAAAAAACAACTGATGCCAATTTGGAGTTGGGCTAAATTGCTTTTTTTTGGATTAAAGCAAATCATGGCTGGGTACAGGGTAGAATAAATCTAAGAGAGAGGAGGAAGTGCTTTCAGCAGTGGATGACACAGGTAGCAACTGTCTTCCCCTGTCCAACTACCAGGCACCATGAAAATGTTCCTTAAAGACTCCCCAAATATAGCAGTGCCTCTCATTTACCTAAGTGGGAATCAAAACTGCCCAGCCATTTGCAAGATCTGATAATGGGTGACACATTTCCCTCCCTTTAACCTCCCCCTATTCTTTCCCCCCCTCCTCTCTTTCCTGGAAAAAATGAACATGCACAGAGATACTGCTCAGAAATGAGCCCTCAGCAGTTTAACTGGAAAAAACCCAACAACCAAAGCCCACTCTAGTGTTTATACCTGTGCCCTCTGGCAAAGTTTCTACTGGCTAGAGGTGTGAGTAAGATGCTGTGAGCAATCTAATTGCTCCCTGCAGGTCCTTGCTCTTGGACACAGCCCTCAGGACAGCTGAGATTTCGCCTTCTGGACACACAGAAGTCTCCCAGGGCTTTAGGTAATTTGCACTGCGTTCTAGCACTGGCAACTATATCTTTGGTTAAATTATATTAATATACAGATCTGGGAATTAAAGACTTCACTTCCACAGCCTTCTCCGACTAGCTGGCTGCTACAAAATCATTCTTTTTTTAAAAAGCACAAAAATCAAATCAAATTTGTTACCTGAAGGGATGAGGTAGAAATTAAAAAGCTTTGTTGAGGCTCTGTGCCCTGTTCCTTTTACCCAGGTGTTGCTTGATACATGTGAATCTCTGGATCAGTTTTTCCTCAGTTCAACTAACCTTTTTTTAATTATAAATCTTTTATAGAAATGAAATCTGCCTCATGCTCTCAGCCTCCTCTTTGAAACGACAGGCTGCTATTTTTAAGGTTCAATCCATCTTCCTTTGTTTTTATTTTTTTTCCCTAAGACTGTATTTCTGTCAACAGCAATGCAGCAGTGTGGGGTTTTGTTGGGCTTTTTTTTTTCTTTTCAGGGAAAATCTGAACCATGCAGTTCTACTGGAAGCTGGATGCCTGCAGCTACTCAGCCCCAATCCAGCCAAGGCTCACTGGAAACACTCAGTTTCTCTAGGTCACTGCACTGACACTATTGGGCTACTCAATGTTTAACATCAGGAATGCACTTAAACTCCTCATGGAACTGCCTCCCCAGCAAGCTAGGAAAGAAAGGAACAGAACTGCAAGAGATGGCCAGGATTTCACAAAAATTGGCTTCTTGGGTGGGGAAATGGAAGGTGTTTTATCCCAACCAGTGAAAACCCCGGAGTTATTAAAGAGAAAAACAGACCAGGGATATGGTAGCAATGCTGTATCCTGGCAAAACCCAGAGTCCCAGTCCTGCAGCCAGGAACTTGGAGGTCTCCCACACCTGTAGGCATCAGCACCAGGACCAGCCAACTGCAGGAAGGTTCTGGACTGAGAAGGGATTTCATCTGAGCAAGGCTGCACTTAACACACACAGACACACAGAGCAAACCCACCTGTACAATCCAGGTCACCTGAGGCAGGTCCAGTCCCCGTGCTGCTACATCCTTAAAATTAATAAGGAAATCACTTTAGTAAAAATCCTTTGGAGCTATCAGCAGAGTGAGGAGTCTTCTGGGATGGCAACTATGTCTGAAAGCAATGCTGGCTAGGCAAGTAGGAATTTTATGTGTCTAGTTTGGGGGAAGATGGACTGAAGGTCAGAAGTAACACTGAGGGTTTAAAATGCAAGGATTGTTAGCAGACTAATACAATAAAAAATGATCCACTACTATGGCCCAAAGCCTGGAGGATAGAAACACCTATTTCAGGATGGTGGTGTTGAATTACAGCATTTCCTACAGCCCCTTTGCATTATATCTGACAGAATCCACTGTGTAAGGGGCAGCGATACCTTTGGTTCTTCAGTTTGTTTCACTGATGAAAAGAGATCTTCTCATGGGCACCTACTGCCCAAACACAGAGAGGCAGAATTAAACCTCTGAAAGGCAGCACGATTTCTGAGCACACCTTTCTCCACAGCAAATCTAAGTACCAAAACCAGACTTCTTATGATGAAAAGGGAAAAATAAAAAAATAAAGGCTAGCAGTCAAGAATCCCTGGCCTTGGGTAGAACGTCCAAAGATACACTGATCTCTACCTACAAATAATTAGTTGTTTCCTAGGTGATGGTCTGAAGTTGAGGAGCAGAAGACTTGCAGGTCATGGGGCCCTAAAATAAAAGGCCAATAAACAATTTAGCAGAATCTGCAGGAATCTGGAGCACAGCTCAAGGAGAGGGGACTTCAGCTATGCCTTAGATTTGCAGTCTGGCTTTGATTTGGAGAAACAAAATGCAGCCGTGAAGAAAAGAGTCTGAAGCTGCTGTCAAGGTTTTATTTGATGTGCCAGCTGGTGAGAAAACCTATCAACTTGGAGAAGGACTTGAATGAGACCCTTTAGTTATCCACAGTCAGAATAGCTCCAAAAACATACCTCTTCAGAGAGAAACGAGAGTTTAAATCCTGTCCAAAATGGAGAGTGCAAACACATCTCAATCTCCCTTCTTGATTTTCTGTTCATTAGTAATGTCCTCACATACTCCTCGGATTTTACATTCACCAGGCGCAATAGCAGAGCAGGTGTGCAGATTTCACTCCGTTAGGAAATGTTTTGCAACACATGTATCTTTTAGCTAGTTGCAAAATAGAATATATTAAGGACGTAAGCAGGAGCTTAATGTACTAAAAATGTGTCAGCCACCCACTGAAGTGTTTTCATGCAACTCCCACACACGTTAAAAGAATGGGAAGCTGATGTTTTGGCAGTCAAAGGCCTTCCCATAAGCACTAACCAGGCTGTTTTGTGGCTCCAACTGCAGTAAAAGAGGAGACACTTTCCACAGCGCCCACTCCGAAATAATGCACACTCGCACTCCAACACGCTTATTAAGGAGTGACTTGTTCCCAGAGTCAGAATGAACAGATGTACAAAAAGCCATTTAAAGGAGGTTGGAGGAAATAAATCAAGGGGAGTCGGGAAGCGTGTACAGCAGTTACCAGGATAACAAGACTATAAACTCTACAGCGCGATCACACAGGAGCGCTGACGTCTGATTCCGAGCTGGCTGGCTCTGTTCTTCCACGCTGACAAGGCTTTGGTCTTTTCCTTTACTCTGTGCTCCTCCTCACACCCAGGAGCTGAGGAAATGCTGTCTGAGGAGAGGGCTTTGACCTTGAGACAGGGCAGTTTCCCCAAAATAAACCAACAGCCAAGCCAGCCCTGTGGTCAGGAGCACCTCTAATAGGGGAAGGAATAGACAACGTGGGCAGGAGCCATCCCTCTCATCCATCCAGATTCTTTTCCTCCTCTTCCAAGACACATTTTCTCAACATCTCAGCTTGGAAAATCACTGCCACAGACAGCATTTTCATGTGCGTTTGCCCAAGCTGAAAAGGTTCACCAAAAGCCTCATAAATAGCCAGGGAGAACATTTTAGGAGAAGGCTTCCTCCCATCACCAGCCTTGCATTCACGATTGCTTTCACAATGCCACCAACTCCACTCAGCTGTTACTGACACATAGCAGCAGCTACTCTCCTGGGGGTTCCCTTGGCTTTCACAAGTCTCTTGGGATTTACTGGTAATTGGAGTGTTTTGCAAACTCTCAAAGATTCCTCAGTATCAGTCCACCTGTGTCTCCTCTAGCTGCTTTTCCTCTAAGACCCTGATAGAGAGCAGCAAGGTAGGACTAGGGTAAAAAGTTTGAGTTGATTTGCTTTCCTCTGCTGGCAGAGCCCATGAGTTTCAACTTCTCAGAATTTTAGAAAAATATTTGTGGGTCACTTTTCCAGGAGAGAGAACACAGCTCAAACAACAACTATCCAGTTTTACATTTATTCCACTCACAGAAGCACTAACCTGCTGCCAGTACTCTTTCAAGAATCCCAAGAGATTTTCAATATACCACTCACCCCTCTTTTCCACTGCCTCAGATGGCGCTCCCCTTTCCACGTGTGACCTCACACCACCATTCCTTAATTACAGGGAAATCAAGGATATGACACCTCGGCAGGTCACTGCTGCCTCCTTTCCACGGGCAGTGGAAGGGCAAATTCTTCAGTGACCATCTCATGGGAGCAAAAAAAAAAATAACCTACACCAGTGCAGTTTTAAAGAAAGCCCAGATGCCAAGCAAACACAATAACCTGAAGCCTTAACCATGTTCCTGCCCTGATCCCAACTGCAAGGCACACAGGGGCACAGGATCAAGGAACAATCCACCTGAGGGATGCTAGAAAGGCTGAAATGTCTGCTTTGAATAATTCATGTTACCAGCCTGTGCTTGTGGTTGGGGGGTACAGGGGTGGGTGCAAGAGAATGGGATACAGGGGGTGGGTGCCAGGGAATGGGGTACAGAGGGTGGGTAAAAGGGAATGAAGGGCAAAAAGGCCACATTGAAAGCGAGTCCTGTCACTGCAGAAGATCAGAACCAACAGGGCCACAAAAGTTTTGCAAGGGCCTTGGTTTGCTCAGTCCCTCTCACACGATCTAATTAGGGCAAAGGAAATTGCTAAAGTTGCTTTTGAAAGACACTCAATGGTGAGGTCTTGAAGGCCCTGAGCTTGACAATTGGCTGCCTACATGAGGCCTAGAAGTACAGATGGAAGGCAGCTTGCTCAGGTGCCAGGCTGTCAGTTGGATTAAAATGACTCATTTATTTACCAAAGAACCTCACAAAGTGCTTTAGCTAACAGGCAGAGAGGGCCTAACGGCTCTCCAAGCTGGGGAAGAAGCTCTCGCGCCTTCCCGGCCTGCCAAAAGTCATTACTGCCGAGTGTGGAAAGCCATCAGCAGGGTAGAGACCCCCGTCGGCAGGGTGACAGATTGGGCTGCGTAATCAGAGGAGGAAGGGGAGAGCACAGAAGCTGTCAGAGGCGAAAGCTCTTGGCTGGGGCCGCCAGAAAACTGGCAAGATGAGTTAGCGTGATTGAGTAAACAGCAAACAATCTCCAAACGATCTTTCCTCCCTCCCTGGAAGAGATGAACTTGTTTAAAAGGCACATCCCAAAGGAAGCTGCAAAGAACTTTCAGTGAAGGAGAGAGAAATAAATCTGGACGAGACCCTCTGAGATACGTGGCCCTTCTTTATTTTCTTGTCTGCCAGCTTATATTGTCTGGCAAAAATATTTTATGGAATATATTAATATACATATGACATAGAGCAAATTAATAAAAGGAACAGCAGGTCCCATTGCTTACTAGAGCGGAAAGATGGGTGGAGAACATGGCATAAGGGACAAGGGAAGGACGGCAACATTATTTGTGTTGCTCTTTTGTGAGCCAGGTTTCAAAATTTTGTGGGCACAAAACGTGATTTCATAGTGAAAAGAACAGAACCACCTTTCTGCAGAATATTTTTTTTTGCTGCTATGGAGAAGAGTGTCAGAAAAAGCAATGCCCTTAGAGGCAGGAGGTGGTCACAGAGCCTGGCTGCCCTTTGGACATCTGCGTTGGGGAGGCACCTGTAATGTGGGACTGGTGCAAAGTGTATCTCTATATTAAGGTGTCCATATGGTCCCCATTACTGTGGTAACAGGCCACCTCCTGGTTTCAATGCATTTGTCCTCCCAACATCTCTGTAAGATGGAACTGTGCTACTTTCCCCATTTTACAGATGGGGAGTTGAAGCACAGAGAGATTTTGGACTCACACACACAACTCACTGTGCTTAACGTGCTGACCACGTGCCAGCTGAGCCGCAGTCACCGTAACCATCAGGATCTGCATCCCTGCCTTGCAGGAAATGCAAAGTGGCTTAGATTGAAGAGGAGGAGGGTTACAATAAATGTGTTACCTTACACCACCCTCTTCATGGCAATCCAGGTTACTCCACACTATCTCCCATTTATGACCATTACCTCCCATTTGTGACAGCTCAGGAGCAAACCCACAACTATTGCTGCTCAACTGAGATGTGGTTTCTTGCCTTGTCACCCCAATTCCATGTTCACCTGCACAGAGTCTGTGGCACAGCAAGAAATCAAACCGTATCTCCAGTGTCTCAAGAGGGGAATCCCATCCACTAAGATTTCTTTATCCAAATTCTTCTTCCTACCTTGCCAAGAGCTGCACATTTCCTGACAGATTTTTCCTGTCACAGGCTACATTTTCCCTTCAAACCTTCTCACCCAGGAACTGATAGCCCAGTGATTGCAATGGTTCTGCTTTCTCTTTGTCTAAAACTGAGCATTTACCTTCTTTCCCAACCCATTAAATTGGAATTTCAATAGCAAGACACGTACCTGACATTCCTCAGTTATAGGCAGCATATAAGTGCATCAAGAACAACAAAGTTTAGCTATTTATTTTTTAGAATTTACCAAACACTTTTTATCTTCAAAACAATCTACACCACTGAATGATTTAAGCTCTGCTCTCCTCCCTAGTTCAGATACTCAAGTACCACCTCTGTATATAAGGAAACCAAGTTAAAGTTCCACTTACGCACTGCAAAGATGCATTTTGACCTTGACCAAATCTCTGAAAGGTTGTACACACAAAGCAGGACCAGAATGTAACAAGTAGAATTTTACAGGTGACATTATATATAATTTGGCAATGCTAAATCAAACACTCCTATATACATGGCACTCCTAGTTTGAACTGTGGGCAGAAAAAAGAGAAAATTCAGCCCCCCACTCTCTGAAAAAATTGCAACTGGTTTCCTTTAAGAATAACATGCAGCAGGAACAGGAGTCATTTCAGAGCTGGAGAGGGTTTCTCAGCTCTAATTACTCCCGATCGCTGTAATTTACAGGTTTGCGGTGGGTAGAAATCGCCAAGATTCACACGTTTTCAGATCAACAGCTGCCACTATTAGAGAGCAAATTGTGCAGCCTTCTGCACCACTGCAGCAGCCTGTGGCCCCAGCAGGTCAGGAGCGAGAGGTGAAGGTGCCACCACAACCCAAGGGTGCCACCAAACCTCAGCAGAGGACAAGAATTTCTCCCTCAGCATCCTTGGAAGGAGCTTGAAGGGCACAAGGTGAGGAGAGCAGCAGAGCATGAGCTTTTCCAATGACCCCTTCTCTGGTTGAGCTCCCCCTTCCACCTCTGCAGGTGGTTGTTTTTACCCTTGGGGTAGGTATTAAGATGGGAAATACCACATTCCATCCAATTCTCCTGGCAGTTACGGGGTACACTACAAATCAGGACTGCATTCTACTGGCTGCATGTAGAGGGCAAGGTTCCAGCTTCAAAGGAACAGATTTTTCTAGACATAAGACCGTGCAAAATACTTGGTGGTCTCTAAGATAAGACATACATTCTTCCTGTATATGGTAACTCAGCAGAAGACCATATTAATAGTTTGCAAAGAAGGCCTCAGTCCTTACTTAACATGTGAGATGCAGAAAAAAGAGATGACTTTCCTCAAGGTCAGACAGTGAGCTGGAATTAGAGCTCAGTGCCAATTCCTCTGGTTACCCTTAGGGATCAGACAGGCCCATTAGTGTGGAGCTGCAAAGGGACTCTGAGTTACTCACAGTGCAAAGCAAGATGCCAGTCTTGGATTTTAGGAACTCCTGGAAGACCTCTGTCCTTTCCTAGAAGGTTGAAAAGGAAGAATTAAAAGACTGCTTATGCACATGACAATCGAACACAAAGCAAATTAGCTAAGGTAACAATTTAACTGTGTCTTGTTCACTAGCTCATGTACAGATTCAAAAGCAAAGGAATTGGCCTCATGAGTGCCAGTCAGACTCTTCTTGCAAATGGAAAAATCTGTGGCACACAGGTGTGGTCCCAGGTAGGAAGGCAGTGTCTGGGGAAGCCTGGATGCATTTGGTCAAATCAGAGCAGCCAACACCTCCACAGTTTGCACAGAAACATAGCCTGTGTATGCCAGAAAACAGGAGCTGTTTTACATGGAGAGGGGATCCACAAAGGATTAGGCAGCACCAACAGAAGCACTGGCACGCTTTGTGGGCAACACAGGCTTTTGTAGAAGCAAGCAAAGCTGGACATGTTCACTGCTGTCTGTCCAGTCACACGATGGGCAGGATAAGCCCATTTTGTTGACACAGTGATATAATCACATCACAAGAGATCAGCCTCATCATGTGCCCAATGGGGCATGCACACAGCCACTGCTCTGACACTGGAATTACTGAGTGTCAGGGATGCTCAGCTGCACAGTGAACTGCTGTGGGACAAGTCTTCAAAGTAACAGGGCAGGAGAGATGGCCAGAAATCCCTGCCCAAGGGGGAAAGGAGGCACCCTCCCATGCCTTCCCCTTGTACTGGCAAAAGCCACCATTGGGGCTGATGACACTGGACTGAGGCTGTTCCCTCCCACTGGGGTCAGAGGCAGGTCCCTGTCCCCATCTCTGCTCTGCACCACCACAACTCCTGCAGCCCCCACTCCTAACACAAGCTCAGGCCCACAGGCAGCACCACCCACAGCCCCCAGGTCCCAAATTATCCCCCCAGCAGTCTTTGAGCCATTGAAGGGAGCTGCAGGCACCCAGTACAGCCCCTTAGCTCCCTTCAAAAGCCTCCTGCTCTGTCAGCCCCCAAACCTTCCCAAGCACATTCCAGTTATTTTAACTAACAACTTGTTTTCCACAAATTGACTCCCCAACTCACATTACATCACAATGATATTTGCTATCTCTGAGCACCAATAACCAAAGGTCTCAGCAGAACTTGATCTTCCCTTGCCAATACCACCTCTGCACCTACAATCCCTTTTCTACTGGCCTTCCAAAATATCCTTGTTTCCAGGTTTCAAGCTTTTCCCTAGAGCTCTGGCTAGGAGCTAAGTGAATGTCCTGTTACCTTGATGATAGAGAAGAAACCTTTCACACCTGACTCCCAGCTAGAGGTGCTGTTCTAGAAAAGAAGAGAAGCTTGGGCCTTGCTGACACACTGAACCCTCTGCTGACAAAAATTAAAGAAGAGAGCACGCTGTATCTTGTTGACAATGACAGCAGCCGTGCTCAGCAGTACCATATGGGATCCACAATTTAGCTCCATTAATGCTCTTAATTTGAAGACATCAAGCACTAATTACACACTGGGTACTAAAAAGGCAAAACCCTTCCCCTGGTGCCAGCTACTTAGTGGTGTTCTGTTGGCTTAACAGCTGGTCAGGGTAGAGTTGGGCCAGACCAGGCCTGCTCACTTGCTCAGGCAGGCAGGTTGAGGAAAGGCCAGACTGCAGGGACAGCAAAGCACATGTTTCTGGTCTCCACAGGATGGGAATGAGTGAGAAAAACAATGGCTCTTCACCTCTTGCTTCATCAGAAGAGCTCTATTCATTTACCATCTCTGCTGTGCAGCTCAGAGTAGAGCGGCAACTCTCTCCATCACAGACCAAGGGCAGGATCAGGGGCTGAACTTCCAAGGGAGGTCTCTCAGCTATTGAGAGAAGCTCTGCAGTGACAGTTCATCTGACACTCTCCTCCTGGCCTCTCAGCCCTCTGTAGCAAGCTCCAACCTCTCCACTCAGGCCTAACTGGCTAAAACCTAAACCTATTTTGGGGTAATCACTGTCATAATGCTATTATTCCATCCCAGGGAAAACAGCAAACTGTCAAGACACTGTTCTTCAAACCCAAAGCCAAACTGCTCCAGCCTCACCTATTGGGGGCAACTTATTAGGTAGCAATGTTTTGGGGCTTGGATAAGGTTTTCCTTCGGCATTAAAAGTCTATCTTGGCTGCGTGAGAGAGAAGCATGGAGACATAAATGGTTTAGTGCACCCACTGGGAATAGAGAATGGCTGCTCTGCTGAAATAACATATTTGCCTCTTCAGGTGTGTTTTTCAGATACAGCTACCAAGGTACTTTCCAGAAATGGGACAATATCCTTATTCTCATTAGCAGATGGAAGAGTGAGGCCCCTAGAGGTGAAATGATTCTCTCTCCTCTCTTCTGCCCTCCTCCCCAAAATAGCCACATAATAAATCATATGGAATAAGGAATAAAACTGCAGGTCCTGACATTTTGAGAGTGCTTACTTCCTGTTCCATGTCGCCATGCAGACGTAGAAACTGTAAGCTCACAGAGGAGAGGGATGAACGCCCAGGTTGCTCTGACTCTGACCCTCCAGAAAGGACCTTAACAAGGAGCTCGTGGTAGAATTCCACTTGTTCACAGCTGGAGAAAAAGATGATCATCTTGTGGCGCTTTTCAAACTGCAGGAAAAACAAGAGGATTGCACATGACCGCTTCCAAAGGCCTCTCCCAATTCCCTGATCGTGAAAAGATCCAGGTGATTTACACTTCTGGAGATGTATCATTATCTGGGAAAGGATTACAGAGTCTGACACCAAACAGTGAGTTCACAAAAGAAGAATGAGTACATGCTGCACAGGGATCTCTCTGCCAGCATGAAAGACACAACAGCACCTCAGCTCTCTCGTGGTTCAAGACGCACTTCAAAGCCCTGGATCTAATCCATGCTATCCTCAACAGAGGAACAGATAAAGGAGTTGGAAAGGACAAAGGGCTACTTAGTAATATAAATGCAACCAGAGTCTCACCTTGCATTTCTGCAGGATAAAAGCTGCTAATGTGACAAGCCTCAGTTTGCTGGGGACCATCATGACATACTGTTGGAGTGTCTCAGGAACAGCAAAGTTTTCCCGCTCCATGCAGTTTGATGAACTGCTGGCTTCCCTATTTGTTTGAGATGCTGGTTCAGGCACCTTCTGGAGTTCATCTGCTATGGAAATGCTGACAGGGTCATTCAAGCTGATATCGGCCAGGCGTGTTACTCCTAAACCACAGGAAATGAGAGATATGTGAGGCCCAGTCTGGGCTGGGATGACGTGCTCAAAGAAAAAAACCAACTAACGCAATTCCAGTGAAAAAGAGTGAGGGGCAAGGACCCAGTGAGCCACCCTCAGACACTGCAGAGCCCCCTCACTGCAAACCTCAGCCCTTTCAGGGCTTACCAGGCTTAGCTGCTGCGAACTCCACCAGAACCTTCACAAGACACTTCTTCAGCTGACTGTGCTGTTTCACAGTACATAAATGTCTTTATGGACAGACAGCATTTGGCAGGCCTGCTTCTAGACGTGTGTGGAAAAAACCCAGCGGATCTTCACTCTATCAAGAGTGCAGGAGTCACGAGGCCTGGTTCAGCTCCTGCCTCAGCAGCTGACTGCTTGCATGATACAGAGCAAAGCACACAACACCTCTCCTGCCATTAGCTTTTCGCCTTAATTCTGCGTTTGTAAAGCAAACAAATGAACTTTCGGGTTCATGGTGACTTTGCAATGGAATTTGGGAGACATATGTGGAGACCATGGAAGTACATACACTGACGGAAATTGCAGTAATGAAGGAAGTGCCATAAGCCAAAGAAATTAACAGGCATTATTCCACTTCTGCAAAGGGCTTCACACTGGGCTGTAACAGAGGCAGACTCAACCAACTACTCAGCAGTTGCCTGTGCATTATTCAGCTACAAGAGCCCCCATCTGTCCATAACCCACCTTCGGTGAGGGTGGCTGAGAGCAGCACGTTCTGACGTGTCTCTCTCTCAGCGTTTAAAGCGTTGAGTATCACAGCCACATCCTTCTCAAAGCCCAGGTCCAGGATCCTACAGGAACAGGAGAGATGGTTAAAGGTGCTGTAAGGAAGGAGAAAGTCTTAATACTCCATGACATCTTTGCAATGAATAACTGTCCAACAATCTGTCCAAAGCGGGTATTTTGTCCTAATCCCAGACATCTGGTGCTTGGCTGAGGCCACTGAGCATGAATGGCTTAAGATCACACTCTCTCTCATACTTTTTTTTTAATATTTAGTGAATTATGCTGCAGAGGGTATGGTAATAATTTTCCATATCTAAGCCCTTGGAAGTTTACCTGTCTGCTTCATCAATAATCAGCCACTGAGTGCAACGGAAATGAATACATTCTGTGGACTTGATGTGATCAACCAGGCGGCCAGGAGTGGAAATGAGGATGTTTATCCCTTTCCGTAATCTGTGAAGATTTAAAAACAAAAAATAAAACCCAGGCAAGAGAAAAAAAAAAAAGAAAGAAAAAACAACCCCATGCAGGTTAGGATGGAATAGGACCCAGAGTGAGGAGCTGGAACCTACAGAGGTGAAAAGTGCCACAGTAAATTCAGGGACAGCACTTCCTCGCTGATTAAAACTGAAGGTTTTTTTCAGCTAACATTTATCCTTGATCATCATTGATACTCTGATACTCAAAGGCACACTCATTGCTAAGGACGAGGTGGAAAGAAATATTAATAACACTAAAAAAAAAAAAATCACCCCAGTCAGGTTTTCTTTTCTAATTGAGTACTTGTTTTACTGTCAAGAGTAAACTTCTTTTTGTGTATGCTTATATAGAGAGAAATGAAAATTCCATTTTGGATTACCAGCTTACAATTCCATTTTTGAAAAGGGAAAAAAAAGGGATTTTAACACCAGGAAATCTCTTCTCCAGAAAGCAATTTCCCCCATAACAAATACTGTAGGCAGCACTTGGTGGTAAGCAAATACAGGTGTTTGTCAGGAGAGGGGAAAAAAAAATACTGACACAAGAGATCATCTTCTCAGAAGGCTCATCCACATTTTAGAAACAGATCCAACTGGGGGAAGTGAATGTTTCCTGCTGACCCAGCCACTGTGCCTGTGTAAGATCCAGGGGATCACAGCTTGATCCAAGCTCACCACCCTCCCTCTCAGTAAGAAAAACACTCTGAAGAAGAGTAACAGATAAAGGACTCAAAATATAATTTAAGAAGTTGGTTTCCTACCTGGCTTTTTCTGATTTTCTCTTTTCTCCCCCCATTAGCACTCCAGGCACAATCCAGGTAAATGGCTACAGACAGGAAAACCAAGACCAGCAATGACTCTTCTTAATAACAAGACAAAGCCTAATCAAAAAATGATGTTTCATGGCAAAAAGAGAGAGGATGGGGCTGACAGCAGCGTGCATGTGATGTGATCACAGCTCCAGCACTAAAAAAAGACTTGTAAGTCTCTTTTTAAGACTTATAAATTTGTAAGACTTATAAATAATAAGGAAGTACCCTATTATTCCAAGGAAAAAATGAAGAGGGGGTGGAAATATGGATCAGATAAATAAATGATTTAAACACCTTCTAGCCCAATGTAAGATACTCTACCCCAATTACAAGGAAAGCACTATCATTTAATGATTTTAAAAGCCTTCTCATTTCTCCAGTCATTCAGCTGGCAAAGCAGTTCACCAAGTCCTACTCCCCATCTGAAACCCATCTGTCCAGTATTAGTTTCAGTAAAACGGTCCTTGTCACCACGAGAGTTTCCATTCATAACTCAGCCTGAGACAATGAAAGGTATTTCTATAAGCAAATGGCTGTGAAAATCAACTATGCTTGTTTATCAGCACATGTGCAACTAGGGTGCCATAATTAATCACTTAATTGCTCATGTAATAATTTAAAACATGCCACAGGGAAATCACACACTTAAACACATTTATCTTTAAGGACCATACATCTTGCCAGGTGCTGCATTTCCTTAAACCTCCAGCTGAATTCACAGGAATTGAAGTTGTTTAGCCCCTTACACAGCTAAGAACACAGAGCATTGAATTCTTACCTTAAGTAGTTTCTGGATTGTATCAAAACTTTGGAGTGCAAGCTATGGAAATCAACAAAAGAAAATGAGCTCTGCCAAAGTCTCTCTGGACTAAAAAGCTGGATTACAAATTCCTATGGCTCAAAAAATCTGTAAATTTATCTAGTTATGTACATCAGAATTCTAAATGCATCCTTAATTTTTTTTAGAAACCACTTATTAATTTTTTTTCTCTTGAAGAATCTCTCTTTTATTATATTTTGGCCTGTTCAAAAGCCTCTCTACTGGCTCAGCTCCATGAGCCAGCTCTCAGGACAAGAGAGGCTTCTGTGAATGCCCCAGGGAGAAAACAAGCTACAGGCACAGAAGATTTTGCTCCAGAGGAAGAATAAAAGGGAAGATTACAGAAATTCTGATAAAAAACCACCACAGAAAGGAAACACATAGGTCAATCCTCTTCTGGCAGCTCTCACTGTTCTCTCACCTGACCCATGGAGTGATTGTGCCATTGGATCTTCCTATCTCTGCATTTCTTTTCTCAAGGAAGGTTATTGCTTCCAATACAAAGTAATACCAATTGTAATTACAAATTATCTTCCTAAGTACTCTCAATGGCAACCCTTTAAATGAGCTTACACAGTTTCCTCCATGCTTAGTATTCACATGGCATCCTAAAGAGGCAGCTAAGTTGTTGCTGTAAAAATTTAAATACCTTCAGAGCTTTCTCCTTTCAGGGAACAGAGCAGAGATATTGCACTGCAGGTTGCATAAAATATTGGACCCCAAATGAGATACCTGCAATCAATTCTCCACATGGAAGTTATTATCATTCGACATACCAAAAAATAAAATGTAAAAGGTTGATACCCTCCTCTGACACTGCCTTTGCAACTGCAAATAATATAAATTAAATAGAAGAGTTCAATGGAGAAACCAATTCTTGGAGGCCTCAGCTTCAGCATTCGTTTAAGGATTTGATAAAACAGCTTTAAAAATGAAACGTTTGTATAAACCTACACATTTGCAAAGCTGAATTAATTGGTTTTACTCATTCCCCTGTGTGAGCAAGGCATGAGGTATGCACTGAGCCCGAGAGGTGCTGCAGCCGTCACAAAGATTTCCAACTGCAGGAAAAGAACTTAGAAACTCCTTCTTTCTCACTCTGGTTGGCACCGAACAAAAATGACAACTCTCCGTGAGAGCAAGATCTCAGCAGAAGGACTGACAGTGTTTTCTAACTTTAGAGTTCACCTTCCCTGGTGGACCCACATCTACATCCCCAAAAATCAGTGTTCAAACAGACTGAGAAAGGAAAAGCCACCTACCTCCCTCGTTGGGACGAGCACGAGTGCGTAGGGCCCATCACTGCGCTGCAAACACACAAGAGCAGGGCTTCTCAGAGAAGGCAGCACTGAGCGGCCTTTCCACACCTCCCCTGCTGCCAGCCAACACAGAGGATTCTGGAGGGCTTTAGTGCAAGTTTGCACACAACATTTTAGGGTATTTCTGCCCCACAGCTTTTAAAATCAAGTCTTTAACGTATCAATCCTGCACTGCCTTCTCCTCCCTGCTGGGAAACCTGCTCCAGTCAAACCCAACGTTTCAGTGCACCCAGACGTTGTTTCACTCCTGTGTGTCTGAGCTGCAGGGCTGCTCTCCTGCTTGATGCACAGCAACGACCTGTAGGTAGCAGCTGCAGGGAGTGACAATCCAAGACGGGCTGGAGATGCTTCAACCCTTCACTCAGGGTGATCTCTTTCCATAAAATGCACAAGATCTGCAGCAGTATTTTCTGGTGTATGATCCAAATTGGGAGCAATTATCCAAACCCACTCCATGCCAAAGATTAAAAACTTACTCCCCCTACAGACATGGCAGTAACCTTTGTTTTCAGTTCTCCCAGCTTCCAGACCATTTCTTCTGCTCTCTGCCTCCTCCAAACCTGATAATTTAGCCCATTTCCAATGTATCCTGCTGCATGGAGCAATGGGGAATGGCTAACATTGATCTTGTACCATCCACATCTCAATAAAACTGGAAAATCCCATCTGACACATGTACAAATAAAGGGGAACACAGACTGCTTGTAAGGAAAAGAGACAGTAATGACTACAAGAACTGGATTTTATTTTTATTCCTTAATATCAAAAGCAAATATATTTAGTGCTGTTGGACCTACCTGTATTTTGGATTCCATTCCTTGCAAAGACTGTACAAGTGGAATCCCATAGGCAAGAGTTTTACCTTTTTAAATGGAAGAAAATAGGAGAACTTTCCATTAAAAAACATATGTGGCAATTACAACACTCCAGCAAACCAAAGCACCATTTGCCCCACCATTCTTAAACTGCAGACAGAGTCTGGAAAAGTTTCTATTGAGTAGGAAATTTCCAGAATGGAAGATTGACAATTCAATAAAGGGTCAATTAGAAAAGAGAGGTGTGGTACCCCACTAAGATCTACCTAAATGAATCCAATTTACACACCCTAAGAAGGACAGTGACAATTCAACACTGACCTGAACCAGTCTGAGATCTCACCAGGGCATCTCTGCCTTGCAGGAGCACAGGAATCGTTTGCTTCTGAACACTGGGTGACAAACAAAACAGGGCAGGAAATGCACATGCAACACAGGATAGAATCCTACAGTTTTAACATGCACTGACTGTCTCAAAACTCTTTAGCCCAAATTTCTCACACTCATCTCTGCCGTGTAGCTGCATCAGCTGAGGTGATTTCTAAGCACAGCCTCTGGATAAGCATCAGATGTGATAAACTCAAAACAGATGGGTTTATGATTCAAGTACCAAACTAGAAGGCAGGACTGCCTACAAACCCAACAGCAAATGGGACAGTGGTACTGTGGTCTTCACAAGCCAATTACACATACTGATGGCTTTTAGGGGTAAAGTGCAAAGTTTTTATATTGATTTGCTTACCTAGTCATGCTACACATATTGAGGACAGTGTTTATTGTGGAGATCTAGAGATACAATAAAGAGAAGTAAAGGTTTTATTGTCAAACTGTTCCTTTTGTTATTTTTTGTAGTACAAGATAAAGCACAATACAAAAAACTTATGTTTATTCTCTACATAACTGGTCCTGGGCAACAAAATAGAAAGTTTTCATGTTCTCAAAATACTTGCTAGTTAATCAGAGTTACACCATTGCTGGTTTTCTGTGTTTTTCTGGTATTACAGCTGCAAACAGTCAAGGGTGCTGGGACTGTGTCTGGGGACAGGTCAGGACATACATCAGTACCTTAAGTGACAAAATCAGGTGAAGTACCAGCAAGCCTGTCTGGCTCACCACGAATAAAGAGGCATCCCTCAGCTCTCTGACCTGCCCCCACCCCAAAATGCACATTTTTGAGGCATGTAGGCCTTCCTGCCACTCACCAGATGTGGGTGGAGGTCCAGCTGGCTGAAGGAATCTGTAGTGAAAACATTTTCTTGCACCTGCTGCACTTCTTTTCTGAGTTAGGGGAAACAAGCAAAACAAAACACACATGAGGGTTAAAAATGATACAAAAGCATTCTACTTCATCAGCAATGAAATGACATCTACCAAGCAACTGCTCTGCCAAGCAAGGGCAAGAATTCAAGACACTGAAAGGGTTTTTTTCCCTCCCATTTGTCTAAAATACCTCTGAATTTCTGGGATGTCGGGGTTGTTTTTAAACAGGCTGGACGTCTTAATGAAAGGTTTGTTCTTCTGGCTTTCATTCTGGTTGTCAGTCAACTGCTTCTTAGGAACAGGTTTTTGTGATGAGTATCTCTCCTCCCTCCTGTCAGCTGCTGTGGCCCCTTTCCTGAAGGTGTTTATGGATAATTTACGTTTGCGTTTCACGGGTGGGCTTTCATGTGGCGGCTGCAGCTTCCTTTTCAGAGCACCAGATTGCTTGAAAGTGAACAAATACACCAGAGTCATCAGTGACTGGGAGTTAACACACAGACATCAGCCCACAGCAGAGCCTTATTTCTGGAATCGCCCACTCCATGACTAAAGAAACTAAAATTGCCTTCTGCAGCCATGCAACTCCTACTCCAACAGATCCACCACCACGCCTGAGACTTCTGACATTGCAAAGAGCAATCTCAAGCCATACCTAGCGCTCATCCTTGAAGGACTTCATTCAACTTCTCCAGTGACTGGGCAGAACATGGTTTAAAAACATCTCTCAAAAGCATTTTCAAGCCTCTGGAGATGAAGCAGAGGGCTAGGAGAGCATCACCCACAGCCCGCCAAAGGTCAACGCGGTGAGTCGGGGCAGCGCCGTCTGCCCACTGCCCGCCTGGGGAGCCACCTGCGAGCCCCGGTGCCGCATCAGCCCCGGCTCGGGCCGGGGAAAGCCAAAGACTCCATTTAACAACTTGTCGGACGCTGCCTCCCCGCTCGGTCACGGTCCCATATCCCGCAGACCCCACACCCCTCCCCTCCCTTCCCCTCCGCTCGTACCCGGCCGACGCCGCGCATCCCCACGCCCGCCGCCATGTCCCGCCCGTTCCTCCGCAGGGCCCCGGGGCCGCCCCTCGCCCGGCCCGGCCCGTGAGGGCGGCGCGGCGGCGGCTGCGGGGCTCCCCCCACAGACCGGAGCCCACCCGGCTGCCCTGCCCGCCCCGCGGCGCTGCGGGGGCCCCGTGAGGGTTCTCCCCACCCCCGCACCCCGCGCTACGGGGCCCGCGTGCCGCGCAGGCAGCGGCGGGACAGCCCCGGCCGGGCCCGCCGGGGGCTTCGGCGGCGGCGCGTGCGCGCGGCCCGTGAGGCGGCGGCAACATGGCGGCGGCGGGGCGGGAGGAGCCGCCGCTGGGGCTCGAGGCGGTCGCGGAGGAGGCGGCGGCGGCGGCGGCGAGTGCCGGGTTCCGGCTCACGGCGGTGCGGCGGGAGCCGGCGGTGCGGCTGCAGCACGGCGCCAGCGGGCTGGAGCCGCTGGCCTGGTCCGAGGACCACCGGGTGTCGGTGAGCACGGCCCGCAGCATCGCCGTGCTGGAGCAGCTCAGCGACGTGCACAGCGGCGGGCAGGACATGGTCATCCACCGCACCGCCGTGCCCGCGCCCGGCGCCGCCTGCATGCTCAAGGTGAGCGGCCGGCACGCCTCGTCAGTGTGTATAAATATCTAAATGGGGGGTGGCAGGAAGAGGGGGCCAGGAGAGGTTCAGGTTGGACATCAGGAGGAATTTCCTCGCAGGCAGGGTGATTAGACTTTGGAATGGGCTGCCCAGGGAGGTTCGGAGTCACCGTCCCTGGAGGTGTTCAGGGAACGACTGGATGTGGCACTCAGTGCTCCGGGCTGGGTGACACGGTGGTGATCGGTCACAGATTGGACTCAGTGATCTCAGAGGTTTCTCCAACTTTAATGATTCTGTGTTTTTTCCCAATGGTGCTAAGCAATAAGAGAAACGGGCATAAACTGATAGACACCAAGCTCCACCTGAACGTAAGGAAGAACTTCTTCCCTGTGCAGTGACCGAGCACTGGAACAGAAGCCAGAGAGGGTCTGGAGTCTCCCCAACTGTGGTCCCTTCCAGCCTGACCCATCCCGGGATTCTGATCCCCCTCTTAGGGAGCTGCCCTGGGGCTGCCCCTGCCCTGCCCAAACTTGCTGTAAGGTCTCATGTATTGATTTGTTTTAAAAGTACAAGAGAGAGAAAACCATATCCCAGTGATGTCCAGGGATTCTAAAATTCTGCAGTTTTTCTGAGAATCACTTGAGCACCAGTACGGTTATTTCAACACAATTTTAAGTGGGAATCTTCCTTTGTTTTGCTGCCTAAGCTAAAGGATTTTTGCAGCAGGGATTTCTGTGGCCTTCAGGGGAACATCTGATTTTTTACAAAGATGGGAGATGTGGGTGAATATCTTATTAAATAATACTTTTGTTGTTGTGAATCTGATTTGATTTTCCAAAACAATGCTGAGAATATAGAGTGGAGTTGAAATATTGAGTGCTTTACAATTTAAATATCATGCCAGGTATCTTTAAGAGAACAGAAGTATGAAAACAGGCTCTTTGATTCAGCAGACAAAATTTCAATAGCTGAGAGTCAAAACTATGCAAATTCAGGGCATTAATGAAGCTGAAGTCTTTAGGAGTGACATTAATAAACCATTGAACAGTGTAGTGTTGGTTGTGATTGGGGATCCTCTGTTTCAAGAAGGAATTAATTCCAGAAAAGCCTTTCTAAAAAAACCAGCTGTACAATTGTTTTAGAGGTTCTTCTTGTTCTCTTTTAGGTTGGCCCAAAGAAGGAGGTGGCTGAATGTAAGGAGAAGTTCGCCAGCTCAGTGGATCCAACCGTCAGTCAGACGTTTATGCTGGACCGGGTGTTCAATCCCGAGGGGAAGTCCCTGACACCCATGCGGGGCTTCAAATATTCCAGCTGGTCCCCTCTGGGCTGCGACGCCAACGGGAGGTGCCTGCTGGCAGCCCTGACCATGGACAACCGCCTGACCATCCATGCCAACCTCAACAGGCTGCAGTGGGTGCAGCTGGTGGACCTGACCGAGCTCTACGGCGAGCGCCTGTTCGAGGCCAGTTACAAACTGTGTAAGGCTGACACTCCCTGTGGGGAGCTGGGAGACTTCCCGGAGTTCCAGCGGCGGCACAGCATGCAGACCCCGGTGCGTATGGAGTGGTCGGGCATCTGCACCACCCAGCAGGTCAAGCACAACAACGAGTGCCGGGACGTGGGCAGCGTGCTCCTGGCAGTGCTCTTCGAAAACGGGAATATCGCTGTTTGGCAGTTCCAGCTGCCCTTTCTGGGGCAAGAGTCCATCACTTCCTGCAATACCATCGAGTCAGGAATAAGCTCCCCCAGCGTGTTGTCCTGGTGGGAATACGAGCACAACAACCGGAAGATGAGCGGACTGATCGTGGGGAGCGCGTACGGCCCGGTGAAGATCATCCCCGTCAACCTCAAGGCGGTCAAAGGCTACTTCACGCTGAGACAGCCTGTGGTCTTGTGGCAGGAGATGGACCAGCTGCCCGTGCACAGCATCAAATGTATCCCTCTCTACCACCCCTACCAGAAATGCAGCTGTAGCCTGGTGGTGGCTGCGAGAGGCCCTTACGTGTTCTGGTGCCTCCTGTTGATATCCAAAGCGGGGCTGAACGTCCACAATTCCCACGTGACGGGGCTCCACTCCTTGCCCATTGTCTCCATGACTGCGGACAAGCAGAACGGCACGGTGTACACCTGCTCCAGCGACGGCAAGGTCAGGCAGCTCATCCCCATATTCACAGACGTTGCTTTAAAGTTTGAGCACCAGCTGATAAAGCTCTCGGAGGTGTTTGGCTCCGTCAGGACTCACGGAATCGCTGTCAGCCCGTGTGGGGCATACCTGGCAGTCATCACCACCGAGGGCATGGCCAACGGGCTGCACCCGGTCAACAAAAACTACCAAGTTCAGTTTGTCACCCTCAAGACTTTTGAGGAGGCAGCTGCACAGCTCTTGGAATCTTCTGTTCAGAACCTTTTCCGGCAGGTGGACTTGACGGATCTTGTACGCTGGAAAATCTTGAAGGATAAGCATATTCCTCAGTTCTTACAGGAAGCACTGGATAAAAAGATAGAGAGCTGTGGTTCCACTTACTTCTGGAGGTTTAAGCTGTTTCTCTTGAGGATTTTGTACCAGTCGATGCAGAAAGCCCCCTCCGAGGTCACGTGGAGACCTTCACACGAGGATGCCAAAATCTTGATATCGGATTCCCCTGGGATGGGCAGCACTGAAGATGATCAAGAGGAAGGAACTTCGAAACAAGCCAGCAAGCAGAGCCTGGGGGACACTGGCAAAGGTGTGGACATTGATGACAATGCAGAGGATTCTCTCCATCAGTCAAGTGACACTGGAGGCCGTGAGCCAATGGTAGAAAAGCTGCTTGAAATACAGGCACAGATTGAGGCTGTAGAAATGCACTTGACACGAGAACACATGAAGCGGGTGTTGGGAGAAGTTTATCTGCACACGTGGATTACAGAAAACACCAGCATTCCCACCAGAGGAGTCTGTGACTTCTTAATGTCCGACGATGGCTATGATGACAGAACAGCACGAGTAAGTGGCACCTCTGCTCAGGGGATTCTGTGTCACAGTCACTTCCTTCTCCCCCCTCCTGAAAAAACACCTGGGCTGGGAAAGAGAGCCGGAGTCACGTCAGCCTTGCCAGTCAGATTCTGTAGAGCATTCAGCTTAAATTGTCCTTCCTTGATATTGTGAAATAAGAGGGAATGTAAATACAGATGTTGAAATTTGAATCAGGTACAATAAAGAATAATGATGTCCGAGTTTTTGCAGAACAGGGGAGAGCACTGGGTTATTGTGCTGCTGTCAGTGGGTTTAGAACATGAACTGACTGAGGGATGTTTGCTTTCATGACTAAGCTTATTTAGTCCATCATCTTAACACAATTAAACTTCAGATCTATTTCCTCTAGTCAATCACACTGCAGTTCTAATGTTAAGAGCTGCAGAAGTCTCTCTTCTGAAATTATTGTTCAGGTGGTCTATCAGGTCTTGTCACTACTCCCTGAGCCTGCAGTGCAAAGATCAGTTTCAGAGGGTCAGAAAGTGGTTGTGTTCTATGAGTTAAACCCAGTGATTCGGAACTTCATGCGGGACATTCAGTTAACCAAGCTGACTGACTGCCTTTGTTACAACACACATGGCCAGGGCTTTCAGGCACACTGGCAATTAGTGCACTACAATTAATAAGCATAACTTAAGGCTTGGCCATGACAGGAACTTTTCCCAAACTTGCAGTGCTCCCTACCAGTGTCAAAGCCTAACTGCACAGACAGCATCCTGACTGTTGCAATGCACAGAGCAAACATTTGTGGCAGGAGGTCAGTGGCCAGTGAAGCCTGCACAGGGCAGTGAAGTTCTCTGAGTACAGAGGGGAGACAAAGGCAGCTGTGGTGGGAACACTGCATCAGCCTGCCAGGTCTTAATGACAGAAATGATTCAGGTGTCTGTGCACCTCTTTGTATGAGCAGAATGAGCAGAGAACAGCTCTTCTCATACCCAAGTCCTTAAATCACTTGAACTCTCAAAATCAGCTTTTATCTTGCATCCAGAAAGACAGGAAGGAAGCACATGTCCATCACTGATGTAGTGTGGTGTTCTCCTGATGGCATCACAGCCAAGTGTGGCCATCAGTAATTCACTAGGAAAGTACTCTGGCACAACTGCTGGGTTGTTCTAGCATCCAATTACTATGAATTGAAGGTTTGAGAGGTTGCTTTTCTTATCTTAGAAGAATCTTGTTTCTTTTTTACGGTGATGAAAAGCGACTTCTAAATTGTATTTTATCTATTCAGTTTGTTGTCACACTTAAAAGGTCCCTGGGATGTGGTTTATATCTATTGAAATGTCACAGACAAATTTGATCACATAAATGTTCTGCTATAAATGTACTCCCAGATGACTGCTGAAGGCATCCAGGTAATTTCTGAACAGGAGTGTTTTTTAGCACGTTCACTGTGATAGGCATGAGGGAAAGCACTGCTGTAATGGTCAGTAGTGTGATAGCAGGTCTTTCAGTACTTTTAAAATTGGCAAGGAATTACTGGTTTTAAGGTCTGTATCCCTTTACTGTGGGGATTCAGGAATCTTTAGGAGAGCAAAAGGGGAATAAATGAATACTTACTGATATTTTGTATTTCTTACACTTTGATTTCATGCGACTCAGCGAATTCTGTGTCACTCTGAAATCACAGTGAGGTGTTCCCACCCTGGGCTGTGTCAGTGAGTGCCTCCTGTGTGTTCCAGGTGCTGATTGGGCACATCCTGAAGAAGATGAACAAACAGACCTTCCCGGAGCACTGCAGTTTGTGCAAGGAGATCCTGCCCTTCACCGACCGCAAGCAGGCCGTCTGCTCCAATGGCCACATTTGGCTCAGGTAATGGGCTCTTACAGAGCTTTTCCCCTCCTCTGGATAATTCAAACATACTTTGAGAGCTCACTAAACCACTTGTTAGCAGTGGAGTGAAAAGGCATGAAGGATGTTATCCATGCTACAGTTTTTTCTTTCCTCTTCCATAAGAGCCAGGGTGCTGGAGGTTGGATTTGGTTCTCTTAGCAGGACAATGTTTTTATAATATAATGCTTTTGAGCGTCTATTTTGGGGGGAATATGGGGTCAGGGAGAAAGCAAGCAAGGGAAATCAAGGACAAGTCATCCTTTGGAACATCACTTGAAGGAGGGTTTGTTCAAGCTCCTTCAGCATTTGAAAACAAAAGCAGTTTAACACGAACTGATTGAGAACAGGCACATTGAGAAGTCAAATTCTGGAACATCTAGAAAATTAAATCTTCCTGTACCAGTGTGGGGGGTACATGGAGATTGTCCCTGGAGCCTTGGCAAGTCACTAGTTTGTCACAAAGAAAAAACTGTGCCTAACAGATTTTATCTACTAGTTTGGGTAAACAGTCAGGTAAACCCTGGTTCTTCCCTGTGCAGTAGGGCCTCAAGCTTTTTACCTCCTCTACTGTATGCTAAAAATTTTTTGGCCAATGATAGATTGATTTTTGACCTTTCATTTTTGTGTCCATATGCAATTTGGTACACTTGGGAAGTTTCATGTACCTGAATTAATGAATTACTAATTTTCATATTTAATGTGGTTCATTACTGCCTTAACTCTCAGAAAGCAGATTGTGAGCAGAACCCAGCCTCCAGTGAGGGCACAGGAGCAGGTCATAAAACAATACACCCCAAACCTCTTGATAAAACTACTTGTCCTTTCACAGGTGCTTTCTAACCTACCAGTCCTGCCAGAGTTTGGTGTACAGGAGGTGTTTGCTTCACGACAGCATTGCACGGCACCCAACCCCAGAAGGTAAAACATTCCTGGGGCCAAAAGGGGCAGGATTGGGGCTTCTTAACTTTTATCTGCAAAATAGCTTGAGTTAGTTTCACTGACTTTTCTCTTTTAGGGAGTTCCTATGTGAAGCTCTGCATTTCACAGTGTCCTGGTGTTGTCTGGGATTAGTGACGTGTTAATTACAAACTAATGACTGCAGAAATTGATGTATAAATCCCACATTTTAATGAGAGCTGGGTAAACACATAATCTGTGCTGGAATGCTCCAGCAGTTAGTTTGATACTAACTTAGTTAGTTTGATACAAGTTGAATTTATCAGCATCCAGTTCTGCAAGAGGGATAAAGAGGCAGGAACCAAGGACTGTGTTATGTGAAGGATCTAATTCCAGTTTAGAAAATGAGAACGCTGCAGTTGTGCCATGGTGATCCTTTAAATTTTTTTCCTATACAGCTATGAGTATGTAAGGATAAAGCATGGAGTGTTTCACCCTAATTTTATCCCCTGCTGAGGTGGAATTTAAACTGGCATTACTTGAAATTTCAGGTCAGAAACAGTTTGATTTCACTGAATTCTCAGTCACTCCTGCATGTGAATATATACAAACTGTCCAGGGTTCCTGTTTAGTTTGTGCATCTCATATGTCATTCCTCTGTCCATCTCTACCCCCAACTTTAAACAACTTCTTTTCTTGTTTGCAGATCCTGAATGGATCAAGAGGTTATTGCAAGGACCTTGCACGTTCTGTGATTCTCCTGTGTTCTAGAGAAAAGCTGTGTCAAGACTGAAAGTATTTTCTCTACTGCATAAGCTCCCTTCAGCCTGGGAGGATACAGAGACAGGAACAGAGACTCTGCTGGAGGGGGAACACATTGTCCACAGTCCTGTAAATAGAACATCACAAGTTCTACAAACTCCTAAAGTCCAGAGCCCATTCCACGCTCCAGAAACAGGAGTACACCTGGAAGAGCCAGTTTAAAGCTGTTTGGAAATGCACCCATGGAAGCCTCAGCAGCTGGACACTGACAAGGAACTGAAGGGTTGAGCACAGTGGGAATTGTCCTTTCTGCCTGACACCAGTGTCAATTCCCAAAAGCTGGGATGGGAACAGTGGAGCTGCCTCTTGAATGGTCTTGGTGGGTAGAGAAGGCTCCAGCTTGCAGTGCTCTCCTTTGCTTCTTACCAACACTGGCATTTGCTGTAGAACACTGAACTGTCCAAATAATCCATGGTTCCAGTTTCTTGCCCAGAGAAGCAGATGCCAGTTACAGCCATATGAAAGAAATTGGGCATTCCATGAATTTCACTGAAAGCCTAGGAGAGTAACTGCCTCAGAAATGTTTGAGTCAGAAGGGTGGTACTGACTGCCTGGGTCAAATAGGGATCAGTAAGGACAATTTTTAAATGTAATAATTATTAAACTAATAGCAATTAGCTTAAACACTAATATATATACATATATATAAAATTTCCAATGCTCTTAAGTCTCTTGCCCCACTTTCTTTTTCTGACCTAAGTTCTAACTCCCTCCCAGCTTTTGCCAATGTATTTGCCTTTGGTTTCACTTAACCCTCTACCAACAGGAATTCTCTTTTCCAGAGAAACTGAGTTGCCAAAAGCATTACCAACTAACACTACTGTCAGTTAAACTGAGAGTCTCCCTCATATAGTAGATTAGTTTTCCACAAGTTTGATACACAAGGAATCACTCCCAGCTGCCAGCTTTTCGTAACAGCTCAGTAAAAAACCCCAAATGAACAGAACACCCCAAACCCAACCCCACTATGGCTGACATGTTCTAGGTAAGGCCAAGGAGGCTGGTGAAGCTGTTTGTGTATCCCAGAATGGTTTGGGTTGGAAGGGACCATAAAGCTCATCTCGTTCCATCCCCTGCCATGGGCAGGGACACCTTCCACTGTCCCAGGTTGCTCCAAGCCCTGTCCAACCTGGCCTTGGACACTGCCAGGGATGGGGCAGCCACAGCTCCTCTGGGCACCCTGTGCCAGGGCCTCCCCACCTTCACAGGGAAGGATTTTTTTCTAATATCCCATCTAACCCTTTTGAAGCCATTCCCCTTTGTCCTGTCACTCCAGGCTCTTGTAGAAAGTCCCTCTCCATCTCACGTGGCCGAGCCTAGAAATTTATTTTGCCTTCTAACTGCCCTATCAGAAAAACCCATCTTTTTTTGCCATCTGTTCCTACAGGGAGCAGAATCCTTTTCAACTTCCTATGCAGTGTTAGAGGAACAATACCTCCCAAATGTGTGTGGTTACTTGGTACAGTTTGTCTTGTTAACTTCAATCCATGCTGTCAAATAATCCTGAGTTTGTGTATTTCCATTCTGCAGAGTACCAATCGCAGAGGTGTCGCCCTGTCTGTGATTCCTGACACTTTCACTGTGTGGGAAGTGCTCTACAGCTGTTGAGAAATCATGGAATTGTGCTGACAGTATCAGTCTCCCACCAGTGCATGTGTGATTGGTGCTTGTTTCCTCGATTCAATGACTATGCATATTTTGTTAATGTTCCTTCACCTTTAATAGGAGCAAATTTTTTTCAGTGAACATTAAAGAAGTCAGCTGTCCTTCTGCTCAGTGTCTCATGCATTAAGCATGATCATGCATTGACTAAGAAGAACATTGCTATAGTAGCCTAGAAACAGCAGAAGCACATTCATCTGTAAAATAATTAGCCTTGTTTGTAAATATCCTTGGAAGTGATACCATAATTGTATTAAAGAAATGTTTAGTTTTTTATTGCTGTGCATTGAAAATTGAAATTACTTCAGTGTGCCTGCAGAGAAGGGAAATGTAGCTCGTGTTGGTATCCAGTAAAACAAGGAGTAACTTCGATGCCCAACGTGTGTGGAGTTTGGGGCCAGCTCTGGTACCTGGGACAAAACTTCTCAGTGCTGATGGGGTTTGGGGGAACAGAACATCTATTGCCATATGAGCTGAGCAGAGGTTTATTCGTGGTGGTTGAGAAGGCATTTTAAGTGGAAGGTGCAAGTCCTTGCCCTGGCAGTCATGACCAGCTCATCAGTAAGTGCTCCAATTTAGAAATTCTCCTGCCTGTGGAGGAGGGGAGGGAGCCCTGCAGAACCATGTCCCAGTGCTTTCAGAAAAAGTCAAAGAGCATTTCTTTGGCTGTGGTCTAGAAACCATAAAAATATCCTAATCTGCTGAAATGTTTAAGTCTGGCTGACCCAAAGGTTCACATGATAACAGATGACATTGGTTCTTGCTGATCATTTCTGGCAGTTCTCTTGAATGTCCCTGGACTGAGTTTTAATGTTTTGCCATGGAGAAGCTCTAGCACACCTCACGGTAACATTGCAGCATTAATGTTTATTTTCCCTGTCTTTCAAGGCAGTAGATACTCAGTCTGCCATTGCCAGTTTATTTAACCTGGTTTCAGACTGCTGGGAGAATGGAATTTTAAAGCCAACGATGTTGTCTTTGTCTGCCAGTGGAGATCCTTTAGCAAAAAGGATTTCACTCCTCACCCTGACTTGTTCTTAACAGGTACAGAGGAATTGGGATTTCATTTTTGTGTAAACCAGCACTTGTCCTTAAGTGCGTTTTTAACCAGAATAGCAGAGCCCACCTCACTCAGTAACATTTAACCCCTGGTGCTGACCTGAGTGGGTTTGGCTGCCCAGCGAGTGCTGAGGCTGCTCCAGGAATCCTTTTATGCCTCAGACTCCTGAAGGAGCAGCTCTGGGCACGCAGGGGTTGGTCCTGCTCCTGCAGGGCAGCAGCAGCACCTTGGGGCATTGTCCCACACATTGTGCTGATCAAACCTTGCTGTCACCCCATGGGGAATGGGAGCAGGGGAGCAAGGAATGAACACTGTTGCCAGATCCTTGTGTTATTCTGCCATTATCAGAGGTGCCTCCTCAAACTAACACATCTATCAAGGCTCAGTCTGTTTTGAGACACCACGTGAAATGTTCAAAGAACAAATCCCACAGAGTCAGAGTTTATCTCACTAAGTTTTTGCTTAAGTTTTGCAGGATACTTCAACAAGTGAATAGTTGGAGGTTCTCAGCTGCTTCGCCATTTGATGGTGAACACTCTGGCTGTTCAAGGACCCTCATCTCCAGAGAGAGAGCAACGTTCCAGCAGAGACTGAGGGTTCCTGATGCTCTTTTTTTTTTTCTGTTTAAAAGGACTGTGATACTTGCTCTTGCAGCTGAGAATTAACAGGCAGAGATCTTGTTTGTCCAGAGCTAAGGTGTCATTGTCCTTGATGAGGAGCTTCTGATAGCTTTTAAAATTTGCTGCTCATGCTGGCAACAGTTAATCCATCCTCCTCTGGGATGAAGAAATCCAGGCTAATCCAAGTTGGATGGATAAGTGGAACAGCCCTGGACTGTACAGTGTCTTAGTGCCTTGGTGCTAGGTGCCATTCTTGGAACTTGGGATGAAGTTTGGGATCATACAGACTCAGGCTTGTGTCTCCAAATTACACCCCCTGCTCTGGACCTGGTAACGAGGGACCTCACTGCTGCCTTTCACCTCCATTCAGGTATGGCTCGGGGACTTCATCATTCAGCCACCCTTTCCTTTGGTGTTTCCTCATCCTCTTAATCCTATTGTGTATTTCTGGAGAGGAAATACTATGGTTGTCAATGCATACATAATGACAATAAATATTTCCCTGATTTTTTTTGGAGAGAGGAGGAGGAAGAGCCATTCCTGCTCCTCAGAGCCCTCACCACAGAGCAGGTTGGGGTTAATGCCATTCCCTGAGCAGCATCCAAGCCTCACAGGGAAAGATGAGAGCAGGGAAATCCTTCCAGAGCTACAGGGGGTCCCTGCAGCGGTGGTGGTGGAGAAGGGGTGTTCAAGTGCCCTTCCACCACTGAAGGATCCTGTGTCTGGAGCTGGTGGACACAAAAGTTTGTGGAACAGTTGGACAAACTCACCTTGTTGCTACACTACGTAATTAACAGCATAACTTATAGGGTACAGCACAACCTCCAGGCAGCCCTCTCCACAAAGTGTCTCTGGGAAGCAGAGTGATGGAAGATGTCCATTCCAGACCTGGGCAAAGCTGTACAATCAGTAACATCTGATCCCTGCTGTGTTCCTACCACCTCCTCTTTACCTTGTTTTCCTCATTGCTCAACATTTGTTTTGCCAGAATAAGATGCTAATAAAATCACGCCTAGTTACCAAATTGGTTTTCAAGTGTTGCATTCCAATTATAAAAGCCTAATTCCTCCTTCCACCCACTGAACCTTTTTGGTATTAACAGGCTTTACTATGCAAAGTCATGCAGGGGCTGTTTCGTTTACAGTAATTAAATGAATGTCAATTGTTTTAGTTGTTTCTGAGGGAGAGTTCTACATGAGTATTAGCATGTTCTGCTAACCCTGATGTTCTGCACTTCAGGCCTGCTGCAAACCCTTGGGGGTTGACCACTGACCTGAGACTCCTACCCAGACATGCCAAGTGCATCTCAATGAGACTGAGCTCTTTTTCTCAGTTTCTATGGAACCAGCGGAGCGGAACTAATATAGCATCCGCATATAGATGAAAGAATGAAGAGGAAAAAGGGCTTTACAGCTAAATTAATTAAGCAGATGTACCTGTCTAATTAAAGATGCACTGTCCCTTTTGTACCCTAGCTGCAGTACAAACAGTATTTAAATACACTCTCTACCCATTTCATCTATCAAAATATTTAGTAGGAACGCTCAGATGAAGGTGATATTAGCAAGATGAGCTTCCCATGTATTATTAATAGAAGGGCTCCCAATTATGCACGAATGCTGCAGCACATCTTCATAGCAATGGCAGAAAACCCAGCTGCCCAAGCAGTCACCAAGCAGCACATTTGTAACAGGTAGGGCTGTTAAAGATGTCCTTGCCCAGCTGAACAAGAGGGTTTGTGGCTGGGTCCTGTGCCTGGGAGCAGCCTCTGCATCAGCTTGGTGCTACAGACTGGGTTTCTCAGCTCAAGAGGCACCAGGGACTCAGATTGCTTGGATTTGGCTTTCTTAGATTTCAAAGACACTTATTCTGAGACTTTAGAGCCGCCCTCAGGGCTGGAGAGTCCAATTCCCATTCATCAACACCCCTCCGCTCCCAAAAGTACTGAAAATTTTGACTTTAAATTCTCATAAAATAACACAATATCCCCATTGCCACCTGGACAACCAGGGTCTTTCCACCTGAAGTTACAGGAGCAAGAAGGAAATATGGCCTGTACATTTTTCATTTCTCCAGATAGATTTAGACACACACAGTCAAAGACAGCAACAAAGACCCAAATTCTTCAGCAGCAACAGGACCAGAGCAGTCACCTAAACCCAAAAGGCTTCTGGAGGTCTGTTCTCTCTGCCCACATCTTCCCAGACACTGAGGCTTCCACAGGAGAAACCTGAAGCTCTCCCCACGCTCTGGCAGGGGGAATTCAGGGAAGAATTCAGGGGAGAAACAGAGGGAGACATAACAGAGGCATCCAACCCAGTTCTCTGACCACAGCACAAATCATTCCCCTTTTCTACAGGCATTAAGGACGTGCATTTCCACAGCCAGAGTCTGAGACAGCCAGCAGCCTTTCACCAGAGACCTTCCAGGTAAAAAAAACTTACCTGAGTATTCATTGCTGCCATATCCAGCCAGAGAAGGAAAAAAACCCAAACCCTGGGCACCAACATGCCCAGGCACAGCTCAGCCAGAGCAGCCACAGGCTGGGAGCAGAAAAACCCCAGGAAAACAGAATTTAGTGACCCACCTGCAGCTCGTTATGTCCTTGACTGGGTTCTGAAAGTGATGGACCTGCAGCCAGTTTTTCCAGGGCTCTGGATATCCTGTCCAGCTGTTCTGAGTCTTCCTGCCCAGCAGAATGGGGACAGCCAGTGCATCTGCAGAGGGGTTTGTCAGCACTTTTTACGAAATCTGAGTTAACATGGGAGTGAAAACTGCCCCCGACCTCAAACACTGTGGTGAAAGTTCACTGCAGAGCTGGGAGCTTTGTTTTTCTCTTTGCTTTAGGGTTTGATTGCAGGGACAGAGGGACGCAGGGAGTGCCTGGGTGGTTTTGGTGGAGAATTAAGACACAAACACATCTCACAGCTTTAATACTCCAACTTGGATTCATGGGTCTTACATAGTAAAGACAAAACTACTATTCAGAAACGGAAAAAGATATTTGAATTAAACACAAGGACTTCCCCAGCCACAGTGTTTCATATCACAAAATATCATATCATTCATATAATCACGAAACAAAAGCCAAAAACCTTTCCCCTAAAGCCCAATTTCTTACCCTCTGTACTTCACTCAGCCTTGGTGAGCTTCAGATTTAACACAGCTTGGCTGACTTCCTCTTCCCTGGTGATAACCTGCCACTTCAGCAACCAGACTGCAAGTATTACAGGGAAAAATTTTAAATCAACTCTTCCAGAAACCATCCCTTCTAATTATAAACTTCTAATTTTTTTACATGGAAGGGGCTTAATGATACAGCTTTCTATGAACTCAAAGACAGCATAAGGGTCTTGGTCAGCATTGACATAAAAGGCATCTTGGTAAAAATCCTCCAGGGCCTTGACATTCCTGTAATAGATTTCCAGGTGCTTCTCAATATTTTCTTCCTGGTCTTTGGGGTTCTGCCTGAGCCGGGCCTGGATCTCTGGAGTGGGAGCTGGTCTGAATGTAGTGTGGTATCTGCAGAGGAGAAGAAATGCCACGGTTTCAGCTCAACTTGAGGACACAGCAGCCACTTCTGCAGATTTTCCATGCTTTTGCCTGTCACAGTGCCTTGGCCTCTTTCTGCTCTAGGTTGGGGTTTTAAAACAAAGACTGGAAATTTCAGGGCAAGTCATCTGTCATTGCTGCCCTCAAGAATCCTGGATCTTCAAAGGCCAAGGGTTTCTCTGGAGGTGGCACTGGTAGTGTTTATCTGCTCCCCATGAGGAGAAATCTCTATTACATGTTCAGTGCTCCAGGTTCAGAAGCATTTCCAGATCTTTTACTTGAAATCTTTGATTCCTGTCTTTAAAAAAGCATCAAAAAAAGCCTTAACTTAAACACAGCCCCGTGTCCAGCATTGCTGGGACCTTAAACTGTGTTTAAGGCTCTCAGACATTTGATTGCTAACATCTTTATGTAGTAGCTGAAGGTAAAAAGAGGTTAATTCACCGGAGGCTTTGGTTATTTTTAATTTTCCAAATGCTGGAATTTGGCTTCCCTCAATTCACACTTGTGGGTTCCCTCAGTTACTTCAGCAGGAAAGAGGATTTCCATCCTCAGAGTCCTGTAGCAGCGCCACAGCCCAGCTCACCTGACACCAAAGGAATTCTGATGATGTCCCTGCATTGCCAAAGGCTCCCATCAATCTCTAAAAGTTCCTTTGCAATCAAGTGTTTAAATTCCCTGTTAGAACTGGCAATCCTGAGTAAATGTCTCCTCTGCCTCAACACAAAACCAGTTTATGCCTCTTCCTGTACAGCCAAATTTTCTGAAACTTTTTGGGATAGATGCAAAACCAAGGAGGGAAGCAGAGTTTGGGTCTCTGCAGAGCTGCATCCAACCATGTGGACACGGAGTTCATTCCACATGGGAATGATTTAGGGCACAGCTGAAGGCCACTCCCTGCTCTGCCCTGCAGCCAGAGGGGCAGGCTTTACACGGTGCCAAGGATTAGACACAGCACCTAAAACAATTCAATTCACGGAGAATTTGTGAGGAATAAAACCCAGAGTGTGAGAGGGAAGCGTGTGAACTGGAGCAGATACTGAACAGCCTAATCCTAATGATAAGAAATGCAAAGATGTGGGAATGATTTGCTTCAGCCTGTTCCTTTCTGCTGAACAACCACATTGCTCATTACTAAAGCAAAGAGAGCAGTTACAGCAAATCACTGCTGCTGTCACAAGTTAATGCTGCACCTCGAGTGAGATGTCTGAATAATCATCCACCACTTTGGGACAAATCCATTCTTTATGGCCTTAATCTTTGAGGGTTCAGGATATGTCTTTGATGCAATAGGATGTGTTCAGCCTTTACGAAAGCAAAAGAAGGGTTTAAAATTTAAGTGAGGGGAATCATAAGACCAGACCACGAGTGAAGTTGTGAACACATGCCAACTCCAGCAGGTATTTGGGAAGATAAATTTATTTGTGACTTATTCCCTGGAAATCGGGTGGAGAAGGCAGGAAAGCTGAAGGTCACTGGTGAGACAAGGGGATGTGATACCAATGAGATGAACCAACCTTACAGTGACTCAGTGACTCAAATGAGTTTGCTCTACTGAGCAGGAAATGTGTTAATACCTCCCAGCAGACAGGACCATCACAGGAAGTAAAATGCAGCAAGTTTTCCATTTTCCCCAGCTGGGAACCCTTCAAAATTCCCATGGGAATGTCCGAAAACCATCTGCATTTAGGCTAGGTTTTAGACATCTTCCCTCAGCCTTATTTTACCAACCAATTTAGTTACCATTAAAATGTTAGAGCTGAGCTGTTTGCTGCTGTAGATTTCAGGCACCAGGATTTAAAACCCCCCTGTTCTGAGGAGCTGCTGCAGCAGGAAGGTGGGCTGGTGCTTCAGGAGCAATGAAAGTTTGAAGTTTTCTTTTAAGGAGTCCCTAAGCAGGAGTACAGTATTGCTGAGCTCCTTAGATTTCTAAGAAGTCTACTTGGTGCTTTCATCTCCCTGACAGTCAGAAAAATGTTACACACGAGCCAGGAGTGCTCACCTCTCCCCAGTGACGGGATCAATCCTCCGCTGGGACAGGCGCTCCATGATGGACTCGTAGGGGAGATTAAAGAAAAACACCCTGTGGAGAACACAACAATTAAGTGCATTAACATCCTGAGAACATCACTTGTGACCTTCAGAGGGTGAGTTAATCCTTACCCAAACGAAGAGCAGTTGTGGCAGTGGAAGTCCCCCCCCCCGCCCCCCCCCCTCACCTGCAGTGTCACAAACACGAGCACGGGATTTCTCTGTGGCTTCTCCTCAGGTTTTGTTTGGTCTCCAGGCTCAGCAAGGCAGGAGATCTCAGGCACAGGGACTGTGAGTGCTGTGTGCTCTGACAACACACTGTGGGGGGACACCGGTGGGGGAATTGCAGCTGGAGCCTCTCTCAGTCTGTCCCAGCCCCCTCTCCACCCAGCACTTCCCTCTGAACTCCTCTGGATCCACTTCCCAACCCAACCAGTGAACAGAATCACAATGACATGCCCCAAAAGGTAAATAAAAAACTCTGCTGTTCCTGTCAGGGACAGAGAAAGAGCTTTTCTGCCAGAATTATGCATTCCTCCAGTGCCCATAAGAGGGATTTTCCTCTTGCTGTTTCAGTCCACTTCCACTCCTTTTGCCCTTGTCTCCCCCCAGGGTGGGTCCTCTGCTCTCCCACTCCTGCCCTGCGTCCTTCAAAGCAGGATGAGTGGTAAGACAGAACACAAACCCCATGATGCTGCTGGCAATTCCCTGTCCCTTCCACCAGCACTGCCAGGGCATGGGGAGCAGCTCAGCACGGCTGGGCCTTGCTGGTGACACTGCTGAAAGGAAATATTAATGCTGAATGCTTTATTTGAAGATCAGAATCTGCAATTCCCATTGAGCCTGAGCGAGTGAGAGCTGCTCAGCATCTGAGACAGGCAGCCCCACGGTGTCACTGGGGTGGGTTCCACACCAGGAACAGCTTTTCACCGGGGGATGGAGCAGGACTTGCCAACCCACTTCACACAGGTGACACAGATGCCCTGACATGGATGAAGGATGCAGAGCCAGAAAACAACATGCCCCACATGCACCCAGACACATCCCACTGCTGCACACAAACTGTTGTGCCCATCTCACATTGATTCCCTGTCCTTTTGGTTCATTATAATGGTCTTGTTAATTTTATATTCGTGTTCAAAAGCTTTTCAGCAGAAGAATCTTGACAAACTGCTGATCTTGAGCAGACACAAGTCCCCTGTTCCCCAGCTATTTGAGGCAGAGCAGATCTGCACAAAGACCACATTTAACAATTAGCTCAGAACAAAATAAAAAATAAGGCTTCCCTTTGAACCTATGAAAATAATTTTTCCCAACGAAGCACAACCTGAAGGCTGTAAATACATCTTTCTGTACAACACACCTTCTCCTGCTGCTGCCTTCAAGGCCAGGCTTCCTGTTTTCATTTTTGTCTGCTTCTCACAGGAGATACTGCGTGGTTTAGACATTCACCAAAGGAACATTTTACACTGACTGGGTGGGATCAGACCAGATGAAAGGCTGAGCTTTACCTTGGCATGCACATAGCAGATTACTAGAATCCTTTGTAGGATTTAAAGTTATGAAAATCATCTCTCTTTTCAAATGTTTACAGATAATGACTTCTATTCACACTGTGGTAACAAAATAACAGCCAGGAATAAAACATTCAAGATCTTGGAGATTCCAAAGACAGGAAAAGAACAACAGTTTCAACGCTCTTTTATCCCTTACACTCTTAACATTTTGTTTTTCTTTGTTTCTGTTGCCCAACAATGGCACAAAAACGTGATTGTCAGAACAGGTAACATCTGATGATATGTCTCAAGATGAATATTCTAGTAGAGAGGAACAACATTTATACAGTCATGATAATTGATACGGCTTCCTATTATATCCTGAGATAAACAAACCCACTGAAGGATAACCTGGCATATCAAGAAAGCTTGTCGTAATTCATAGTTAGGAACACAAAAAGTATTATGGTATTTGAAACAGAAGAGCCTAAAAAACTCCACTTAAAAAGCTGCCAACAAAATGAACTCTGAAAGCCTTGTCTGAGACTCTCTTCTTTTTGAAACAAGATGCTGCTTATTATCCAGTCTGGTGTCACCATTATAGAGGAGTGTAGGGGGAAGAAGTGGGAGGGTGCAGACATCCCTGCTAATATGGATTTTTTTCCCCCACACGCATTGTGTAACAGCACACACAGAATTCACTGCAGAGCAGCGCAAACTCCCAATCCAAGAGTCCTTCCAGTGGAAGGTGGGATGCCTTACCCTGCCACTCCACATATCTCCCATAGATAAGAGAAAACACTCCCCAGGGCTGTCAGTTTAAAATTGTTCAAAAGCAGGAAAAAAAAAGATGAAGGGGAAAACCACTGACAGAACTACAGTCTAGACTTAAAATACTTCCAATTAGAAAGCTTTATTACCATTTTGAAGGAGACACATACCCCACACAGTCTATTATGCCACCCCAGCAGGTTTACTCACATGAGTAAAGCCTATTTACATGGATGCAGGCTGGGGAGTGTTAGCCTTGGCTATCTGATACATCTCCTGTAGCTCCTCAAGGTATTTCTGAGTAACATTTGGCCTCTGTCCCTCTCTCAGGCTGCTGTGACTCTGATCACATAACAAACTTGACCCTCCAACTGCCCAGGTAACACATTTATTGGATTTCTCTCAGAAATCCTCACAACACAGAGGGCTGCACCCATGACCTTGATCCAGCAGTAACTGGAACAACTCCCTGCAAGCACTGGATTCCTCTCCAAGCAGAGCTTGGCCCCTTCCACACAGCGAGCATGGTTTCCTCACATAAATGCATCCTCTGTAAAGCTCACTTTAGGAATCAGCCAGGCTTTGTATGTTGTAATATGTCACAAGTCCTATCAAGGGGAAATATGAAACAGATGTCATCAGAATTGGTAGACAGGGAGGCGAGGAAACACAGCCTCATATCAAAGTACACGACATTACCCTGCTGGATTAGCATCCAGCACAGCTCCTCTTCCAGAGCTCCCAGTTCAGCTGCAGGAGGGGAGTGGTGTCAGTCAGCAGCAAGGTGAGGGGAGGGCTGGGCAGAGGGGCACCAGCAATCCTCACTCCTGTGCCACAGGGTCAGAATCCACCTACGGGCAACCAAAAATCACTGGCATTGGCTGGAGACTGTGGGGAAAACTTGGTGCAGCCTCTGAGCTCTCTGAGGACAAACTCTGACTCCCATCGAGTGAAACCAAGGGATTCCTAAGCACAGCTCTGTCCTCTCTCCTTTGTTCCATCTCCCAGGGGAGAGATGTGGGAAAAGGTCCAGTCCTGTCAGCTTTTACAGATAATAAAACTGTGAACACAAATGTTAAAAGGCACAAAAAAATCTGTGTGTCAGAATCCTGCCTCTCCCTCACTGTACTTGACATCACTTATCTAATCTAGTGCAGCTTCCAGATACATTAGAGAGATTAAATTCCAACAAATTAATAATGATGATGACACCTTCACTGTGTACCCAGTCAAATGAGAACTTGCTGCCTTTGGATGGTGATGAAATGTGTTCCAGCCCTAACAGCTGGAATATAACGCCATTTTCCTACCAGCCATCTGGCATTCCAAAAGAGTATTCCAGCCACTTCTGCCTTCTGGCTATTCAGCCAGTGTCATCGAAGAGCCTGGAGGTCACCAGGGCATCCTGATGCTCCCCTTGGCAAATGGAGAGAGGAGAGGGAAGAGCAGGGGTGGCAGAGGTGTTATTTCACTCCAGATCTGAGACAGCATTTTTTTTGGAAAAATGTGTCCCAACCACGCCATAAGTGAAGGAAGGATATGTGACCTACACAACAGCATTCGGCTAATCCTGAGCTGCATTTGTTCCAGATGGCAACCAACCCACTTAATCCAAGTTATTAACAACTGGCAGTGCTCAGTGCTGTCCTCACAAGAATTTATTTGGTGGTGGTTTTCCTGTTTTCTGGCTATAACGACACTGAATTCAAACACCTGTGAGGGAAAAATTAGGAGTGTTGCTGTAAGAGAAGCAGGTGCTGTGTGCCTGAATCCTGGAATCCCTGTGCTAGGGAATAAGGAATGCTAAGGACAGTCCCTTTCCAGGATGGCTGCACTGCCCTGCCAGCTGCCTTCACATCTCTAGAGAACTGAAGCTCTGCCTGTGAGCCAGGTCCTGTCATTTAAGCACAGCTGCTTTATGAGGCTGACCTAGATGGATCCAGATGTTGGCTGTTCTAGACTTGAGCTATTTACTGGGGTCAGATTCTCATCCTTGGCATTTCCCATTACTTGGAGTTGCTCTGGATTGACACTGGTGGAGTGGAGCCTGAAGCCAAGCCCTTTTTATAGAACTATTGTCTGTGAAATTAGATCTATACCAGTAAATCAAATTCATCCCTTGTTTTCATTTAAGGATGTGAAGACAACACAACAGGATATCTGAGACAGGATCCTGATCTCTACCTGGCTTTTAAAAACAGGCACTACTGACTTGCTTGTGGCTATACCAGGACCTGATCAAGCTTTGCAACAAAGTTAGGATGCTTGAATTAAAACAAAAATACACCACCAGCCAACACTGGGCCACTTTTAATGCAGCTTTTAAACTTTTGAGTTGAAACTGCAACTTTAAAAATAGTAAGCTATTAATCTTTCCCTTATTTTCTTGACTCCTATATATCTTCTCTGTCGCAGGCAGGTACCAGCTGCCATATTCCCATTCTTCACGCTCTGCACTCTGCAAAAAAAAAGAGGCCCCTGCTGGCCAATTCTTGTTTAAAATTGTGCATAATTGATAGTGGCAAATCTACCCCAGCTGTGTCTAAAACCTCTCCAGGGGCAAGAAAAACACTCTCTGTGACTGTCATTAACTACTAAATTAGCAAGTGCTCCTGGCAGTTTACAACGTACCACATCAGTCTGCTTTAAAATAAAAAAGAATGTGAAGATCAGATGCCTGTGTGATCTCAAAGTTACAGCAAACTTTGCTGCCAGAACTTTGACAGACCCTCAGCTCAATCAGAGCAAAGAGATCAGGAAGGAGAGAGTGGAAGAAAGAGAGAGGAAGAGACACAAAGTTACCTCCTCTTCCAGGCAGACAAATAGAAAATGTCAAATTCAAGGCTAGAAATAATTGTGCCTTTCATAAGGCACAGAACATCTTACTCCATATGGAGACATCAACAGTGTTCCTGATGCTGTGGCACAGTTCCCCATGGAAAACAACTCTCCTGGAGGACTCTGTTCTGCCAATGCACTGGCTGTGAGTTCTGTAATTGAAATATAAAGCTGAGGAAGAGATGAGGCCGTTGAAGTGGAAGGATGCTGTAGGTCCTAAAAGGCCACCACAGGTACAATCCTTGTGTGATCCCTGGCACAAACACAAGCTCATCCCTCTGGTTCACAGAGCAGCCAAAGCAGGCGGGGAAGGGAATCACAGAGTTCTCACAAATGCATGGAAAAGCCTTGGGGGGCATCACGGACTGAACTGGCAGAGGGACAAAACCATCCCTAGAAACTGTCCTGAATTCAGGCAAACTCTAAGACTCTCATTGTTAAAACTGACCACATTCTTTGGTTTTAAAAGTTTCCAAAAGTGCACAAAACTGTACAAACTTCTGGATTCTACAAGCCAGACAGGAGTGGGATGGCAGCTTTGGCCATGGTACAAAAAACATCTGCATTGCAAAAAGGTCTTTTCCTTGGGTAGCACCACTGAGTGATCACAACAACATGACAAATCAAGTTAGTGGTCCAACTTGATAGGTACAAGGAGGTTCAGATTTGAGTCCCAGTGCCTAATTCCAGCTAAAACCCTGATCATTTTGTTTCTGTTGACTTTCCAGCCAGAGATACCGACTTGGATCAATCAGTTCCCCTAAATAATGTCCCCTTCCCCAGGGTATAAAGACACCTTGAACCTGAAACCTTGGCTAAGCCTCCTCTCAAGCACCATGGCCCAGACACAGGATCCCAAGCACGTTATATCTCCACAGTTACATTCTGCAATCCCAAATCCCCTCTTAAAAATTAAACCTGGTTACACAGATCCCATCTACCTTCTCCCAGCCTTGTCCAGGGGTCACTGCAGCTCTCACCAGGTGCTTTGCCCATGGGTAACCACACTACAACGGCCCTGCTGAGGCTGCACCACTGATTGGACATGAATCACAGTTTATTCCCTACCCTAAATACTCCTCTTGCATGTCTCTGCAATGGATAAAATGATCCTTATCTCTTATTTATGGAAGGAGCTGTTGGGAGATTTTATTCACTGATTTCTCTCAAACTCTGGGATATCTTCTGATGAACGATGCTTGATTCTATTTTGGGAAGCAATTTCACCCTCTAGGCTTCAACCATAAGGGAAAATACATTGCATAAACACTAAAACACAGGTTAATCAGCACAAGTGTTTTGCTCATCGAGCTCTTACAGTGATTCATGCAATGACAAGCTATTTCCAGACACTGGATCTTTTCAAATGGATGCATTTCTGTCGAATAACTACAAAAGGCAGCTAAGTGGGGCACTATTCCCAGGACATGGCTGCTGGCCAGGGCTGTGAGATGAACAACATCCTTCATGGCTGCAGATGTTCCTTCCCTTCACCAGCAGTGCAGAGTAATGACTCTGGTAGATGTTTTCCACCCGCAGCTGGATGAGCTGGGCTGCACCAGTGCAGACAGCCGAGGTGACAGGGTCCCTCCCGTGTCCCACCCCACCAGCCCGGTGGCTCAGCAGCGTCCCAGCAGGTGCCACACCAGCTCACACAGGGGGAACAGGCACTGGTGCCTGTCTGGCAGAACAATGGGCTGGGTCTGGAGCTGGGATAAAGCAAAGCAGCTCCATGGATTCACAGCAGCAAGGAACTCCAGGCCTTTGGGCAGCCAGAGCCCTTCCAGTGGTCTGCAGGACTCGGGTCTGTGCAAACCTTACAGAGCACAGTGAAAGGCACACAGAGACACAGCAAATGCCTTTGTAGGAGTGGCTTCGATGCATTTTTAAAGCTTCTTTTGAGGAGGCAACATTAACTCTTTCCATGTGTAATAAGTAGCTTGGATGCATTAATACCTCCATTCAAAACTGCTTTACATTTCTCCCCTCATTTCTATTCTTTGCCTCCTCCTTATTCTCAGCTGTTATTCCAGCATCTTTGCATTCCCCCTGGAGTTCATTCCAGCGGTGCTTTATGAATCACAGAATAAGATGGCAGCCAGCAGTGCTTTAGAGAAGTGTGGCTGGCACGATTTCTGCCCTGCACAAGGTTAATCAAACCCCTTCTCAGATAATCCACAGCCTCCGCAGCCCCAGAGGCCTGAGGTCAGGAACCTGAGCCCTCTCCCCCAAATGCAGGCGTGTTTCCTCAGATCCCTGCAACCCTGCCCTGCAATAATTAGATTCTGCAAAGCAAATCTGGAGCAGAGCAACAACTCCAGGGTTAAGCACCAGCAAACTCATCTCAGGACTGATGCCTTTGCTACCTGTCTGCAGCTTTGCTCCAGCACCTCCTGCTCCTAACAAGGAAGCCCATACTTTTTGTCCTTATTAAATAAACGGAATCAAATTTAGAGTAAATGATGTTTAACCCCCACCCCCAAGATTTAAACACTAACTTTTGTCGTTAGTAAGATATTTGGTACGTAAAAATAAATAAAAGAACTGACACCAAAAAAGTGTATGATGTGGGGGCAAGGGGAGGGAATAAAAGAATGGATTATAATGTGTCATTTTATATATGTGTCAAAGGAAACCAATTTCATAATAGGGAATAAAAATTCCCTCTTTAAATACTGTCAAATAAATCCTCAAATGTAATAGGGTTCACTTCTGGGGAAAGGAAAACTAAATCTGATTAAATATTAATGTGGCGTAGTATTAATTAAGAGAGAAAAAAGTCCATCAAGAGAACCCCAATATGTTTACTGTGTCCCCAGGAAGCTGGAAAATTTCACAATCAAGTGTGTAAATGTTCTAAAAAAGGGTCCTGAATATTTTATGAATATTTGTCATAAAACAGAAATAATAACCACTGTGCAGAGCTATTAGAATTAATATTTATGCTGCCAGCCATGAAATATTCATGGGGACAGAGAAAGGGGGGCCCGTAAGACAAGAATTAATTTACATTGGGCTTGGTTTACCCGCTGGCTTGATGTTTAAAGACGGCTTGACAAGGCTCCATATGAATCCGTCAGTCACTTGCAGCAGTAGGTGGGGTGAAGGCAGGGAGAGAGGCGGGGGGGGAGCGGGTCCAGGCTGCTGACAGCTCACAGATTGAGTTTCTGACAGCCCTTAAAAAATCTAAACGGCCCCCCACCTTTTTTTCCTTCTTCCATTGCCCAAGGCGCTCTGTACTGCCACCGTTCATCCGATCTCCCCTTCCATCTGCTGAAATTAAGGAATTAATGAGCGCTATACACTTTACAGCAGGCCCCAGGAATGTTTACTGGTGATTAAATTATAATGCAGCCGAGCTGTATAATTCATGAACCAATTAAAGGAAGTGTTAGTTGATTTGATGGGATGAGGACGTACAAAAAGCATTTAACTAATAGGGAACCGTGGGCTGCCGGGCGCTTTGGCTTTCTCGGATTACGCGGCTAATTGCTCTGCTTTATAGGGCTGTCACAGATAGCCATACATATTTCATTGTTCTCAAATACTTCAATTGTTTGCTTTCGTGTTGCTGCTGTAATATGTAGAAGCCCAGCCAAACTTCAGTGTAGTTAAAGCACTACTCTGCAAAAGCAGGTTGCTCTGGGAGGAGGGAGGGACGAGAAGGGCACGAGGAGAAGGCTGGCTGAAAAGGAGTAACTTAAAGCCTCAGAGTTAAATGTCACTCAGCAATTACATGATTAAAAGGTGCAACATATGATAGTCTTTTGTTTTACAACTTTTTGGACACTAATATTCTATGCTGACTTCACCACGGAGAAAATATTGGTGCGCTGAGCTGCTTTTTGTTTTTCTAATACTGAGGAGCGAACGAAGAAGGTGGAGAGGGGAGTATCTTAAAAAAAATCCAGCAAGGAAGAGCTAGATTGCTTTGGTTATCAAGAATAACACATCGTGGTTAAACTTATGTGGTTTGATATTCTAAAACACACGAGAGATGAAGAAGGTTGATTTCCCATCCAGGAGAATGCTCGGTGTCTAATTCAGAGAGCTGCTGAGTCGTGCGAGTCATCCCAACAACTCCACTTTGCACAAGGAAGGGGGGAATTTGCCATTCCTGCTGTTTCACAAAGCACTCCCCCACAGCTGACAGGCCACAGGGTTTGATGAAACAGATTCTCTGGATTTGAAGGGGACCATCAGTCAAGTTACTCCTCAGTCAAAACAGGCATGTTCTTCCAGCAGTGAAATCCCCAGCCCATATCCAGAGGTACTGCTGAAGAAATTAGGGACCATCAGATAAACATCACACACAGGCACTGTTTTGTGGTTAGACCCTGGAATCTACTGAGTAAACAACAAGCTGGGTGAATATTGGATTTCTGCAGTGATGAAGACTGCAGAACTCCATGTGTCCCTGACAAGGTGTTTTGTCACCCACCTGAGGGACACTGTGGTAAATCCTGACCTAATTGGAGCTTTCCATTCCAAAGTGTTGTACAAACACCAGCTCAGCAACTTCCAAGATAGGTTATTATGTAAAGTTTATAATCTGGTTCATCCCTTTCCTCGCACCTGTTCTCTCTGGGATTTGGGTTTGGAAAGCAATCCCTGTGGAGTGCCCTGCACCAGGAAAGCAGGATGTCTTTGCAAGCCAGTGCAGGTGTTCAGCAGGGAGGCAAGAGTCCTACATTCAGTGAACACTTACTTTTCTTTTATAAAAAGCACAGCAAACCTAAGTGGCCCCAGAAAGAAGGAGCTGCACATCCCATTTCCCAGGGCAGCACTCAGATTAGCAGGCTCGGGCCAGTCTGGGTGGAAAAAAAAATTGGCGTATTAAAGAAAAAAGATTTCTCATTTGTTTGACACTGATGTTAAAAAGATACCACATAAATTAAAAAAAAATTATTTTAAATAATCCCCTTTATTCAGAACTACCATATATTGACAGTGTGTCCCCATTTTCTGGGTTAAGTGATGCAAAACTTTGGCTTAAGACATTCGTTTAACAGGTAGGCTCCAAAAAAAGGGATAATGACACCAGTGACACAGCAGGAAAACTTGTCACCAGCCCACTGGGAGGCTGAGGAAAATGGAAATTGGATTGCCTGCTCTAGAAAATAGAAAGGTTAAATTGTCTGCGAGATAAAGTTGATCCTAAACTCACCTAAGTGGGCAGTGCCTTGCCTGTGAGCTCTGACTTTCCAGATAATCATGGGGACAGTTCTACACACAACATGTGACCTTGGGGGGCTTTGAACTACCCATTGTAGGATTAAATACATCTGCAATTTGGTAAAATCCATTCGATTACATTTCTGACATTCAGCACCTGGGACAGCAGCAAAGAGTGCTCGTTAATGACAAAAAAAGTGTTTGTGCAGACAAAGTGAGCTCAGACTCTGTCCCAGGAACAGCGAGCAGCAGAACGTGGGCATTACCTGGGAGAAAAGCAGGGGTGAGAGCAGCTCAGGAATCACTCTGTGCCAGGGATTGCTAACAGGAAACGTCAGAACTTGGCAATGTCAAGGAATCAGAGGCACTGCAGAAAGTATTTTCTTTGTGTCTTTTGAAGTGCCCTGGATACAATCAATCATACTGAAAAAAACCTCCTGTATTTCGGTTCAATGTGGAAAGGGCTATTTGCATTTCAATATGTTCAACTTATCCTGCCAATAAAAACATGGAATCATGAAGAAGAGATCAGGCCACTGGAGTGAAAAACAAGAGATGACATCCTGCAGACCTTTCAGATAAAACAACTTCTTGTTTGTAACATTTCTGTTGATGTCCCAATATTTCTGAATGATTGGGTTTTCAAATGAGATCAGTCAGCATGCAAATAAGGAAACAGGATCAAGACATCTCCCATATCTGATTGGATAGAGAAATTATCAAAAGACCCTTTTTTCATATCAAATTTCCATCACAAAAGGTCAAACTTTCAACTCCCATTACTTTTGCTAACTGCATTTCACTGTGCTTGCCAGCTCAATGCCGCTGCTGTTTTCAGAGGAAAAACAGAGAAATAACAAACGATTCCATCTTCTCCCACATCTGTCAGACAGGATGGACAAACACTTTTTAATCTTATTCAATTTTTCTCTACAGCCCTCAAAATCCTTGCAGCCAAAACATCCCTTCTAACCTGATTAGCTATTCCTGGGTTGTTTTTATTTTTCTTACAGGTTCTCTTCTTATTTTCTAGCCCACAGACTGACAGAGCACCAGCTGTGTTGCCAGAATGTTTTGTCCTACAATTTGGCCATTTAAAACACTTTTTGATGTGTGCTTTCCTAAAATATATGTCCCTGTGTTGTCTGGCTGGACTGATGCCTAAATACACAAGTAATGGATGGTCCAGAAATGGCCCAAGACTCAAAACACTCAGCTCATGCAAACTCAGAGGAGTAGCTCAGCATCCTGAGGTGCCATCCACTGCTTTTCAGGTTTAAAGCTGAATTTTGAACAGCGGGGATAGCAAGTGGGGCAAGCACAAGAAAAATGAATTCATTAGTAAATTGGCAGGACTCGATGTATTTGTTGCTCCTGGTCCCATAAAAATTCTCCCTCAACATTATTATCATTGCAACATATATAACCCATCAGATCAGTACCTAGAGATTTCTGCTAGTCTGATTTTCTCTGTTGTTCTTATTACTCAACAACTAAATGCTTCACAAAGCCATTTCCTACAGAAATATTTATGTTCCCAAATGTTTATTGGCCCCTCTATCATGATCAAGCTTTTATGAGCACTCTATACAGAACTGTGAATTAAATACATAATTCCTGCTCTATCAGATCTTGGCTCGGTGCTGTGTTTGTCTATTTCACACAGCCAGGCACTGTGGTGAACCTTACAGAAAATCTAATTTATATGGTAAAGATATTTCTATCCACACCCACTGTACGGGCTGGTGATTACAGGAAGCTAATGAGGAAGAGGAGGATTGAGGGTTTAAATTCCATTAAAGGCTTTTATTCTTTGTGCTGGTTTTCCTGAACAACCTCTTCCAGTGATTTCTACACAACCACAGGCTCTGAACCATCACAGGCTGGAAGGAGATGGAGGAAATGTCACATAAATTCTTCTCCCTGGCTTGCTCCAGATCACACAGGTGCCCTCAACAGCTCAGCTGCATGGAATCATCGACCCTCAATCCCTTGGAATCTGCTCCTGCTGGCAGCTCCGAGCCGTGACCACTGAAGAGCTCAGATCAGGAGCTGTTCCCCCAGATAATTTTCTTCATCTCTAATTTTTCCTTTTCTTTCTCTTCTCCTGTTGACCAGAAGTGGTGATTTTTCAGTCTTGATGTAGCTACTAAACTAAAATTTTGGCCTCTCTACCAACATCAGATCAACGTTCTCAGCTTTTTTTTACCTAACAAATGCCAGATGCAGAATACAAGGACACTTGTAGGTTCTTGGGAATGGCTGGAGCTGTGCCAGGGAAGGTTTAGGTTGGAATTAGGAGAAGGTTCTGCCCCCCGAGGGTGGTGTGGCACTGAACAGGCTCCTCAGGGAATGGGCACGGCCTCAGAGCTCCAGGAATGTTTGGACAGCAGGGAACATGGTGGGATTGTTGGGCTGTATGTGCAGGCCCAGAAGCTGGACTCAGTGATCCTTGTGGGTCCCTTCCAGCTCAGGATATTCTGTGATTCTACAAAAATAACAGTGAATATATTTTATCTAGAATTCTCTGCTCTTCACAAGTCTATTACTGTTGACACACTAATCACCAGGCCACTTAAATGGATAAAAAGTCATTATCTGAAAGGTTAAAATCTGTAGTGTTCTCTTTTTTCCTGAGAAAAGTCTGGTCAAAGGAATTTTGAAGATGAGCTGAGGATTTCAGTCATTAGGTAAGGCCTGGAGCTCACGGGATTTAATAATGGGCTCTTCAGAGTAGATGAAGAAAATATAAAAGATGTGCTGACTGGAAACTATATTTGACATTCAGATACATTCAAGCTGAGGTGTGGGATTCTAATGATGAGTAACTGCATAGTAAGTTATTCACTCTTGGATTGATTGCACAGGCAACTTTTAAACAGAGTGATTTTTCCTCCAAAAGATACTCTAGCTCAAACAAGACACTGTATGAGTCTGTTGTGAATTACAATGCATTTGGAATTAATCAGACATTTAACAAAAAAGAAGAAGATGGATTTTTCTTAGAACTGTTTAAAATAAAGACTCCTGTTCCTGAAAGGCCTAACCACTTTGTGTAACTGTTTGCACCCAGAAATAAACTGAAGGAAAGGGCACTCACCTCCACTTGCAGCTTGCACATACCAGGAAAATATGAAAAGCTAAATATTTGTATTATTTTCTCCTTAATACAACACAGAATCCTGCGTAACACCATAATGAAAAACACTTCTCACAAAATCAAATCCTCTGGTTCTTCTGAGGGCAAAACTTCCAGGTTACCCAACAATTAAGGATTTTCCAAATGCACAGTTCAGACAACCACACAAACTCACCAGCACAGACTTGGTGCACCTTGTAAGAATGAGGCACTTTCACAAACACCAGCCCTTTGCAGAAGGTTTTCTGAGGGCAGGGAGGAAACCAGAACAGGTTTTTGTGTCGGCTTCCAGGAAAGAGCTTACACAGCCATTACCATAAACCACCCCAGAATATCCACAGTGATAGAGCACCTGCCATTAAAAAAAATACTGCAGCTCCTTTCAGAAGCATTGCCACTTGCCATTTCTTTGAGGTAATCAGATAGCTGTTAATTAATAAACCTGTCAGGTGAATCGTCCTGCTCCGGTCATCATTATCCATTCTGTAACAGAATCCTGCTCTCATCACTGCTATCCACCCCATAGCTTCCAGCTCAATTAACTTAATGCTATGCAAATGAGAGGCTCTCCTCATCATTAGCTTATAGCCCACAAATGTTAATAACATAATTGGACCTTCAACAGGGTAATTAGACACGATTTCTTCCATTAGTCTTACAAGGCTAATTATTGTTGATAGGAGAGAGGGGATGAGTCCCAGTGCTGCATGCAAAGAGAGGCATCTGGTTAAAGCAAATATAGACAAAACATCAACAAGGTAAAACAGTTGAGACCCAGAGCAGGGTCAGGTAGGGGTGGGGGGAAGGAAGACACCATCAGGAGAAACTTAGGAACCACTGGAGAAATTCTCTACAAGACAATTAAACCCAAATATCCAGCCTGAAGCTGGAGCTCTCCTGCCCTTAGCAGTGAAACAACGTGATGCTTAATAAATCCAAGGAAACTCCTCCAAGCTTTTGCAGACAGGGCAGTTGGGAAGTTGTGCTGATCAAAATTCCCAGGTTTGAGATGCAAATGTGCAGCCACAGACAAGACCTTAAGAACTGAATTCATTTCTGCATTTCCCAGGTCATTATGTCCAACCTTCTCTCCTGCCACCACTGGGTTGGCTGTGTTTGATCACAAGATTTTTCTGAGTAATAGCTGCTTGCTGTAAGAACGACAGGAAATGGTCTCAAGTTGAGCCAAAAGCAGCTTAAATAGATTGTAGGAAAAAACATTCTTCATGGAAAAGGTGGTCAGGCACTGGAACAGGCTGCCCAGGGAAGTGGTGGAGTCACCAGCCCTGGAAGTGCTCAAAAACGTGTGCACGTGGCTCTTGAGGACGTGGTTTAGTGGTGAACACCGTGGTGGTGCTGGGTTGAAGGTTGGACTCGATGATCTTAAAGGTCTTCTCCAACCTTCAGGATTCTGTGATCCTAATTACTTAATTGGAATACACTGAATTATTTAATAATCACAAAGCAAAATGCACATCAGCAATTTATTCACAGAAAGTTAATAAAACCCTGGATTCAGTATAATGGACTGGCAGTAGTATTTCTAATAAAAAAAATATGGCAGCAACTTTCCAAACTGAAATTATATTTTGGCTGGTGGAATGAAAGCTAAGGATTTGTTCCTGCGCCAGTTAACCCTGTGCATCCATGGAGGTTAGAAATGTACAGCTGGAGAGAGAGTTCTGTGAGAAAACTGCACTTTTAAAAGGAGAAAGCAAACTGTACAAAAATATGGCAAGTTCCCCATACCCACCACCACTTAGCTTTGACAGTTCAGTGTCTTGCTGCAAAGTGTTTAAAAAAAAAAAAAAAAGTTAAACTGAAGAGTGCACAGGACTCCAAGGCTTGAAAAAACACATTATTTCTGTATTTTGTATCTGTTTGACTTTGGGGCACATTCAGGGCCAATATGAATCCTTTGATTTCACTGCAAGTATGTGACGAGGAACTTTTCCTATAGACGTGTCCTGAAAATCAGCTTAAATTAAGTTCACAGCAATAGCAGCTTTTACTAGAAGGTTAAATGAAAACATTACTCTTTTAACCTTCTGTATCTTGACCTTTGGTCAGTCTCTCAAAAGAACAGGATTGTTCACTCAGTGACTATCAGTGGGATATTAATCAGCATTCAGGTCAAAAGAATGATAGACCACAATATTTTAAGAATTATTTTTATCAAAGCATGACAGTGCCCTACTGGGCTACGAGATACAGAACGTGTTAGGAGAGGGTAATGTTTAAAAGGCTCCGTGGAACAGATAAAAGTCTTTCACAAAATCTTTCCAGCCTTACAAAGGACAGCGTTCTGTAATATGGAATTTTGTAAACATCATGAATTTAGGGACAGAAAATATGATCCTTGCACAGCATAAAAGCCCTGGGTCACCTCCTACACCTGAGCCAAAGGAGGCCAATTTACGTGATAGTGATTAATACATTTATGTGACTGCAGGTGATCCAAGCCCATAGAATCAGATCCAGTGCTTCTGTCAGACATCAGGGATCATTCCCATATCTTTCCTGCAGAATAAGCTATGGCAGGATTCAGTTCCCCTCTCTTAAACTGCCCTGCACTTACTAAATTTACTCACTAGAAAATTCTGAGCAAATATCTTGTTCCAAGGCAAACAGCAGTAAATCCACTGATGTTTTAATGAAGATTACACTTTCTAATCCTCATGGTAATGACAAACCAGTCTCCATTCAATATGCAATATTACTTGTCAGCTTTAATCACCAAAACTGTATTATATTTGCTACAGACTGATGCACTTGTCTTCCCAGATCTTCAGCCTGGAGAGCCCAAGCAAAAGCAGCACAATGCCTGTTCTGCTGATGGTTTTCTGCGTGGGCCAATTTTGCCACATGAGCTCTGAGTAAAGCCTTACTCTGGAATTAGTCCCAGATCCAAAGAGATCACTAAATCAGAGCACAGCTGGCACAATCCTGTCCATGTTTTTACCCCTGAAATCCTGAATTCTAGTGATTGTGGAGTTCATAAACTCAGTTTTAACCTGTACAAGATGTAAGGGTGGCCTTACTGCATTTATTCAGAAGAATATTCAGCCAAATTTTCCTACCACACTGCTGAAGTAATCAGCAAGATATTGACATAACTGGGAGATGCTGGACAAGGCTGGCCAGCCCTCCTTTCCCCTCGTGCTTCCTCAGCCACAAAATGTCTTCATTTACAGTTCTCACACATGCAAAATTCTCCTCAGTTTTATCTACATGTGTCCTCTTACCAGTGCAAAGTAAATGCATTGGTAAATTAAATTAAAATGCTGTCACATCTTTATATTTAAAGTTTTCCTCTCTCACTCATTTTTCAGAAGTTTTTCTGGTTCTGGGAAGATCTCAAAACCAGTATCTTCATTACAAAAATGCTACACCATCAGCCTTGCATGTACATGATTCTTATTTGTGTGTGAACTACTGAGTTAATTAAGGTGAAATTTTGAAAATGACTGCTTTGGACCATGAGGAAACAGTGAGAATTGACAAAGCACATCATATTTTACCCTGTGAAACCAATCAGCATTGCACACCACGAAATGCACTGATGGTGCATGACTGCAGCCACAGCTTTTCCTACGTACCCATCTTAGCAGAATTGTTGGTTCAGAGGGACTCTGTACCAGAGAGCCTCGAGCAGAGCTGCAGGATGACCCCTCAGGGCAATGCCACAGCACCCCCAGCACTGCTGGATGCCAGCCCAGAGTCAGCCATGGAGAGTGAGATGAACAGAGAGCAAACTGAGAGACCTGAAGGAACCCAGGAGAGTTCAGTGAACTCTTGGGGATGCTCCAAAATGTGTGAATAAAAACTTCAGCAGAGAGAAGGGGAAAGCACGAGTTAGGCTTGGCTACTGTTTAAATGATAACAGTTTGATTTCCATGGCTGTTTCACTTCATTCCTTAAACAAAAGCTGTGTCTCAGGTGAACGCCCTGAACAACCTTTGCTGATTTGTAGAGATTGGTATCACAAAGTTGTCATTGGACTGAGGCACGACTGGTTTGGTTTGTCTTGTCTAAAACTTGCTACCAGTGCCAAAGACATCAGAAGTACCCTGGACTCTACTGCTTTTACAGAATTTTCCCTCTCCAGTTTGGTACTGAGTTCAAAAAGGCAGCCTTGATGTTGGTGGCAACTTCCAGGAAAAACAGTTCCAAAGTAAGGGCAACCAGGAGAGAAAGTCTTCAGGTTTCATAATGTTTCCTCATTTGTGAGAGAGAGTTACTGCAGAAAAATCTCCCTCCTTTCAGCAGCAAAAAGAATGAAAGGGTTGTGCATGTGGGTTTGGGTCCTTAAAAATAACAACAAAAATTAAAATACTGACTTAGCAGCTTTTCTTCTTTCTCTTCCTGGAGACTTTGGAAGCTTGCTGAGATCAGAGCACTCCTTAATTGCTGCATCCAGGATTTCACCACACAAACTCCAGCCATCAAAAGGAGCTTGTATGAGATGAGGTAACTTCTAAAAATAATCCCTGCCTCCCACAACTGAAGCCAAATATACCTCCTATTCTTGTTGGAGCAGAATCAGCTTGTGACAGCAAATGCAGCATCCTACAGAAAGCCCATAGAAAGATTTCAAAACTGCATTTGATGTTTTGCTATTGCTGGCTCAAGATGCATATTAATGCTTCTCCCCAGGAGAGAAAGGCTCTTGCGGGACCAATATAGGTCAGGCAGAATGTGCAACAGAAGTGACATAATCTTTTTATTGTAATCATCCAATTTTCTATCTATTGGATTATTTAAGAGCAAGAGCTTCTATTCAGATTAGTGTTAGGTTAGGAGGGAAGAGAGAGCACAGTCTGCTGAGGAGGAGAAGGAGAATGGAGAATAAGGATTCCCCACCAATGGCTAAACCTCAGAAATCCAAATAAGGAGCTGCTTCTATTGGGTTTGTAGGGACAAAAGAGTGTGAGGGTGAGTTTTTGCACTACATGTAGCCCCTGGGAGTGCTCAACAGAGCCCTCATGCCAGAGGGTCATGTGAGAGAATGGGAGATTCCCGGGTATATTTTTCCCATTACTCCATGCCCAGTGATGCCTCATTCAATGGAGGCAGAGCAGGAAACAAAGGTAAATCACTTAATTACAATCTTGTCAATGAGCAGGACAAGTCTCCAAACACTTGCATCAAGAGGTAAGACAATGACTGAGTTAGTCCTGTGGCTTGGAAAAGGCTACAGGAGTAGCAAATGTGGATTAAACGGATCCCATTCATTGAGTGAAGCAGATGAGTCTCAGGTGAGAGGAAGATTTGCTAATTTTGCCCAGTAAACTCTGGGACTTTGGTTGAGGAACAGAACCTGTTATTCTTCCCCCTTGGCCAGGGTGCTGTGGTCCCTCAGAGCACGGCTGGGGCTGCACACTCAGCACGGGTAAGAGGGGGAATGTCCCTGCTGGGCTGGGGAGGACAGATCAGGATTCATCACCTAAACCACACTTTCCAAACCAGTTTCTCTTTCGTCAGCACATCACAGAGCTCTGCAAGATCTGGCTCCTTTAGCTCCCACTGCCCCATAGTTTTTACCCAAAGCCTGTCCCAGCTGAGATGGGAGCACTGATATGCAAAGGGAAAATAAACCCCAAACCAATTAGTGTTAGCAAGGACAAGAGTCACTAAACCAGCAGCCACAGAATGGCTGGAAGAGTGAGCTGAGAAAAAAAATGAGAATGATTGAAACAGAGAATTGTGCTGCCTATTACTTTTACTATTTTACAAATGAATCCAAATCCTACATAGTCCATTGGACTTTTCCTACAGTTTCTCTGTCTCTCTAGTGCAGGCAAATTTTATTGTACTGATTTAGCCCCTTGATTACCACATCATTTTTCTGCTGGTTTTTTTTTTTTTTGGCCTGAAAATGAGGAGAAAATAAGATATAATTATAACATTTCTTCTTTGCTACTCATCAGATTTTTGCATGTCATCAACTGAAACCACATCTATTATAAATACACAATATCCATCATTTAAATTAGGTCAAAGTTTTAAAAAACGCTTTGTAAGATTTTTCCATGTAAGAATGATTCAATCACTATCATGTTTCCTTGATGCAACTATTTTGGGATTTAGCTTGTTCCTTGATAGGAGTTAATTAAGTCATTTACATGTAATTTCCAAATATGTAGCTGTTACAAAAGGCAGCAAAGAAATGCAAAGGCAAAAAGGAACCTGAAGAAGGCAGCCAATCTTTAACAAAAATATTTCTGATATAAAAGTGAATCTGAGGAATACATATTCAGTGATAAGTATTCCAGTCCATGTCTGGTAAACTCTCAGATAATGGCAGCATGGTGGGGTCACTGGGGTTCTATTAGCTCAATTAATGAGGAGTAAGATAAGGCTAACACCCAGCTCTTCAAACGGCTCAAAAATAGAGCTGATAGTAATGGAGTTATTAACCTTCACCAGCCATTGAATTTTGCTGCTGATTCAAACTCCATTTCCTAGTTCAGGCCTCCATTAATAGGCTGTTTATTACCCCTAATCCACACTGGGATCAGCTGCAGAAATATGAAAGCCCCATGTAAAGACCAAATAGTTAAAAAGAAAAAAAAAATCTTTTTTTTTTTTCCATTCTGATTTCTCCTTTTTCAACATATTCACAGGTTCTTCCTTAGAAATTAGGAACTTCATTATCCTAAACTGTCTGAATGCATGTTCTCAGCAGCGTGGTGAAAAAGAAACTTTAAATATATTATGTAAAAAGATGACATAATTGGGAACACAGCCACATCATTTTGAAGACCAAATAGAACCCTGCTGGAAAGCTTGCACTAGAGAAGCTGTTGCTGTTTATTTTCTTTACTGGGAAAGAAACAACTTTAATTTTGGAAAAATGGGTATTAGAAATATATTACAGATGTATTGTTAGGTCAGTCCTCTGGCTCATCCCTCCCCTGCCCAGCTTTGTCTGCTCACTTGTATTATTTGTAATGTAATTAATCAATACTGAAGAGTAAAACAATCGACCCTGGATTCAGATCAGAGGGACAAAACCAAGGAAATAATGGAGCAGGGGAAGTGGCAAACCCAGGACAGGCAGCAGCACTGATGGGAGGGCTTGAGGAGAGCTCCAACACCAACCTGGCTGCAGCTTTCACTACAGAAATCTTGAGTTAAAGGGTCTTGTTAGACTCTTTGCTGAGTTTGGACTCACTCAACTGAGATTTTTGACACTTTGTACATTTTTGGTGTATTTTCAGTGAAAGAGACAATGTTTAGTTACCACATTCTACACACAAAAGATGTTTTTCCAAAATCTATCACAGTAACATCTGATAGAATATCAGCAATTATGAGTAATGGAGTTAAGAGCAAAATCAAAATGTTTATTACCTACACCTCCAGTACACAGTGCTGCCCTCAAACCTGACTGCAGGCCTGGGTGTCCCACCTCTGGAAAAAAAACAGCTGGAATGCCCAGTGAAGGGAAAGAACAGGATGATCAAAAGAGTGAAATGACTTCTAGGAAAATAAAAGGATAAACAGATCAAGGTTCTTTGTCTGGGAAAGAGGTGACTGAAGGGCACACACAAGAAGCTTAGAAAATCAGGAGTGTGGAGGGACACGACCAGGGAATGTCTGTAACTGTTTCTCAAGAGAAGAAATGCACCTGGAAAAAATTATGAAGTATTTTCATATGACACCCAGTGAAATGTGAAAGTCCTTTCCATGTGATTTGGTGGCCAAAAGTACAGCATTGAAAAAGAGATTATAAAGTCAAGGAAAAGGGGTGATTAGAAGTTTTCCAGAAGATCCTCTGGCTCAGGGAATCCTTAAACTGCTGATTGCCTTAAGCTGGTCTGGACCAGGAATGATCAGGAACCAGCTGAAGGTGACAACCAGAGATTCACATGACACTGCTGACACTGCTGCTGCTGCATCTTATTTAACTCTAAGCTTGGGAGAGAGCAAAAAGGATAAAAAACATTTTGGTGGATAATACATTGAGTTTTCAGTAGAACCATCCATGGCTATACTACACATTTCTTATTGTTGCTCAAGCATTAATTAAAAAAACCCCAAACACCCATTAACACTCATTTGGGTGAGGAACTGAAGTCAGTCCTTTGTGTCAGTGGCTCAGGGCTTTAGAAGCCACCCTGTGATTGTCTGTGGATTCCTGCTCAGGTCGGCACTAAGTGGTTAATGGTGTCTTTTACTCCCCAGCTGAGAGGTCATTAATAGATTCAGCTCCTTATTTGCCCTAAAGGCTGCCCCAGTTCAATGCCAGGAGGATCCTGTCCACTTAGGCAGGAGCTGCTTCACAGGGGGAACACAGAAAGCAGCTCATGTCTTCTCTGGGCTCTTTGGGAGACAGGATTTCCTGCGCCAGTCCACGAGCACACCCTCACTCTACAGCAAATTCTACTTTAAAGAAACCCCCCTACTTTTTCAGTGGGAATTGAATTATTTTCCTTTTTGTTCCAGAGCAGTTCTTCGGATGTGGTAGCTGATGCTGTATGAGTTTTTTTCATTATTACATTTTAACAAACTTTATAGCCCATTTTGTTTGTTTTCAAATAACTTTATTTTCCTTCCTTTCCACCATCAATTACTAGGTTTGTTTTTCTTTCTATAAGATGGAGGAGTCAGGAGACTGATCCTGCTCAATGCTGTATAATTTAGTATTATGTGTAGTAGCTTTATGAGGTGGGAGTCAGATAAAACATAGTATTTGAACACTAACCATTTATTAGCTCTAAGGAATAGATTTGTGACTTGACAAGCAGACAATAACTCTGTGTTCTGATCAGCCAAAGAGGTCTACTCTGAGTTCAAAAACCAGAGTAACATTCTCTTTCACAAATAATTTTGTTTACTGATGTGACTAGATTTTAATAATAAACTTGATATATATGTAAATTTATTTTAATCTAATTTCATCAACAGAGCCCTCCTAAAAATGAGACTTTGTAGATTGTTCTGTCTGATTTATAGATTTCTGCATCCTATTCCCAGATTGATTTCAAGGCTATAATTCTATCAGGTTTTTCTCCTGATGTCAGAAACACCACCTCTGCAGATAGTGTTTTATAACTAGCATCACAACTGAAACTGAATTACTGCCCTGCTATCCCATGCTGCAATATGTCCTTTTGTTTATAATCACCCTCTCTGCCTTACATCCCTCCTACTTCAGCTTCATGGGAAATATCAGTTCCAAGATCAATCAGGGAGCTCGATGTCTATTTTTGTCCCTCACTTCAACCCCTGGATAAAACAGTAGGGACCAAATTCTAGACTCAGACATGAATGTGCAGAGCTCTTTAAAGCGAAGGGAGGCTGAGCAAATGGATCAGTGCTGAATTTCCACACATCCAAGCCTATAATGAGTTGCTCTTCCTCCCTTGATGAGGTCTCAATCCTGTGAAGGAGCACACGGGGCACACTCGAGTATTCACACTGATCTCGGGGACTCAGACACGTGTTTAGGGATTCAGCACCTTCCTTCTACATGCACAAGAAGAATAATCCGTGGGAAATGATGTTTAACTGAGCCCAGCACAAGTTTTGAGATTCTTTCTCCATTTTTTTCATGCAATGGATTCCTGTTTAAGATGCAAATCATCTTACCTTGGATAAATAAAGTTACTGCTGTTTTCACACACTTTCCTTTTTTAAACCTTGATGGATGACTGGCAGCTCCCTCCCTCTGCACTCCCCTCTATTCTCTCTCCAACTCAGCCTCGACCTTTTCCATCCTTCTCCTATCTCTGTACAGGAGGGGATCCAGGGCAACCACACGGGACACACAGGAAGAGTAACTTTGCAAACTTAAACATTGATGTGGGTATTGCACCTCTCCTACCAGTACTTTTCAGATAAGAACATCTTCCTTGGAAGCAGAAAGATTCCAAATTTCCAATGTATGCCTTTGGAATGGCCACTGTGCCAGCCAGTGGGATGGACAGAACCAGGAAGGCCTGGGAAGGGAATGGAAAAGCCTCTCAGCTTTGATAAGTGCACCAGCACTTTAAATCCTCACCACCTTTGGACCAGCTGTGAAAAGTAACTCTATTTTATTTGCTTGGCACTTGTAACAGTTCTCTTTGGATGCTGACGTCTCTCATATCACATTTCTGAACAATTCATTATAGCTCAAATAAAATGTATTCTCATGTTGTTTTTAATTATTTCACAAAACCCAAAAGTCTCATAATGAGCTCCTTGCAATACCAATATATTTCCATGGTATTACATCAGTGCTGAAGAAAGAAGATGTAGATTCCCCCCTCCTGCTGCAAATAAAGTACATCTTCTCATATAACCCAAACTTTAATCCAGTTCTTATGGTTTGGCCTTAGAGGCAACTCAAACAAATAACCAGAACAACAGACCTCTTCTCTCTCCCACAGTTTGGCCATCTGGAGCATTTGTCAGGCCAGGGCTCTATTTCCTACTCTCCAGGAGCAGGACCCCTTTCCCTGCTAAGGAAGCAATAAATAAGATGCAGTAGCATAAATGATGTCAATAAAGATCTGTATCTTTCCACAAACAAATTTTTCATATCTATAGTATCGTGATGGCTGGATTTCTCTCTTACCTGTTGGGATTAATCTGTGCTTTTTGCAGCTGCTCTGCCTGCTCGACGTCCCTGGGGAAGCCAGAGAGCACCCAGCCATTGGTCAGGCAGTCGAGGGCGCTCAGGCGTTCTGTCAGCCGCTTCAGGACAAGGTTGTCTGGGACTGCAAAGGAGGAAAAAGGTGACATTTATTCTGTGTGCTGAGTCTGCAGTGAAGGGAGATGCAGACAAGTCCTTCTGGAACTAAACCACGCAGTTATTCCCATTTATGACTGATTGACATTGGGCATTGTTGGCTTCTGCATATTTACTGTCATGGAACCCCCAAACTCACAAGGAACTGTAGGACCAAAGCAAAGTATTTGGTAAAACCTGGTGCCTACATAATTTTGCAATGTACTTCTTCCTCTCAGCCACACTGGACTGATGTCACAGTGACATGTGTGACACAATCTTATCAAAATGCAAGAACAGTGACCTGAGTTGTGGAAAAGAAATCCTGTAACAGGAAAGGAATTTCTGAGCATTCTGGATTGAACTCAGCAGGTGGAAATGGTTCTGCCACAACAGGCTATGTGTGCTACTGCTCCAATGAAGGCTTGAAGATTTTGTAACTGAAAATAATTTTCAAAATGAATTTCAACTACCTTGAACCCCTAATTTTAGAGCTAAAAGCTCTTTTTCCTCTGGTATTATTTTTCTTTATGGCAAGAGAGAACATTAGCAAGATGCTGACTGGGATTACAACTACTATGGAGCTTTTAAAATTCTATTTAGTGGGACACAGTGGTAAGGAAGTATCCTGCACACTTTTACTAGAGTCTTCATAAAGTCGAATATTGCAATCAAGATACTTAAGTTTTGGGTTTGTTTTTTTTTTCTTTTGTGGGAGGAGGGAGCTTGCTCAGAATTAAATGATTGAGTTCAATGAGAGTGACTATAGATTTTCCAATGACCGTTGTCATGTCTTGGGCTCAGTGTCAAATAACCCCACAAAAAGGACATCAAAATCACCTGGAGCTGCTTCCCAAAGCAGCAGCCAAAACAATTCCCAAGCAGCAAGGAGAGCCCCTTCCCTTTACCTGTCTAATACAGCAGAGCCTCTACTGAAAACAAGGCAAAGAAATTGCTACATAAATCCCCATCATGGCAGGTTGATGTTTTGATGCTCACCCTGCCATCACATCTGCATACAAAAATACAACAACAAGTGCTTGTAGGAGAGTGTATGTGTCAGATTTCTAACACTGCACTTCTCTTCAGCACAAGCTGACAGCAATCTGCCTGGATTTTAGCAGAGTGAATTATTAGCAGTGCACAGTTCTACCCCAGGAACAAGCAGGTTTTAAACTGCAATAATAGAAGCCATTTGCTTCCTGAATTTCAGCATTGCACCTCTATCATGAAATTCATGGCTTCTCCTTTAAATAATCAAATTACTGAGTTTACAGAACTGCACTCAGGATTCAATGTACCAGCAAAAACGGAGGAAAACCACAGGGAATTAATTAGAAAACAGATTAGTGTATTAATTGAGGATATCCACTTCACATTATAAGAGAACAAGTTAAAGAGAGTAATATTCTCCATCTGCTGAAAGGAGAGAGAAAAAAAAGGAATGGAATAAACCCACACACTTGACAAAGAGCAAAATGACAATGCAAAAACTGGGTATTCTGTTAAAAACAGGATTCATAAAATTAATTGTACAATAGCGCAGCAGCAGGAACGAATTGTATCAGATGGATGCTTCTCTATCCAAGACCTGAGCTGCAGGCAGGCATGGGAGGGATAACAGGAGAATTTCAGTGCTCCTTCCAGGGCAATTCTCTCCACACCCTCCAGCTTACAAGAATTAATACAAACCCAACACATCCTAGCAGGAATAAAGAAAAACAAACAAACCCCACATTCTCTTTCCCAAAAATGCATTCCATACAAAGACCTGTGGAATTTTCCCATAGTCCTGAATTTCTGCTTGCTGGGTCCTGAATTTCTGGCTGCAGCACTAAACTTTCTTCATGTGTGTTATTTTATGCCATGTGTGTTATTTTATGACAATTCCTACTGGAATCGTTGACATGGATTTACAGAAATGTCAAATGACACGATTTTATTTTTTAATTTCAGAATGCTCCAAACAGTTTTGCAAGGAATTAGAATAAAACCTACAAACCCATGAGTAAACCTGCAGTAGGATTCTGCCAGAGTTGACATCCCTGTCAGATGAACAGGGGATCAGGGCAGAGGCTGAAAGGCCTGGGAATGGCACAGAACGATGGACATCCTGTGCTGTTGAGCTTCCAGCAGATCCTGGGAGATTCCCCAGTTCCAGGGGCCAGATTGCTTCCATTCTTCATAGGGGAAGGAGAAACACTGCAGCCTATGGGGAAATTCAAAAGCAATTGTGATGGGAACCCAGCAGCATCTCCTGGGTCTGAGCACTTCCCACAGGCCTTCTGTGAATCCCGATGGTCAAAATCCTCCACTGTGGTCACTGCTTTGGAACAACACTGAAGCAATCACACGAGAGGAAAAAAAAAATCGAGATGCAGTGACAATTAATTAATAGTTTATCTAATTACATGCCAGGTTTGGGGTGTTTTGAGGGATGCTGGGGACACTTGACACCTCTCTCCCTTCAGCTAGGAGTGACTGCAACACATCAGCAACTCCCTTCAGACTGTTTGTACACCCATGTACACATATACATCACTGAATAATATAGATGCTTACATATTTTCTGTGCCTCCCTCTAAAGCTTGATGGTGAGAAATAAAACATAAACAAGTCAGACAGCAAGCTCTGCTCTCCTCTTGATTAGCAAACATACCTATCACTTCAACACAATGGGGGAACAGAGCTGCTTGGCTGCTCGGTGGCATTACAAAGTACATCAGCTGCCCTTGAACAGGAACAGTCACACTTAAAACAGCTGCATTAAAACTGTAAAACATCTTCCACAGACCAGAGGGAAGGAAAAAAAAAAAGAGAGAAAAAAAAATCAGTATTATTCTTATTTTGTAGTACAGACAGAGTAGGTAATGAAGAACTCTGCAGTACAGGATTCCTTTTCACTCATGTGGAACTGTCTCTGGAATGGAAGGCACATTAATAACCTGTAATTGGAGGGGGACACAGCCTATGAGGAACTAGCCAGAGGTCTCCTGGCCTCAAGCACACGACCCAATGGGCATATAGCAAAGTAAAATATAGAGCTTTCCTGATGAGACAGTCAATCTACATGTTTTAAGGAGATTATGAAGCACAAGACCTTTGAATAATCAATTCCTTTTCAACATAAGATTGTGTGAGTTTCCGACTCTGAAAGTTGGGGGAATGAGACTCGAGAGAGATTTTACTTTATCATTAGAGAAGTCCAAAAGTAGGTTTTTTGTAAAAATTACAATGTGCTGCTACAAAGAGATATCCAGGCTAGGTAAGGTGGGAGCATGTCTCTATTAGGGTGAGAAATCAAGGCACAGGAGTAAAATTCACCCCTCAGAAGTAAAGCTGCAGAGCCACTGAGCTGCAGTGATTCCTGAGAGCATCATAGAACAGCTGTGGGTCAGGATCACAGTGAACCCCAGGCATGGAATAGCAGCAGAAGGAGGCCACAACCAGCTCCAGACAGAAATGTAATTTGTTCATGCCTAACACCACACTCCATGTCTCCTTTATCTCCAAGCCTGTCTTCACCACGTTAACGATCAAGACCACACCCCTGAATTGGCAGCTGTGGATCTAAGAAGTGATCTAATCAGTTCAGGGGTTTGATCAGGCAGGGGACAAGGAACTGAGGCTTAAAGTGCTGCAGTTCGTGCTGGAACTGCTGCGTGGACACCCAGAGATTTTTCATCTCCAGGGCTGTAAATCAGCACCTTCCAGCAGAACATTTAAAAAATAAATTTACTTCTCAGAGCTTCAAAGGTTTTCACAGGTATCAGGTACTTCTCATGAGCAGTACATCCTCATGAAGCCCACAGGAGTGTGGCCTATTAGCTCTTCCCCAATCCATGGATCTGCAGGACTAATAGAAACCGGGATCAGGCAATCAGTTACAAAATCAGGCAATCAGTTACAAAATCATACCATCTGCTCCAGACAGAAGTAACAGAACATTAAAGGCACAGTCTGAGAGGGGAAAACACCACTTGAGAGATTACAGGGCACTATTCTCCAATAACTTCAATGCTGTCAGTGTTCCAAGCTATACAATTATCATATTTAAATTGATACCTCATCTGTATATTTCTCTTTAAAACAGATGTTTGAAAGGTATCGGCTCACTTCTCCAAACCTATAAAACCTCGATTCTAAGTACAGCATAAGTGCATTTACAGATATAAATTCTGTCAGCTTTGTTCTCGAAAAGGTCCTTTTGACAATACTGTCCATCTATCCTTTATCCTGCTTATAGAGATTTTTTTTAGCAAGGTCTGAAGACTTTCACAGCTAATTCAGACGCCTGAGGCTTGATCCCAGCAGTTGACAGTTAACATCTTGTCCTGAGTATAAGCCACTGCCAAAGGCTACTTTCCTGAATTGTCCAGGAAATCCCAGATTTAGCAAAGCATGAGACATCCTTATTTTATTGCTCTAGAAACTCTGGGTGATTCACAATGAGTAACTGGCTTTTTCTATTCTGTTTTCTTGCCCACATTAAGGTCCTCAGAGATTGTATCGATTGAGATTGTGTAAATTGGTTTTTAATGTGTTTGAGAACGATTTAGCAGTGATTTACCATCGCGTGGGCTGATCGATAATTTAGGCTAATTCTCCGAGCCGCCGGTGGGTGAGGATGGGCAGGTCTGCGTGCAGCCGGTTCGGGTACCGTAAATAAACACTCGGCCGAGTGCTCTGCAGCGGCACCGGGAGGAAAACACCGACTTTTGCCTCGTTGGAGCCAGGAGAAGGGGATCGGCTCCTCTGGGGATTTTCCGAGGGGCTCTGGCCCCGCACACCAGGGGAGGAAGTCCCGGGAGGCTCCGACCCCACGCACCCGGAGCGTCCTGGGGAGTCCCGGGGGGCTCCGGCCCTGCGCACCCGGCGGGGTCCCGGAGTTATCCCGGGGGTGTCCAGCCCCGGTCAGCCGGGGGGGTTCCGGGTGGTCTCCGTCCCCGCAGTCCCGGAGGGTCCCGGGGGTCTCCGGCCCAGCGCACCTCGGGGGTCTCAGAGAGTGCCGGGGGTCTCCAGCCCCGCGCACCAGGAGGGTCCCGGGGTTGTCCCGGAGGGTCCGGGAGGGCGCCAGCCCCGCGCACCCGAGGGGTGCAGGAGTGGCCAGGGGTTATCAGGGGTCTCAGCCCCGCGCTCCCGCAGGATCCCGAGGGGTTATCCCGGGGTTATCCCGGGGGTCTCAGCGCCGCGCTCCCGCAGGATCCCGAGGGGTTATCCCGGGGGTCTCAGCCCCGCGGTCCCGCAGGATCCCGAAGGGTGCCGGGGTTATCCCGGGGGTCTCCAGCGCCGCGGTCCCGCAGGATCCCGAGGGGTTATCCCGGGGTTATCCCGGGGGTCTCAGCCCCGCGGTCCCGCAGGATCCCGAGGGGTTATCCCGGGGTTATCCCGGGGGTCTCAGCCCCGCGGTCCCGCAGGATCCCGAGGGGTTATCCCGAGGGGTTATCCCGAGGGGTTATCCCGGGGTTATCCCGGGAGTCTCAGCCCCGCGGTCCCGCAGGATCCCGAGGGGTTATCCCGGGGTTATCCCGGGGTTATCCCGGGGGTCTCAGCCCCGCGGTCCCGCAGGATCCCGAGGGGTTATCCCGGGGTTATCCCGGGGTTATCCCGGGGGTCTCAGCCCCGCGGTCCCGCAGGATCCCGAGGGGTTATCCCGAGGGGTTATCCCGGGGGTCTCAGCCCCGCGGTCCCGCAGGATCCCGAGGGGTTATCCCGGGGGTCTCAGCCCCGCGGTCCCGCAGGATCCCGAGGGGTTATCCCGAGGGGTTATCCCGAGGGGTTATCCCGAGGGGTTATCCCGGGGTTATCCCGGGGGTCTCAGCCCCGCGGTCCCGCAGGATCCCGAGGGGTTATCCCGAGGGGTTATCCCGAGGGGTTATCCCGGGGTTATCCCGGGGGTCTCAGCCCCGCGGTCCCGCAGGATCCCGAGGGGTTATCCCGAGGGGTTATCCCGAGGGGTTATCCCGGGGTTATCCCGGGGGTCTCAGCCCCGCGCGGCCCGGCCGCCGTTGGTTGTTCTCTGTCGCCACCCCGCGGCCACGCTGCGCAGCGCAGCCGGTCCCCGCCCCGCGGGCAGCAGCGGCCGCGGCGCCGCCGCCGAAATGTCGGGAATTCGGGGAAAACGCGCCCGTTCCGGGGGCTCTGAGACCTCCCGAAGCCCCGACAGCGCCGGGCTGGCACGGAAACACTGAGAGCGTGCCCGGTTTTGTCGGGTTTGAAGAATGGACGTAGAGGCAGCGCAGCAAACAGCGGCACCGCCGCGCGTTTGCGAACACGGCGCGGGCGGTGATCCATCAAAGGCACCATTCCTGTCCCCACTCGCTCGTTTTACACACACACACACACTGAGAAGGGCTTCTATAAGAATCGGAGTAATTATTTTAATACAGAAAAAGAAATAATTAAAGTATTATTAAATATTATTAAAAAAATTTTAATAAGATATTTAATTTCCACCTTTAAATATTTTTGCTTTTTAGAATATATTAGAAGCAGTCTTTTCTTGTTTTTATTTCTTTTTGTAGTTTTTGGTCATTTCAAATAGGAGTTGACTGTATTAAAGTGGAAATGGTACTATTTCTAAAGCAGGTACGATGGCAAATTATTGATCATATAATCATCATAAATCATACAACACAGGATGAATTGAGACCTTCAGAAATGCCTGTTAAAGGAGAGCAAATGCTTCCTCACAGGTATCAAGCCAGAGATTCAGGAATCTACATCTGATCACATTTAGTGACGAGATAAGGTTCCAGCCCCTTACACTACTTTACCTGTTAGCAGCAATGGAAATTCAGTCCAAACTGAGGATCCAGCATGCAAACAAAAAGCTTTTTTCCCCCCTAAGAATGGCCTCTGTGCTGTTTTCCATGGATTTGCCTAATGGCCCCGGCTCCCACGGAGTCCCGGGATGATGCAGTGGGCTGACTCCAGGGTCAGGATCCACACACCTGGGTTCCCATTCACGCTCCCTGATGGCAGCAGGGCTCCAGCTAAACGAGGTTTTCTGCCTCAGTTTACCTGTGTGGGAGACAAAAGCTGCTCTGAACTGTCTCACAGGGATGTGTCTACCCTGAAAGTTTCTAAAACCAGTAACAAAATATGTATTCGTACTTCTTTTTACTCCTTTGGCTTCCATGGAGGGACTACAGTTAAACATGAGACAGCAGCTGCAGTTTGAGCCCATTGGACTCATCATCTCCATTATCAGCCACATTCCCTATTTCCTCCTTATTTCTAAAAGTTCAGCTCTACTGAAAACCAGAACAGAATTTGGCCTACAAACCCTTTTTGATAGTGATAATATTAAAAAAAAAAAAAAAATTGGTCTGATAAACATGGTGAAAAATGTCTTGGCTTTTTACACCAAATACTGCTTCCCCATGGGATGAGAAGGGAGGATGCTCAGCCAAACCCAGATTTTTATGTTAAACTCCAAAAAGGGGGATGCTGACAACATGCAATGTGCTTTTCCTTCTGGTCTTTGTATAAAAACTCCTATGGTATCTCCATCCCAAACTCAAAACCCCACTGAATTCAAGTCAGCAGCTCTTTGCTGAGGAGACAGTGCCATAAGGAAAGGAACCCCCACTTTCCCAAATTTTTAAGAATGACTGTCAGCAATGAAGATCAATATAAACATAAAAGATTAATACTTCACATTTATATTGTACTCTGCTGTTTAAAAGCCCCTGACAACCACGAGGCCCCAGATGGCCAAGGGCCACACCTTCACTCAAATCCATGAGGGTTTGTGGCACTAATATTGGAACATTGATCCTCCAGCAACGGCAGGAATGGTGAATATCTCTCCAAAACAAGTTTATATAGGCAGAACCATATCCATTAGCTGACTGATTATCACAATTGCTCCAGAAAACAACTGCACTCCTCTCTTAAATCAAATCATGTTTATTTTGCCTGGTCTGGCTTCCAGGGTTGGCTTTTTTAGGGTGGATTTTTTGGTTGCTTTGTTTTTACTCCTAAGTGGGGTGGCCTTTAAAAATGTTTTTGTTGACCAAGGCTCACTTCAGCTCTGACTATCTGTCAGACAGATACACCAACCTGGATTGTGGAATAAAGAAAAATACATTCTAGATTTTCAAATAAAGGAAAAGGGAATTCTAATTTATCACCTTGCAGCGATTCAACACATGGAAAACTAAAACTCAGGGAAGAAAATCACAACCTACTGCCAATATGTCAGCATTTAAAACTTTCTATTCTACAACCTTGCATCTTGTATAGAAATATGGCCACCTAAAATAGAAAATAAAAAAATTTAATTTTATTATGTTCTCTTGACCACCAATTTTCTCCTAGTAGGAAAAAGGACTGCTACCTATTTTCCATAAAAAAACCTTTGTAGCAGTCCCAGAGGAAAAGTCAAAAGTTTGACTTGAAAAACGGAGCTACTTCAAAAGCATTGTCAAACAGAGGTGAAGGTTTCTTAAAAATGCATAAATTAAAGTGTGGTGTATTCATAAATATCTCCATAACTTTACACAGTATATTTGTGAGAGAGGTGCACATTTAGGGGAGGTATAGAATTGCTGTAAAACTAACTGAAATAAAGTAGAAAATCGATTTGTTTATTAGCTCCTGTTTGGGCTCTCTGTGTGTGTGCGTGTGTGTGTGTGCATGTGTGTGAAAAATGAAAGAAAAATGGAGAGTTTTTTTCAATAATAAAAAGGGAGTTGCACTGCAGGGCCCCTAAAGCTTGTGAAAAATTAAACTCGACGGATTCAAACTGTCCTATTTCCACTTCAAAAGAGAAGAGGCACTGAGCTCTTCCTAACTTATCTTCAAACGCCCAGCACCCTAGAAAGTTTCTTTAAAAAAAATAAAGTCTCTAGTTCCCCCAAGCACTGTACCCGTTACTGTAGCTGCTGTCTCTCCCTCTTCTAATTATACCCATGTGAGTCTATTAATCAACTTGTAAATTATTTAGAGAGCCATGCGCTGTCTTCAGCCAATACAAACACACTGCATGCAAAGACTTGCTGAAAACCAATGGAGCTCCCAAAGGGTCTCTGCAATGTTCAGACAGCTTGCAGCTCGCCAGTACAGCACTCTTAAAAACAAGAAATAACACCAAGCTTACCCCCTCAGATATCAAGATTTACTCAGCCTTTCAACTCTGAAACTCTGCGTGAGTTTTTAACAAAGAGGAAGCTGCTCCATTGTCAAATCTGTGTTTCACGCTCAGTGATGAGAATATTAATTTGATGTCGAAAAAAACCCACAAACAAACAACCCACCCCAAACCAAGCAAAGTGTTTTCAGTGAGGCTGTGATCACAATCACCAGGGGACCCCAACTTTCAGAGGCTACACCAAAAAGCACCCCTTTAAAACCATGGCAATTTAAAATAAGGGGAAAAGGAAGCTGTATTTGTACAAGTAATAGTTTTCATTAGAAAACAGGAGAAATTAGGGAATTCCAGATTTTACCCCCTACGTGCAGACTGCCATTGGGGACAGCTTCAGATATTACTACTTTAAAAAAATAGAAAAAGGAAGGGGAAAAAAACAACACAGATTGTGTGTGTTCAACTCTAACAGGCTGCAAACAGTGCAATGTTACCTGTGTTCCACGAGTCACTTCTCTTACCACCTGAATCTTCATTTTGGTGGGAAAAAAACCAATTACCCAAACTAATAGCAGTTCTCCCAGCTGAAAAGCAGAATCTTACTGGTTTGGCAGTGGTTTTTTTCTTTGTGCTGCTTTCCTGTCATCTCACTTTTCTTGGCTCTATTTATTACAGCCTCACAAACAGATATATTGATTAGCAGTGATCACTCCATGATATTTCATCACAAAAACTGGACAGAATGACATGCAAATTTCAACTGACTGATGACCCTCCCTATCTTTGTGATGCCCCCAAAATGCTCCTGCTTGTCTTTTCATTAATAAAATGCAAACAACTCAAGGGGAAAACAGCAGGGACATTTAGGTGGGGAAATCAAAAATGTTTTCTGCAATTTTTTGTTCTCCCAGGATATCAAATTCTGACAGACATCTTTAAGACGGTGAACAAAGATCCTGCAGATGGAATTTTAAGTTACTGTGTGTCCATGTTTTCAGTGAGACAGGTCCAGCAGGCAGTCCAGCCCTCCTCAGAACTGGAGCAACCTGGGGACAGGAATTCTGCTTAAAGGTCTCCTTCAGGCCTTTCTACACAGGCATGATCTGTCCAGGGGAGGGCCAAGTCTATGGAACTGCCTCCTCAGAACATTTCAGAAGGAATCAAACCAAATAAACTGATTTATGGGACTTGTCTTGCTGCCAGTGGGAGGGCTCTGGCCACTGCCCTCACCTCTTACTCCATTTCTTCCCAGGCTGCCCAAATGGTGTGGGCTGAATTTAGCATTATTGGCCAAGAGTTAATCTAACTGGAGTTAGTGACCACAAGAGTGGTCTCAGACTCCAATGTTGGTAATTTTCTGCCCAGAGTACAGTTAATAACAACTACCCAGTGTTCAGTGAAACCACAACATCCTAAAGGAACAGTCTCTGCATTTCAGACTGCTTGTCCAAAGCAACTCTGTGTTTATGACAGGCAGAAAGCTGTCAGGTTGCTGAACTAATCACCAAAAATGCATTTTTCAATATCTAGTGTGCACCTACTGTAGACTAGAACGTCCTGGGAATTAAAAAATTAATGGGCTCAAAAATATCTGCTGCCTTCATTAAGCAAAATAAATCACCATTTACAAAATGGAGGGTTTTGACAAAAAGGAAATACCAGGAAATACAGAAAATGGGAATACTGGGTTGCCTTTTGGGGTGAATAAAAGAGTTGTCTGGGCTGTTCTGAAATACATGATGTGTACATGAAGCAGCAGTACAGGAAAGACAGCACAAAGAATGTTCATGAATCCTAAAGCCATGAAGAGATCCGGGTTAGCCAAGCAGAACTGGAGCAGAACAGACAGTGGGCAGCCTCAGTAACTCAATAATGAGCCAGCTTTGAACAGGCTGGGGTTTGAGCCTTGTTACAGCACCACAACACGCCCTGTTGGCACATCTTATATGACTAATTGTATGCAATCAGTGGTGTCCACAAGAAGGGAAACACACTGAGATCAGTCCCCTGGGGGAGCATTTTAAGAATATATGAGGCATGCCCTCAAGATTTTATGGCACCAGTTTCGTTTTGACAAGTAATGATTTGAGAACAACATTTTCCAGGGTCTGCCTTTGGTTCCACTGTCCTGTGCCAATGTCACTTGCATGATTCCTCACCCACAGGAGCAGCTAAGCCTCCTTGCAACCAGAAATGTAGTGAAAAGGTTGAAGTTCTAATTGCTTTTCCACTTACGGCACTGTCTGATATTGACTACACTGAGTCTTTTCAAGTGAGATTTTCTGGAAACTGACTGCAGTCAATAATAGCAGGAGAATCTTTTCCCTGTTTTAACCTGGTCTGCAGCAAGAGAGCAAAGATGCAAAGATTCTTTGCCCACCTTTCCTCTTCAGTACCCTGTGTTATTCCATTTTCTCCAAGCCTCTTGTGAGGGCAATAATGAATTCTTGTTAGTGTTTACTAATGTAAATTCATTCTTTGTTATCCCTGGGAGAGGAGGATTAGCAAAATGACAGAACTTATTATTTCTGGTTTTGCTAGATGATATTTATCTTTATTCAGCCCTTAATTCTGTGCTGTGTCCCACCAAATAAAAAAAAAAATATATATGCATACCAGCAAATCTAAGGGAGAATTTTTAGCATAATGCCCAGAAATATGGTTATGATCCCTATTAACATTCAGAAGTGTTGTACATCTTTATCTGCGCATGCTGTATTTAAAAAACTAATCTAAATCTGAAATAATTTCTAATTTGGAGGAAGAAAGGAATTACAACTTCAATTTCATTTTCCTGAAATGAAAGCAGCTCCCTTGGACTAAGGATGTGCATATTTTTAGGACTGGCTAAAAATTATGATCTCTGCAATTATTTTACTCTACTGGGAATACATCTCCTTTAAGGAACTTTAATGGTTAAGATGAAGTTTATAAAACATACAAAGAACATTTTAGTGAAGGAAGCTCTTAAAGGACCTATCTTGGAATAAACAGATTATCCCAACTCCCATCTCAGCCATAACTGAAATTTAGGGAGTGAGGTATTTACAATCCTCCTCTTCACAGAGATGAGCAGACAGTGAAATTAGAGAATGCACGCAAGATTCTGAAATTAGTGGATACCATGAAAGACAGGCTCAGAGCTTAAAAGTATCTCCATGTGTGAGTTAAACTGCACCCAAAACCAGCCACATTCAGGTCAACCAGATTGCACAGGAAGGAATTATTCCCACACCTGGAGACCTCAGGTCCACTGCGTGATGTGCTCTGAGATCTCTCACCTTTGAGTTAAACAGCCATTCTGGGTATCTCTAACTCAGAAAATCCCCTCCTAGATCTCTGTGCCTGTTCCAGAGGACCCAACTTCTCTCTTCCAGCCTGCAGAGATTCCTGCTTCCCATTCCCATGGTTCCCACATCAGCTCCTACTCCCAGCAGTGTGGTGGCTGCCACAGGAAATGAATGCATTGAGCTGGGTGACTGCATTAGGAATAAATACAATCCATTCACTGGAGATGAAGTTCAGAGTTAAAATGCATTATCCTGTGGTTTGATAAAGTGCCCAACAGAGGGATGGCACCCTCAAAGCTGCAGGCTGCCAAAGATCTTTTGGAAATGCCTGGAAAAAGTCCTGCATCTCTTGGTCTGGTATCAAGAGAACCTCAGTTAGTTTCATAGGCTCATGTTTCAGAACTGTCTAATTCAGCCTCAGAATTAAGCTATTGTGCAAAAAACAAAGGAGATTTTCAAGCTTTCCACCTTACCAAATAAATTTCTTTGCTAAAAATAAAGGACAGTGAAGATTTCTCTTTGCTCAGGGGGGCTTTGCTCAAAATTCCATTAATACTGTAGCTTAACTGAGATTTCCCCATCTTCAGCACGATTGCCTCCTTGTGTTTGTACCACTGGAAACCACTGGGGCTATTGCCAGAAATAGCACTGAAAGTTTGTCTTCCAGGCCATTGCAATTTGGCAAAATAAACATTGTTCCACCCTCCTGCAATACAACTTCTCTTCTTTAACTACAGATATTCTCTGATTTCCAACACCCACCACACACAGACAGCAGGACACCTGTAACAGGCAGACAGGTTTGAGCTGCTGCCCTGAGGAGCTTACAGTATTTATGATTTATCTGAAATCCCTGCAGAGCCTTCCAAAAGCAAAATATGCTCAACATTCGTTGTGGCAGTCCCCTCCCACAACCAAAAATGCTGATAGAAATGAAGTACAAAGAAACATTATGTTTGAATTTAAAACATTTACATGAAAGTAGAGGCAACCATGGTAGGATTCTAAAAGTCAACATCCAAATGTAAAATGAAATGCAATATTGTGCTTTGAAACCAGTTTAACACAATAGAGTGCTTTAAAAACAGTTTAAGCTGATATCAGAATTCTTACTTTGATTTAGAGATTAAAAACATGGAATTCAGATTTGGAATGTGCAGGAGAAATCTGAATTTTACTGGAACAGTGAATATTTCCTTTGAAGATCTAAAAATCTTAGAAATCTAACTTCTGTTATGCAGTGCTACAAATCCCATGGAATGAGCAGAATTAATTGACTTTCAGGTTACTCTGATTAGAATCTGACCAACAAAAATTCAGGCACAATTTGGTTTTTGCTACAGATTTGTAACTACAGTGTAATGAGACAACAACGTGCCCTACCTGGGCATCCATCGTCAATGTAAGGCTTAACGAGTTCTCCAAGTTTTGTGTTGTCTGCAACAGCTTCCTTTAGCAGTTGCCCACAGCAAACTAACAGGAAGGAAGAACAAAAAAGATACAAGGTTAAATTTTAAAAAGGAGGCAACAAAGAAAAGAAAAAAAAAACCAACCCAGAAGCTGCATACTGGAATAAGGTCACTGAATAAAATAAAAGTTGTGTGTTTTTTGAGTTTGTTGTTAGGATTTTCGGGTTTTTTTGGCCAAGCAGAGTGAAAAGCAAGGAGACTGAGGATATGGAATAATAATAATAAAAAAGAATACATTTGGAAAAGAACATATTAAAAATGGAGAGAATGATATTAATCAAATGTATTTCTGAAATAACAACTCAAGGGATTGCTAGTGGCTTCCACTTTTGATAAACCTGTAATTACTGAATAAAGTTCCAGCTCCTGAACAGCATCTGAACCACACTGCTGGAGGTGCAGCATAATGCTCAGCTCAGGGAAAGGCCTCCCTGGATCATTTAATGATTGTGTAAGAATTACATTTTAAAAACTGTGCTAATGCAATATTATCATTGATTTCAAACACACAGAACTCCAGGAGATGCAGATTTCAAGTTTGAGCCAGGACAGCTGTACATGAAATATTGCTGCCTTGGGCTTGGAGAGCACTGGCTGCCCCAGGTGATGGAGTTTACAGAGAGGGAACCAAGACAAGGAGAGGTCACACAACAGCACAAATCCTGGTTACAACTCCAATTTGGTAAATATTAGGTAAAGGTCCCCCTGTATATTATTGAATTAATAATCTACATGGATTCCTTTCTTCCTGGAACCAATGGTACCAACAGGCACCGACTTGAATGGAAGAAGATGGAGCCCTTTCACCTGTTTATTGCTGTTAATCCCACTGCCAGGCCACCAGGAGTGAGAACCACCCCCCAGCAGCGTTTCTGGGACACAGCTGATAGAAGTTCAATGTTTAAGTGACAATCTGAACAGTCACCAGTTGTCCTGGAGAAGCAAATTAATATTCACAATAAACAGTGTAAAAACATAACAGAAACTCAGTGCACAGACCCCAGTTTAAGACACCTGAAATTTACGCACCTAAATTCAATCCAATTCATGAGATTATTTAAACATAGATTTAAATTTTTAAAGCCCAATGGCCTAATAGAAACGAAGTGTATGCTGAGTACTATTCTGAAAAATCATGGTTTTCCAACTCTGTATTAAACACTTAATTCTTCTAACATTTGGGTTAAAGAATAATTAAAATAAAAGTCAACATATGGGTAAAGCATGGTAATGATTTTTAATAAAAAGAGCTGCAACTCTCTCATAAAGTAGTTACTTTAAAAAAAAAAAAAAATGCAAATTTTGACCTAGATGGAACACTACGAAACTTGCAGTTTTAGAAAGTCAAAAAAAATTTCAAAAGGACAAGAACAAAATCATTTTTAATACATTCAATCATGTTTTGTTTTCTTTAAGCCAATTACACAACCATTAAAAATACAGCTTTGAATACATCTACCAGTATTTCTTTTTTCACATGATATTTTAAAATACAGCAAAGGCACAATAACTGACAGCAGAAATATTCTATCCAACCTGCCTTTTGCTTAACTAAGAGAATGTGACTAATCTGCAAATTTTACACCAACCAGACATTTTTTTAAAATAATTTATGGCTACTCCACTGTTAGAAGCCATTGCAGAGCATGGCAAATATTGCACTGATCCCATCACCAATCTGCACTTTCAAATCACAGAACTTTTTAACATTTAAATGCTAACCATGAACAAGTGTCATGCAGAATTTTTTGGACCTCCTTTACAAAAGAAAGATGATGCACTTTTAACTAATTCCTTCATTTTCTCACACATTACTCCAGATGTGCAGAACCTGAGTCTTCACTAAAGTTCAGAGTGGATTTTTATTTCAGAAGTGCCCCAATTTTGGTCAGACAGCTGAAACTGCAGACATTACTCATGATCCACTGATCCACAGAAGAATTCAGAGCACTACAGGAGTCTAACAATAGAAAAATACAGATGTGAAGGGTATAAAAAATGATGAAATGACGACTAAAAAAACGTTAGAGCTGGTTTGTCACAGCATATATACTTGGTTTACACTTCTTCATTCAAATACTTTTCACTTCCCTCAAAAATTTGACATCCACAGCGATGGACAAAGAGAGACATTTTATAAGCAAGTAAGAAAGACAGGCAGCAAAAGATAAATGATCAAAAAGAGAGAAAGGGGGAATTGAGCAAAGTGCATATTTACTGAGAACTTACTGTTGACAACATCATATTTCTGAGCTATTAGTGCTGCCTGCAGGCTCTTCCCACTGCCTGGGGGGCCACAAAAGAGGATCCGTGGTGTAAAGGGGGCGGCAGATCGGTGCCGGCTTTGGACAAAGGCAAGAACTAGAACAGGAGAGAAAGGCAAAAAATACAGGTTTTAACCTATTTCTTTTAAAAAATTAAATACAAACATTGATTAACTACTCTCTTTAAAAAAAAAAAAAATATTGTCATGTTAATCATGGTTTATTTTATCAGTGAAACATCCAGACTCTGCACCCAAGATCAGGACCCTGATAAAACTGTCCTGTCAGCAATTTACTCTGAGAGGCATTTTAGAAGTCTCACTATCATTACACTCCTCTTTCTTTCATCAGTGCCTGTCAAACCATTTTAAAGAGCAGATTCAATTAATAATTGCTCTCTTACCATGTTGTTTTTAGCAGAAGTAATTTTTGCTTGATAGCTACAATTTTACCATGCAAATTATAGAGGGCTGTAATTACATTTAATACTTTCTGCAGTTTCTGAACAAACATTTAAGTGTAAAAACTCGGGATGTTAAATTAATGACATTTATCCAGCTGCGTGTGATTAAGACTCCTAATTACAATATTACAGACTTGTAGCATAGTGTGCCATGACACTGCTCAGCATTGACAACACAGAAGTGTGTGGATGTTTTATTCTTTTACCCATCATTTTTGTGTAACTTGTAAAGAGTATTTGAGCTTCTCTGCCTGATTCCACTCATTTGCTGGACATCAGCCTCCTAAATTTTGCATCAAGCAGGAAATAGCACCTTCAGGTCAACCTGCAGGTTATGAAGCTTTGGAAAGACCACAGGACATGTGAAACATCATCAGCGTTGCCACATTTTAAAGATCTGGACTTTGTTACAATCTCAAAAGAGAACCTGAGAGATCACCAAGAAGCCAAAAGATGTCACAGCTTTGGCAGTGAGGACAAATTGGGATCATATTTGGACGTAGCTGTGCCCCTTTGATGGCTGACAATACCAGAGAAGGGAGCAGCTCAAACCATGCAAGTTTTCCAGGGATCAGAGAGTCAAATTCCAAGACTAAACTTTATGGCACTGATCCCACCTGCCGTGGTTGGCCAGGATTAAAGCAGCAAGGACACATCTGCACAGGTTTTGATTCCTCTGTGACTGCAGTAGATACAACTGAAGGTGAGCCCAGACAAGCTGCAGCCTCTCTCTGTTTTTCTGAGATTTTCAATTCCAATAAAAGACTCTTTAGAGAGTCCTTGTAATAAAGAAAAGTATTTTAGTCTAAGGAATAGGACAAGCTTAAACATGAGTGTTTGTGTGAGTCATAAACTATATTAAAAAAGCACAAAAGGATTGGTGGAGAACATCCTGAGGATCAGGATTTTAAGTGCCATTGTCAACACATTGCTCTGTACCAACAATTTTTCAGAGAACCTTCCCTTAGACACTTTTGTATGATTATAAAATCTTTTCTAATAAAGAAGCATCTCCAGCAAACTCCAATTTCTACACAGCAGACCTAAAGTATTGAGAAACTAAAACTGCAACCACAGGGGATTGTATCCATCTCTTTATGCTGTGCTGGAATCCTGCTGACCAACTGAACTGGGTGTCACATCCCACAGTAGGACAGCAGCAACTGCATTCAAGTTCACAAAATTTTATAATTGTGTGAAACAATCCACAATACTGCTCATATTTATGACAGATCTCCTCTTTCTTTTTTAACTCTAGCTGGGGCAATAAAAATACGTAACCAAAAACCTGGAAAATCCTACCAGAAAATAGTGTGTTTGCTGCATGACTTCCTAAACCCTGAGTATCAGCTACCCAAGCAGTGCTCCAGTTATTCTGAATATTTTCCATAACCCAGTGTATTGAAAAGCACAAACATTACAGGCAGAGCACCCTGCTTACAAATGATGCTTAATTTGCAGTAAATAACCAAGTTAATTAGGAGTAATGATCCCCTAGACAGTCTCCACATCTAATTATTCTTTAAAAAAAATCTGGCTGCTTGATGCACTGCAGAAAAAAGATCTAGAGAGGATTTTTTCATTCCAGTTTTCAATTTATCTCACTACATTATTAATTAATAATAATTAATATTCAGGCACTCACATTTTTATTTACAATTCAAGGCATGAATTCTTTATGAATGATGATATGAACTTTTAAATTTAATTAAGTAATTTAGAGGTAATTAATGTGTAAATTCAGCATATAAACTTCCTACTTGTTTATCTTAAAAGTGCAGCACTTGTTATTAAAAAAAAAAAGACCTTTTTGAGATGCAAAATTACTGGGATATAACAGATCATCTGCAGACTGACAGCTACAAAGTACATCATCAATTGGTCTTTCTGGCAGTTTCCTTATTCTCTTCTAGAAGGATCAACATTAAAAGTCAGACTGCATTACAGTCAAGCAAAGGGAAGCAAGAATTGTTGAACAGGAAAGCTCCCAGCACAAGCAGCTTTTAAACAATGAAATGTTTAAAATGCTCAGCTTTGAACTACCCCTCCTTGTTGTTCTCAGACTCTGGAAGGTACTGGCCCTTTGGGAGATGAACAATGGAGCCACAGGGCTCCCTTTTAGAAGGGAGACTCACAGGAATGACGGTGACATTTGCTCTACTGAGTCAGCTGTTCCTTGGCAGGACTGTGAACTAAGAATTTCCAGTTATCTGCTCTTACTCCAGTAAAATAATTACCAGGAACAGCCCAAATGCTGTTCTAGAGAGAGCACAACTCAGCTGGGAGCCATCTGTGTTGCCTAATCCTACAAACTGACTCTAACAGCCAGGAACTACCCCTCAAACAGGACTTTCTCAGCTGTCAGGCTTGCCACAAAGCACGTATTTACCCTGTGAGAGAACATCCACAGAGGGCTGGTCTGCATTGATCGATTTCAGAACTTTCTGGTAGATGTGGAAAATCTCTGGGAACTTTCTGTGATATTCCAGCAGCTCCTTGGACACCTCCTGCTCAGAGAGATCTTCGGGTTTCACCAACCTCTGCTGCACCAGGGGGTCACTTGGCCAGTTGAAGGTTGTGTGGAAAACCTCTACAGAGAACACATGGTTAGGAACTAAGAGCATGATTTAACAGGTCTCTAGTTAAGAATGCCCCTCCTAATTTCACCCTCAAAACATCCAACCTGATTTTTTTATTGAGCAACGTCAGGATTTTATCTCGTGATGGATGATTGATATAAAACTCAACAGACATTACAGAGCTGAGTCTATTTGACAGCTTATTTTATTTAATGGAAATGCTTTTATTTAATCTAAAAGCTGCCCTGCACCTCAGAAACAAAGTAGAACCTAGCAGAGATGCACAGCAAAATTGTAAACTCATATGGACAGATCTAACCTTCAAATATTCTGTACTGACACAGTCCACTGTTTGCAGGCTCAATACTGAGCTTTACATTTCCCTGTATTCTATTGGCACTGCAAATAATGCAACGCCAACAAATACCATTTCCAAACAAATTTATAATTACAAATTCCTACTGATCCTTAAAGGGATCCCATTGAAATTTTAGCCTCATCAGTACTACAGTGTTTCTGAGACCAAGCAACACTCAGGTTTGTAGTGGAAGTCAGGAACAAACATACTGCACCTTGTGTGAGGGGATCAAGCCTTTTCCCACCACTCCTCTCAATCAGCACAGTGTCTGGGGCATAAAGCATAACTAGGCAACAAAAAGGAAAAAAGAAGAAGAAAGAAAAAAATGTAGCTCTTGTTAATCACTTGCTTTATTCCCTGTAACTGTTCAGATGTATCCCAAGATTAAAGGTGGCTGAATTTATCTCAAGCACATTTGTCTCATTCTCATTTCCCAGCATTCTCCCTGCAAATATTTTACTTCACTTTTAATCAGAATTTTGCTGCACCTCCTGTACAATACAGTGGGATAAAATATCCATGAATCCAGTACCCATGGGCACTAACTGTCCCCATTATCCAAAAAACACCACCAGCAGCAATAGAAAATTGTCTCTGGAGCCTCAGACAGAAGTTTCCACTGAGTACTCAAGACTGATTCTCTTCTACACCACAAACCATTACTTTTCACCCAGGTACTTCAGTGGTGAGACCAGTGAAACTAATTTTTTTTATAATCTCACAGAAAAGTCTTCAAACTTGGTTAGAAAGCATCAAAAGAGGAAGAATCTGTCAGATCCCAGGGTTGCTTCTGGCTAATCATGCTCACAGTTAAACACCGTAATTTAATTACTATTTTCACTGCATTTGATTACAAATTTCAAGGTTTCAAACCTTTCTTTTTATGATTTTCTTCTCTGTATCAAATGGCTTTTTCAGGCACTTTTCTCCCTGTTAAGGTACTCACACACTGTAAATCTCATCCCCTCTCAATCTTCTTTTTGGTTAACTAGACAGACTGAGCTTTAAGATTCTCATTCAGGTCTTGGTGGCACAGATATAATTGTGAGCAAAACTCAACTTCAGATGTTATTAGGTATATTAAAAATACATGCAAGTACTAGACATTAAACATTTTTGCCTAACTCTACTGCAGTGATTCTGAATTCTTCATTAACAGTTGAATATCATCCAAATCAAATCCAAAGTGACAATTCATCAAGTTGGATAACACTCCGTTCACTGTGCACTGGCAAGCTCTGCACTTACCATTTCACACTGCATTCCACACAATTGCAGTAATTTCTTACATTCTAAGTAGGTCTTTTAATGATAATTTGGGACAACTGGCTTCTCCTGTATGGTAAGGGCAGCTGTCAAGGTCTTGTCTATCAGCCCTTTGCCAGTAAAACATTCCACCCAAAGCCAGCCAGAATCCACCCACACTCTGAAAGGTCAAGCTTGAAGTCGTGTTTCCACTTGGTGAAGTTTACATTCCCTAATTCAACAGAAGCATAAATTTGTATTTAATACATGAGGAACTGATTTAGTCTGAGGATAAAAGCTGATTTTTAGAGAGGGAAGTCAGGAGCAAAGCTACTTGGAGCTGCTCAGAGACACTTGGTGCAGAGTCTGGAATTTACAGAGCTCTGATGTGGAAGGAGAAAAGGGTGTGAAAGACAGGGCTTAAGGTCTCCCAGGCTACCTCAGGCTTTCAAGTGACTCTGAACCCTACTGAAACATTCTGCTGTCTGGTGACTCTGTCTCCAGCATTGGTATTGAATTTATGGAGGATTTTTTGGACAAACCCTTCTAGTCTTTCCTCTTGGATGCAATCACACATAAACCTTGTACTGCTTACCAACATGCCTAGGAAAAATGCCAGATGACTGCAGCATCCATGCCTGCTCCTGATTTTCAGGGAAGCCTTCCAAAATCCATCCCTATTGAACAAAAACATGAAACAGTTATTGATCCTGGAAGAGAAAAAACCCCAAAATTAATACTAAATATCAGTGCTATTTGCACAAACATTACCTCATTCTTATCCATCCACAGCACAGTATTTCTCATGGATGCTTGTGAGAGAAGAAAGCAAACATGGAGCACTGATAGTTTTGTGAAATGCATGCACTGATTCCACTGCCACACAGCAATGGGAACTTATGGGTTGTAGCAATGATTTTTTTTTCATGTTTCAATCTTAAAAAAAAAAAAACCAAACCAAAACCAAACCAACTTCTATCTTGAATAAAAATAACCCAAAACAATTTCTACAGTTTTGAAATATTCAAAAGGATACCAGCTCACACTGTGTATATAAAAAAAAAAAGGAGCTAAACAAACCTAAAGACAGATTTAATGCCAAGAATACTAAGGAAAATATGCACGCTTTCATTATTTTCTTAAATTATACAGGAAAACTCACAGTAATGGAACCAGCGTTCCCAGGGCTAATGAAGCAACAGAGCAAAAGAAAGAAAAAAGAAAAAAGAGCCTTTTGCTCCCTTAAGTCCTTGTTATAGCCAGCTAAGTGTTGGATTGAGCATCTTTAAAAAAACATTTACAGATCTGTGAAATACCGTAGGAGAGATGCAGCCTCACTCAGTTTTTGTCTGATGCAGTATTCAAAGTCTAATCCACTTCCCAGTCTCAAGCCGGAAACTTCTGAACTTCCCCTAATTTATCTGTTAGTTGCCTAAGCACACATGTCCTTGCTGTTAAATCCCATCCCTCAAAATAACTTTGTGATACCACAGTAAATCTGGGAGCCAGCTTTGTACAGAAATAAAGGAGATATTTTAATATTGCATTAGCTGGCAATCATTATCATCTCCCACATAAATCTGGTGCTCTGTGAGTACAGGGTCCAAAGGTTCTCCAAGTATTTCAGGGAAACCTATCTCCAGGACTTCTGTAGGAGGGAATGGGCCATTCCAATTACACAAGAAAATAGAGCAGACTATTTAAAATTCCTTAATTAGCCTGGTTTCAGGAACATGTCATTCTGCTGATAGATGTAGAAAATACAAGATTCGAGTATCTGCAAGCCATTTTTGCCACTCCCAGTGTTTGCTCTGCCAAATTAGAATGAACCACTGGCTAAGGTCACACAGGTGCTGAGAAATCAATTTATCCCTTGGGACTTGCAGAAGGCAAAGCTGCACAATGTTTGTAGTGCTATGCCAGGAAGTTCAGCACTAGTTTGGAATATATTGTGTACAATATATATATATATATATATATATATATAGGCCCAGATCTTCTAGGGAGAAATGGCATCTGAGGTCTGAGGCAAATAAATCGATACCAATTTACACAGACAACAAATCTGGCTTATTTTTTCCACTCTTAGTCCAATGTTTTTGGAAACTATAGCAAAACAAACGAAAAAAAACCCAAAAACCACCCCACAAAACCTTATGTCACTACTGCTTATGGCTCAAATCACATAATGTGCAACAGGCAGCAAATACAATACTGTATTTTAACAATCCACAGCAAACTTCAAGAGGTTTACATACAAATTTCAAAGGTCCTTAAAACAGGCAATAAGCAATTTTATAGCAAAAACTTTTGGCTATTTAGGAAAACATAGCTCAATAAAGAGCTTCCAGCAGCAAATATATTTTAAGGCATTAAACAAATGTAAAAGAAACAGTACAAAAACAGTGAGCATTTTGGAGCTGATTTCCAAAGGTCTCTGAGTTGCAGGGTATCAGTCAGTCCCTAATTAGAATACATTATCCATCTACTTGACACTTCAGTGAAATGTCTATTCCACCACAGAGCTGCAGCTTTGTTCAGAACAGGTTTATTGATATTCTGCTGCATTCCCTCTCCATACCCCCAGTGGCTTGGTTCTGTTTTATCACACATCAAAAAGGCCGTATGCTCAGGGCACCCCATGCACAGCTCGGAGCTGGAGGTCTGAACAGCTGCAAGTAGTGTGGTATCACAGGAGGGACAAGCTCCAAGCAGATGTCACAGATAAAATAAAAAAAAAAAAAAAAAGGGAAAAAAAAAAAAAAAGGAGTGAAAAGGGAGTGTGGCTTGGGAACGGAGCAAGAGGAAGCGAGACACAGCAGAGCAAGACCTGACTTAAAATATGCCTATCGTGCTTTATGCAAACACTGGTCTTTTTTTGCCCTCCTGACTGTCATTAAAGTGTAATTAGTAACTTCACATGGTAAATTTGTTTCTTTAAGAAGCCATCTATTTTTGGTTCTTGATAGCAGTAACCTTCTACTCATGCATGGATTGCACCTTATCACATCAAGGGTGGAACAAAGGCTAAAAGTGAGAAATTCCATGGTGCCTGCACTCTGTGGTCACTGCTCCCCCTCTTCCAGCTGGGAACCTCCCTCCTTTCCTACATGAACCCTGTAAACAGAGACTCTGCTGCTGCCTTAATGCCAGGTGAGCTGCTCCTTGGAGACCCAGGCCATGCTGAAAATCAGCAACAAGGAAGCACTTTCAAAGCCATCACTTTCCTCTCCAGACTCCAGGAATCTGGAGAAAAGGAAATGCTCAAGGTCATTCCCAAATGTAAATCTCCCTGCTTTGCTGGCAGTTCTCTCAGCTCTGATACCAAGCCTACATACTTTCACACTTTCCACCACAATAATAATGACTTGGGTATTCAAGTTCCCTCTTGTTATTTGACCTGTACATCCTCCATATTTCTTTTTAATTATCAAATCCAAAAATTGACATTGCCTTTGAATAAAGGAAAAGGAACAGCAGAAAGTTGTTATATATATATTACATAATATATTATATACAATATATATTATATACAATACCTATTATATTGTTTTATATATATATTATATAATAATGCTGAATTTTGTGGCATATCAGAAAAAAAATCTCAGCCAGAAGCATAAAGGTCATGAATACAGCTGCTTTTAGGAAAACAAGTAGTCACAACAGCTATTCCACTTTATTATTCAGTGGTTTTGAATAAGTAGTACATGGTTTTCACTCCCAAATGGAGAAAGGGGTCAGACAATAAGAAAAAAAATAGTATCAGTAATAGCTCTGCCAGTATGGATCTAAAATTCTGGAGATTTTCAGAGCATGGCAGACTGAGGAGTGCAATAGAAATATTGACAACCCAGCTCTTGAAGTCCATCACTATTAGCAGTATGGATGCTGGAAGAAGCTCAAACCTTGCCAAATTTCCCATTAGAAAGGAACCTCTTATGCCCCACATTAGTTTTGTCAGTTGAGTAAGGTGCAAAGATGTTTTCAAAAGTTCCATTCTTCTCTGAAAACAGAAAAAGGTGGTGAATGGGCAGATTCTCCTTGGAAAAATCTTTGTACTATCACTTTCTTTGTGGGGAGTTTCACAGGGAAAACACAATGATCTTTAGCTACCAAGGTAAAACCAAACAGAACCGATCAAAGCAAAACCAAACAGAGCCATTGCTCTCTTTGCCTTCCCTTTCAAGGGCAGCCACTGCCCTTCTGGGCTGTTTAATACCAATCTCAAGTCATTCTGCCACTTGTTCTGTGAATCACTGGCCTAAGCTTAGTTTCTAAAGATCCTGAGCCTTCAGGAAGCTGGCTCAGCTCGCTCTCTCTAACACATCCTGAGCAATCTCTCTCCCCTGGCTTTCTCCAGCTCCATGAATTCCCTCCGCAACCCCAGCAGTCAGAGGGGTTGCAGCCAACCCTGCAAGATGAAAAGTCTCTGTATCAGCTTCACAAGTCCCAGGCTCGAACATAATGTTTGCAATAAGTTTTCTGTGTGTGCTGCGAGACCTCCCCATCTGATCCCTCGCAGTCCTAACTACGTTTGTGTTAGAAGAACACATAACACAGAGCCTCAGCAGAGCTGTTGATCAATAAAAATGTTCTCCTTAGAGAATGCCAGTGACATCTATAAACCCGTGAGTGTCAAAACAACGGCACAAAAAATTCCTTATTCCTACTGTCAGTGGGACAAAAGCTGTACAATTAATGCCAAGCCAATGACACCACAAGGAGAAATAAAACAAACAGCTGGTGGTACTGTGGTCCAACATCCAGCTCCTAATCTAGGAACATTTTCAGTGAAAACATGCTGACTCATGTTTTGAAAGAAATGGCATAAATCTGGTCAATGATGTAAAAACCCTACAGCATTAATTCTGTTTTGAATTACATGAGGAAAATATTACATTTAAAATGCATGGATCTGCTTTCAAAGGAGAAAATAATTTGTGGTCACTTTGTGTATGTCTATCTATTAATGCAAAGATTTTTAATAACCATCACACCTTTGAAAAACAAATGATGTGTTTTTCCTAAAACCAGCTGAAACCTCAGCTAGGTTGATACCATCCACTCCATTCTTGCTGAATATCAGGGAAGCTTTATAAAGGGTTTTTTCCCCCCTGGTTCTGTAAGACATCCAGCACTGATTCAGTGCTGCTGGTGACAACAACAGGAACATAAAATGGAGGCAGGACTCTATGCAGCTGTTGGCATTTTAACCACCATGTCACCTTACTCATACATGACCTAATACTTAAAATAACTCACTGAGAGATCCTTCCCTCATTATTGACAGGAGAACTAAAGCCATGCCAACAATTATAGAAAGCACAGGGAAAAAAAGGTGGAAAATAAGATGGATGCAGAGATGGATGCAGCCTGTGGAGAGCAATGGATTTTGCTTGTACACTGACAGTAAAACTCACTTTAACAAACACTGGAGAAAGTAGCTGTTGAAAACGTGTGTTCTTTTAATCAAGGAAAGAGACCTATGTGAAAAAAAATGAGCATTTTTAGAGGTTTTAGAGCTCCTGTTATAAAATAACTAAAAATACCACAAAAATGAACAGGACTCTACACCCCATGTGTGGTTTTAAACAGGTTCTCCTGCCAGCTGAAGGGCCTAGGTCCTGTGCGGATTTATTACAGATAAAAAAATATATTAAGTGCTACCAGATAGTTGATCTGGAGTGCTAAGTAACTATAATGAGTTAAAATGAAGTAAAATAGCTCAGCTAAAAAGACATTCAAGGAAAACCAGACAGACCCATATAATTCAAGCACAGTGAATAGCAACGCAAAAGTTTAATTCTACTTTGCAAATTCAGTATTAATAGGTCAATTATAGAGTAAGGCCTGCAGTATTTTGTAAAGAAAAGTTGATACCACTTAGGATTTCTGCAAATCCCTTTACTTTTTCTGTCTAAGGATCAAAAAAATCGTTGTTTCAGTGTCCCAGATGATGAAACATGGAGCAAGAAACACGGGATCCCACATATCTGAACACAACCAAACCAATTCAGTTGCCTATTTGTGTAAGCTAAGAGTGAATATATTCATTATTACCTAGAAAAGAATATATTCAAGTGCAGCGTTTCCTAACACAGGAAGAAAAAAGAGGCACGAGGAGAAATAAATAAAATTGATATTAGTAATGTTAAGACGCTTTTCCACCCCTTTCCTCAAGAAGAGCCAAAACCTTAACATATTGATTTTTATCAATTTTCTGTTTATCTGTTTTGTCCACTCCATCTCTGCCAGTTGCCCCAGGCAATCAACAAAGCTCTGCTTGTTCAGCCTTTGATCATCTCTGTGCTGGAAGATTAGCATATGCATACTCTCATCCTTCCCTTTATCCTGTTAATAAAGCTCCAAACTCCCTCCGCTGATGTTCAAGAAAGCAACCGGCTCCGGAGCCCCCGATGATTTGCCCCCATTCCCTGCTCTGCTCAGGACTTGGAATGCTAAGTACCATGCACGAGTTGTGTAAGTGCTTATCCACCGGCCCTCTGAGGAGCAATTCTTACTTGTTTGATGCAGTCCACGTTTGACAGACGTTCCTGGATCAGATTGGCCCAAAGCGCGTTGGGAATTTTCTAAAGAAAGAACAAAAAAAAAGCTGAATATTCACAATTGAGTTCAAAAGGAATTTTACCATGCAGGCACGTTGTGGTTAAAGGTGAAGTGAGATGTCTTCTTGGAAATAAAGAAATAAATAATTCTGTGCGAGTCCCGGGTCATTAACATGAGTTAATGACAAAGAGTTAATAAGGGCACAAAAATCAGTGTTAAAGGGAAGTTGAGCACAGAGCATGAATATCCATGGGGTTTTTGCACACTGACATGGAAGCAGTGCCTAGTTTTGCACACTGACACACACACTGGACATCAGACCTGCAAAGGGATCCATAAGAACATCACATCCACAAAGCATCCTTCTAACCACAAGTATCTGACCCTTGACTGCCCCAGTGTGTCAGAGGGCTCAGCATTAGGGACCTTGCCAGCTCTCAGTGAGACAAACAGAACCTCAGACACTGAGCAAACAACACAAAGAGTCTGATTTTCAGGTTTGTTTCATTGCTTCAAGTAACTCTCATCATCCAAAAAGTTTATTTAAAATGTATTTTATAGTTGAACTTGGTTTATTTTTAAACTCAGGACTATGAGATAGGATGGAAACTGCATCTGCCAATATTTTCAAAGTGCTGTTTAGTTCTGTGACTATGACTTTGTCCATCTCTAGAGATGTTTTGTAAGAAGGTATTTGCTATGGGACAGGAGAACAAAGTTCCTATACAGATTTAACACTCCTCAACATTTCTACCATTGTATTTGATTTCCTGACAAGAAATTAGCAATATTCTTCTTTCCTTCTAGTAAGAATTTGCTTCACTATCTTGCTAATTTAGGCTTTCATTCTATGCTGAACTTGGTTAAACTGTGTTAGCCAGTTTAATTCAAAGTCTAAACTTCTGTCCATGCACCTCAGCCATTAATCATTTCACTAAATGCCTTGTCTTATTCATTCTATCATTATTGGTAAAATGAATACTGAGAAAAAAAAAATCTGCAATCAGATTCTCTACCTCCCAATTAAGATAAATTATCCTTCACTGAACAATGTGAGCTGGACTCTCTGTTCCCTGTAGTTTCATATATTGTGGGTTCTCATGTCTTTTTCCTAACCAGTCTGAAGGGTATAAACCTGAAAAGGAGTATTTCTGGAGGCTTGGAGAGGTTGATAGGGCAGGAATCAGATCCTTCTCTGTATTCAAGATAACCTTTCAACATATTTTTCCAATCTGTCACTGATTTTTAATAATAAGACAATTAACTACATCACTGATCAACTAATCCTGGAAAAAAATGTTCTTTGAACCAACTTCTTTGAACATCAATTCATACAATGAAAAAATGTGGCTGATGATGTAGAAAGAGATCATAAACTCTCCTTCACTAGATGATGAAACAATTACACCAGGAGTGGGGGAAATGCTAGCACAGAAGGCACTTTGAAGGAGGGTGGAGAAAGCGCTCCAGAACACACAAAAGGGACCAGTGAGGCACAGCCCAGGTGGCCCAGCCAGGCAGGGTTTGCTTGGCTTGTTTCTCTCTATTGTCCCCAGCTCTCAGTGCCTCTCCTCACATCAGCCATGCATGAGGCAACACTCAAGCAGGTAAAAGAGATTGAGGGAAGGAAATTGCTGTGTTTGTTGAGAGTCAGCAGGTCCCAGAGGGTGCTTTGTCAGAGCCTCCTGCAGCCCCTCGCTGCCAGAGCCTGCTCGGTGCCTCTGAGCCTGTCACCTTCCAAAGGGGCACCACGCTGCTCCCAGGAACAGCCAGGGCTCGCTGCTTCTTTCATGTGTCATGTCAAGGCAGGCTGGAGACTGCTGGGGGCTGCTCTGCTAAGCCTTGCCAAATCAATTTAAACCAAATTTATCCTAACTTCTCTCTGTGCAGTGGTATTCTTGCTCCTGTCTTTTGAGCAGGGTTTGTTGCACAAAAAAAAACAACCAAGGACACACATTCAGGTATTTCAGTGGTTTAGCTCCTTCTGCTCTCTGTGGCTCAATTCCAGTCTCATTTCCTGGGCAGTTTTCCACCTACTGAGCAGTGGCCTACAAAATCATTTTCAATAGGCTGCTTGCAGGATGCCTAATTGTTCAACTAGAAATCAGGGTATCTGATACATATCAGGTAGTCCATTGATAATTTATCTCTCATAAACACACAGATACTTTGTGAGCCTGGTAGATGGGACTGCACCTCCCAGAAATCTGCAATAATGGATAGTGACACGCATTTGATAACAGCCAAACCATACCTCACCTACAGAGCTGTCCCAACATTCAGTGCAGTTAAAGGAAACACTGCTGTGGGATTTTGGTCATGTTCAAACCACTTTTCTATCCATACTGGTTTAATCACTATTTCCATATTTGCTGAAAAACTGTACCCATTCATGATTAATTTTAAATATTCCATGTTATTTCAGGGATATTATACTTCAATTTCCATGCCTGGTCTACTCAGCATTATATTTCAATGATCTTTTCATAAAAAACCCACACTTTTTTTGTAGGGAAGCACTTTCACTAGACATTTTTCTTGGAATTTTTGGGTATATTTGCTCTGAAAACAGCTACAGCTAAAAACCTCTGGCTTCTCCAAATTGGCACCTTGGAGAGAACAGCAATCAAGCCTGAAGAAATTTAATTTAGGATCCTGAGAAGCACGAATGTTTGGATTTAGTTTGTTCAGATAAATACACATGAAAGCTTGGTCTTTTATGGATACACAAAACTGGAACAGTTCCTTTTTGTTCCTTCACAGTGGCTTATCCTGGAATAGATTGGAATGCTGACCATGCAGAGTTAAGGATACCTTGAATATTTTTCTCTTCTATTTTATTTCTTTTTAAAAAGCACAGGGACATGATACAACTCTGGAGCAGTTTTAAGTTATTAAGTATTATGCAAACACCTTAACTGCAATTTAGTGTAGCATTAAGAGCACACCCATCCCACAAACCCACAATTACCACACTTGTTTCAACTTCTTATTTTATCCAGTTAACAGGAAAAGTGAAACATGCAATAGCTCATCATTAGACTTCACTATAGGAAAACCTGAAGATGCTTCCTATTAACATTATAACAACTAGAGATGAGGGAATAATTTGCAATGATTTATCCAAAAATGTAGCCTCTTTTTCTGTTCATGGAATATTTATTGGTAGCTCGTGGTTCTTCAATTTACTGAATATTCAAAAATATTTGACTTCTTCTTGGAGTATTTTTACAAGCAGAATGATCACATTTTGCTTTGAACACTCAATATTTAAAATTCACTACCTGAGCTGTGCTCATTAGTAAGTGGCCAGGTAGGTGTGGGTGAATGATTGCTTGTCCAACTTGAAAAATGGAGCTTCAGAGAATCATCATGGATTTTAAATATGCCTTCCATGGCTTCCTGTGCCAGGGAAACTCAAATGCTTTAATGAGCGAACACAAAAGAGATGAAAGCTTGGCTAAAGATGAGTAGGTAAAATATGTGAACAAACACTTGCAGAGCTTTTTGCAGCGTTTGCCCAGATCTAGTGACGTTGGCCAAGTGACCTCAAAGTGCCCAAACTCTGGCTCTGGGGTTAATGCAGCCACAGCAGCCTTAGATGTGAGAAACAACATTAAATTGTGTTATATGATCTTCACACCAGACTCTCCAAAAACACAGCCTGAGCTCCTGCTTTTCCTCTTCTTCATTTATTAAATTGCTTTGGCCAGGACTACAAATTTTTAATGCCCTTGTTACATCAAAACTCATGTAAACAGCTCTAGTTCTGCTCCTGAACAGACATCCCAACCTGGAGGAACCCAGGAGTTCCCTCCTAGTTCTAGGAGTTACATTTGAAGAAACAAGCTCACATAAAAGAACAAAATTATTTAGTGAAAACCTCCTTCTAGAGTCTAAAAATCAAACCCAAAGGCAAACTGCACAGTGCTGAACCACCAGCAGCCTCTGCTCTGCAGGCCCTCCTCACTACCTGATTAGCCTTGACATTTTTGACTTTCATCTTCCACACCATCCATCTTTTTAAATCAAATAAGCCCAAAAGGACACCCTTGAAAGTGCATCTGTATAGTCTGAAATATGTTAATAATTACAGTAATTAAACCAAAGGGAATTTTTGTTTTAAATTCTCCCCCTCCAAGTATAAATTTATGAACCTATCAAAACAATTTTTAATAATTAGAACTAAGATTTCAAAGTACATATTCTCAGTAAGAATAATTCCATATCACCCCAGCCAAATGCAAACATTTTTGCCAGTGAGTTCAGGGAGTTCAATGAACTCTTTCCTCTCAGATCTTGAAGTGTGTTGCTTGAGACATCTCCAAACTTCATTCACCAATCCAGTATTTTATTCAGCTTTGATAAACACTACCCTATTTTAGCCTAATTTTTTAAGGAAAAAACCCTAATCTGTGTAGCACACCATCTGCCATCTCAGCAAATTACAAATCTGTTAGCCAATTCCAATTCTAAATTGGATTTAGCAGGGGTATAGAATTCCCACAGATATGAAATTGCTTCAATTTTTATGAAAATGGGTGATAAGGTACAAAATATAAACTCAAACTAGTGGACTTGTTAGAGGAAGTCACAACAAACCAGACTTCTTCCATTCTATTTCTCATGGAATGCCTTGACACTGGAGAAAGGAATCAGCCAAAAAGGCAGGAATCAGATGCTTCTCTGCAATCAAGATAACCTTTCAACATATTTTTCCAATCTGTCACTAATTTTCAATAATAAGACAATTAATTACATCACTGATCAACTAATCCTGGGAGTCATGACACCTGGAAAAAATGTTCTTTGGACCAACTCCTTTGAACATCTGTTGGGATGCCCACAATGAATGGATTTAAAAACCTGACTGGAGAAACTCAGGGATCTGGAATTAGGTAAAATTCAACAATCTGAGTCAGCTGCTCCTGCCTCAGCTCGAGAGCTTCTAGGGCTGTCAGGAACTGACTGGATTGTCATCCTCCTTTTGAGTTAATGCACCAAGTAAGTTATTTGTGTCATGCTACAGAGAAATCAAGCACGCACAACTAAGTAGCACTGTCAGATCAAAAAAAGTTCTTTGTGTACATATTTTCCAGAGCATTTTGTACCAAAGGAGACCTCAGAGATTAATGCTTATTTTATCGAGATTATCAAACATACCCAGATAGAAGACATTGAGTTTAACAATATAATGAACCATTCTTTAAACTGAATTGTGCATTCCTGGACTTTTCCCAATTCTGCTGCTTGTTTCAAGGTTAGTATTTTCAAAACCTCCATTACTTTGCATTGTCTCCCTCTCCTGCCCCTATTCTGTGTCCTGACACACCAATGTACAACACAGACAGAAGAGAGTCTTTACTCTCATCTGCTCAACTCAGCAGTGGAAATCATGGGAATGCCACATAATTCCCGTTCTGTGATGCGAAAACAACTGTTATTATATTCTCTTACACACCTGGTTTCTTTCTTTCAATGCCTTTGCTTCCTCTGTCTGCGTTAATGCTTCCTTGAATAACAAAGTCTCCTGAGAGACACGTATGGCATTGAAATGTTTACAAAGCCACATTGCCTGAGGGGAGAAAAAAAAAAATACAGGTTGAAATATTTGGAAAGAAAACGAGGCAATTTTTTTCAGACGGTTGCAGAAAGACAGAGCTTTCCTAGCCATACATTTAAGTATACAGACATTTACATATATAAGCAACTTTAGGTAGTTTCTTATAAAGATGTTCAAGAGTCTACAGCTTTGAATAACAGCTTTTTCATCTCCTGTACCTTAAACCAGAATTTAAAGAAGGAAACATTCTTCCTGCCATGCACTCACCACCATCACCTGCAGTTTCTGAAGTTCAAATACAACTTTGACCTTTGCATTTAATAGGTGCCAGTGGACATGAGACAACTGACCATGCAAATGGAGCAATTCACAGCACAAATGGGTAATTACCTTACTTCCCCCAGGCTAATTAGCCCTGTTAAAAGGCTGGGAAAACAAGGCAGGCAGAATTCTGTTGCATTCCAGCAGTATCACTACACCAGTGATTTCTCACAGACCTCACTTGAAAATATCTATTTAACCTGTAGTGTTCTACACAGGTGTATCCCTCAGGAACACTACCCTTCAATTTGTCTTGTGCTCATCTATCGCTTGGATAAATCTCAACATTCTCTTCCCAGAACAAAATTTTCCCAAATGCTGAGCTCAGTAGAAAGTAAGAAGGTGAGTGGGAAGTGTTACAACACTGAGGGTAAGGTACTTACAACTGTAGTTTTCCCAGAAGCAGGTGGGCCCAGGACACAAACTCTTGGAGCTATGGAACAAGGATATGCAAATGTCAAGATACAGAACAGCAAAAATCCCAACCAGTTTCCCACTCTTGTATTGCATAATATCAATGGAGCCACCATGAAACAATTATCTCAGCTGGAAAGCTGCCTGAGTGGAGACTTCAGGATCGGGCTCCACTGGGGAAAAAATGGGGAGCAGTAAATCAGTGCCAGCTGGGTCCTCCTTTAATCTCCATGGTCAATGAGATTAACACTCTAACCATGCCACTTGGAGAGATAGATGAGATACATATATCTCAATCCATTTAAACACACGGAGAGTTTAGTGGGTGAGCCATAAGATACAAACATTTCCTTACCAGAGTTTGACTTTTATTCCCGAAACATTGATTTAGAACTAACACGTTTTGTGATGAAAAACTATTTCACTATTTAGTTTCACCAAAATAGGTTGTGTCAGGGTTCAGAGAAGATTTAGATACTGCAAAATGAAGCACTCTCTCACTATGCTTTTTGACAGCTGCCTTCAATTTCTCTAGTCACCATTTAAAGTAATTTTCCTCTTCGGTTTCTTGTGTTTCTCTGCCACTCCTTTCCCTGAGGGGGCAAGGTGCAAAAAATGCATCCCAGTTCTGAGGAATTCTTAATCCAGTGCATACACACAACACAATAGACATTACTGCCATAAGCTTTGTTGGGAATGAATTAGAGGCAAGACAAACAAGAGAAAATGGAGTTGCTCTTAGGAAAGTATTTGGAACTTTTTCCATAAATACACCTTGGGCTGCAGTCCCTTGAACTGTCATTTTATATTAACAGCTTTGATGTTTTTTCCCCCTATACCATAGGGGGAAAAAAAAAACCCAAACCAAACCAGACTGTGCAGGAGGGACTGGTTAGTATTTACTGGAAGTAACGTAGGTCAGAGCAGAGGAGGGATGTGCTCACCCAAAAACCTCCTCAGCTCTCGATAACCAAGGGAGATCGTGTCTGATGGTAACAAACAGGCAAGGATGTGACATGTATTTTTATGAGGCCTTCCATGCACTTAACAGTTATTGGGCAGGTGCAATTTTTAAACATACATGAAACCCAAATTATGGATTCATCTTTACAAAGTTATCTGACTTGGAAGGTTTAAGAACAACTCCCCCCTTATTGGTTCTTGCAAGTGCAACAGAACTAGTACACAATGTAGAAAAATACTTTAAAAGGATACATCAGCTGTTTTTATCACCTAATTTCTTTCAAATGTAATGTGATTAAATCCTAGGGTTTTTTTAAAATCTAACACCTTGAAACTCCAGCCCGGTACTTAGGAATTATTTATAAACAGCGTCATAAAAGAGTGCTTGGGTGCCAACACTAATCAACTTCTTCAAACCACTTCAAAGAAAATCAAAAAACCTTTCCATCCACAGATCCTTTTGAGGTTTAACTAGGAGCATGATTTAAAATTCACAAGAAAGCCCTTAGGTATTGAAGCTTTAATACACAGCTTTCTTGGACAAACGTTTGATAAAAAACGAAACATACCATTATATACACCATCTCATGCTTTAATATTGCCCAGGGCTACTGTAAATGCTCACTTTGTACTAAATCTGGTTTTCTCTCTGCTTAGTGGCTGGCAGCAGATGGGGCAGCGTAATTCACTGATTTACTCATTTGCACACTTGTAGGACTCCTCTAAAGCATTCTCCCCAAACATATGACACAGGGCCACAACCAGGACACCACTGGATGTAATGTTTAACCCCTCCCATCAACAAATAGTCACTATTTAATACTGCAGCTCCAAACCAGCAGCTAAATGAAGCCAGGAAATTCTGGGAAATGCCTTTTTCTTCAGTAACAAATCATATTTAATTCTGTATTTAGCCTTGATGAGATGTTACAGGATTTACTGGTCTAATTAAAGCCAGTTTTAACATTCAACAATGATTTTAGCAACAACAAAATTAATCCTGGAATAACACAAAAGAACAGCTGGACTCACAGAGTTCCATTTAAGTTCAAAAGATTCTATGACTAATATTAATACAACAGAATTTTCTTAACTTGTAAGAGAAATCGTTTGTCAAAAAGAGGAGAAGCTCACGGTACACGCTGAATATTCTTGCAGAACTTTTTTACATTCCTTCAGAGGTTTGAGTGTAAAGGAGGAACTCACAGAAATGCCACTTGGATCCTGAAAGCCTTTTTCATTAGCACAAACCAAGGTACCATGTAGAAAACTTGCATCTTTGAATATGAAAGAATTATCAGTCTTCATGTGGCCCCTGAAGGTTTTTAGAAGGAACACATGAAAGAACAATAGTACAGAGCCCTAAGCACAAACACTTTGCCACACATTTGACCTACGAGATTTTCAAGGCAGTTGTAAGCTATAATCACCATTAGAATTGTTTATATTTTTAAAAGTACTTTAGACCCTATTATTAATTAAAAAGGTTTTCTAACTTCACACCTGGGAGAGATGCGATGCTTCTTTTCCACACATCTCTGTTTGAAATTTTCTCTAGGGCTAAAACTGTCTAGCAAGGCAAGATCATGAAAATTCATCACTTTACTGATGGCTCTAATAAGGTTTTTTTTTCTTCTAAATAGTCAGCACCTTCCGCCATGATCAAAAAGTAAAATCAACTCTGCTACACATTTCTGTTACGTTATTTTCCGTATAATTTATTCTTTAAACAACATTTAGGCTTTAATTTTAATTGGAGTTCCTCTCCTTCCTTAACAGGGTTTTCCAGACCAAAAGCAGACAGCATTTTCCCCTTGACAAACAACTGCTGTAGTTCTATCTTTAGCCTCTAAGTACTGAAGTCATAAGATGGAAACCTGCCTAATTCTGTTGGTAAAATACTGTGGGGCTTCAGGACAAATGCTAGCCCAATATGAAGAAATTTTATCAGCATTCTATCAAACTGCAGGAAGTTCTTCCACATATTTTCCATGGGTCTACAAACCAGATTGATTATTCATGCTGCCTGCACTAGAAAAGGCTGGACACAATTTGCAGGGTTTGATTTTTTTTCTTTAACGTATTTAGCAGCATTTCAGTCAACATCCATCTGATCAGCACCACTAAGAGCTCCCAGCACCTCCAGTGATAATGATTTCATTGATGCTGCAGCAGAACTTTCATAATGGTTTACTCTGGTTTTAAAGAAACATCAAAGCTCCATGACACTAGCTCTCCCTGACAGCTCATGCAGAACAAAAATTATAGTTCAGTTGTGCATATCCAAATATAATCTGCCTAAGGGTGAACAGTTTGTAAATCAAATAATTTGATTGAGGGTACATGCTTTTATTGTGCGGAATACAGACTTCCTATTCAATTTACCAGGTTTTGTTACACAGAGGAGCAGACACACTCACTGTTCCTTCAGCTGAGATGCCACTGAGCAGTGGAACTCATTAACAGCAGCGAGTAACAAACTAATCAAAAAGCAGAGAATCTGCCAGCCCAGGTAGAATAGGAACCCAAATTTACACCTGACAAAAGGAGTAATTAGCGAGCTTAAAGACAACAGGAAATATCAGATGGGGCACAGAACGCATTAATAATTGATACACCAGAACTCTTTGTTATTCCCTTAGAGGGTTTCATTGTTATAACTGTTAAAGTGCATTTTTTATTAGATTACCCACTAAAAAAAGAAATTAAAAGCATCTTGCATACTATAACTATGCCAAAATGCTCACCATTTTTTTTGTTTCCACCCTCCCCAAGACTCAGTCTGGAAAGTTTGATGCATCACCTGCCAACGGTAGAGCAGTTCCCAACAGCTGTTAACAAATCAGGAATTGAACTATTTATGGTGTCTCCACTTTCACTCACCATCATCGTTGTTCTGCTTTAAATGGTTTATCATGAACTCAATGGGATCATCTGGCTTATGAATCAATAGCTCTTCAAGCATGTTCTGGAAATAAATAGGACAAAGTCAGAGGAAAATTTAACACAGCTCTGCAGTCATGGTATCTTGCATTTCTACAGCAATGTTACAATGAGGATTCTAAACAGCTTATAAATGCTTATTTATTTTCTTTCACAGCCCAAATTGAGACTTCAGAACCTATTTTACATGCTGAAAAACTGAAGCTGGTCATAAAATTGTCAATAACCCCCCCCCAACCTATTTGCTTTGGCTTATTTGTGGTACATATGGACACCAGAAAGGTTTGGCTCGAGCAGCCTGGGGTTGATAATGGTTGAGCCAGCACTGACATAAAAACTACACAAGGAGTTTGGAAACCAGAATTAGCTTGAATTTGTGTCTCTGCAGGGCAAGTTGAACCTTCTCCATCACATTCCCACGAGTTTCTGGCTGACCCAGAGGAGCACAGAACGGACAAGAGCTGTGGAGAACACAACCCACCAGCCAAACTCACAGAAACAGCACATTTTGCACCTGTTCCTGTGCCAGCCTTGCCTCCTTCATGGAAAGGAGTGGGGAGAAGGTGGGAAAAAAAAGAATAAAAAGGCTTAAAGCCTTGCCTTGAATGTCTCTTTGGAGCCCATTTTCATGTTAAATCCTTGAGCTTATACAGGGCCTTGTTTCAGTTCCCACTCGTAGCAGTGGGGATCTTGCACTGGTTACAGGGAGGATTTTGGCTTCAAAGGCAGAAAAAGAACAACCCTGAGAAATCCACACATTTCCTAGTAAGACATTTCAGCACAGCCACGAGTTCTGTAATTAAAACTAAACATCAAACAGAACTAATGTTCTAATTTAGATAAGCTGCAGAAATGCTCATGCTGGAAGAGACATCTATTTCTAAAAAGCAGTCATAACACTTTCATATTTGCAAGTAAATTCCATAAAGTCGGTATAGTCCATAAAATTTTATATCCTCACCAACTGATTGTCTTTTATTAGAGTGGGCTATTTTTTTTCCTACTTCATCCACTTCATTAGAATAATTAAATCACTCAATTTTGTTTATAAACTGGTGATTGTGCAAGTTCTGATGCCTCAAGGTCTGGGTAGCACAGAGCATAAACTATGAAAATTGTATTTTTATTGGAAGCTCATTTAAAAATTATTACTTTTCAGAAACATTTCTTTAAACTAAAAAATTTGGATTTGGCACTACACTTATCAGCACCTTTAAAAATAACAGACCTAAGAAAATCTGGGTTTATTATAATTCAAAAACATTCAGGCTGACAGTGATTGACACTGTCAATGTTTCTTGCCCAAATCCTACCTTCAAACCCTTAATTTTATTCAATTCTGCTAAACTCAGTTTAATTTCATGAGTAGCTCTGCTAATCTCTGGGGCAGGTTCATGTTTTGGGTCTCAAGTAATTTTACATTTTGTGTTTTGTAAATGTTTTAGCACAACAATTTCAAGCTGTGTTTGTGTCATTATGTTGCTCCAACACAACTGAAACATGAAAAGAAAACACGACCCTGAGTAAGTCCCAGAAACATTTTATGTAATATGAGTTCCTACAGCTGCATTCAATGCCTCATAGCTTACAAAACACAGCATTGCATTAAAAAACCCCCAAAAAATCACAACTATTACACCGCACTAATCATAATAAACAGAGGAAAAAAAAGGATTGCACAAAAAAAAAAAAAAAAAGAAAAAAAGAAATAAACACGTGAGTGTATTTCAGTGAGATCTGAACAAGTGAAAATGACTTTGTAACAGAGTTAAGAGTTAGCAGCACGCAGGGGAAGGCTCTCCGCCAAGTTCTCCTGTGAGAACAGCACCAGAACTTTCGGTCCCTCACACAAACCTCCCCACGCACGACACAAGGGCTTTTCCCGAACCTACAGAACAAATCACACCCTTCTCTACAGCAGGGAAACCAGCCTTGCTACGTGCCGAAATCACAACGACTCCACAAGTGCCATTTTCTCCCTTTATTTTTGACACACCCGTCCCCGAACAGCCCCAAGAGGAACGCAGGAGGAAGGGTTTTAACCGGGGGCTGATCAGCAGGCGGTGACCGGCCCCGCTCTTCTTCACCGCGTTCTTCCCGCACCTCGTTTGTCACTGTCCCCCCTTTTCCTCCCCGTTCTCCGCCCCTGCTCGTCCCGCCTCGCCTTTCACCGACTCCTTTCTTCCTCAGGCTGCCACTTTCTTCCGCAAAACAAATGACACGTACGAGCCGCAGCAACTGCCAATTAAAACAATTAACTGCGAGAGCCCACGGCCGCTTCTCGCTCACGGACACCCGCCCGTCAGTTTCCACAGGAGCCCGCATCGGGCGCTCGCCGGTGCCCCTTTCCGCCTCCCCCGTGCCCGTCCGGCCGCCCCCGCGCCGCGGAGAGGCTGGCGGGGAGTCCCCGTTCACCTGCAGGAGCTGGAAGAGCCCCCGCTCCTCCGCATAGGCGCCCGCGGGCGGCGGCCATGCCCGGCCCTCGTCCGCCACGGCCTCCTCCGCCATGGCCGCCCCTAGCAACGCCACGCGTTGCTAATCAACGTCATCACCGCGCGACGAGGAACGGCCTCGCTCCACATGGGGGCGTGGCCACCGCCTCGTTAACTGCAACAGGGAGCGGGGAAACGTCATCGAGCGGCGACGGTTGCCAGGGAGACGGCGGCGCGGTTGCCGAGGCAACAGCGGGGCTGAGGGCCCGCGGTCAGCGCTGGCGGCCCGGTCATCCCGCCCAGCCCGGCCACCCCTGCCAGCCCGGCCGCGCCCGGGGAGCTGCCACACCGCCCCCGCCCGCCCGCCGGCCGGTAGGAGCCGCAGGGCTCGCTGCACGAACGGGCCGGGGGGCTCAGGAGGGTGGGTGATGCGGGCGAGGCTGCTCCGAGAGCTCCTGCTCTTTCCTCAGGGTCCAAACCAGCCCCAGGGTCCAAACCAGCCCTCTGAGGAGGGGCAGGTTAACCCCGGCCCCGGCCCCGCCGGCGAGCGCTGCGTGCTCGGCCGGCTCCCGTGAACGGGAGAGCTTTGAAGCCGCTGAGGCGATGGTTTTACAGCGATAAGAGGAGCCACGGCTCCCCGCGGCCCCGCCGCAGCCGCGCGGTTGATGCATTGCCGCATTATCTTTACAATAGACCCACTAGGGTTTATGGCATCTGATTGTCAGTGCTCCCCTCTGGGTTCTCTGCCTCTTTTTGCAGCATCATTACTAACTCATTGACTTACTGCTTGGGGCTCTGGGACTGCAGGGCTTTGGCACAATATATCTCCTATTTTTCCCGCTTTTTACTTTTTTTTCCTTTGTAACTTTTCCACTAACCTACACAATTCCAACTCAGGCGAGACGTAGAATTGCATAATTTCCAAAAAGCAGCTTCCTTTCTCTCCTTTTCGCCCCAGATCCAGAAAGAAGCAAACATGAACGAGGTAGTGGAGACCCTAAGAAAGATAGAGCAGAACTACAAGCTCTTCCAGCAGCAGCAGTTTTCATTTGTCAGAGCACTGGAACACACCCGGGAGGAAGCCCATGACTTGGTCAGACCTGTGTCATCCATCACCCAGGTACAAAGCATTCAGCACCAAGTGCTCTCTGCCCGTGAGAACAGGGACAACACGAGGCTGGCGGGCACCCGGGGCCAGTTCAGGGACGAAGAAATGTTTTTACTGAGGGAGGACGGACAAAAGCTCTCCAGTAACGTTTGTGTATAACTCGAGATGTGAGGAGAGAAGCACCTGTGAGGGCTTCCCATTATCACGGCAGGAATCTCATTGCTGAGCAGCACTTTCTGGTTTAGTTTAGCACTGCTGGGGCACAGCCAGAAATGTAGGGCACAAGAAAACAATCAAACCAAGCCTCCTTCCCTAGCCACACATGGAATCTGTAATCCTTAACTTGTAGGAAGCAGCATGTCTGGCTCTTCCCCCTGGTATCGGTGCTGCTGTATCTTTCTATAGTGCTTATTAAAAATAATGGCTGTGTTACAGAGGGAGGATGATGGATTGAGGGCTGAAAGTCCCAAGTGGGCAAGGGGTTTTCTGGGCTGGTAAGTGAATTGTCTTGGAATTTTTATAACATGGTGTACTTAAAGGTAGAACCTAGACCACCTGGAGACAGAAGGGGGAAGAAAAATCTAAACAAAATCAGAATTGTGAATTTGAGGCATCAGAACTCGGGCACAAAACTCGGATGCCAAAGGCAGAGTGACAGCCAGGCTGCTGTCAGGATTAGGACACAGAATGAGCTGGTTATCTTTTCCAAGGGCTGCCTCTCCCTCATATAAGGGCTTTGCTCATTGCATTGAAGAGGATTGTGACAGACATTGCACTGAGCCATTTTTTCCCATTGAGATGTTGTGTAACATTATGCTGTTTTTAGAAGCACTGATATCCCAGTGGTGCTTCTTGGCAGAGGTAGAAGGGCTGCTCGTGGTGCGGGTGAAACCTGGTGGGTGGTGACCTCAGAACTGTGTGGATGCACAGCCTCCTCTGTGACACAACACAGGAAATCAGCGGTGGCAAACTCTGCTCCTGAGGGGGAGGGTGGGAAAGGGAAAAGAGCAAATTACTGGGAAGGACAGGGAGCAATTGGTGCAGCACACCCTGGTGATGCACTGAGCAGAATCCAAACCTCTACCGAAGAAACTTCACTGGTGACAAAAGCAGGCACCCATTTGAGTTTACTGCCATTCTCCCTATTTTTAATTTGCCATGGGAGGGCACAAGAATAAAAGCAGCAAACACAGAAATGTGTGTGGTCTCAGCCTACAGCTGACTTGACTGCCAGCTCTCTTTGCATAGAAACATAGACACTACAGAAATAAAATGATATTGCACTGGAACATGGCTAAATTTCCAGCCCCCAGCAGTTTTATGTGGCAGCATTTTTAGCATGGAGTGATGGCATTTCTCAGGGAGGAGAGGAGAGCATAGGAAGGTGGAAAAGTGGGAGTGCACACCACAGTCAGGCAATGGCAACAGCTCTTTAAAGATTTCTACATGGAGCAGGGTATAAAGTCTGGCTTGTGCAGAGCTGGACAGCCCTTGCAAGTTGTTCCTGTAGTCCTGGTCCCTGTCCTGGTCACTCAGGTGCATTAACTCTCTGTTGTTGATGTGGACAACAAGAGGTCCTGTTATCCCACTGGTGAACATCCAGGCTAAATGGATACTCTCCTTAGGACTGTTTCTGCTCACAGCAGCAGTAAAAAATCCTGCCACTCGCAAGGACACAGCACTCAGCAAAGAGTGTGGAAGGAGGAATCTGTAATGGAAATGGACTCTTTGGGGCCATTTTTTATTTTTCTTACAAACCTGCTGAGAATTTGGCCAAGCACGTTCATGGCTTCTCTGTATGCAGAGACTGTATCCATGTTGGAACTACTTCCCTCTTGTCTTGGAATCTTACAGAAAGCACTGAAGGTGTTGGAGCCCAGCTCTGGCTGCCAACCAGCCACTCAGAATTTATATTCTGAAGAGCCTGTAATTTCTTTGGAGATGATACTTAATCCCTTGGCATAACATTTCCTCATGCAATGCCATCACTCTGAGTAACACAACTGCTCAGGGCAAGCAGGGAATAGCATTGCTCTAGCAGGTTAGCCAGGGCAATTCAGGTTAAATGGGTCGAGTTTGCAGTCATGTGCCAGATAAAGACCCGTGAAGGATGCGTGATGCAAGCACATCACTCCAAACCATTCCCAGTTTGGTGGCTGCCCTCACTTCCCACCCTGCTCTGCCCAGGCAGCTGTGGCCGGGGCAGAGGGAGCAGACAGAAGACCCCACACTCACTCAGCCTGTTCCTGCAGTGCTGCGAGCACAGCTGGGTTTGGCTGTGCACTCCTACACCTCTAAGGTGAGGAAGGCTCTGTGTGCCGATGCACAGATTCCTTACTCCAGCCTTCCTCAGGCACGAGGAATGACGAGCAAACATCCCAGCTCTGAGCTCACACTCAGAGCCACAAGAGACAGCAGCTTCTCCTCACTAACCTGAGCAGCTTTGCAGCACAAATTCAGTGCAGTTTAACACCACTGACCCCTGGTTTTCCCCCTGTGCAGGTCCAGTGCTACAAGGACCACCACTGTTACAATGCCACAGACAGGCGCATCCTCAACATGTTCATCTCCATCTGCAACGATCTCCGCAGCCTCTGCCAGAAGCTGGAAACGGTGCACCCTGGCGACAGCGTGAGCAATGGCCTTTTGGAGAAGTGCAAAGTGCTCCTTAACGACAGCAACGACTTCACTGCCATCCGAGCCACGTAGGTGCCTCCTCAGCTCAGCTCCTGGCGCTCGACCGTCAGTGCTGCGGGACTGGCACTGCACATTCCCACCTGGCTTCTCCACCAGTTCTGCCACAAGGTCCTCCCTAGGTTCCTGTTCCAGCTGTTGGGAAAACACTGCCATATCCATGCACAAAGACTGCTGGGTTGTTTGTCCATCCTTCTTGCTGGTGCATGGCACGCCCTGAGGTCTGTGCAGTGCTCAGGCAGGTTACCTGCTCCTGCCTCCTGCTCCTCCTCTGCACAGAGCTAATTTCTGCAGGGCAAGTGTCTGTATGTCCTCTCCAAGACTTCCAGATCTATGCCAGGGTGGTTTTTGGCAGGACTCATTCCTCAACATGCAGTTCTATCCATGCTTTTCTGTTTTTGGGAAATGGCTGGCTGTGCAATCCTGCTCTTCCGTGGGGGGTCTGAGGGTGGCTCCCAGGGTTGCACTGCTGGGACTCCTCTGCCAATTGTTTCCCTCTGTCCCACAGCTACCCCCACGGTGTTGTGAATTACCTGAGCTTGGAAGAAGCAAGGCATCGCTATGGAGGGGTGGTGAGCCTCATCCCCATCGTTATAGACAGCATGAGCGAGTGGATAACTTACATGAAGAGGCACGTGCTGTATAAAGTGAGTTGTGGATGTGGCATGTCCCAGAAGGAGACGCCCATTTCCCAAACACCATCTGCTGTGCACCTTGCAGCTCCAACCTCTGTTAGTAATAAACATGCTATACAATTGCAGGAAAAAGATTTCGAGACATACCTGGCTGAAAATCAACGTCCACAACAAAAAGCTCCCTGGAGGCCACCAGGCAAACACCCCTTTTAAAGGATCAAAGCTCCTGCATCTTCTGCTCACCATCTTTAACTACCTGGCTGATTAAAGACAATGAAATGAACACTAGAGATCCATCCTGAGTCCACTTTCTGAAGAGCTGCCCTGCAGCCAGCCTGGGACAGATGCATTCACTCTCCCTTGCTGATATTTCCACTCTTCTCCTCAAAGTCATATCCCAACAGAGGTAGCTGTAGCTATAGCTGGTCCCTGGGACCAGCACTGCAGTGGGAGCAGGAAACAGTCAGGAGTCATCAAGTTCTAATCTCTCAGAAATGAAACCTGGATAAGATACTTGAAATAGGATTTTACATTTTCTCAGCCTCCTTCCTGAGGAACATCCCCTCCCTTGCCACAGCCAGCGGGGTAAAGAATCTGCCTGTGTGAAGGATGTGATACAGAGCAGCAAAGGCCTGGCATTATGGATTCAGACACATCTTCGAGATTTAGACTTGTCTCTAAGATTCCCTCACCCCCATAGAAATTGTATGGTTATCTGGACCACAGAATCTCTGTTTACAGCACACTAAGGAGGTCTCCATATATGCCACTGGCTACAGAGGCCAGTGTGCTTCAGCTGTGCTCTGCTGCAGCCTCCTGCAGCTCCTCACACCACAGAACATCTCCCCTTACACCTGCTTGACTCTTCTTCTGTCACAGCTGGAGATGTAAAGGAGAGCAGAGCTCATTTTGCCCTTAGTTTGTGTGTACTGACAATAGCCAAATGTGGACAAAACACCCCTGTGCTCCTCAGACCTCTACAAAATAAAAGCCATTTCCAGTCCATGTGATCCATGGGAATGTGGTGGGACCATCATGTTCAGATGGTTCCTGTTCAAATTGCAAATTAAACTGTCTGTGCTTTCCCTGTTTCAAGGCAAGGTTAGCATTACCTTATCCAGATGTCCCACCTAAGGGGCGGGCCCAGGCTGGCCCTGGGGCTTAAAATATGCAGCATGTGGTCAGACCCTAAAGCCCTTCCTAAATAACAGTGTCCTCCCTGTATCTGGCTGCTCTTTTCCCCTCCCACAGGCAAATTACCTCCTGGCTCTTTGCTTCCTGCTGGAAGACACCCCTGAATAAACAATTTCCCTTTGCATACCTGGCTCAGTGTGTTAATATTATGAGAAAGCTGTTGCCTTAAAATCACCGGTTTTTGGCAACAAGAAGCGAAAATTAGAAGGGAGAATTAATACAGAAGAGGGGGCATAGGAAGGAATGACAGCTCAGATGAAATGGAAAGTATTTTCAGGAGCATTTTTTATTCCTCACATAACACCCCACATTGTTTTGCACTTTTTTCCTTTCCCCTATCCACTTGTACTGCAATGCACCCACCCAGTCTGGAGTAGAGCCCTATTTTTAGGGAGATTTGATCCAACTGAACTGAACCGTGGTGAACTCAAAATGGTAACAGAGGGTCACAGAGCGACTCCCGGGCACTACTGGGGCCGCAGCCAGTGGAATGTCACCGTCACCTTCTCTGGCTTCACTTGAGATCCCTGGTGCAGAGGCAGCTTCAGGCTGAAAAATCCAAGTTGTGGCAGGTGCCGTGTTGTGTTCCATGGTGCAGACAAGTGTCCAGTGACAGCTGCTGTCTTGGAAAGCTTTTCAGGACAAGCTGCGAGGACTGAATGATGACAAGTGTTGGGGACACAAGAGATGCTATCCCCAGATCTTGTTTCCAACCTTCTTGGCCCTGTCCTATAGTTTAAATTTGAACACACAGGCTGTGAGGAGACCAAAATTATCCTGCATTTTTTGTAGCTCCCTTTCAGCTTTCAGGGATGAGCACAGCACAAATGGTTTGTCAGAACAGTCCTACCAAACCCAGTCCACCACTGCTGCTCAAAACCCCAGTGCAGTTGTCATTTTGCACTTGACCAAGGTGATACACACAAAAAACAGTTCCCAAATCTTAATAATAAGATTCATACACACGAGAAACAGTTCCCAAATCTTAGTAATAATTTCTAGCCTAGCCCTATCCTTTCAGTCAGTGTCATGCAGCCAAAATTTTAAGACCCAAGCAGAAAAATGAGTGCATAAAACTTGCAGTCTGAGGTTTGATAATGACAAGACCAGAATCTGTTGGAAGACTGCAAAGTTAAGGCTCACAAAAACATCCAGACAAATTACTTAATTTCCATACAAGTTCTCCTCTTCCAGAGTGGATGGACACTTCAAAAGACAAAAAGATACAGCAAGAATTGTTTTTCTCTACTACAAATCAAGCTGTTTGAAGAATTTACATAAACAGGATGTAAATGCCAAACACAAAAGTGCAATAAAGTTTACTTTAGCCTCGGTGAGCATAAAATTGCAAGATACACACTGAGAAACCAGGCAGGGCACCAGACTGACTTTCCCATAGATCTGTCAGTTAGTCCAGGAAATAAATGCTGCTTTTTTGTTCAAAGGCTGAAGTAAAGATATGGGCTGGTAATAGATGATCTCAACAGAATCCTGGCATCTGTATGAATTATCGCAGTGCTCCCCTTGATTCAGCTAAGGGTCAAACCAGGCTTTTGTCAACCTGAGCAACCTGCTCTAGCTGAAGATGTCCCCACTCACTGTACAGGGTTGGACTGGGTGAGCTTTAAAGGTCCCTGACAACCCAAACGATTCCATGATGAACCACTCTGTGATAAAACATTTTGTATGCTCACTATGTGGTTCCAGCCTCTCACACGCCGAGAGGACAGGGCATAGCTCAGACCCTGAGAAGTTAAGATGAAGAGTCAGGAATGCTGGTGGGCTCTGGAGGGAACCAGAAAGGACGATTCAAGGGAGAGAGGAAACTCAACATCCCAAAGATGCCGCGGAAGCTGATGCGGAGCGAAGGGATGGGCTTGGCAGGGCCTCTAGCGGCCGCCTCGCATCAGTGTCCAAACCTCTCAACAGCAACTTTTCAACAGTTCCAACAATCCCGCTTTCCCCTCGTCCTGAATCCCCAGGGCCTTTTTAACACTGGTTACAGGTATCCCACCCCTGGGATACAGCCCAGGGCGCTGCGGGGCCGCCCGCTCCCGCTCCCATCCCCAGAGCTGTAATTTCAGAAGAGCCATCGGCTGTTCCCTGTCACCACCACCCTGTTCCCACATCATAAACACCCCGAGGCATGAGAGCTGTTTTCCTGGGACTCTTGAATTCCCTTGGTGGTGGTGCAGCACCAGTTTGAGCTCTTAGTGAGCTGAGCACCGAGCACAGCGAGCAGAGGCGGCTTCGCAGAAACCGGGAATAGCGTCTGGCAGACAGCAAAGATCAGCCAGCCCAAAGGGTGCACGTGGAGTGAAAAAGCCTTCTGGAGAAAAAGGTTCAGCCAGGTAAAGCCCACAGACACCAAATCATGACGACCATAAGTCAGTTATTTGGAATAGTCTTGTCTGGAAAGCAAAGCCCGTGGGAATGCAAACCCGGCTTCCTTTGCAGAGCTCCTGAGTGTAACGGATGAAACAACTCCACTCCTGTGATTTCCTATGTTGTAACCACTTCTAAAATCCACCATTGTGCCAGCAGCTAAGCAGTTCCAACGAATTGAGATCAATCAGCAAAGATATTTTAATTTCCTGAATTTGAAGTATTTCCTTCCCTAATGTCTCCTGTGTGTTTATTAGCTGTGTTATGAACTACCAAATGCACTACTCGGCTTTAGTGAGTGAGGAAGGCACTTAATTTTTCTCTTTTTGAACCCCAGTAATCCACTTCTGTAGGTAATTTTTATCTAATTATTTTTTTACACTGACAAGTGCAGCATTGCAATGCCAAGCTTAAGGGATGCCTTATTTTAAACCTGTTCTGTGTAAGTCCAAGTTAAATTCCCTTTGTGCTTTGTTTTCATTTTCCTACCCCACGCTGTAGAACAAATCCCAGTGCAGGGAGCCCAAACAATTCCTGTGTCACTCAACTCCAAGACGATGTTTATGGTAATTTCTATGTAAAATTCTCCATAAACATCATTCCTTGGCCAAAGCATGTTCACAATGTGTCACTTGCACAACAGAGACCCTTGCATGTGTTGCTCATATTTAAGAATTATACTCAGTCCTTAACTGGAATGCTGAGGCTTGAGTATGGATTACTAAACTGCTTTGAGCAACCTTTCAAATATTCATTTATTTCAAGAAGAAAACAAACAAACAAAAACCAGAAGACAAACCAGTGAGAAAGTGCCAGTGTGGGGGAAAAAAAGCAAGAGAACAGCCTTACCTCACCAGGTAAAGCTTAGAACAAAGTGGCCCCAAAATTCCTCGTGGTCTGAGGAAATGTCCTCGTGTGTGCACTGGGGTCTTCAGCAGGGCATGGAAGGGAAAAGCACAGCCAGGGACAGAGCCAGCTCCTGACAGCAGCCCCAGCTTTGCAAACAAGGCTCTGACATTTCCAGCTATTAATTTCTCTAATCACTGGGCAGTCCTGGCCTGCGGGAGCAAGGCCATGCAGAAGCTCACCCGCAGATCTGCAGCACTGAACTGTTTGCAGTTCATTTATGAATTATACTGGCACATTGTTGGGGAGTTTGTCACAGAAGAAAAAAGGCTTTGGTTCCATGCAGAAAATGAGCTTTGAATGGTGAATCCTGTGCAAAGGGGCAGCAGCACTGACCTGCTCTGGGAAGATGTTTGGACACTGAACTCCTTTCTGTGTGTTTTGGTCCCAAAGAAGTCGGCTGGCAGGGAATTTAACACAGACTAGTGCAAAACAATACATTTTATTTGTTCACAGTTAAACACAAGCAACTGCCTTGACATTTTAGAACATTCTAATAAGGACAGCAAAACCTCCTTTTGGTTTAAGTTCTCTTTAGCTTACGATTGTACCATTTCCTTGTATTTCATATTTATGGCATTTAATGTGGATTGTTTAACATGCTTACAAAGAGCGAGGCAGGGAACAGATTAACTTGACAAAGACAGCAATTTTAGATTTAACTAAAAGCAGTCAGTTAAAAAAATCTGTTTCCACTTCACTGATGGGACCCCTTCAAACAAACTGCAAGTTAACTACATACAGCAGATCCATGATTTTTAGACTTACGAAAGAAAATTGCAAAATTTGTTCCTCCATAATCTTTGTGGTCCATAAACAAACCTCAAGTGGTTTCCATTACTATCCCGGTGCTAAAATCCTGTTTAAAAGAAGAAAAAAGCCACCTTATCAAAGAGCTTGCGTTGCTGCCAGGGCATTTTTGTGACCGACACAAAACCTGCCTCCCCTGGGAACGCCAGATCCGGGCTCGGCAGAGCGGGACGGGAATGAGCTCCTCCAACATTCCCGGCTGAGCTGGCCCATCAGGCCCTTTGTGTGCAAACCGTTCACTCCCAGGGCTGGGATCCAGTGGGAAAGGGGCAGGAAACCTCCAAATCTTACCGAAACACGCGCTACCACGTTTGCTACCACTACGTCTGAGAAAGCCTAAAGACGCCGACAAAACCAGGCTGTCACTTACAACCAACTCTCTACTCTCTACTCCATGCAGAGTCAGCTTTGACACAACCACTGAAGTTCACCTCTACTCTCAGAGTTCGGACTGACCAACCGAAAGGACACGGAGAATAATTTAAGACAGGCAGAAATGTATTCAGACCTTGGAGTTACGGAGGAGGCGGAAGTGGGAGGACGAGTCCTGTCAGGGGCAAGTGAGCCGGGCACCAGCTGCTCTGAGAGTCTCGTTCCCACCCGGGCTAAGAAGGGATTTGAACTACAAATGCAAGTGTGCTTGGACTTGATTTCTATGTGAGGTGGTTCTTAAACAGCAGCTGCCACCCACAGAATGTTTAGGAGAAGAGGCCACGTGTGATGCAGGGGAACTGTGAAGCCTGAACCATCTGAGTACGCCTGGACCCAGCCACATGGGACATTTAAAACAAGCACTGCCTTCCTAACAGCAGGCCCTGCTCCGTCATGAAGGAGATTGAGTCTGACCACTGACAAGCCCTGATCCCACAATCCTCCTTCACAGAAAGCTCATCATTGATTTAAAACATGACCAACACTGTAAGGCTTCACACCAGGATTCTGATTTCAGTGTGAGCAGGATTCCTCCTCAGCCTTGTCATCTAAGGAAGCAGGATGAGGGTGAAGGGGAGACACCTAGAGCCAAACTGACATTGCTGAACAGAAAATGTGCTGCAATCCAAGTAGAAGAGCACTCAAAGGAAACCGTGCTCTCCAAGTCAAGCCTGAAAAGGTATTCCCAGGAAGAATGAAGCCAATTTCTTGGACTCAAAACATGGTGGTCTTGTTCAGACCAGGAACAAAGAACAGAACTATGAAGGAGGGTGAGGCAGCACATTTCCCTGATTAGAGAAGCAGATCCTCCTCTGCAGATCTTCATGAGCTTGGAGATCTACCTCCATGTTCTGCATCCTCTCCCTGCTTGAGTGAAGCTTCCTCTTCCCTCTTCTCCCACCCCAATTGCTTTCCCATATGAACCAATGTGATGTCAATCACAGTCTGTCAGGCAACACTTCAAACACCAAGAAGATCTGAAGCTGGTGTTTTAACAAGTCTTCAGCATTTATGGTCTCTTCTGCATTACAAACTCCAGTTCCTTTTTGTCTGCTCAAACGTAACTTTCCAGGAAATGTTAAGGACAATATAAACAATGATCATGAATTAGGGTGAATGAATCATTTTGCAGAGGTACAATGTTCTTTAAACATTTGGGTATTCAGACTCCAACTCAATGAAGGCTGGGCTCTGAGGGAGGGATGTGGGACAGTGGACAGGCAAAAATAGAGAATGCACTGGAAATCCTAGTGCTGCTTCTTTCCAGAGTGAAAGGAACCGAAGTCACCTGGACAGGCAGCACAACCAGCTGCTCTAAATGGGAAGATTGCAAGGAAATACAAAGCATTCAGAGTAAACTCACAAATGTTAATTTGGCCTCATATTGCACTCAAGTTCATAAACGCAGCCACTCAACTGGGGACAGGGAGAAAGGGAAAAAAATACTTGCAAATGCTAACAGTTGTCCCTTCAAATTAGTACACACTGTTAAGGATTGAATTTGAGAAAGAAGCAAGAGTTAGGCTGGGCATTTTCAATTCCAGACCCAAAAATCCACTTTGCATTCATTCAGCAGCCTCCTTCCGTTCCTGGCCATCGATCCTGCTCCGCTGCATGAGCCACTGCTCAGACCAAAGAAACATAAAAGCTTTTAGTTAAACTTGCACTCACGCCTCCTGTTCTATGCCAAGAATATGAAAATAACACTGATTGACTATCTTCCTCTTTAACTGTGGTCATGATGAGTTTCATTGTAGTCCATGATATGAAGCTGTCCAACACTGCTTTCCTGGAGCTTAGGTGAGAGGTTATCGGGGCTTGGAGGAGACTTTGACTCCATGCTTGGATCTTTACATAGTTCAGTCTTTAGGGCATCAGACAGCCTGTTGATGGTGACCCCCTCCTCATCACACTGGCTCTCACTCTTGTTGCGAAATAATTCTCGTGCCTTCATTCCAAGGAAGCTCTTGGAGCTGGGGAGTGAACCTACAGTCAGTGGGACAGTAGTCGAGGGCTCCAGCAACACCGATGTCTCCCAGCGACTGCTCAGCCTCTGGTTCTGGGGTTTTTCTGGGGTGGAGAGCTCGCTGCTGCTGCCCCCCTTACTGCTACTGCTGCCTCGGGTGCTGGGAGGTTTGGTCTCTCCATTTCTACCCATGGTTTCTTCACTGTGTCCTGCTGTATCTTCATTAGCACAATCCAGCCTGCTTGGGGAAGAGAGAGGACACAGGGTCAAGGAAATCACAGCAAGTAAACAGCGAGGAGAGGGAAATGCTGGCCAGGGCAGATTACTTTGATTACTTTCCATTTCTGCCTCTGGGTATGTACTTCAACAGGCTTCCTTTCATAGCTCTGTGGCAAAGCAGGAGTGACAGGGGGTAACCAGATGTGTCACACACTCAGCTTTGCAACATCCACTGTTCTAAGTCCCAAACTAACAATAATCCCACATGGGTCCTGCAGATTTCACACCCTCACCTTTCTTCTGCTGCTTCAGCTGCTTCTGTTTTATCATCTTCAAGTTTTTTCAGTAGGCTGCTCTTCTCCAGCCTCCCAAACAGATCCAAGATCTCCAGCTCAAATGCCTGGGTGATTCTTTTCTGGGCCTTGTACCTGCTTTCCACTGCCTGCAGCTGACCCCTGAACAGAGAGAGAAATCAGAATGTCCAAAATCTCCAGATTCTGCCTCAGCTGTGACAGTGCATCTGTCAAAGCACAGCTAAAATGTTACATAAGAAGCCCCTACCTTGCTTGGATTTTAACATCTTCCAGGTATTTCTTTTGCTCGAGGAAGAGGTGGTCCTTTTTTGCAAGCTGAGATTCCAGTTCAGCTATCCTTTTCTGGGAAGCATCAAGCCTTTGGCTTTGCTGCTGAACACACAACTTTGCTTTCTCCAGTTCTTTCCGAAAAGCAGCGTGCAACATTTCAACCTCCTTGAAGCAAACAACACAATGGTAAAGTATAATTTGATCCTGTGTTATTTTTATTGGTGTTTAGACATGTTTCTGATGTTATAAATAGGCATGTTTTAAAGCAAGCTAGAATAAAAGCAGCATTTCTAAAAACAGATATAGAAAACCAGCCCTGCCGAGGATGTACACTATTAAAATAACTACACATCACTGGAATTTATTAGCACATTAATGTTCCTTATGAAAACCTCTTTTCATCAAAGCACTCTTGCCAGTTCTGCACTGGATTAGAGTAGACAATCTCCATTTTAAATCCATTTTTCCAACACGACCTTCATTAAATACCAGTAGAAGCCTTTTTCTCAGTGTATTATTCACCTCCTTTAATTACGTGCTCTCACGCAGGAACAGTTATATTGTTGTGTAAGTTACTTGCTTCTAATTAGAAAAAGGTTTCTTTGAAGTCAGGAAGTAAAACCATATGAACCACAGAAGTTTTAGTGAAGTTACTGGTAACTTTTAATAGGAAAATGACTGAGTGGGAAGGCTGAGATGCTCATTTTAAAGTAACACCTCACGAAAACCCGTAAAATCCTTGTTAAGATCTTTCCACAAATTCTGGCACTACTACCCTGCATTATTTTACCAACAATCTGCTGTCAGTTATATTGCAGCACAGTCAAGTCTTGGCCTTTGGAAAAGAAATTGCTAAGAATTTACATGAGGTGGCTAAAACTGACCCCAGCTGTACCCCAACAAGCCCTTCTTAGCTTTCTGAAGGGGCACTGAAGATACTCCTCCAACCTACAGGGCAGAAAATATCTGAACAGAAGATCAAATATAAAATCAAATCCCTGAAAATCAATTTCAGAACAAAGAATCTGTTAAGTTTTCAAGGCCTTTCCTTCTGAACTCAGGGCTAGGAACTGCTGCATGATGACCTCAAGGGAAGTCTCCCCAAAAGTCCCCTGCACTGGTACCTTTGTAGTGTCTGTGTGCTTGTGCTGCAGCTGCTCCAGGTACAGCTCATTGACCTCCCCAAGAACCAGCAGCTGCCTGTTCAAGAACTCCATCTGCTGTTGCACCGATTCACTGTTGGAAAGCTGGGAAGGGAAATGGAACAGAATCCAACACTGGGATGAACAGTTCAGCAGGAGAGTCCCAGCTCTCAGACAGGCATTGTGTTCACAGGGTATTTTTATAAAAAAGGGAGACAAAGGCTAAAATCCAATGCATCATAGGTAGTTAAGAGTTAAATAAATATTTTTCAAAAAGAACTTTTCATTTCCATTCAACTTCTGACATAAACAATATCTATCAGAGGTCAACATTTAGCAGAACTTTAATACAAATTCATAATGCTCAGTCTGCAAATTCCTGCTGTGGAAAAAGCCAAACTAAGAAATTTCAGAAGCATTTGAACTGCATTTAGTTTCTTCAATAACACATATTTTTCTGTGGGTTTTTTTTGTGCAATTAATATCAGACTCTATGGAGCTCAGCACAGGCTTCTTTCAGAACAAGAAAGAAAATTATCAGATAAAAAATAATCAGAAAGACACAAAGGGAACCTGACAACACTGACTTTTCTTACCTTTTGAGAAACTTGACTAAGCAGCAATTCAGTGTGACACACCTTGTTGTTGGCCTTCTTCAATTCCAACCTCAGATCTGCTATCATGTTCCTGCAGTCTTCCAGCTTGGTCTGTTCAAGTGACAGAAAAACTACTCAGGGTTCTGAAACTTCACTAAGGACAGCAAGGGCACAAGGCTGGGAGGCTGTAAACCTCCAGCACTGGAAATCAATTTATTTTATTTATACTGACCCCTCCAAACCAGCTAAGAACCTGCCTTTTCCTATTTTCAAGCTGAGGACAGGACAAAACAGAACTATAAAAGGACGATACTAAGTTAAGCACTTCCATACTAAGTTATGCACTGTCTCATTCTGAATCAGGACAGTATCTCTAATAAAAATGTGCAGCTTTCTCTCAGGTATTTCATGCCTCGTTATTAAGAAGGTTATTTTTAAAACCAGTAAGTAGGCAACAAATTTGTTGATGCTTCATACCTGCAATTCCTGGCTCTGGTTGTAGAATTCCTCTCGGTCGTGCTGCAGCTGTCGGATCTGGCTGTGAAGCTGAGCCACAATGTTATCATGTTCCTCCTGAAACTGGTGGTACCTTGCTTGTTCTTTCTGCAGACTCAGTTTCAAGGCCTGGATCTCCTTTTCCTGCAGTTTCAGCTGATCTTTCTGTTAAGAATCCCACATGAGGCATCAGATGAGACACCCGCTTAGCAGTTAGGACATCTACCCTCAGCCAAGCAAAGCTGTCATTGCCAGCACGCAGGCAAACACTTTTCCACACATACATCATTTTATACAGAGCATGTTCTCAAGGCTTTTGGGGTTTGGCTTGGTTTTGGCTGAAAAGGAGATGAAATGGTGGTAGGAGTGGACAGGCTGAAAACTCACAGCCATATTCAAAGGCACAATGAGCAATAACCTATTTTTCCACTGCCTCTCATGCTTCCAATAGGTTCTTGGGCCTCACAGCTGAAGCAACAGTTCATCTTCCAAAACCTACTTGGAAGTCTATTTTTGGCTCTTGTAGTAAGTTATCAGAGGGTGAAACTGTTGATGGAATTAGCTATAATATGAAAATACAGAATGAAATACACCTAAATATGTCCTGAGACATCCTTCAGTGCACTTATAACTTCAAATTCTGTTACAGTGAACACCTCTGGAAAGGCACACTTGAATTTTCAAAGCTTTTGCTATTACTCCTCAACTGAGGAGCAAAAGGACAGCACTTTATCAAATATGGAATAAGGTGTTTAGCCAGGCATTGAACAACCCTCCATTAACAGGGAAGCCTCTACTATTATCCAAAGGCAAGTGCTGCCAGGGGTCAAGCATGAAGGATTCAGCTGCCTGCAGTCAACTACAAAGTACTGACAATAACACTGACACCGCACAGAACTGGTGCGCACTGTCACTCCACAAACACCAACTTTAATAAGGTGACAAATGAGGCTTCTTTGTTAATTGAGTGGCACCAAAAGACACCAGACAGGCCAATTAACACTTGTTGCAGCACCAGTGTGTCTCAGCCACCGGTGGAGCACAGCCCTGCTCACCATGGCAGCGTTGTGCTCCTCCAGAGCCGTGGCTTTGATGACTTTGCGCAGCAGCCGGCGGTTGCGCAGCGCGTGCTGCTGCCTCTTGAAGCGCTCGTACAGCAACTGGTTGTGCAGCAGAAGCAGTTGGTTCCTCAGGGTGTGAATCTCATCTGAGGGGGGAGAACCTGGAGTAGGAGACAGAAAAGGTTACTGAGCTTCATTCTCTGCTCTATTTATCTCCAACACTAAACTGTAAACATTTTTCCCAAAGCAACATGTATACGCCTCAAATGGATTGCTCCTTTGATTAAGGAAAGGAAAGCTAAGCCATCACCACCACAGAAGCCTAAGAGCACCAAACTAATATACAGACACATAAATAAGCAAGAAAACCAATCAGTTTTAGATTCAACGAGCAGTGAGAAGGTGGAAGGATCTGCCAGATGACCAGCAGCACTCTGAAGCTTAGTAACTCTGAAATGGTCAAAAGAAGAAGCATCTAGAATTTTGCACTTTTCAAAGATGAAAAAAGCAGCTCATCTCTTTGGAACACAGCTATCTGCTAAGCAGATAAACCATGACTTAGTGGAGTGCATCATCTTTCTGCAGCGTTAGTTAAAAACCCACAAGCAAAAAGTATGCAGGTCATTGTTTAAGCAAGTCTAATAATAGAGGAACAGATTGCCAAAACACGTGAGAAATTTCCTCACCTCCAAAGTGAGTCCAGTCAGCAGATTTGCTTGGCAGAGACAATCTGAAAAAAGAAAATCCAGCATTAACAGGTAAGTTTAAGTATAAAAACGGAATGTTCACCTCAAAAGAGCTTATAGCCTGGTAAAAGTACAATTAAGGTCAGTTGGTATAAAAAGATTAGGGAGGAACTGTGCAGCTGCTTTTCCAGCACAGCTTAAAATTAAGCCAGCACAAAAAAGAGTAACAATAAAGTCTGCAAAGTAAGATTTTCAGTCACCTACTTGTTCAGCTCCTTAGTGTGTGCATCTGCTCCCTGCTGAATCAGCCTGTCCAGCACTTCCACGGGAGAAGTTGAGGACGTACAGTCTTCATCCTGGGTTCCCTTGGTTTTCTTTAGCAGCTCCTCAGTCTTCTTGCCAACAAAGAGGTAGGCAGTCTTTGGTAATGCAACCTCGAAGAGGTGCTCATAGAGGGGAGGCTGCCCACTCCCAAACACCACTCTCCTTTGTGCTGGTACTTTGCAAGGGCTGGGAGTGAGAATACTCGGCTCCCCAGAGGTTCCTTCCCTGTTCCCAGCAGGGCTTTCCCCAGGGCCTCCACAGGGCTTGTCTATGGGAGTAAAGGTTTGTTTGGGTGTTTCCCGTGCACCCTCAGGCCCAGGCTTGTCGAGAGATGTTAAAGGCTCAGAGGTCTGACTGTGTCCCTGAACACTGGAGGCTGCTGAGTGAGTCTTCTTCTGAGAGCCTGACAGACTTTCGTTTGTGCGGTAAAACGGGGAGTCAAATCCTCCTCTAGGCACCATGTGTTCAGCATCGGTCGTGATCTCGGAGATCTCTTTAGATATTGCATCTGAGGAGAGGGGAAGCATCATGATGCATTTGGTATTTCAACAAGACAAACATTTCCTTAGCTAAGATGTACCTAAGGAGGGCAGACATTACCTTCCTCTCTGTCCTTCTCAGCGCTATCCTCAAACGACAACCCACCTAAAAACTCTGCAAGATCACTTAAGGTTACTGAACTTTTACTACTGGGTATGTCTGAAAAAAACAGAAAACAGAAAGTTAGTTGTACAGGTGCTGTTTTCTGCAGCCTTAGCACAGCACAAAACACAAGTCTTTTACTGCTGCAAGGTCCTTAGAATAAAAGCTTGTCCCTCCTTCAGATGCTTCCTCAGAGCAGGAAGTTATCTGACTCCTGTTCCATTCCATGTGAGAAAACAGCTCAGAGATCAGTCACAGGTCAGTCCTGATCCCAAAACGTAATTTTGTAAACTTAACATTTCCTACCGCACAACTCTGTGAGGAAGGATGTGCTGTTTGCAATTTAACCCATTAAATAAATAAAATAAGGTGGCTCGTGCGCACTGTGACTGCTCTACTTCCTAATTAACATTAACCTCCCCTTTAGCTTCTGAGCTGGCTCCACAAGGACACAGCACCTGCCTGAAAAAAGGAAGTTTAGCAATCTGATGTAATACAAACTTGCCAATATGTGGCTACTGATCAAAACTGAGACAGCAGCTGTTGGATACACACTCAAACCTGCAAGATGGAAGCCTTATGCTCAGCTCAGTCACAGATCAGGAACTCAGTGAAAAACCTCACCTGTTCTTCACTTGCAATTCAGAATGTTCAGATTCCAGTGGTACTACACAAGTACACCATGGAAAACCAGCTCTAAATTTCACTGTCATCTCCACTTTGAAGATGGTAAAGATTCACAGCACAGAGGTCTCAAATACAGTGCCGAAATCCCTTTCTACAGCTGTCACAGATGCAGATGACAGAGAATGGAAAATGGAATCTACACTTACCTATTAAAAGTTGAGTTCCTCAACCTATTGATTTCAGTATTTCACAGAACTTTAAAAAAAGACCAAGTACAGCAATATAATTGTAGATAGAAAAGTTTTTCCAGAGGCCTTTAAGAAGAAGCATCATATCTACCCTGATGTGCAGCCTTACAGTTTGATCCAGACATGGGACATAAAACTTGCTGAAGCAAAATTTAATATACAATTTGCTGCTTCTAATAAAAATAATCATCCTCAAAGAATCAGCTTTTATAAAAGTAAATATCCTTTTTTGGCCTTCAGTGTAGATTTGTATATTTAAATATGCAGAAGAGCAAGGTAAAAAAAGATCTCAAACTATTTCTGAACATGAATAGTTAAAATGAAATCAAAAGCACCTCAAGAAGTGAAGTTGAATCACAGGTTAAGGGAGCATCCTGGAACTACAAAGAACTCAGGGAAAAAAAAAATCCTGTGGGAAAGTGTTTGGGAATTGGAATATGTGTCAATAACAACCGGAGTTGTTTACAATAGGTTGTTGTAATGGGGAGAGGAAAATGGAGTTTACCCAATGATTTATCGCTGTTTGTGACATTTTGCTGTCGGTACAGTAAAGGCCTCCCAGAATCTGGTTTGTCCTCCTGGAAAACAAAAGAAACCCAGAATACATTAATTGCCTTAGATTTCTTTGGCAACTGTGCAGCTGGAAATGGCAGTGGATGTTTAAACTTAGAAGAAAATGAGTTTTTGCAAGTGAAATGCAACATTCTTTATAAACCAGCTACGCTGATCTTTCTCAGTGAAGGTCACTGAATTAAGGTAAGTCAATGAAAAGAAAAACCCCATTAGTTCAGCAGAAGAATTTTGTAATACCTTTTTAGGAGGTGTGGCAGCAGCTGAAGGGAGTGAAACAAAGTCATCTGAAGTGCAGGGTGGAGGAGGAGATGTGGCTGGTGTTCCCAAAGGTGTTCCTTTCCCCCCTGCTGAAAAGGAGCACAAGTTCTCTCAACAGGCTCCCCTTTCCTCCTTTCAGCTGAACATTGTATGTGAAGACTTGTACATTTAAACACTACCTCATAGCATTTACTTCTTAAGTATCTTTCAACTGTTTATCAATACAAAAGTGCAGTTTCCCAAAAGTTGCTTCAGACTTTGGCACTGAATTCACAGACTTCCACTCTCAGTTTGCACCAGCACTGCTCTAGGTGAGGTACTCAGTTCACAGGAGTAATCACTCAAGCCTATCAACTGGCACGATGTGGCATTCCCATTTAAAAACCGACAGTAAAATTTACAGCCAGAATTTCCAGTATAATAACCCTTGAAGGCCTAATTCCAAAATGCAGCACGTACCAGATGAGCCAAAAGCTTTGCTGTAGGGCTGTGATGCAGACTGGGATGACTCTGATGGGACAACGCCGGGGGATGTCGGTGGCGTGGTCATACCACACACTGCAGAAGGGCTCCAGATGGTGACCTGTGCACAGAGTAAAACACAGCAGAGCTCAGAAAAGGAACGTGTGAGGCATCTGGATCCAGGTTCTCACACAGGAGATCAGGCAGGGATTAAATGCGAAATGAACACCAACTTCTGAACAGTTCACAGCACACCTCAAAACCATGAATTTTGAAGACTGGCATAAGAGACTATGAAAGTGCAAAGCATGAAAACTTGCTGGGCTTCCTCTTCTGCTTTACCTGCTGTGGCTCAGTCGACAGCCTCGTGGACTGTGGGCTCAGAATCTGAGGTAGCTGCCCTGGCATTTGTGATAGTGTTAGCCGAGGAGTGGAATATGGGGTAGAAGTCCCTGAAAGTTAAAAAAAATAGAAAATCAAAATTCAAAAGTATCCAACACACCAAATACAAACCCAGGATTCTTCAGGCTAGGACTTAAAGGCTTTTAATCAAAGCATTTCAAATCCATTCAACATACACATTTGTAGGTAGAGACTTTTCTTCCAGCCTAAGAAAGTATTGAATACTTTACATACTACAGCTTTCTTTTTTGTTGTTGCTGCTTCGGGGTAGGGAGGATGGGGGGGGATGAAGAGACAACTTTATATGAATATGCTGTATGTCTGCACATAGAAAACACATATATATATATTTGTTTTTTTAATGATGATTAATTTTCTGGTGCCTAAGAATCAGACATCAAGTGGGATAAATTAGTAAGATGGGTTTTTCTGCTCTAGGGCCAGTTCTCCTCCAGCAATTGGTATTGATTAGCCATCAGGCAGGTCTTACCATAGCTGCTCTGTGTGTCAATGTAAGAGCTGGCACTGGGGTCAGTTTGATGATGTTTTAAGCTTGTGCAGAGTTTCCGAGACACAGAGTAATAACCATCTTCATACGAGGCTTCTGCAGGGTCCAGGGAGATTTTGGCACATTCTATCACAACATCATGAGTTTCTAGTCTTTTCCACCTGCAGACAGTTTTTGGATCCAAAAGATTAAGTTAGTCAATTATTGTTAAAAACAAGAGTTCCTGGAGATAGGAGGAATTGGCTTGTAGGATGGCTCATTTGTTCCAGACAGCTTTGCATGCTCCCAGCCAAACTGGAACAAGGCACCAGACAGAAATTGCAACCAGATGACTTGTGAGAGGGGGTCTCAAAGAGGAGACAAACAGCTTTGACACAGAGATCCATAAAGGTCTGCCATGGAGCACTCTGGAAAGGAGGAACAGCATACGAAGACTTGGTTGATCCTGAGCTTCAGCAGCTGTAGAAATCAGCTCAACTACACTCAGATGTTGGTAGTCAAAATTTAGACATGCCAGCAGTGAGGGAATCTGTATTATTTAAACAAACACTGTCTGCAACGCCAGTTTCAGATCTGGGTTTTTCCTCCCAAGTTTGGGGAATGTTTTTTACTACTACTGCCTCCTTCACCCTGAAAACTACTTCTCACTAAATTAAGCAGCCAGATTAGATCTGCCCAATATTTCAGGGGATGGAAGTTCACTGTAAAGAAGAGAAAGCCCAGAAGGCTGTCTATTAAAGGCTGGGTTGCTTTTGAAAGTAGGATATTCTCTGTCCAAGATACCAAAACAGAAGGCTTCCACTGGTAGGTTTGTGCCAATTGTGCTCCTGAGTGGTGCCACCCTCCCCCCTGCAAAATTGAGCATTGTGACATTCAATGGGTTCCCAGTTAGGAGTGATTTCCTAGTGTCTCTGAAAAGCAGGGCAAGAGCACTACTGTGCAGCAACAAGAGTCAAATTCTCCTCTTCAGTGGCTGGGCCTGTGGAGACAAGAGAAAAGCAGCAAGTGGTGCTGCTGCAGGCAAATGAGCCTATTGCTAAAGAAAACTAATACAGCTGATAATGTTAACACATACCTGTTAAAAGAACTGATCTGTTAAATGAACCAATATCTAGGTACCAAAACAAGACACACTGAAGCCATTTTAAACACTTAAATCCCATCAAATACTTCAACAAACCCAAGGAATATGACCCAAACCTCCAGCCAATGAAGCATCTCTGGTAGTTTCATTTTATTCGTTATAGGCAAACTGTTTTAGATCTTTATGAGGGTGATTGATCATTAAATCATAAAAATAAGATAAAGTTAAGTAGAAGACAGATGCCATCCCAGACACAAAATGAATTTAGAACCCCAACGTTGTTGTTAATGACCTTTCACAACAGTTTTTGCTTATTCATCCAGCTGTAAGCTGGGATGAAGAGTCTAGGTGTTTACCTGGTGCAGCTATGAATCTGGGTGGCAGAACACCCTCACACAAACTGTTGCTGACAGAAAAGGTTTTGCTGCAACCTTCTGAAATAACCTCACTGAAAGCTGCTCAGTTTGAGCCTTTCCTAATAGCAGAGAGAACATATAATACCTTCGTGGGTCCAGTTCATGGTCCTTAGATCCAGTCACTAGCTCTGGATGAATCCGCACATGTTCCATCATTGGCTGGGAGGAAGAAGAAGGACTTGTTATCAGTGCAGCACCTTTGGATTGCACTAAACCACACAAAGCTGATGAGCAAACTACTGATCCCAAGAATTCAGAATGTTACATTTAACAGATAAGGTTAATACACATCACCACAGCTTCAAGAATTGATCCCAACTGAACTTTCAGTCAAGCTACTCATTTTTATATTGTTTTGTTGATCAGCCCTCAGCTGAATTGGCAAATTAATTGTATTAAATTGGAATATATAGCTATAAATTCCTTGCCTCAGGTAATACACAGATGAGCAGCATTTTACCTTGACTACTTCTTCAAAGGTCTCCAGGTTTTCCTTCATACTGTAGTGAGAGCGCAGAAAGGAGACAAAATTGCAAGGGTACATTCCATAGAGACGATGAAAGAGAGAATAAACGCTGGCATGAAGATGGACAAGATAAATCTCTGCCACATGGCCTGGAAAAAGCAGTTAGAATCTTTTTCATTACATTGGAGAAAAGAACAAAAGTTCTAAGAATGCAAGCGAAGTACTTTGAAATTTGAAATGTTAAATGGAACAAGTCTTCCGGGGTACAAATAGTCCCTACTGAAACTGTGAAGTCTTCTCAGAAAACAAGCAACACTTAGTCATCAGCTCACAGGAAACCCAGAAATTAAGATGAGGACCGTTAATTCCAACCAGTGTGCTGTCATTCTCAAAGCACAGCTTTGTTTTTATTCAAGTTAAAACCTGAACCTCCTCTAGATAGTGAGCCAGAGTAAGATGGACTGAATGATTAAAAAAGGAAACTAAGGTTTGTTTCACTTCCAAAGGTAAAAACTAAAAGCTTGTAGCAATCACAACAGACAAATCTTAGCCTCCACCTCAGAAGTTCCAATGCTACTTGCAATGCAGAATGGCTCTCTAAATAGCAGCTCTATGTGCTTAACACAGCACTTGTTCATTCGGCCACGAGCCACACTCACTGATACTGCTGGTATCAGACCCCTCGCTACAAATTCAGCAAAGCCAGGGCTGTGAGAAAACCAGTTTTACCAACCTTCATGACTATTGGTAGTTGCACATTAAAAGAAACTCTTATATACGTTGCTTCTTTCCCCTCCCCATTTATATCTGGGAATATCAAATTCCCCAAAATCTGCCTCAAACATTAGCATTTTCCCTTCTTTCTCCATTAAGATCAATCTCTGCTTTTCACTGTCATCAGGGCAGTACTTTGGTTCAGTGAATTTCATGCAGTAGCAGCACCACATGGAAGATTCTAAGAGGCTTCTAAATTCTGAGCAAAGAACTCCCCCATGCTCTCAAAGAACCAGAACAGCTTGTGGGCTTAATACATCATCTTTTGTGTTTAAATAATCTCAGACCATTAAGAGTCTCACAAAAGAATGTGCTCACCAACTGCACATGAGTCACAAGGATACTGCTAAACCACAACTGCATGCAACAAAGTAGAAATCTCACCTGGATTCTGCAAGCACCAGGCTGAGAGACGCCCAAAGATACCAAAGAAATCATGAAGGTACTGTTTGCCAGACTGAGGAATCATTGGCAACATGGTTATTAGCACTAGGACACCTGTGGTGAGTACTACTACATCTGTGTCAGTCTGCAAGAAGGGAAAAAACCTGCATTAGTTAAATGTGTTGAACTTAATTTTTTCCAAGGATGAAGTGAACACTGAATCATCATCATGGAAAAAGTTCTCTATTGAAACAGTCCCTCTAAAACCTACCAGAACTTAATGATCCAAGATTATTGAGTTTTTTCATACAGAACAACTTGAAGAAAAAAAAAGATTTGGGATTCTTGCTCCTGCTCTTTTGCATTTCTGTATAAAACTTGTCTTAGTTAAAAAGGGAACATCACCACAGTTCCACAGCTGAGTAAAAAAAAATATTGGTATGTGAAGTATCTTATGTGCCACCTTCCTTCCTTTGCAGAGCTAAACTCACACAGCATTCAGAGAATCAGAAACTGCAGATCTGATCAGGGTGTTCAAGTGTACTGGCAAGTTACCAACACAGGTCAAAAGCTTTTCTACTAAACCGGGCTGCTGGCTCTGGCTGCTGGAAATTTCACCAGACAGTAATTCAAACAGTGACTAGAACACCTTGGCTCGTGCCACAAGAAAGGGATGTGGCAGTACAAACCTTTGGCTAGATGAAACAGGAACAGAGGATCAGATTTTAGGAAAGGACACAGAAAAGGTTCAAACTCTTTCCTTGCTACCCCAGTTTAATGCACATTTTCCTTGGTAGCTCCTCCTTTGTCAGCACGGGGTGCACAGAGCACAGGTCAGGCTGTGGGCAGGTGCCACTGAGCTGCTCTGGGTATGGCCCAGGAGCCACTCAGGCTGATGGGACAGTCAGTTTTTAGGGATTTATCCTCCTCTGTGTGTCTACAGCCTCTACTCTCCTTCAGTCACACCAAACCTATCAGAGCACATTTCCTGTCCATCCTGACCCTCTGCCCACACCCCCAGCACCTTCACGTCTCTGTCCTACTCCTAGCGGCTTTCTGACACACTTCACTTCTCTCTCAGTCATGCTGCAAAGGGCAACAGATCTTGTCAGGCACGTCAGGAGTTCCAGTAACAGCAGCTGGAGCTGCTCCTTTGGCAGCTACAAATTTGTGGTGGTTTTGTTTTGAAGAGCGCTGGCACTTGACTGCATCATGCATTTAAAAGTGACTTCATGACTAATGTGGATTCTTCACTATCGTAATGAATTCCATTACTGACAATGCATTCTAGGTCTCAAAGCACTTTCCACTCCTTCTTCACTGGTACAGTACTGTACAGTATTATAACTGATCAATCTGTAGATGGGGAAAAAAACCCACAAAGCTTGGGGGAACAGCTACCTCCTTGTAATCCAGCATGTCAGTAGCTAAGAAGGGAAAGTCTGCTAATTCCAAGGTAACTTCACCACGGAATAGTCCATTGCATGGCCCATCTACACTGCAAGTAGAGGACACACAAATTCAAGCTGCACCTGTGGGAAGTTACTGTATTTCTCATTAGGTTCACATTCAAGATATCCATCAGCTTCACCAAGGGCCCTCTTGTCTTTAGTGTATTTCAGGAAAGTTTTAATAAACTTTCCTAACTCATAGTGACAGTGGCTTTTAGAAACAAGATTGTCAGCAATAACAGGATCAGTACAGAGTATTCAGCAGATATTAATAGCACTGTGGCTTAACTAAATGACATCAAAACAGGAATCAAATGCCTTGCATCTGTATGCATGTTTACATCAGGTGTTTTATGGACAGCACTGACAGTTCTTACCTTGAGACATTTAAGTAATGAAAGCAGGAGAGGTGCTTGAGAAAGTTTGTGTTTCCAAGATGGTTGTCGTCTTATCACATGTCCCAGCAGAGAGAGGGTGGGTAAACGAGTAGCAGCTTTGCCCATATAATCATTAATTTTGTCCAGTAGATGCTGATAAAGGATTTTGCAGAGTAGTAGAAAAAGGAAAAGAAATGTATTTATATTTAACTGCTCTATATTCTTCTCCACCAATCTATATTCAGCAGCTTGTCAATATGGAAACGAAGCATTTTACAAATATACAGGATCTCAGAGGAAATAGAACCCTGCAGTAACTTTGAGACTACTGGTATACAAATGCAAACTATACAGGCCAGAAGCAGTCACTGCACTTCAAAATGTTTATAAGTAAATAACCAAAAAAAAAAAAAAAAAAAAAAAAAAAAATCTGAGCAGCAGCCAATTTGTAGTGCCATTTCCAACCTATTTAAAATCCTTACTTGCTCTCAAAATACCCAATTTGTTTTAGGCTAACACATCCAGCAGAAGGAGCACTGTAAAGAGACAACATTAATCCTCCAAGCCCTTTCCTTTTTAGAGGTTCTTTGCTTAATTGGGTCAGTTTAAGCAACTCAAGAAACAGAGACCTCTGAAGTTTCTTAAAAGCTTAAACTACTCTTACTACAGAGATACTACATCTCTACAGCAAGGTAATTCTACACCAGAGTGGAACCCCAGAGTTTTAACAGATGCTATTTAAAGGCTGCTTCAATACCAGGCTAAAATCTGCCATAATAAGATTTTTTTTTTTTTTACCTTGTCATGAGGCTCTTGCAGAGTGGACAGAATATGCAGTGCCTGCTGAGAATTGGTTTCCAAGTAATAGTCCACCAGGTTGTTGACAAGCATAGGCCCACGGTCTGTCAGTTTGGGGACAGCAAGGAAAAAACCAAAAACATTCTCAGTGCACTAAAAATGAAGCACTTGCTACAAGGACATTGCAGAACTTTTAAACAACTATTACACAATTTCTAACATAAAGCAGTCCTTGGTGTTTAGCAGACCTTTGGGAAAATGAGACCTCTCAACTGCATTTCCTGGTTCCAAACCATTCAAGCGATTGCATTTGGCTCAGTGAAAGGAACCAGGATTTTTAACAACCAACAATTACTGTCTAACCATAAAACCCTACAGGTAGCTGAGCTGCAAGGGTACTTTACCCAGTAAAGTGTTCAGGAGTGACTTGATGTTCCCTCCCTTCAGCAGATAAAGGAGAGCAAGTTCAGGGACAAGGACACCGGCAGTGCTCTCATGCTCTGAAAAGGCTCTGTCAGCACAAGTGATGCCTCAACACCAGCAATCACTTTTCATAACGTCTGAGTCTGTTGTTTTGTTTGGGAGTAGGGCTTTTTGTTATTTTTTTTAATTAACAAAATCCCACTGGTTCCCATAATGGGGATGACACCTAATTCTTTCTGGATACACTTGACAAGGAAAGTTTCATCAGCTCACACTTGAGGCTCTGCCTCAGGAAAAGCCAGTCATTTTGTAATAGTGTTTTAACAATTATGTAACAGACCTTCCAGGAGCCATGCCATTAAACAAAATGGACTGAAGAGAAGCCTCAATCCTTAAAGCAATTTCAAACCCAAATATCAAGAGTTTCTTTCAAGCTGCATTTGCAAACACAGTGTTTGATAGAAAAATACCCACATTATTCCATCTTTATTGATGTAAAAGCAAAACCCTTCCCAAAACTACACAAAAGGATACATACCACAAATGAGATTATCTTTGAATGCAGCTGTTATATCTTCCAGGACACCCAGAATTGGAGAATCCAGCATTGAGAGGAGCTCACCAACATTTCCTTGCTGTGCCATGATGCACGTACTGACATGAATGTGGACGTTAAAACTGCAGGAAGTTCTTCATTGGTGTCTTTCTACCAGACTAGGAGAGAAGAAACAGCAGATGAGTGAACTTTTCCTTTTCCCTTTCTAAAATCTCTCATCTCTCCTTTTCCACACAAGTGCCCATTTAACACTGAGAGGATTGTTAGGGTTTCCACACCTGCAATAAAAGCTGTAAGAGTTTCCAAAAAGCCAGTGAGTCATGAGCAGGGTTTTCTTCATGTTTTTCACAAAGACATTAATCTGTTCTGCAGAAGGCCTCAGTATCTAGACTGTCAGAGCACTCTCTTACCTTATTTTTTTAATTTGCTCTCCAGGTCAGCAAACTGAAGCTAAAGTGTTGAATAAAATGCAAAAAGCTCCCTAGAAACCCTCCATTCCTGAGTTCTTGCAGCAATTCCTCCTCAAACCACCTTTCAAGTCCTTTGCATAGAAGACTAAACTCTAGAGAAAATACACACTTCCAGATCCTTCTCCACTCCTGTGACCAGGTCAGGAATTCCCTGCCCTGGGCTCTGCATTGCTGCACACTGAGAGATTTGGGCTTTAAGACTTTGCAACGTGGCCAGGCTGCAGCTGTTGGGAAACTCAGGCATGGCTGCTGCAGCTGCTGCTCCTGGGCAGCCTGAGCACACCAAACACAGGCTGAGCAGCACAACACACCTTGACTTCACTCATGTGATTTGTGAGTAATACATCAATGCATAAAGTATTAAATGCAACAGTGTGCAAATAACATGACTGGTCAGCTACACATATTAAGTGAGAGCAAATCTAAGCCATTTCAGGCTTTTAAAATGGCTTCTTCCCATGTACCAGCATCAGAGAGATTCAGGTGTCACATCTATCTACCTACCACAAAACGAATCAATTTTTATTTCATCCATAAGAATCCTATGCTGAACCTTTCCCAGTGGGAGAATGAAGGTGGCTTTAGATCACACCTAATATTATCAGCAAGGGTTTCTTCTTCCCTCCCACTCCGAGCTAGAACACATTTTTCACTTCCCCCATGGAAGGCACTACTGACACATACCAAGTTTACACACAAAATGGTTTTTCTACTGCAGTTGTGTTTACAGCACCAGTTCTGTGGATGAGCTGAGCTTCTGTCTGCAGTGCTGTCAGCCACACACCTTTCATGATCACTAATAAAGAAAAACCAGAAAGAGGTTAAGAAAAGGCACGATTTATTTCTTTCTTATCACATCAGATAGATGTCCAGACCAGCACTAAGTTTTTTACACAGAATAGCAGAGTTGAGCACCCCCTGTGTGAGAACGGTCAGCCCTCAGTCTGAAAAACACCAAAGGGTGCTGCAGTTGCTCTTTCCAGAACTGTCCACAGGTTAAGCTGTGCAATTACCTCAAACTAGATGGCTTTCACAAGACCACAGATTTGTACTGTGACCCTTCAAAAGCAGCTAAAGAGTTTTATTTATGGCAGGTAGAATCTTACACAGAAAAGATTCTTCTCTATTCTGAACACTGAGTAATTAATTTAAGCCTTTAAATTCTATTCAAAACATTTTTAGGCATTAGCCAAGGACCACAGACCACTGCTCTATTTTAAATGATAATGCTGTAATTACCTATACACATATTACTTTCTTGAATATTTATGGTTAACAAAGTTACTGGACAGCAGGAGTTAACGTGTCCACCAGTAAACTTTGTCATTTGCAACATATCCCTCTGCAGTTGCAGAACTGCCCAAGGTCACTTTTCTTAGTGCCACCAGACATCAGCTTACTTAATCTGGCACTGATTGCAAATTCAAAGGTGATAGTATGGCACCACACTCACAACTGGCATTTCAGTAGCAACAAACTGGCTGGAGCATTCCAGTAATCACCACTGCAGAACACAAAATCCCCTACCCTCAGTTTTCAATGATTGTAACTGAATAGTCCAAATGAAACTTCAGTTCATGTACAAGAAGCCAGCAGAGTCTGATCACTGCAGTGTTTAGATTGAAATGCTATTTCCTTTCTAGTCTAATGCTGGCGTAATGCTAAACCTGCAGACTTAAAACTGGCTGGGAGTGTGAGCAATAATAGAATAGAAACTTGGGGTGAGGGAAGTTGCTGTTTAGTGAAAGCAGAATGGATCTATGCTTTTCATAAAATCAGAGCTGGGATTTGTTGTGGTTTAGGTTTTTGGTTTGGGGTTTTTTGTTGGGGTTTTTTTTCTCTACATTGTGCAGACTCCCAAGCTTCAACTCCTTCCTCAAAGCACTTGCTGTTCAGAAGACAAACAATGCTCAGAGAGTGAACCATCCTTTCAAAAAGTTTAAAGCCACACATCCGTGCAACCTAAGAAGTCAACCTTCCACTCTGTTAGTAATTTTGAGGTATCAACTGCTTTTTTAGTTTCTAGTAATCATTATAATACTGAATTCACTCAATGACTGCATTTGGAACACTGTATGGGGAAGCAGCTCACTCCAAGGAATCTATTCCTTTATTTCTGAGAACACATTTTTCAAAAAGGCCTTGCTGTCCCTCAGTTTCTATCAGGACACAGTCTCAGCTAAGGTTAAGCAATAGATCCACCAGCTTCATAAGCAACATGAATTAGTTGTTTAAAGTCTTGTTAACAAAAGAGATGACCACACCCCCAGAGCAGCCGCACGAAAAACCTGTATTTAGAATTAAAGCAGCAGAAACACGAGTCTCTGCTTTTTCACCCCATAAAAACCTTGTCAACTCTTCTCTTTGATTCCTACTCCATACTTGTGAAAAGACTGATTTTTTTCTTATTTTCCTTGAGCAATACCATTAGATTGGACCAGATCTTTGTTGCACCAGTAAAAACCTCAACAGCAGTTGCATTCATTCTGATATTGCCAGAGGAAAAGCTGCAGCCTGGTGAAATCATAAAACACACCTTTGAAGAGACTATGGATGGGCTCTGGAAGTCAGGCTCCACAATACCTCTGTACACAGATGGGGAAAACCCCGGTTTAAATGTTGAGTAGGTAAGAGGATTTCAAACTTTGTGCCACTGTGCTGGCACGAACAAACCCTGCCATCAGATAAGGGCGAGGCTGATAAGGTGAGCTCAGCTGCCGATAAGGACACACACACATACACACACGTAGGTAATGGATCATTTCCCAAGCTCCCTGACTAAACAGATGGCTCGAGTGACCTTGTGCCAATAAATCCAGCATCTTTTATTTAAACTTGTCAATCGTGTACTGGAGTATTTTAAAGTGGAGCAGTCTCCACTCCAAAAGTATTCAAAATATTAATAAAAGTATTTCAAAGCGCATCTGAATATGTTACACACAGGTACCTCACAAGGTAGAAGTTTATCTGAAGTTACACCAAACCAGCCAGTGTTGTCACCCCATTATACACAAATGGCCATAACTTTAAAAAAGCAAATCACAGCTTTTTTTCTCAAGGTAAAGTCACTCTATCATTTTATACTCTAAGTAAGAACGAGATGCTCCAAATCTGTGCCCAACGCAAATGAACAAGTCAGGAAATTCCAGCAATAGTCTTAAATCATGTCACACTTTTTTTCAGGCAAAGGCAGCTGAATAAGTAGTTTACAGGCAACAGGCTTTTAGTCAGAAAACGCCGTGTTCTGGCAGACGAAGTTCAGCTCCATGGTGTCAGCGTGATTTATCACAGTCCCACCAGGAATTTGCGATGTGATTTTCAAATCATGTAGATAAGCACAGCCCAGGTTAAGGGGCTCCCAATCACCTTGTGAAACAGCAGGATCAGCCCCTGACTGTCATGGTATTTTGTATCTGGAATTGATACTTGTGTGGTGAACAGGACATCCCTGACATCTTTACAGTATCACATCGCCACCAGGGCTTTCTGCTCAAATACATAGTTACAAGATGAGTCCCGCTAATGCTTCCATCCGCAGATACTGCAATCATTCCCTCATCAGAAGAATTTCCACATCCCTGCAGCCATTCTTGCAACTAATAGGATTAAAACAAGTAAGTTTTCCATGTGATTTGAGACACTGACTCTTCACTAACTTTTAAAGCTAGTTTTACATAAAAGATCCAAAGTACTTGGTCACTAAAGAGTAGGAAAAAAGTCTGTTTAAATACCTTTTAAAATGCACCATTTTAATCTCACTGGAAAACATCACACCAACAGCACTTCTTATTCTTATATTCAAGAGCTTTCTTAAAGATATACTTAGTAAAAAGTATTAAAGCGCCAATACAGCTTTGGAGCCATCTTACAGAAGGAAAAGGAGAAGCCAACAAGCCAAGAACCCAGTTTAAATTTTTTTTTCAGTAGCCAATTTAACTCCAACACAAAACAGTTTAAGCTACAAACTCGAGACAAAGGGAAAGACAGTAGAAATATTAATTGGAAAAGGCTAAGCAGAGAAAGAGACAGCAGAGTATTCCCAAAGATTATGACTTCTGTAAGTATTTCTGTCAAGAGAAGATGTTCTTCTGTTCAGTGTATTTTTATCTCAAGCCAAATGAAAAAGCAGCTGGTAGTGCCAGTTATGCTGCTCGAAGGGGTGGGGAGGAGGGGGACACACCACAAACACACCCTCGGCCTTTGCTGCAACAACACCCAAATTCAGACACCGGGAGCACCAACTCTGGGGGGTGCTGAGGGGGATCAATATCGGTATTTTATCTCTCCTCATCAACCAGCAGTTAAATTTAGGGTGTGCCAGTAAATGGTCATTGCCCCCTCTGCCCCGAGAGAAAAGGGGATTTGATTTCAACACCACGAGATCAGAACCTTCAGATTGACACTTTTCCATCTGATTTCTTTGCAGGTAAGGTCAGGTCACATCCCCAGGTATTGCTCTGGCAAAAGCCATGAACGAGGACAGAAGGATTTTACAGCAATTGTTTTCAAAGAAAAATTCAGATTGACAACACAGCAGCCCTTTTCACTCACATCTTTGAAATGTTGGTCATGAAAGGATTAAGCCTCACCCCCTCCCATTCACCACACAAAAACTGAAGCCTGTTTTATGTGTCCTAACCATGCTCAGTTTTACATTTCCCTCACAGTTAAACTAAACAGTGCCATTATACAAGTGACATAAGCAATGAATGAAAAGTTCCAGCAGGGAGAAAAGCCACTGCTGGCATAGGAAAGCAAGCAGCTGATAATTCCCTTTTTCATCACCCAGAAATAATAACTCTAAATACTCTAAACCTACGTTCAAACTGATCACTACAACCAGCAGTACAATCAATTTAATTTATTTATTCATCTTTAAAGAATGAAGGTATCTGGCTTCTTCTCACAGCAAATATTTTCCTGGTTATATTAAGATCTGATACAAGATTCCATAACTAAACTAGATCATTACTTATAACTTGACATTATACCCATTCTCCTGTACTTTGTTACAGGTGCTTAACTGACGTGGGAACAGGAATATCACAAAAACCCCGGCACGCCCAAACAAAGAGAGAAAATCATATTCAGCAATATTTAAGATTCTTTGGACTCTGTGCTGTGCTAATACACTGTTGCTAATTGCTACTCATCACATTTCTGTCAGAGGGAAAATTGTTTAAAAACAATCGATGTCATAAAAAGCCCAAACATGAAAGGACTGTCATTTCACCCTCTGGCAGAAGCCAGGCTAACCAGCCAGTTACTAAAGGGAATCAGGGAATTATTGCAATTCCTTACACACAACTGCATATATTAATAGCAAATAAATAAATAAGAACAAGCCCTGGCTTTCTGTAACAATTTAATTAACAGTACACGGAAAGTAAGTCCAACTGTGGAACCTTTTTAACTACAAACAGGTGATCAGAGAGCTCTAAACTTGGCACTAACACAAGGAGTGAGACTCCTAAATCTCTGCAGCATTTTTTTTTTGCCCCCAAGAGGAACCTTTTAAAATATTCACACAGTTAGGCAGCAATTCAGTAAACCTTGAAACCACTGCAACCTATCTAATGTACTCATCAAGGCATTTTAACTGCTCCAAGAATTAAACTCAGCACTACACAGAACAATACCAAACAATGTGTAACTGTAAAGTAAAAACAAAACATGAATAATGCCCAGGAAAGTGACAGCAATTCACCACTGCAAGAACTTTACTCTGAATCTTAATGTGCTACTCAAAGAAATGCTTATGCTAAGAAAGGAAACATCATTACTTGTCCTCATTATGTTTATTAAACGACATGAACATACAATACCAGACACTAAGCTGTAACATTCTTTCTTAAATACACACCTGTCTGCAACATGCCACAAAATCCAGTGCCCTCCCTGCTTCCACCACTGCAAAGTGCTTTGATTGTTTTATTCACTTATTATTGAAGAATCCCAGAATGGTTTGGGTTGGAAAGGACCTTAAAGACCATCAAGTTCTACTCCCTGTCAGTGGCAGGGGCACCTTCCACTATCCCAGGTTGTTCCAAGCCCCATCCAACCGGGCCTAGGACACTTCCAAGGGATCCAAGGGCAGCCACAGCTTCTCTGGACAACATGTGCCAGGGCCTCCCCACCCTCACAGGGAAGGAGTTCCTCCTAATAAATGAAAAGGTATCTTTTCCAAATAGATATGTGTGTGTGCGCGCACCATGCATGTGTGTTACAGGCCATTCAGTTTGTACAGAGGCTGAATCACATCCCCAGCTCCTGTCAGGGCTGACAAGAAGGTGCCTGGCAGTTGGAAGAATTTCAGGAATCAGGACAAGTCAACATCCCAGCAGTCCAGCTGCAAATAGAGCCAGCATTCATTTTAAACTACAAATAGTTACTGAAGACAAATATTTGTCCAAACACCAAAACATCTGCAGTTGGCCAGTGTATCTCACATGGGAATCCACGACATTTTTAGTCACCATAAAGGTAACAAAGAGTTAAGGTGTCAGAATTCAACACAGCCAGAGATAAAATCATTTTAATTAAAGCTTATCTCATGACACATTAGATATTCTGACTATATTCTCACTGGTGTAAGTCCATGCAATTCCCCATAAAAGAAATGTAGTGCTGGGTGAACTGGGTTACTAAGAAACCAGAACAAATGAACAAACAAAAACAAAGCAAAAAGGGTTTTCACTGAGGAAAGGATTATAAGCCCCTGATTTTATTTTAAACTTCAATGTGGTGTAGCTGTTCCTGATAAGCAGAATACCTGATTGCTGCTCAGCAAAGACAACAGTAGACAGATGGATTCCCAAAGTTTGCACTGATTATTAAAATTTCCAGAGTTTTCGAAGATATAGTCTCTAGTTGTTCATACATGTAAATTGAAGAGGAATTTTTTCACCTAATGGGATCACTTCAGTAGTGCTTCAATTCTGATGGATTTCCAACAACTATCCCCAGACATTAATGTAAGAAAACTGCAGGATCAGACCACGCACAGAATGAAAACCTGTATTAGCACCCACTGGAAGGTTCTCTGGAAACAGCAGTTCTGGAAAGAGTTCTGCACACAAAACCTGATCCCGGTTTCTGAGTCATTTCCAGGGGTTTTGAATCATACATTCCTTTAAGGCACGTTCTTCCTTTCACTCACTGCCTTGTAAAAGACTCATTAAAAAAAAACCCCAACCCCGAACAGCAAGGGGAGAAGCTCTGCCTAAACTGATAAAACAATGATAGAGGATGCATCCATAGCAAACAAAGGGTGAAAACTTCAGAACTGCAGCCTTCCAAGTTCTTTGTGATAACAGGAAGCAAAATGTTTTATTGTAGAAGTAAACAACATCCTGAGTTCACATTACCTACCCAGGAGCAAGGAAATGAGAAAAGCCTTCCTCACCGAGAGAACAGACTTTAACAACTGCTTTATTTAATACCCAACCCCGGACAAGGGAACCTCCTCAGCAAGTAACCGAGGCAGGGGAAGCCTGGAAATCGCTACTCAGCGTTTGCAATGGGGGTGCTGAGCCTTTTTCGATAAAAGGCGCAGAATTAAAAGGGCGCTTTGGCTGGTGGGGGAACCCTGTGCGGGGGGGGGGGGGGGAGGGGGAGGCAGCGCCCCGAGGCCCCCGGGCAGCGACCCGGAGCAAGTCTGTCTGGAAGGAGGGAAAAAGGACAGACGGAGGCAGGAAAGGGGACGGAACATCACCCCCCCGACTTCCCCATCCCCCCGACCCTTTCCCTTTCTCCTGCCGCCTCCTCCCCCAGCCCTTTCTCCCTGCTTCCCCGCTCATCCCTCTGCTCTGCCTCCTCCTCTCCGTCCCCGCGGCTGTCCCCGGTGTCGCCGCGGCGGTGGCGGCGGGGGCCGGCCCGGCGCACTCACCTCGCCCTCTCCTCCCCTCAGCTGTTTACCACTCCGGGCTCCTCCGGCCCACAGGGCGCCGCCATCTTGGCCCTGCCTCCCCCTCCCATCAGAGCGCTTCGCCCCTCGGATCCCTCCGCACCGCAACCTAGTCCCGCCTCACCGCCTCGCTCCCCGCTCGCTGCCCGGCTTCTCTCCCGGTTCCTCCCCGCCCCGGTAGCCCCTCCCGCCTCACGGGACCTTCCCGCCGCGGGGGATGAGCGGGGGGCAAGCCAGCGGCCGCCGCGCCCCCGCGGTGTCCCGCGGCGGAGGGATCTCGGCGGGGGCAGCGCTGCGACAGGCGGAGGTCGCGTGATCCGGGGGGCGGGGCCGCGCGCGGGCGGTAAACAAGGCCCGGCCCTGAGGGGACGGCGCGGGCGGGGGGCGAGCCCGGCCCGGGGAAAGGCGCTCGGGGCTCGCGGCTCTCCGGGGTCCTGCCTGGGAGCGCCGCGCAAAGCGCGGGGATGTGCTGAAAGGGAATAAAAAAAGGGGCTCGGAAGTGCCGCTGTGTGCGGAGTGGTGCTGTCGGGACACGGCTCTGTGGCTCCCGGAGAGAGCCCCCGGGCACGCGCCCCAGATCGCATTGATTTTAATTGATGGACGTGCAAAGCTCGTTTCGTTCTCCCGTTTTTGGGTCCCTGAGGACTTAACTCATCCAAGCCGTGCGCAAGGGTTCTGTCTTCGTTTTTGTTTTCTTTTTTCTCCCCTAAAATGCGGCAACTGTACGACACAAACATTCCATCCTTCCAGATAAAGGTTAATCTTTCCCTGTGGAAAATGCAGGGTAGGAAGGAAGAAAGGGAATTACCACGGGGAAGGATCTCCAGCCTTCGGTTTTGTGTGCCACGTGCAACAGGTTTTCAACTCAGCATTTCAGTCCCCAGGCTGGGGGATCTCCGTGTTTTCCCTTCTCCAAGGAGGAGCAGCTCCGCAGGGACGCACCGAGGGTGCTGGATCTGACTCTGGAGTCCGTCTGAATTGTCCCCAGATCCCAGTGGGAATCACAGGCATTAAAATTGCAAGCTGGAAATTAGGTGTAAGGACAGAAAAGCAGATTAGAGCCCCATCTGAGACGTATCAGTTGATTTTTAACTTCTGCAGCAGTTTTTGTGTTTCCCAGCTCTGATCCTTGCAGGACTGAGATAGCTCCTTCCCACTGCACCTGCAATGGGTCATCTGCCTCATGATGAGATAAGAGTTGCTTGGAGCCAGCATATTTTTAATCTAGTCCTGCCTTGTGCCTGGCAATTAATATTTATTACAGTCTGGACCGAGTGATGGTAATTTTTTTTCCCTTGATGTGCTGAAGACACATTTGTTTAATCTGTCACAGAAGAGGGTGAAAATTAGGATGGGCTTCAGGAAAGAGCTGGAAGCAATTAGTCGTGTTATTTTACTGGGACTTAATTGCTGTAACAGTCAAATTGACAAAGAAAACATGGATGCTATAGCAGGGGTTTGCTGCTGGATTTGAAAGGAAAAATGACTGCACTAGAAGGGACGTGTTATGTTATAATTAACCTGTTTATTATTACTGAGCTGTACATTTAAAAATCTATCTACTTAGGATGCACTGGAGCATATGACACGTAGTAAACACTCGCAGCAGCACACAAAATTCAACTGCCCTTGTGTGCAAGCAGGACTGTGCATCCCCCATGGCCTGTGTGGGTCAGGGCCAGGACAAGCCTCTGGGAGCCCAGATAAGCTCTCTGTGGCTCTCCCTTCTCTGCTGGTCCTGAATTAGACAGAACAGGGAAAATGATATCAACAGGAAGAACATAAAATAAGAATGACCACACGGGGTCAGCTCAAAGGTTCTTCCAGCCCCAAATGCACCTCCCGCTCTCTGGGTTTATAATTCAGCTTCTGTAAGTCACCTTCTGATGGTGGTTTCAGTGGAGAGATGAACAGAAGCCATAGACAGAAATCCAGGAAAGAGTAGAACACAACAAGGCAAGCCAACTGCACTCCCATCCTGCAGCTGTTTGCTCCACAGGAATCCCTGAAATAAAATAAAGGGAGAAGGGGTGGGCGAGAGCTGGAGAAACCACAGCAGTGTCCCCATCTCCCTTCAGGCATTCCAGTGTGGTGAGAAAGGTCCCAAATGAGAGTGTCTGTGCCATTAGCTCAGGGATGGGTTTGTCTGCACTTACATCTGGGCCTTGTGAGCTCGTGGCTACTTGGAGCTGATACAGCTGTTACTGACACTGGAGATGGAGTCATCCTCCTTTTGCACAGGGCTGTGCCCAGTGCTCCTTGGAACACCTCTGAAATCAGCTGTCTGGGTGGGTTTTACTGAACACAGAATCTTAGAAAGGCCTGGGTTGGAAGGCATCTTAAAGTTTTCAACGCAACTCCTTTTCTAGGGTTTTTTTGTGTGTGTGGTTGACTTACTTTGACTGTCTGGAGTTTAAGAGCAACATTCTGCAGCCATTTGCACTTTGTATCAACGGGAAGTCTGTTCTCAGGGGTGCTGGCAGAAGCCAGCTCCAATGTTTCATAAAATAACATCTCAGTCCTTTTCAGCAGCTTGTCATTTTCCTGTTTTGTTTAATTCCTGTTAACTGTCTTCATATGAAACCCTGAAGCCACAATGTACATTTTGGGTTTCTGTTACAATGCTTGTTTTTGTAGCGGGAAATGTAATCCCTCAAATGCCTGTGTTTAAGAGGATGCAAATCAGCTTCTAAGCACAATGCCTTGGGAACGTTTCTTTCATGCAAAACCTGGCTAGATAAATAAGGAGGGGAGGAGGGAGCAGGAAAAGGGATTGTTCACTTCTATAAACAACAAGAATTAATTATGCTCAGTAAATGACAGATGGGTTAAGATCAAAATCTGAATCTTTCTCAATGTGGGTGAAATCCACTCTCCTATCTCTGAGTTGCATCAACCCCATTGCACAGCCCGGCCGGTGCCATGGGGCAATGCCACGGCTGGCACTCGTGCCGGGCCTGGCAGAGCGCTGGGGACAGCAGGCCCTGCCATGGCCGGATGCAAAATCCCTCGGCTCTCAGCCCCAAGTGTCCCTGGACCATGTCTGCTTCGCCAGGGAAGCCCCAGCCTCTGGCTGGTCCCAGGGCAGAACAAAGGTTGGCGCTTCCTGGTGTTCGCCACGCTGAGCTGCAGCAGGAAAAGGGAGCCAACGGAGCCCTCGGTTAATGCAGCTGTAGGAAGCAGTGAAATGCGTTTGGAAGCTCACAGGGAGCAGGAAAACTCCATGTCCAGAAGCATTTTCCTGCTGCTGTACACTTATTTACCTCTGGAATGATAAACTTCTTGCAAGGCATCTCTGCGCTCCCAGTTCCAGCCGTGGACAGAGAGAGCTATGAGCACAGGAGGGGACATCCGAGGGCACACACAACTCATGCCACTGTGCCTGCACGGGCAGGAGGGTTGGGATAATTGGAGAATAGGTGGAATCGAGGAATTTACTCCCCTTCTCTCTCTCCCAAGTGTTTGGGGACAGCAGCTCTCCTCGTTTGTCTCCAAATAAGACTGATGCCCAAGGATTCTAAAATAAAAAACTGTTCTCCAGCTCCTGTTCCCAGCTGTGCTACCGAACAACCTGGGGACAGGCACTCTGCCTCTGCTCCGTCCTCCCTCCTTCCACTGTGCCACTCCTTTGACGCTCAATTATTTCACATTCACAAACCCATTCTCAAACCTTTTTTGAAAGCAAGCGATAGAAGTGCAAATTCTTATTATTGCTCTTGAAGAGCTTTTTGCAAAGCTGTTGTTAATGAGCTTGCTTAATGAGCTTTCTTAAATCTATATTTATACCCTATATACAGCTGCATATAGATAGAGCAACGCCTAAAATATGTGTGGATTGCACACACATATGCCTGGGAAAATGAAGGGTGATTAGCACACATCTTCTTCGGTTATACTGTGCAACTATTTATTCGTTTTTCCTTGGAAATTGGAGAGATAAAAGATCCATTCTGGAATAAAATAATTCTGTGCATATGTGCTCGGTGGTTTTGTTTATGAGCCCCAAGTATGTGAGTGTGTGTGTGTGTGAGACAGATGGTGTGTCTGTTTGTGAGAGATATGATGCGGGGATGAATGTGTGTAAAAATACAGGTTTCTTAAGGGCTTTTTTTATTTTATTTTTTTTTAAGGAAAAAGCAAAACAACAAATGCCTGCTCAGTACATTATTTCTTGTGTCATGTTCTTTGTCAATAGGGCAGAGGAGTATTCCTGCAGAAGGCAAAGCTGCCCCCAAAAGTGAAGGGTGCTGCCCCCAGGGCTTCGAGCTGGGCATCGTGAAGTCTCTTCAAGTTTTCAAAGTCCTGGGAAGTTTTGATAAGCAAATACTTTCTGGGCTCTGCCTCTTATTGGCTGTTTCTTCACCGCCAGATTTTGACACAAATAATCTGATTGAAAAATCAGGGAGGGGAACAGGGGGAAAAAAACAGAGAGAAAAAAGGAGAAGTATCTATTTCAGCCGACTGCGACCAAGTGAGAAAGTGGAAGAGGAGTCCTGAGAGAAGACGACGTCTCACTTGTCTGGGGAGATTTCAAGGCAAATCCAGTAAAGCAAAGTCCCTCAAACAGGTGATTAATTTATTCTTTTAAACACTTCTAATTGCATTGGTTTTCTCATTTTTCTGATATGTTTTTCTAAGCTTTTTTCCTCCTTCCTCTTCTTTGCTTGTGTTTGCAAATATGTAACGTATTCCACTGCCTAAGCCACTTGTCTTGAGGATTCCTTTATGGTAATAGTGCACTTGACTCATTTGAATTGAACCTTTTAAAATTACGACATGTACTTCACTTTCACATGTGAAAATGGTAATAGAAAAAAAATAGAAGAGATGTGACAATGGTTTCAGGTACCTGTCCCAGCCAGCTCCATCAGCAGGAGCAGTTTCTAGCTGTAGAGTTTTTTATTTTGCTGTTGAGGAGAGGGCAAACTGTGTTTTTCCTTTTAATTGTTCTTTTATAGGGCCAAACCTTTCCATTCAGAGAGCAGCACACCTCGGCTGCCATCACCTGTGCCAGTTTTTCTAGATGACAATTCGGTCTCTCCCATTCAGGATTTTTGCTTCAAATCCATCTTTTATTATTTCTCCATCCTTTTTTAATATAGGCTGATTAATCTAACAATTTTTAGCATATGGAATTAGCTATTTATAGGCGCTTCTCATATCACAAGATTGATTCAATACATTAAGCAGGGAAGCAAATGATTTGCAAGTTCACTTCGAAAGTGCATCTGTACATTAAGGAGATAGGGAATTTGGGAGATTGCACTGCATAATTCCATCCATGGATGCCTAAGGCAAAGTTTCCTAAAGCCAGTGGCATTCCCAACATCACAGAGAGCTACGTGAGCTTTCTAGAGAACAAATGCTGCAATTACAGTCTAAATACTTTTTTTTTCTGGGTGTTGCAGCTATACCAGCATTTCTGTTCGACTTCTTGGGCAAAATTTCCACCATAATTTGCTGCCCTTGCCATAATGTCCATTTATCCAGTCTTACCACAGGAATTAAAAATGTCCTGTTTGTTTTTCCACTAAAATAGTCATGTTTAAATTACTCTCCCCAAGTGCATTCGATTTTGCAAGGGTGGACTAGTGAAGACATGATTAATTTTGTTATAAAGAGCTGAAATTGTTTCAAATTTGACTTTATATTTGAAGAGTCAGGAGTCCATAAAACCTTTTATTTTATTTTATTTTATCTTATTTTATTTGGGCTCTTAACACACAGACACATCGTGTTCTACTTTGCGCTTTTTTCTCTTCAAAAATGCAGTCTTTTGAAAGATAAGCTATTCTGTATTTTTGGAAGCTTCACTTTTTCCAGAAAAAAAAAAAGAGGAAAAAAAAAGGCAGAAAAAAGCAATATTAATATATAAATATAAGTTAAGCAATGGAAAGGAAAGAGCCTTTTTTAGCCTAAACCTTTGTATGCTCATCAACTTATCTGAAATGTGATGTAATGTACTACTGGTGAGTACTAGCAATGTAATGCCAGTTAAAACTTAAAGTTTCACTGAGTGTAGCAAGAGAAAGTGTTTAGTCTCTACAATTAACCTTGTAAATCTGAAAACACAATTACTTGAATTTAGAGAAAAATGCAAGTCAGATTTAGAATGGATCTTTCACTGCAAATTGGGTTCAGCGTGGCACAATCCTGCAAGCACTGCCCCCACCGAAGGCTTCATAACCTAATTCACTGAGAGTATGAATTTCCTCTAAATTACATCAAAGGACCAGTCCTGTGGGTTTGGGTACTGAGAGCTGGGGTGCAGTGAAGTGAGAGTTAAGGCTTCATGAGGAACACAGGATCCAGTAAAATGAGGGTCCTGGAGTCAGAAACCACCCCTAAAGAAAAAAAACTGGACCCATTCACTGTGTTTCAGGGTCCCATTAGAGGTTTACCTGGGATACTCTGCAAAATCACCCAAAAGCATTGCTGAGGATGAAGGAACTTGGAGTTTGAACATGCAAATGCTGGATCTGCTTTCAGATCTGACTGGGGAATTTATAACTGGTGAAAGAAACCCTTCTAAGGTGCTTAGGTGAGGTACCCAAAATAGTGGAGCAGCTTTTTTCCCCTTGGCTCCTGCTGTCTTTTCCTCAGTGCACATTATAACATTATTATAAAGCTGCATGAATGGCAAGCAAATAAGAATGTCAATTCTAGCCACCTACTGGTTTATATCCTATATTGAATGAATAAAAATGCCAGAACACTTCCATTTTGGATGGGCACTCCTGCCCAAGCAGTAATTCTCTTGTGCACTTACCAGTCCAGGTAGAAACTGCTGCCACAGGAGCTGAAAGGAACAGACTCCAGAAAAAGAAAGTTTAATTTTCAGCAAAAGGTTGAAGTTAAATTCTGCCAGAAGCTTCAATAACCCTAAAACGTAGCAGGGTCCATTGTCCATAGCACTGCTTTTCCTGGGAAATACAGTGAGCCATTAGGAGCAGCTGATCACTTGCTGCAGATAATCTGGAGTTTCGAGGAAAAACAGTACTTTCCCTCCCACAATCTCTGCTTGTAGCTTTCCTCTAGCCTGGTTGTGTGAATCACAAAGCCAGTCCAGTGCAGTTGTTAATTAACTCTGCTTTGGGCTCCCAGTTCCTTTTTTTTTTTCTGTAAAATGGGGTGGGGGAAGGTGACTTCCTTTTGCAACGTTCAGTCCATTAAAGATCGTTGTGCTCAGTCGTGGCCCTTATCAGCAGTCAGGATACTGGAGCAAATTTGACTTTTACAAAGGCTGGGGCAAACACGTCCAGAAAGATTCTTTTTATTCATGGACATCTTCTTTCAACCGCCACCAGAAGAGAGGGGCTGTACTTAGTGCTGTCTGTACTTGGCATATGGGCACTGCCATATAACTGGATTGCTTAAACCACCCTTCTCCAGTCCTCTGATTTACCTGGCTGAGCTGCCCGGCTGCTGGCACAGGATTCTCCAGGATTCTCTAGCCTGAGGGCAAGGAGAGTGGCTGTTCCAGCAGGCACAGCTGGATGCAGGCTCTCACCCTACAGCCAGTTACCCACTGCCAGAGCCTCTTCCTCCACCGTGGAGGAAGCCCAGGGAAAGGAACTGGTTAATTCAGGCAGAGAAATCTGATGTCTGAAGAATCCTGGCATGAATACCTCCTGTTGTGGACACAGTCCTGCCCCACCACATGGGAAAATCGCTGTGACATGAGTGGAAATTCCATGTCTGAAGGTTTTGAGGCAGCACTTTAACCTGGGGCAGGTCTATAAGGCAGAGTTGGGTCCATGCACAGGTACCTCAGCTGGGACTGACCAAGAGCTCAGCAGTGCTGCTGGAATGGGAGGGACACGGGTTGAGCAGAGCTGCTGAAGGGTTATAACCCACTGCAGAGCACTCCCATGTTTGCACTGAGCTGGAGCTATTTCTGTGCCTGCAGCTTTTCACTGGGCACAGACTCTTCACAACACTTTGAATGAACCTCATTAGAGAGTTCCAGGAGAGCAAAAAGCAGCCGTGTACTTCAGTGCCCCTTCCCTCAAGGGCTTACTTATGGTTCATCCTCAGTACTGTTCTGTCCTTTTTCTAAAATTAAATTAAAAATCTACTCTTGGCCTCAGCTTTCTCTTATTCATCTCAAGCTACACATAAATTTCTTGGAAAAAGATGAAGAAAAACAGGTGAGTCATTTCAGAAGAAAAAACGGTCAGAGCCAACAAGAGTTATCCCTGAAATCATAGGTGGAACAATGGGAATCCTGGAGCAGATTTAAAAAGACAGCAGCATATCCAAAGGTGGCTGGGCTGGGGGCACCCTGGCAATCCCTCTGTCCCCAGCAGACCTGGCTGTGGGAATCCCACAGCTTTAGGCACCACTATAAATGTGGCCCTCAAACCTTTAAACAAAACCCCACTGTGCTCTGTAATTATATTTAGCATGAAGGGGTAGTACAGGCACTTCTGAACGCTGGGAAACAGACCTTTCCATCCCTGTGTGTTTGGGATTCCAGGACTGCTCTGTCCTTGGACAGACATTTCATGTCATTCCTGCTTAACAGGAGCAAACTTTATGGATTTTGGGGGGTTTTCTTTAGTTAGTAAGTAACTAGGTTCAACTGAACTGCTCTCAGAAAGGAACAAAACTTAATAACACAGTTTCCAGTCAACAGAGAGCCAAGACTTAGTGCTGACTTTTCAAATGAAATATAGCAAGATTTGTTTTTAGTGCCACTATCCTAAACAATTACAAGGGAAAATGCAAATACATATGCAAATAAGGCACCAGCTGATATTACTGCACACACCATTGTCCCTGCTGCCACCCTGCCTCCACAAGAGCAGTTACCAGCCCCAGGGAGCGGGCACAGGGCGGGCTGGGTTCTGGGTGGCAAAGATAACACTTGCATTGCAAGAGAATTTGGTATGATTAAATTTCAGCATTTTATGTTTGTCCCTCACCCGCCATTTCAACGGTCTGAAATATTTGAGTTGGGTCCAAAAGGTGACTTCTCACCCAGCCTTCCTGCTCTGCCTCTGCTCCACTGCTGTTTGTCAGCCAGAACTCAAACTGCTCAAGCAAGAGGGAAATCCTCCACACATCATTCTGCAGGGATTTCCCTCTGTCTCTCTCCTATTATTGATGTTGTTTCTATCATTACTGTTTATATAATAATTTCACAGTAGATCCCAGCCCATGGCTTGGGACTGGGCCCTTCCAGGTGCAGCACAAACACTCAGACTTTCTCCAGTGGGGATCTCCAACCCGTGGTTGCCACTGTGTCCTCTCAGGGAGGAGAAGATCGGAGATGCAGCCTGTCCTGCAGGACTACGAGAGACAGATCTTGGCTTCCAACATGTCTGGCACAGAGAGTTTTGGTCTGTAACAGCTCTCAGGTTAAGCCTGTCCCTGTTTCTCCAGCTACAACATAAAGGTCAATGTAATCCTTTGCCTCAGCCTGGGGTAGATTGTGAAGTGTGATTTTTACAGAGTGCACTTAATCTGAACAAATGGGAAGTTACTCCCCAAGCCACAGAGGTTTACCTGCTGTGTGTCTGTGTTTCATCCCAGAAAGTGAATGGAAGATGCCACGTTCCTTTTTGGTGAAGAGCAAAAAAGCTCACACCTATCACCAGCACCGCGGTGTGGAAGATGACCTGCCAGTACCCACGTGGGGTCCGGTCACCTCTCCCTTCCCTGGTGAGTCAATCCATCCACTGGGCTTGCAGGAACACACCAAGGTAAATCCATAACTGAGTAGGCAGCTAAGGGAGCAGGATGAGTGAGCTAAAGAGCATCCAGGGGCTTTCACACAGGGGCATCAGTCTAAGGGCAAACTGATCCCTTCCTGTGTGTCCTTTCTCTACACCAAATCCACACCATCCCACTGAACCCAAATTTAGATCCTCCTTTTGTTTCCTGCTTGGTTGCTGGGGAGATTTGAGATATAAGATGCTGTGTGGAGTTGGTCACATTTCGGAAAAATGGCCAACTTCAGGCCACTAATAACTGGGAAAAGAGCTTGCGCTTGGTTGTCAGTGTTCTACAAACTCACAACTCTGCCATGTCCATCTCCAGTTTCCTGTGTTCACTGCCCACATTCCCTCTGGACTGCATCTTCTCTACCTCAGGGTGTTACCACCTCTTCCTGAGGATTTGCAAGGAAGGTTACAGCCAGAGTGAGAAAATACTGGGGATACCCCAACACTGCTGGTGAGGAGTCCTGCACGCTCACAGCTGCTGTGTGCTGTGCTAACACCACCCAACACACTTCTGCCTCTCCCTGCTGTCCTCCCCCTGCTCCCGCTCTCCCACAGCCATCCAAGCAGTGGCAGGGCCAGGGTATTATCTTCTTCCTTCAGGCACCATTCAAATTTTCTTTATTCAAATTTAGGATCAATTTACCCTTTGTTCTAGCCCTGGCTATCAAATTAGAGTCTAGCCCTGAGATAACTTTGATAGAAAAGAAAGGAGGGGACATTTTAGTTTCCATTCCTTCTATCATCCTTCGGGCATTTGTTGTGTCTCTCTGGTGCAGTGGCAGGTTTGGACAACAGATAAATACTGTCCTTCAGCAGATCTGTCCCATCTCCAGCAGAAAGGAGACATATGTAAGACCTCTGTCCATTTCAGATTTTTACTACAAAGTTTAACAAGGGTTGGTTGGGGTCTTTTAAGAGCTGGGACAAGCATGGAGAGATCAATGGGAGTGTGGGCAGGAGGAGACGAGGCTCGCACTGAGGGCTTGCCTCTCCTCTCTGCTTCCCTGCTTGGCTGTCCGTAAATCCAGGTTAACAATACCCAGCTCTCTCAGGAGACGGGTGGGGAGGTTAATAAGTTAGCGATTGTTAGTTACCCACACAAACAGAAATGGTTTAAAATAGGGAAATTATTCTTAAAGATGTAATTCTAGGGTTGATTTTCTCTAACTACATCAGGTATCAAGTATCCTATCATCTCATTCTGCCCCCCTCTACCTTGCCTAATTTCACCCTGCTTGGAATTTCCCTTTGTCAGCAATGGGCAGACTTTGAATGCTGATTGCGCGACTCTGCACTTCCTCAGGGAGTTGAGCATGAGCTGTGTCCAGGCATGAGTTCACACATGAGTACAAAACTCACCTAAACAGACTCTTCCTGTAACAGCAAGAATGACATCATTGTGACATAACTGTGACCCTGCTGTGTTACAGCCACAGGAGACAGGACACCGGAGGACATCAAGAAACAGGACCTGGAATGTGTGGTTCCAAGACAAGAGAAGGACCCACCTGAACTGAAAGAAGAAAGTGTCCCTGTCCAGTACCTGAGCAGGATGCTGCCAGGCCCTTCGGCTCAAGGTCGGCCACCCAAAATCCCAATTGCAAAGGAGGTCAGGGCTGAGCTGATTATGGAGCTCCTAAAACTGGGCCCACATTTTCAGTAAATGACAGCTCTTATTTTGACATCAATGGCCAAACTTGTCACAGGCACAGCTCAATTAGGAGCATTCTGTATTTCCCTTTACAGTTTTAGACCTTTCTAGACCAGAAAGAATGAAGGATAATGTTGTTATTCCCAATGAATGAGCCTTCCCATCTTAATGCAGCTCTGTGCTGTGGGGGTCAAGGCAGGTGCCCACTGGATACTTGTTCCAACACCCTGTCAAGGAGGGCTAGCAGGGGGCTTAATATTCCTTTAACCATAAAATTTCCATGGCATTCTTTGCCATAAAATTTCCTCAGATTGAAATCAAAGTCGTAATAGGAGCTTTACCTGAGGAATCAGGATTTGAATCAAGGAGAAGTTGCCAACTGCAGCTCCTGAGGTCAGACAAGATGGGGAACTTTTTTACAGGCAATGGTGTGACACTCACTTGTCCCTCTCCTTTGCACACTCAGAGATGGCCATGCCAGGGCTGCAGATCAAGGACTGCACTAACACAGTGAGCACCCCAACCTTCTACAAAGCTGGCTTTTCCTGGGATGCTTTCCATGTGCCATACAGCTACCAGCAGATGTCTTCCAGCATGCAGTCAGCTCTCCTGGAGCACCCCGTGAGCCTGTATGGGAGCCACCTCCTGCCAAGCACTGAGCCCCCCCTGGATTACAGCCTGCATTATTCCTCGGACATGGAGACCTTCCACTGCGTGAAGTGCAACAAGGTGGGTGTTGGATGAGAACCTCTGGCATGGGGAGGGCCTGGAGGGATTTTCATCGCACACATGAAGTATGAAACCCATTCTTCACTGGGTCACACCAAAGTGTGTGGCTCAGAGTGGGGCCCAAAGTCAGAACAAGTACAAAGGCACTGGGAATGCTGCAGTTCACGTGAGTTCTCACAGAGGGGAGAATTAAATAAAGAGAAGGAATTGAAGACAGAGATGGAAGCACAGCCACCTTATGTCAAAAAAAATCACTGGCCTTTCATTTTGCAGGTGTTCTCCACTCCCCACGGACTGGAGGTCCATGTCCGAAGGTCTCACAGCGGGACCCGTCCTTTTGCTTGTGAAGTGTGTGGCAAAACCTTTGGGCACGCTGTAAGCCTGGAGCAGCACACCAACATTCACTCCCAGGTGGGTGGCATGGTTCCAGACAACCAGCTCTGGACCTCAGCTCTTGCTTAATCTCTTACAGAGGAAGTGACACTTCCTAGATTACAAACGTGATGCCTTTCCTGTAGCACAGTGACAAGGACAGGAGCTCTGAAAACCCCAGGTCATAGCTCTTGGTCTCACAAATCTCAGACTGCCCTTGAGAATTCCTTGGAAGGGAAGGGAGGATCATTGCTGCTCACTCCTCTGTGCCTCACCTCCTGCTAAAGGGTGCAGGAGTTTGGATCACAAGACGTGATCCATTTCCATAATGAACCCTCCCTGCATTCCCTTTGTGCTGCACCCAGCATTATCAGTCCATGAGCCAAGGAGATTTGCTTATCAAATCTACAATTCTCATCCCTCTTCAAGCTCTGTCACATGTCTTGCAGCCTCAGACATCCCATGACTTTCCTTCCCCAACAGGAAAGAAGCTTTGAGTGCAAGATGTGCGGGAAGACATTCAAACGTTCCTCCACCCTCTCCACTCACCTCCTGATCCACTCGGACACACGGCCCTATCCCTGCCAGTACTGCGGGAAGCGCTTCCACCAGAAGTCGGACATGAAGAAGCACACGTACATCCACACAGGTGAGAAACAAAATATTCCAAGAGGAAAATGAAAATTCGAGCCCATCATGCTGATGCACATACACAGTCCCCAGACACAGAGGTGTCCCCAGACACAGAGGTATTGGACTGGGGATAAGTATCCAGAGGCACTGGAAAGTCGTTATTCCATGTGAGGTGAGACAGCAGGAGGCTGAAGCACATCTGCCTGACAAGGAGGTGGTTATTGACCAGCCTCTGGTGCATGTTGTGGCTGTACTGAGCCCTGGATGCAGGGAATGGGTCACTCAGCTGGAAAGGACTGTCCCTGGTTCTTCCCAGGCTCTGGTGCTGGATCACAATCCAGGCACATCACCAGGAGAGCTGGGCTGGCAGCACCCTGATGCCCAAGCACAGCCAGTCAGGTTTGACTCTGCTAAAATGCATTTCTGCCTCCCTTCCTTCACCTGTTAAAGCATTTTTTAAACCATTTTCTGTGCTCTGCAGGGGAGAAGCCCCACAAATGCCAGGTGTGTGGCAAAGCCTTCAGCCAGAGCTCCAACCTGATCACCCACAGCCGCAAACACACCGGCTTCAAACCCTTCAGCTGCGAGCTCTGTGCCAAGGGCTTCCAGCGCAAGGTGGATCTCCGGAGGCACCGAGAGACCCAGCACAGCCTCAAGTGAGGGGTGGCTCCAGGTCTGTGCTGGAGCTCCTGCTTCATGCTCCAGAGAAGAAGACTGTCCCCAGCACCTCCATCCACCTCATTAAGCTCCTGTGGTGTCCTATGTTCCCCTGGGGACTGGCCAAGTCATGCCATTGGCTTTGGTGTTTGGCACCACAGGGCCTTGCACAGCCCAAAGAAACCTGTGGGAGCTTTCACTTTTCGATTGCAGCAGGAACCAGCCCAGATCTGACATCACCTGCTCAAGTGTAAATCCAGCGGAATTCCTCCAAGGTCACTATTACTCTGGATTTACACCAGGAGCAGAATCCGGTTCGTCAGGCTGCCCAGCGGGGAGGAGGGGACTCCTGGGCTGGTGGCAGCAACAATCTGTGCCAAGCTGGTGCTGTAACCATGTTCTGCTCCGATGGTTGGGAAGATAAGCCCAGGGCATGCAAATAGATTGCATTCAGTCAGCTGTGTTCAACCTGGACAGGCCTTCTGCAGAGACTTGCCCAGGCCATAAATTCTGCCAACAGACACCTAAAGTAATTTCTTTCAGCAGAGCATTTACTGTGATCAAATGACAAGTTAACTGTGCTGTATTTTTAGCTTGGAGTGGGAGGAAAATACTGAAGAAACAGCTCCTATCCCTAGCTGATAACAGGGGTCTCTAAATACATTCCTCAGACACACCGTGCTGCAGAGATCCCAAGCAGGCTCCAGGAAGAGCCACGCCACAGCACCAGGCAGGAGCTAATAATCCCCATCTCTTGGTACCATGGGAGAGCTCTTGGAATCGGGGCTGGTATGTCCCACAATATTTCACTGCGTGCTGGACATGCCGACTTCGAGCTGTCCTGAGCAATCCTGGGTCACTGCATGGGCAGGAGTGGCCCTGGATATCGATGTCAAGGGCCAGAGTTCTGCTTGCCAGCCACTCTCCTCAAGGAGGAAGTGACTGAGCCTGTACATATTGGCAGAGCATGCAAGCACTTCACAAATATTATACAAAGAGAGCAGTGGTATTTCCTCCTTTTGCCAGGTCTAAGGGTTGAAGCAAAGCACTGGAGCAAGTAAAGAACCAGTTCCCCTCCAAGCTCTGCCAAATTCTCTCTCTATAACCTTTGGCAAGTCACTGCACTGAGCTCTTGTTTTTCCATCCCTCCTGATGACGTGGGCCATTCACTCAGGTTTGTGGAGTCCCCTGAGTTCTTAACAGGAAGGACAAAGTATTATTATAACATTATTATAACATAGACAAGTGTTTTCAGTTAATTGGGGCATTGTAGCAGCCCATGGCTCACACCATAACTGCATCCCTGAACATACAGCCTCAGACAATGACACCAGTGGGAATCACCCTGGGAATGGGCTGTGGCTGTTTCACTCCAAAGGCTTATGAAGGACAGTTGCCATCATGGGCAAAGACAGAACGGTCCACATGGAAAATTCATGTATGGCCAGGAGAGAACTGCCCTCAGTTCCACTGGTGTAAATTGCAAGTTATTCTCCTAAGACCTAAAATGTACTTGTCCCTTCTATGCTGTGCCTAAGCTGTAAGTCATTCATATGTATCTGGAAGCTCAAACCCAGAGTCTGTACTCCTGGCTTTACTTGTACACTGTAAATATGTATTTATACTTATTCTAATGTATTTTTTTATTGCACTATACCAGACAGTGACATGTACAGGCCTGCTGGGATTTATCTGATAAATCTGTTCCTTCTTAGTAAGTGGGCTAACACAGTGTATTTCATGTTCACAACACCCATTTAAAGAACAGCTCATACCTGACTGGGGACACAGGCAGTGGGGATGGGGTAAAAAAGGAGAAGGGAGAGTCTAGGATGGTTTGAGTGGGAATAAAGATGGATATTCACATGCAGAAAAGGGCTCCCATTAGAGAGACATTCATCCTGGAGACAGATTGGTGCAGAGCCCCACAGAGCCAGAGCCAGCTGTGCAGAGCAGGAGGGCCACAGCAGATACACGGACTCTGTATCCAACTGACAGTGCCAGAGCCCCCATTAAATCCCTGCTGTCCTTCCCTGAGCCATTCTGGGGAAGGTGCCTAACCTGTGATGGAACCGTTCCCCAGCCCCACAGATTCATGAGAACACCCACACATGCACAAGCCTTGCTCAAGGTAAAGTCATTGCAGCTTATTAAAACTATTGCCCAAAATGCAAACCGTGTTCGTTATTCCCCTTGTCCTCCACTAATCTGCAAACAGAAATATTCGAAGAGCATGTCAGCATCTGGATTGCTCAGGAACAAAACCCCCCAGCTCCAAACCACATGGACACACCAGCACAGACTTCCCTGGGGACAGCAGGTGTGTCCGACTCACGTAAAGCTCCCCAGTTTTGGCCATTTGGAGTCAAGTGCTGGCACACATCAATTGGCAAGGGTGCCTGTGACCACTCATAAAACCAAACCAGACAGCTGGTTCTTCTGAGCCTCATGAAGAAGAGCTGCTGTATCCATTAGATTTTCATTCCTATCCTTGGTTTCCAAGGTACAGAGGAGCTATAACCTTCAATGGACAGCTGGGACCTTCTCTCCTGTGTGCTCCTACAGCCTGCTTCTCCCTCCTGACGCAGCACACATCACTCCAGTTGTCTGCTACTTCCCCAGGACTCCAGGGCGGGTTACTGAGCCCAGATAATCCTGAAGAGCAGCTACGCTGAAGGAGGCAGTGCCAGCCTTAGCCTGGTGTTTGTGAGGAGCCTGGGGAGCACATCCCAGGAGATCCAGAGACAGCTTTGGCTGGATGGGCAGTGAGTGGGGAAGCACACTGGGATGGCTGCAGGCAGAGTGCTGCTGCAGAGCTCAGGGGAACGTGTCTGTGGCCAGAGCAGCATGGGGGATCCAGGCTGACCCACTCCCACAGGCACAGGGAGCTATCTCCAGAGGCACAGGCTGTGGATGGGGGCCAGCTGGCAAAGGCATCAGCAAGACAGAACTGCCAGAGACAGGAGGTGACCCAAGGAAGGAGGAGGAGGAGGACAGGGAATTAACTTGCAGTGTTTTCCACTAAAACACTACAGCTTCTTCCTCTTCAGTTGCCACTTTCAGATCACCTAATGCCCAAGCCCTGGCATTGCTTTAGGCCTGTGGATGCCAGCAGCCCAAAGGAAAAACAAGGCAGAGCCCCGCAGCCCCTTGTTCACTCCCAGCACAGCATCAGCCACAGGCAGACCTGCTCCAAAGAGCAGGCAAAGGGCTGCCCTGATCCTTGGAATCTACACCATGGGTATCCAAGGATGCTCGGCTCCTGTCAGGACCAGGACACTGCTGTCACCAACTGCAAACACACCTGGCCTTGCTCTCCAAACATGCAAATCCTCCTCAGTTCTGATCCCTCAGGTACAACTCCTTTCCCACCACCTCCTCTCGCATCACAAACATTCTGGTCAGTCAGTCAAGGAAACAGATAGCAAAAAGCAAAATCTCAACTAATCTTTGTGGCTGAAGAAAGAGCTGATTGTTTTTGCCTCTCTTTGAGCCTGCCCTATATCCTGTACTTCCCCAGTCCTCTTCACACCTTCTTCCTTTTATTGCTAGGGGGAAAAAAATCCTGGTCTCTGGGCTGTTTTGTTTAGCAAATGAGGGACATGGAAAGCACTAACCCTGGGCATCTGTCAGGAGGAGAGAGGTGCCTCTGTGTCTTCCAGACAGCCCTGAGGCACTGAGAGCAGCAGCCCAGAAGAGCTGGTGATGATTAAGGGTGGTTTTCAGTTTGGACAGAGGATGAATCTGTCTTCCTAATGAGGCCAGAGCCACGGGACACCTGCAGGAAGCTGAGGGGTGTTCCCAGCTAGCACAGCGTTAGGCTGGAGCTTATCTCCAGGTTGTATTAACCTCACGGAGTGGAATCCTGGAGAAGGCAAGATCCTGAAGATTTCTTGTGCTGGTAATTGTTAGGGAAGCCCTAAAACGAACTGAAAGGAAGGACAGGGAAGAATTAGACTCCAGTTGGGTGCAGGTTTTACTGGTTAAAGTTATTTGCTGCATCCAGTTGCTTCCCACCTTACACATCACAAGAAAGTGTCATCAGTGAAAAAAGATAGGAGCAGAGTCCCTTGTCCTCACGGCAGGTTGTTCCCCAGTCACAGGGGATGGAGACACACCAGCAGTTTAATTCCAGCCCATCAGCACAGCACGCAAAGGAAAACCTGAAGGCACAGGGCACTGTCCGAGAAATAGCTGCATACACATTTCCTTGCACAGGGAAAACGTTCCTGCCTGCCATTATGGGCCTAACGTGGGAATGGATGTGGAGCTCAGCTTGCAAAGCTGCTACAGGATAATAAAAAAAGAGTACATCACAAACCATTTTTTAAACACTTACTCTGCTGACAAAGCAGAGATTTTTTTCCCCCCTTTTCATCTGGAATAGCACATCCTAAGGAGGCAACCCAGAACAGCCACACAAAAATTATTCAAGGATAGTGAATCTGTGCTGGGTGAGAAGAAAACACAGATCCCTGCAGAATTCTTGACCCACCATCTTAAAACTAACAGTCACCATGGACACACACTGATCTTAAGGCTGCAGCTCTAAAACTGAGACTTAAGATCTGCCACACATTTCCTGCATCACCTCAGGGAAGACTTGTGTGCTGGTTTTCTGAAGTTGTTCAGCATGCTATGAAGCTCTCAGAAGCTCTTCACCCCATCTGTAAGAGGATAATAATTCCCCCTCTCCCCTTCATTTCACTTGTTTATTTCAACAGTAAGATAGTCAGGAATGAGACTGCTCCTCCTTATCTTCCACATCCAGCACCACGCACAATGGAGCCTTGATCTGGGCTGGAACGCCCGAGCACAACTGCGACACCAATAACGAGTGATAGGAACTGAATCCAGCAAAGCACCCTAAGTCCAGAGCTGGCTCAGCAATCCTCCAGGCAGGCACAGTGAGACCCTGAATTAAACCCACTAAACTCAAAACCAGCGGAGAAACAGGGCAAGCAGCAACACAGGGAGGATGAACCAGACACGAACATTTCCACCGGTGAAAAATATTGCAGGGAGAGAGAGAGAGCTCGATATGGATGCTGTAAACACCCCACCCAATGCCCTCACTTTAAACGTGCTGCTTCAATCTGAGCATTTCTCAATCTGGTCCTTGGGCTGATTTTGACTTGTGGGCCCAAAGGGGATTTGTGTTTGCTGTACCAGCTAGCAAGGCAGGCAGAGAGAAAAGAGTCCTCAGGAATGGGGGAAATCTGGGGCTGGGGAGGAGCTGAGCATGCACTGAGCTCAGCTTTGGTCTGATAAGTTTATCAAGCACTGCCGGCTGCTAACTGTCAGCAGGGGAAGGGAGCCTGTTAGGGAGGAGGAACAGCTCCCAGGGCAAGATAGGACAGCCCAGGCCTTATCAGAGTGCCTGAGCCAAAGAGGGAACTGGAGAGTGAGCACTTTCCAACCACTTCATCTGAACAACAGACAGATTGGCAGGAAAGGCCTGTCAGCCCTTTGCCTCTGCCACCCAGGCAGCCCTCATCCATGCAAATAACCCGGGTAAGTGCAGCCTGGGAGCTGCGAGTGTGGACACAGGGGCCTGAGGGAGTGCACGGGGAAGGTTTTCTTAGGAGCATTGCCCAGTGGGAGAGTCAGATTTACAACAAACATTTCAGATGCTTACTGAGCCAGCTGCTCCTGTTCAGGGCCCAGAGCAGCACTTCTACCCTGTGCTGCCTTCCCTAAGTGTTGGGAGGGGGGTCTACCCCTTCACAGTTGCACCAGCCACTAAGGTTTGGTGCACAGATAATTGCTCTGTCTCTGAAAAATAGTAAAAACCCCTGAGTGAATAGAAGGGGGAAAATCCTGACCACTCCCATCTGAGCTGTAAAAGCATGAGCCAGCAAATATCCCTTCACATCTTCTCCTAGGGCAGCAATAACTAAATCAGTACAGCTGAGATCATACCAGGGACACCCTCCTGTGTTTGGATGAGCTCAGCTGGACCTGTGCAAGCTCCCTGTACGTACACCTCAGCCATGACAGAGAGATTCCTGCAGGGCACATCCTCTGCTTGGTTTCCCTGATGAGGTTGGGCCATGCAGGATGAACCAGTGTCATGCCTGCAGCTTTAACACATTTCTTTAGCCCGCCAGAGCACGCTGTTATCAGGTCACTGCTCATCCAGACCATATGGACAGCCCTCATCCTGCATCCCACCACCTTTGCTTCATCCTGGTGTCTTGGCTCCTGCCTGTACCTGAGGATTTTACTGAGAGATGCAAGCCCTGCCCCAGTGCTGGGAGGATGTGCTCATCCTTGGCTGCCTTGGTGCAGGTGCTATCCCCAGCTCCCCGTGGGATATGAGGCAGGAAACCTTCAGCAGTAGTTCAGGAGATCTCTGCTGTGAGCTGGTGACTCAAAGGCTCCCTTTCTGATAAGAAACATACCTAGGAAGAGATTTTTCTGCTCCTAAAGCGCATATCTAAACCAGGGCTGAAGTCCTGCCCTGTATGCACCTACTTCTCTCCCTAAAGAGAGGGAGCCCAGTATCTGCAGGCATCTAAAGTTACATGAGCTGAGTCACAGCCCTGTGGTTTCTGCACCACTCTCAGGCCGAGTTTCTCACAGCTGATTCTGCTCCAGCCCATAATCTACAGTTCTCCAGGTCATGAGCAACCTCTAAGCCATTTAATTCCCCTGTGCATCAAGGGCTCCTCAGCAAGCTCCAACAGCCACATTCAGCACCAGCCAACACAATTCTGACATTCAAGGCTTCCTCGTGAAGGATGAGGGGTTTGCAAACCCATGCTTATTGATTCTGCCTTCCTCTTGAAGAATTTTAAAGCAATGGGGCTTTATCTTACACCCCAGGCTCTTCCATATTAGGAGCTTTGGTGGGATTTTTAGCAGTGGTCAAGTCCACTGGTTTTTTCTCTTTATAAAATAGAAGTTATCTCTTGTCTCAGTTGAGGAAGGGGAAGTTGGAGATGACAGAGCATTCCTGTTCCTGAAAGGGCCCCATCCTGAGAGTGTGGACAGGGTGAAGCAGTGTGTCAGTCAGACATCCCTGCTTCAACTCCTTGTTTAGATCCAGCCTGTAACAGCTTCAAGGTCTGTTGATAAGAGCAAGGTAAAATTCCTGCACATGCACAGCAATACACTGGAGTGGCATTGTGAAAAATCCCACAAAAACCCCATAAAGCATCAAAGCAAGGTCTCTTCATTGAGATCTGCCAACCTGCATTGTTCACCTTAAAATATTTGCCCAAATTTGAGTAGGATGGTGAGAGATGGAACTTAGGTCAGCTGGACTTGCAGTCTTGTTTGTTAACCAACTCTTTATCTTACCTCCTTGAAGCATTAAAGCTAAATAGAACATCCCAAGTTAAAACTCTTTTCTTAGGAAAAGTACCATGTACTATTGGTAAGACTTTATTTCTGAATTCTGTATGATGCTTATGACATATGCACAGAATTCAGTTTCTCATGTCTTAAAGGCAGAGCTGTCAGGGCAGAAGACCTTGGGTTTCAGAGTGAGTGTGCATGAGACAGCTGAGGTTTCTCAGGTTACCTGGAATGCAGGGAAACAGCTGGAAAGTCAGAGAGCTGTGTCCCTGGGCCTGCTGCACAGTGCCACAACCGTGGTGGTGGAGAACTCAGCAAGATTAATGATCCTTTGCATTTGAATAGCTCATAGTGCCTAAGGATTTCAAAAGGGCACAACATCCAACAGTCAGCAGGATTTAGCCCCCAGCCTGCAAGTTCTCGCAGCATCATTATTAATTTTGCAGAAGATACAACACAAACTTTGTGGTTATCAGGAACAATAATTCCTGTTTTGGGGGTACCACCTCCTCATCCTCAATCCCAAAGTCCCCAGCAATCTTAGCTTGGAAGGGAATGTGGCTCAGGCCTTCAACTGAAGGGTTGTCACCTGCAAACCCTGAAGGCTGGATGTGGCTGTGGTTTTATCACTGGACACCAGCTGCCTCTACAGCTCTTGCCTCCTCCCCAATGAGTCAGCAAATCTTCTTCGAGGAGAAAAACAAGCACACAAGTGAACAAATCACAATGTCAGATTACAAAGATGAGCGGGGAAAAGCTGTGGCTACAATGAGGGAGATAAAAGTTGGTGAAGTTACACGAGCCAAGGGTGAGAATGCCCAATAAAGACAAGGCTGTTTTGAAGGGGAGCAATAATAATGTGAAAAAAAGTGTTGTAGTTCTGATACTTTACACTGTGAAACTTTGCTAAGAGTAAGAGAACACAATGTGGAAGGAAATGAAGCATATTCTACCCTCTACTATCTGGGCATTGCACAGGGCTGATAGGGATTCTTACTGGTATAGATGAGAACTGAAAAGTCCATTCTGGTTTACACTAGAACACAGTTCCCCTAAGCAAACTATTTTCAGAAGAGTTTCTGCTCTCTGTAACTAAGACTTCCAATAATCTGGAAGCCCCTTGCCAGGCACTTTGAATATCACTGTTCCTGGAAAAAATGCTCTGAAAGTCGTTTGGCATCCAAGGCATAGCAGAGGGCAGTTGGAAGTGATGTTTTAACTCCTGACAGCTTTGGCCACTGCACCATATTTTTATATCATAGCCCTTTTCCATGAAGGTTTTGTTTCCTGCTGCAGCCACTCTTGAGGTGAAACACAGGATGAGTGTAACAGCTCTACGGAACAGAAAATAAAAAAGAAACTCCAGCCAGACCTTAGCTAGGAGATGTAATATTTCCCCTAACGGCGTCCCACTCCACTCAGAGCCCAGATTTCCAAGACTGCCATGAAATCTTTGGGAAAATAAGTGTTTGGAATTTGTGGAGAGCTCATGCCATGTTTGGGGAATCTCTCTGCCAAGTGAGTCCTCCAATATCCGTGGGAGAGATGCAGTCTTCCCCTGGATTAAATGCAATACAAAAAGCACAAAAGGAAGAGGAGCTCAGGAACTGTGGACATATATGGGGTGAATAAACTGTTCCCAGAGGGAACAGGGTTTTGGGGTAGATACTTACACTGCCTGCTGCTCTTCCCTGCAAAAGACAGAACCACGGCACAACCCAGAGGCTTTCCCCTCAAGCTCACCCGGGATATCGTTGCTGTGTAAGTCGTATAAAGAGTGCTGGGGGTGTCTCCTTTAAAAGCATTTCGCTGTGCTGTGCTGCCACCTGCTTTCACAGGTCCGGGAGTCTCCCCTCAGCTCTGACAGTACTCATCTGTGCTCTAGAACTCCCGTGCCAGCACACCAGAAAAGGGGAGAACTTATCACCATGTTCCAATGTTTAAGGGTGGCTACAGGGAAGATGGAGACTCCATTTTTAGGAGGAGTCACACGAAAAAAATGAGGGGTAGTGGGTACAAGTTACTCCTGGGGAGATTACGACTGGATGCAAGAGGACAATTTTTCACAATGAGAACGATCAGTCATTGGAATAATCTCCCCAGGGAAGGGGTGCATTCCCCAACACTGGGCACTTCTCAGATCAGCTGGACAGGGTGCTGGGCTGTCTAATCTAGACTGTGCTTTTGCCAAGGGAGGTTGGACCAGCTGATCCCTTGAGATCCCTTCCAAACTGGTATTCTTTGATTCCATTAAAGTGTGCTACTGCTGCACCCTGCAGGCTGAAAACAGTTCTTTTAGTATTAATCACAACTTCTAAGCCAGGCTTATGGTTTCGTGGGGTGAGGCTAGCTCCTGGGTATTTGGGACTGGTTCTGTTTCCACCCCATCCCAGAGCTCTCACAGAAGGAACACACCCAGCTGCCACCTTGCTGGGATGAGTAGGAGGAAGAAGAGAAGCTGTAACAGACACACAGGCAAGCCACCAGCCCTGACTCAAAGACCCCACAGCGGTGGGGGACACAGGGCTCAGCTGTGCCAGAGATGTCCCACAGGCTGGATCCCCATGGGAAAGGGAGAGCTCAGGAACAGGGGGGAGATGGGCTGGAGACCTTCGCCTGCTGAAGCTGCTGCCTTGTTCTGTTTTATCCCTCTAGACTGGCACAACAGAAGAGGCACAGGGAGAAACTGCCTGGCAGTGGCCACCTCAGAAAAATCCAGTTGAGGTGAGGGGACCTGGGGATGTGGTGAAGAGCACTGCCCCTCCTGGCACACCTCACACATCCTGGGATGCAGCGAGCCCAGCTTTCTACCAGGAATTGGAGCCATGTGTTCCTGTGCCCTCTAGCCCTTACTGGCTTTGCCAGAAGAACAATCTGGGGGATCTCCCACAAGAAACATCTTTCATTTTCTCACTGTTGGCCTTCATCTTCAATTTTTAAAGGAAAAAAAATCCTAATGGCATTTCCCTCTTGCATTGCCCCTTGGTACAGAGCTTGGGCCAAAGCTAAATGAACCCATTTGTCACTCAGCTGAGTCCCTTCTCTTCTGAAATCTGGAGCACAAACTTCATTTTCCCATGTTCCAGTGAGAGCCCCAAGTCTGTGTGAGCCACAGGCAGAGTGCAATCCTGATCCCTTCCCTGTTTCCTAGAGAGGGATATAACAATTTCCAGTTTTGTGTTGAGAACCTGATTTGCCTCAGCAGGGCCTGCCACTCACACAATGCCATCTTTGTGAGCTTGGATGATGAAGAAATCTCAACTAAACCCCTGGATGATGCTGTCCAGAACTGGAGGAAAGTGTGCACCAATCCCGTGGATAAATTGGTGTCTACATTTTCATAATTACTGGCTAATGAGTCCTCTAGGAAGCTCAACAAGCTCTCAAGAGAGAGGCAGGAATTCAAATGAGCTGGTAATACACTAGAGAAGAAGAAGAATAACAGAGAATTTGCATTCCCAAATCTCTCTAAGTGTGGGTAGTAAGGTTTGACCAGGGTGGTGGCCATGTGGAAAAAAGAAAAGATACCTGAGAGGGTTTGGCCTCCAGCCCACACAAACAGCACCTGCAGGGCTCTCACACAGCCATGGCCATCTACCTCAGCCATGGACTGGCCTCGGGCTACTGAAGGACAAGGGTGTGGAGGCTGCCCTGGTCCAGCTCCAAGCCAAGCCTGGCCCATGGCATTGGCACGCACCTGCACTCCTGGCTATATAAATACAGGCCTCCAGCTGGGGCTGTGTCCTCAGGGCTGCTCTCGCCATGGCTCGCTGGCACATCCTGGTCTTGGCCCTGTGCTCCTACCTTGGGGTAGCCTGGGCTGCGACCGTAAGTACAAAGGCTGTGTTTGCACCCAAAGGCTGAAGGTTTTCTCCTTCTGCCATTTGTCTTTGGGACTGTGGGGGAATTGCTGCTGCCTGTCTGCTCCAAAGGGCACCTGCAGGACACCTGCACAGCTCCAGTGGCACCTGGGGGCTTTCCATAAGGGACCAAGGGTGTGGATGGGGAGGGTGGGATGTGAGTGGGTCTGTACAGGGGCCTGGCCAGGGCAAGGTGTGGGTGCTGGAGACACAGGAAGCCAGAGTTATGAAGGACAAAGCACTGGATTTTCTCTTCTCCATGGTACCACCTGTAGCTGGGGGTGGTGCTCACCGAGGGAGGATTTGTGGAAGGCGAGAGTAAGAAACTGGGACTCTTTGGGAGCTACGTCGACATCTTCAGAGGGATTCCCTTTGCTGCCCCTCCAAAGACTCTGGAAGATCCCCAACCTCATCCTGGCTGGGATGGTAAGATCCAGCTTTTGAATGTCTTTGGTTTGGGGTTTTATTTTTGCTCCCCTCTCTTTAATCTGGTACATATGGGAAACAGTACAGCACATTACTCAGACTGGTCACAAAGGCTGGGGCGGCTTTGCTGCCTCTGCACTGGACTCAGAGAGGAAAGGATGGGTGGACAGACACCTTGCAACCAGAGAATGGAGCTGATGCCCTTGACTGGGACATGCTGTCTTCCCTTTCTCCTCTCAGGAACGTTGGAAGCAAAAACATTCAAAAAGCGCTGTATGCAAATGAAGCTGACACAGACTGATGTCCGCGGGAGTGAGGACTGTCTGTACCTGAACATCTGGATCCCTCAAGGGAGGAGAGAGAGTATGTGCTTGGCAGGGACCTGGGCAGGAGATCCCCACCTGCCTTTCCTGGGCAAATTTTTCTGGAGCATCTCTCAGCAGTTATGGTCCATAGTGGGCAGGTGCTGGGCAGTGATTTTCAGGGAGAAAGGTGGCAACTGTGTCAGACAACGTCCCTCACCTTCACCCTGTTGGGAGGCTCAGCCTCTTGTGCAGAGCAAGGACTTTTTTGGCCACGGGCTCTTACAGAGCATCAAGTCAGCTCCTGCCCAGGTGGAACGATGCTCAGGGAGGGGGTGAGGGGATGGAGGGGCAGCACCTTCCAGCTCTGTCGGGGCTCACTCTGCTCCTGTTCCGCTCCTCCCAGTCTCTACAAAGCTGCCCGTGATGGTTTTTATCTACGGTGGCGCCTTCCTAGTCGGAGGCAGCCAGGGAGCCAATTTCCTGGACAACTACCTGTACGATGGGGAGGAGATCGCAGTGCGGGGCAACGTCATCGTGGTGACCGTCAACTACCGCCTGGGGCCGCTGGGCTTCCTGAGCACCGGCGATGAAAACCTGCCAGGTACCTCTGCTGCTCGCTCTGTCCTGGATGCCCACTTTGTGATTTTTGCTGTGCCCCTGCTCACTGGTGGATGATCTCTCTGTCCTTCAGGGAACTACGGGCTCAAGGACCAGCACATGGCCATTGCCTGGGTGAAGAGGAACATCAAGGCCTTTGGGGGTGACCCAGACAACATCACCATCTTTGGGGAATCGGCCGGTGCCGTCAGCGTCTCCCTGCAGGTCAGTTGTCCTTGTCAGACCACAGCAGAGCCCCTTCTCTGTCAATCACTGAGAGTGCCCCTTGGTACTCATCTGCTTTCCTCCCCACCTGCTGTCCCATGAACGTCCTGCCCTGGCCAGGACAGCAATGCTCAGCCTCGGTGCTTTGTAGCAGCTCCTCCTTCTTCAGCTTCCTCAGTCCCACCACTGCAGCCATGTGTCCTGGGAAGAAACAGCCTCTACCTTCCATGTCCCCCTCCTCTGCTCCTCTTCTCAGCATCTCACCTTTGAACTTCAAATCCCAAGACTGCTGAACACCTCAAGACCTGGCAGTTTCCCTGGGACAGCTGCATGACCTGCAAGGCCATCTGCCTGGTTTGGCAGGCTGTGGTCTCCTCAGGAGTTTGTACCCAAAACCCTCTTGTCCCCATTTTGCCCCCCAGACGCTGTCTCCAAAGAACAAGGGCCTGTTCAAGAGAGCCATCAGCCAGAGTGGGGTTGGGGTGTGCAGCTGGGCCATCCAGAGGGACCCGCTCTTCTGGGCTAAAAAGGTAACGTGCAAGTCTTGCCTGAAGGACTATAGAAACCAAAAAAGCAATTCCCTAGAGGAGAGCATGGCTAGGAAGGGATTGGGCAGGAGCTGTGCCAGACAAAGCTGTGGAAAGTCACTGCTTTGAGATTAAAACCAAATATAATCTGTCTCTATAACAATTACCCCTGGCTTTGGGAGATAACACTAGGATGTTTTTCTGTCTCTTCTCCTGCAGCTTGGAGAAAAGGTGGGCTGCTCCACAGACAACACCACCATCTTGGCCAACTGCCTGCGCAGCTCTGATCCCAAAACTTTGACACTGGCCTACCACCTGCAGCTGACCAACCTGCCCAGTAAGTCCCCCAGCCTGTGCTCTGGTCAATCACCCACCCTGGGCTCCCCAACCTCTTGGCAGGACACTGGGTTGACTGCCAGGAGTGATACTTGTGCCCTTCAGAAAAGGGACAATAATGACAGCTCTTGCAGCCACCTTTCTGCAGGCAGGTGCACATTGCAGCAGATGAATGCTGCCCACCTCAGCCTGTTCTTGGGCTATGCCAGACCACTCATCTGTGTTTCCTCAGCTCCTAACAGACTCTGCTCTTGTCTCCTGCTGCAGTGCCCCTGGTGCACACCCTCGCCCTCACTCCTGTCGTCGATGGGGATTTCCTCCCAGACATGCCAGAGAAGCTCTTTGCCAACGCTGCCGACATCGACTACCTGGCCGGGGTCAATAACATGGATGGGCACATCTTTGCCGGCGTGGATTTACCTGCCATCAACCGCCCGCTGGTGAAAATCACTGCGTGAGTGACAGATGCCCTTGGAGCCCTCAACAGGAGCCATCTTCTCTCCAGTGTAGCTCCCAAGCCCCAGCGACTCAGGCTTGAGCGGACAGGGCACAGCCTTCATAACAGGATGTCGCTCCAAGCCTGGGTGCCCAGGCCTTGTGTTGCCAAGTCCAGAGCCCTCAAGAGAAGGGACCAGGCAAGACCCCTGCCTGACCTGAAGCTGCTGGTCTGTAATTAATTAATGTCACTTGTCTTTTCAGGGAGCAGGTGTATGATTTGATCAAAGGCCTCACTGTGGACAGGGGCGAGGCTGGAGCCAACGCCACCTACAACATCTACACACAGAGCTGGGGTGACAAACCCAGTCAGGAGGTCATGAAGAAGACAGTGGTGGACCTGGTCACTGACTACATCTTCCTGATTCCCACACAGTGGGCACTGAACCTGCACCTGCAGAATGCCCAGTGAGCAGCTCAGCCCTGGCAGGAACCCTAAGCCGACCTGGGGGGATGAGGAGTGGCTTAAGAGGGCTCTGCTGTCCCCTCACAGCTGCTTATCCAGTCCCTTTTATTTCCCAGGAGTGGCAAGACCTACAGCTACGTGTTCTCCCAGCCGTCCCGCATGCCTGTCTACCCCAGCTGGGTCGGGGCAGACCATGCTGATGACCTGCAGTACGTGTTTGGGAAGCCCTTTGCCACCCCCCTGGGCTACCTGCCCAAGCACAGGACCGTCTCAAAGGCCATGATTGCTTACTGGACCAATTTTGCCAGGAGCGGGTGAGTGATTTGTGCTGTGATGCAGCGCTTCAAGGTGCTGCTTTCACCCAGTAACTTTTCAGGATCATTCCCAGAAGTTCTCTGTCTTGGTGTTGTGAGCAGGGGTCTATGTCTCACAGTGCTGGAGTTTGCTCTGGGTTCTCCTCATCCATAGCACACTTGGGGAGGGGAGAGGCATTTTCATAACTCGTGATCTCTGCCTCCACTTGATGAGGTTTACTCCTGAATCCTGGTGTTCAGGCAGGATGTAAGTCCCTGTGTGGAGCCAGGGATGATGCCAGTGGGGACTGAGGGAGGAGATTGCAGGTCATCAACTGCCTCCTGGCAGGCAGAATTCCTATTGCTTGTGCCAGTGTCAAACGCTGTGTGTGCATGCACCTGAACTGCGTCCCCAAGCTGCCCTGATATAAAACTGAACCTCTGTGTCTCCTTTTGCCCCAGTGATCCCAACAAAGGCCATTCGGACGTGCCCGTTTCCTGGCCAGCCTACAGCAACAAGGGCAAGTACTACCTGGATATCAACAACGAGATGAACAAAAACTCTGTGAAGCAGGACCTGAGATCTGAGTATGTTTCCTTCTGGAACTCGGTCTATCGGCAGCTGCCGCAGGTCGCCAACATCTCCCAGTCGGAGTTAATGTTCTGAACACTTAAAAGATAGTTCATTAAAGGCTTGCTTGTAACTGAGTGACTCTGGTTCTCTGTGTGTTTGCCATGACAGGATTTTCTTGCCAACATTAAGGTCAGGCAGGAAAGGACATCCATTCTGTAGGCAGTGTGTGTTCCCTGGCTGTGACCCCCTGATATCCCAGGGAAGCTGCTGTCAGCTGGGGTCCAATCTCTCCCTGCCCAGCTGGCTGTTGGCCCTGAGGCTGTTTTTCCTCTTTGCCCCTGTGAGCCCAGGCAGGACAGCCCCAATCCTGACCTGTCCTCTGGATTTCCCTGTGTTACCATCAAGGTCCCTGCTGCTATCAACCAGATCTTAGAGAGCTAAAGGTGCAACAAGTGAATGGAAACCAGTCCTGACCTGCTGTTGATCTTGCACTGACATTGCTCAGGAACTGATGGGGCAGAATAAATCCATGGGGGATGTGATTCCCCACTGGTTTTAGGGCAGAGGCTGGGCTGAATTGGGCTGAGGAGCTGCAGCTCTGACCAGGGCAGGACAAGGAGCACAACTTTCCACAAACCTTGTTCACCACATGTCGCCATCCACACACAAGTGCTGGACCTGACCTGTCCAGGCTCTGGTACCCTGTGGTGGGAGCAGGTGGGCTCAGCCGTGCTGGAGCTGCCCCACAGGCCATGGCTGATGTGGAGAACCCAGGGCTGGTGGGGGACATTGGGGCCATGCTGTGGCTGCTGGGAGGAGAGCACGGGGTGTCACAGGTGATGGGACCCCTGTGTGTGTGTGTTGAGGTTCTCCATGCAGAGGAGCTGTAGGGTGGGGAGCCCAGCCCTGGGGTGAGCCAGGGTCAGGGAGCCCCTGCAGTGGAACCAGCCTCCTGCCTGCTTCCAGTGGGATGGAGCCAAGGGCAGGGCTTCCAGAAATCAATGCCATGTGTTCCTGTGCAGTCCTGGCTCTGATTTGCTTTGCCAGAAGAACAATCTGGGAGATCTCCCACAAGAAACATCTTTCATGTTCTCACTGTTGGCCTTCACCAGCACTTTTTAAAGGAAGATTTCCAGATTGAGTTGGTACCTACAGTTCTCTCTTGCTTTGCCCCTGTCCCATGAGTAGCTGTGATAGCTCCAGGAGAGCAAATGCAGAGGGTGAAGCCTTTAGTGCTCCAACACATTTCATACAGATCAGTCCCAAGTGCTGGAGGGTTTTCTGCCAGCCAGGGCAGAGCTCCTCTGTCAGTGTGCAAATGGATGTAGCTTTGAATGGATTTTAAAAAAATTTTCTTTTCTTCAGTGGTGCCATGAGTGGTTTTATGGTACCAGTGTGTGATTAAGGGACATTGGGCCAAAGTTAAACCAACCCATTGCTCACCTGGCTGAGTCTCTTTTTAGAAGTCTGGAACACAAACTCCATTTTTGCGTGTTCCCATGAAGATTCTCATTACACCATAAAACACACAGGAATCCTTTCCTTCTTTCCATCTCTTATCAACAGATGTTCTACCAGCCCTGTGATTGAATGTGGAAAGGAATTGCACACTGACAGATGAGTTTTCTGTTGGAGATAAATTTCAAAGCTATTGTTTGCATCCTGCCCATTCCCCTCTCTCTCTGACAAACACAACAAGCAGTGGAGATGATAAAGAGCAGCTGGCATGAGCCTGCAGAGGTATGAGGAGGAAGGAGACTTGAAGCCTTCAGATGGGTGTGACAATGAAATGGAAACAGAAATTCTGGCCTATGTGTGAACTTCATGAGCAGTCTGGCTGCTGTTGGATAGAAGCAGCTTTGAGGCTTGCTGTCAGTTTGAGTCTTGTACATTCCCCAGTGTGTTACGAGTACAAGGCTTCTCCTAGGTTGCCAATAATATGTTCTGCTGCATACCTTAATATGATTTCAGCCACCTGTGCTTGGGTGAGGCTTCTCAAGAATCCATCAGGTTTAATTTCTCAGGAATTTTGTCGGACTGAGCACTTCCTTTGGTTTGGCCTCCAGCCCACACAAACAGCACCTGCAGGGCTCTCACACAGCCATGGCCATCTACCTCAGCCATGGACTGGCCTCAGGCTACTGAAGGACAAGGGTGTGGAGGCTGCCCTGGTCCAGCTCCAAGCCAAGCCTGGCCCATGGCATTGGCACGCACCTGCACTCCTGGCTATATAAATACAGGCCTCCAGCTGGGGCTGTGTCCTCAGGGCTGCTCTCGCCATGGCTCGCTGGCACATCCTGGTCTTGGCCCTGTGCTCCTACCTTGGGGTAGCCTGGGCTGCGACCGTAAGTACAAAGGCTGTGTTTGCACCCAAAGGCTGAAGGTTTTCTCCTTCTGCCATTTGTCTTTGGGACTGTGGGGGAATTGCTGCTGCCTGTCTGCTCCAAAGGGCACCTGCAGGACACCTGCACAGCTCCAGTGGCACCTGGGGGCTTTCCATAAGGGACCAAGGGTGTGGATGGGGAGGGTGGGATGTGAGTGGGTCTGTACAGGGGCCTGGCCAGGGCAAGGTGTGGGTGCTGGAGACACAGGAAGCCAGAGTTATGAAGGACAAAGCACTGGATTTTCTCTTCTCCATGGTACCACCTGTAGCTGGGGGTGGTGCTCACCGAGGGAGGATTTGTGGAAGGCGAGAGTAAGAAACTGGGACTCTTTGGGAGCTACGTCGACATCTTCAGAGGGATTCCCTTTGCTGCCCCTCCAAAGAGACTGGAAGATCCCCAACCTCATCCTGGCTGGGATGGTAAGATCCAGCTTTTGAATGCCTTTGGTTTGGGGTTTTATTTTTGCTCCCCTCTCTTTAATCTGGTACATATGGGAAACAGTACAGCACATTACTCAGACTGGTCACAAAGGCTGGGGCGGCTTTGCTGCCTCTGCACTGGACTCAGAGAGGAAAGGATGGGTGGACAGACACCTTGCAACCAGAGAATGGAGCTGATGCCCTTGACTGGGACATGCTGTCTTCCCTTTCTCCTCTCAGGAACGCTGGAAGCAAAAACATTCAAAAAGCGCTGTATGCAAATGAAGCTGACACAGACTGATGTCCGCGGGAGTGAGGACTGTCTGTACCTGAACATCTGGATCCCTCAAGGGAGGAGAGAGAGTATGTGCTTGGCAGGGACCTGGGCAGGAGATCCCCACCTGCCTTTCCTGGGCAAATTTTTCTGGAGCATCTCTCAGCAGTTATGGTCCATAGTGGGCAGGTGCTGGGCAGTGATTTTCAGGGGGAAAGGTGGCAACTGTGTCAGACAACGTCCCTCACCTTCACCCTGTTGGGAGGCTCAGCCTCTTGTGCAGAGCAAGGACTTTTTTGGCCACGGGCTCTTACAGAGCATCAAGTCAGCTCCTGCCCAGGTGGAACGATGCTCAGGGAGGGGGTGAGGGGATGGAGGGGCAGCACCTTCCAGCTCTGTCGGGGCTCACTCTGCTCCTGTTCCGCTCCTCCCAGTCTCTACAAAGCTGCCCGTGATGGTTTTTATCTACGGTGGCGCCTTCCTAGTCGGAGGCAGCCAGGGAGCCAATTTCCTGGACAACTACCTGTACGATGGGGAGGAGATCGCAGTGCGGGGCAACGTCATCGTGGTGACCGTCAACTACCGCCTGGGGCCGCTGGGCTTCCTGAGCACCGGCGATGAAAACCTGCCAGGTACCTCTGCTGCTCGCTCTGTCCTGGATGCCCACTTTGTGATTTTTGCTGTGCCCCTGCTCACTGGTGGATGATCTCTCTGTCCTTCAGGGAACTACGGGCTCAAGGACCAGCACATGGCCATTGCCTGGGTGAAGAGGAACATCAAGGCCTTTGGGGGTGACCCAGACAACATCACCATCTTTGGGGAATCGGCCGGTGCCGTCAGCGTCTCCCTGCAGGTCAGTTGTCCTTGTCAGACCACAGCAGAGCCCCTTCTCTGTCAATCACTGAGAGTGCCCCTTGGTACTCATCTGCTTTCCTCCCCACCTGCTGTCCCATGAACGTCCTGCCCTGGCCAGGACAGCAATGCTCAGCCTCAGTGCTTTGTAGCAGCTCCTCCTTCTTCAGCTTCCTCAGTCCCACCACTGCAGCCATGTGTCCTGGGAAGAAACAGCCTCTACCTTCCATGTCCCCCTCCTCTGCTCCTCTTCTCAGCATCTCACCTTTGAACTTCAAATCCCAAGACTGCTGAACACCTCAAGACCTGGCAGTTTCCCTGGGACACGTGCACGACCCGCAAGGCCATCTGCCTGGTTTGGCAGGCTGTGGTCTCCTCAGGAGTTTGTACCCAAAACCCTCTTGTCCCCATTTTGCCCCCCAGACGCTGTCTCCAAAGAACAAGGGCCTGTTCAAGAGAGCCATCAGCCAGAGTGGGGTTGGGGTATGCAGCTGGGCCATCCAGAGGGACCCGCTCTTCTGGGCTAAAAAGGTAACGTGCAAGTCTTGCCTGAAGGACTATAGAAACCAAAAAAGCAATTCCCTAGAGGAGAGCATGGCTAGGAAGGGATTGGGCAGGAGCTGTGCCAGACAAAGCTGTGGAAAGTCACTGCTTTGAGATTAAAACCAAATATAATCTGTCTCTATAACAATTACCCCCGGCTTTGGGAGATAACACTAGGATGTTTTTCTGTCTCTTCTCCTGCAGCTTGGAGAAAAGGTGGGCTGCTCCACAGACAACACCACCATCTTGGCCAACTGCCTGCGCAGCTCTGATCCCAAAACTTTGACACTGGCCTACCACCTGCAGCTGACCAACCTGCCCAGTAAGTCCCCCAGCACATGATGTGGTCCATTACCCACCCTGGGCTCCCCAACCTCTTGGCAGGACACTGGGTTGACTGCCAGGAGTGATACTTGTGCCCTTCAGAAAAGGGACAATAATGACAGCTCTTGCAGCCACCTTTCTGCAGGCAGGTGCACATTGCAGCAGATGAATGCTGCCCACCATGCAATGGCAGCAGTGGCAGAGGGATTATCCAAGGGCTCTGCCTTGGCCTCAGAGCAACTGTTTGGGCTTCCTGTTCTGTGAAAGCAGCAAGAGCAACCCCAGAATACAGTTTGTAAATTAAAAAAAAAAGTTCACATCCCTGCTATTTCTATTTGAGTCGCTGGGTGGAGTGTAGGATCGCTGCTGCTTTTGCTGCCTGTGGGGACTCCTTTGCCAAGAAGATTCTCCTCCTGGTGCTCCTGGTCACAAACCACAGCGTTTAGCCTGGCTCAGAACAGAGAGTGTCTAAACCACTGCTGTGCAACTGCACAGTCTGGGGCTGGCTGTCCTGACAATCAGACAGCATGGCCAGGTGGGATGCAAAGTTCAGCTCTTTCCTATCTTTTTGGGGAAGGGATTTGCAGGAGGAGATGATTTATGGATGTTACCAGGTGGTGCTTGCCTGGCAGATCTCTTGCTTTTCTCCTTCAGCCATAGCCATGAGGTTTACACTGCATCTGGGTGACATCCTGCACATACTGAAGCCACTGCTCAAGCTGTCATTCACCTCAGCCTGTTTTCTCCCGAGCTATTTGAGTCATGGGCTATGCCAGACCACTCATCTGTGTTTCCTCAGCTCCTAACAGACTCTGCTCTTGTCTCCTGCTGCAGTGCCCCTGGTGCACACCCTCGCCCTCACTCCTGTCGTCGATGGGGATTTCCTCCCAGACATGCCAGAGAAGCTCTTTGCCAACGCTGCCGACATCGACTACCTGGCCGGGGTCAATAACATGGATGGGCACATCTTTGCCGGCGTGGATTTACCTGCCATCAACCGCCCGCTGGTGAAAATCACTGCGTGAGTGACAGATGCCCTTGGAGCCCTCAACAGGAGCCATCTTCTCTCCAGTGTAGCTCCCAAGCCCCAGCGACTCAGGCTTGAGCGGACAGGGCACAGCCTTCATAACAGGATGTCGCTCCAAGCCTGGGTGCCCAGGCCTTGTGTTGCCAAGTCTAGAGCCCTCAAGAGAAGGGACCAGGCAAGACCCCTGCCTGACCTGAAGCTGCTGGTCTGTAATTAATTAATGTCACTTGTCTTTTCAGGGAGCAGGTGTATGATTTGATCAAAGGCCTCACTGTGGACAGGGGCGAGGCTGGAGCCAACGCCACCTACAACATCTACACACAGAGCTGGGGTGACAAACCCAGTCAGGAGGTCATGAAGAAGACAGTGGTGGACCTGGTCACTGACTACATCTTCCTGATTCCCACACAGTGGGCACTGAACCTGCACCTGCAGAATGCCCAGTGAGCAGCTCAGCCCTGGCAGGAACCCTAAGCCGACCTGGGGGGATGAGGAGTGGCTTAAGAGGGCTCTGCTGTCCCCTCACAGCTGCTTATCCAGTCCCTTTTATTTCCCAGGAGTGGCAAGACCTACAGCTACGTGTTCTCCCAGCCGTCCCGCATGCCTGTCTACCCCAGCTGGGTCGGGGCAGACCATGCTGATGACCTGCAGTACGTGTTTGGGAAGCCCTTTGCCACCCCCCTGGGCTACCTGCCCAAGCACAGGACCGTCTCAAAGGCCATGATTGCTTACTGGACCAATTTTGCCAGGAGCGGGTGAGTGATTCCTATTCCACATTTGGGGCTTGATGCAGAATTTCAGGCTGCTGGTTTTGTCCAGTAAGTTTTCAGGATCATTCCCAGAAGCAGGGTGTTCCATGTCTGTATTTCTTATTCCTGAATCCTAATGTTCATACAAAATTTAAGTCCCTATGTGAAGCTGGGATGATGCCAGTGGGGACTGAGGGAGGAGATTGCAGGTCATCAACTGCCTCCTGGCAGGCAGAATTCCTATTGCTTGTGCCAGGGTCAACTCTCTCTTTTTTCTCACTTAAAGTCTCACTTGAGCAGACAAGGTTCCTGCCAAAAACCTCAAAACTGTGTTTCTGTGTCTCCTTTTGCCCCAGTGATCCCAACAAAGGCCATTCGGACGTGCCCGTTTCCTGGCCAGCCTACAGCGACAAGGGCAAGTACTACCTGGATATCAACAACGAGATGAACAAAAACTCTGTGAAGCAGGACCTGAGATCCCGGTTTGTGACCTTCTGGAACTCGGTCTATCGGCAGCTGCCGCAGGTCGCCAACATCTCCCAGTCGGAGTTAATGTTCTAAAGCTAAGAAAGAAATATAGTTTAGAGATCATTAAAGGCTTGCTTGTAACTGAGTGACTCTGGTTCTCTGTGTGTTTGCCATGACAGGAGTTTCTCGCTGATGTCAAGGTCAGGCAGGATGGAACATCCTGTGGGCAGTGTGTGCTCCCCTGGCTGTGACAGCCAGTGCTGGACAAGCTGTCCTTGTGGCAAATTTTATTCTCACCCTCACCTTTATCTCCTTCATCTGCCACCTTCTGTGGCATCAAACATTGCTGGGATGAAGACTGAAGTTCTTAGGAAGCAAAAGCTTGTTTTAATGAGAATTTACACCAGATTCCTTGCACGATCAGAGAAGCGGCGTACGGATGCATGTGAGCGTGTGCTCAGTCAGGGCTGTTTTCCTTCATTGTCCAGGCAGGACGAGGACAAAATAACACACGGGGGAGGTGGTTCTGCATCTGTTTATGGTCACAAGCTGGGCTGAGGAGCCGCAGGTCCGAGTAGGACAGGACGAGCTCAGGCCGCCCTCAGGCCTCGCCCTCCCCACACGCCGAGCGCGCCGCTGCCGCCTCGGAACCGCCGTGCGGCGGAACCTTCGCGCCGCGGCCCGCGGGGCGGCGCCGGGCGAGAGCGGCGGGGCAGCGATGGCGGCGGGGCGGCAGCGGGGCCCGCGGGGCTCGGCCGTGCTGGAGCTGCCCCGCGCCCCGCGCTTGGTGTGCGTGGAGTACCCGGGGCTCGTCCGGGACGTCGGGGCCATGCTGCGGACGCTGGGAGGAGAGCAGGGGGTGTCGCGGGTGAGGGGGCGCGGGGGCTGTGGGGCGGGTGGCGACTCGCTGGGCAGAGGGTGAGGGGCGGCGAGACCGGGCCTGTGCCTGGGCGGGGGGCTGGGGGCGAGAGGGGGCCGGGGCGAGCCCCTACGTGGGAGTCGTTCCAAGCCAGCATGTCCCTACGCAGGGCCCACGTGTGGTTTGGGGGTGATGCTGCTTCCTTGAGCAGGGATTCAGGCGGTGTCTGGTAAAATCATAGTATGGTTTGGGTTGGAAGGGACCATAAATGTCATTGAATTCCACCCTCTTGCCATGGGCAGGAACACCTTCCACTAGACCAGCTTGCTCCAACCTGGCCTTGGACACTGCCAGGGATGGGGCAGCCACAGCTTCTCTGGTCAGCCTGTGCCAGGGCCTCACCACCCTCACAGGGAAGAATTTCTTCCTCACATCCAGGATATTATGTTTCTCATTTATTTATTTCTTCCCAATACCCAGGATGGGAGAGGCTGCACACCCCTGTGATGTGCTGCAGGTGTTGGTGGGGCAGCAATGATCCCCCTGAGACTGTGTGAGGGGAACAGCGGTGCCATGGCAGCGTGTGGGGCTGGAGGCTGGCACAGGAGTGTGGGGCTGTGTGGGTGGGATGCTGACAGGGGCTCTGCCTGCCCTTGCTGACAGATCTACGCCGACCCTGCCAAAAGGCTGGAGCTGTATTTCCGCCCCAAGGACCCCTACTGCCACCCCGTGTGTGCCAACCGCTTCCCCACCTCCACCATGCTGCTCAGGGTGAGGAGGAGGACCAAGAAGAAGCAGCAGTTGGACACCGAGGAACAAATCCAGCCAGAAGTCCAGTTTGAGATGGAGATTCTTGGGATTGTCACCACTGTTTACAAATTTCAAGGTAACCCTTGGGCTTGTGTGCACATGGCTTGGAGATGAGGATGTTTGGTGGGAAAGGGAAGTGTTTCCCTTTAACCAGTTGAGGACTGGAAGGAAAATCAAGTGTCCTGTTGTTACAGCCTCCTTGCTGGATAAACTTTTGTATAAACTTACCAGATTCCTGCTCCTTAAAGTTGAGTGTGAGAAATATTGTTGAATTCACAACAAAGTTCACAATGTTTTAACCCTTGTTTCTTACAGGAATGTCTGATTTCCAGTACCTGGCAATGCACTCTGGCCCTGATGGCAAACCAACCTCCATGTATGACAAAGTCCTGATGCTCAAACCAGAGAAGGAAGAATTTTTCAATAGGGACTTACCTCTTTACATCCCACCACCCATTTTCTCACGTCTGGACACTCCCATTGACTATTTTTATCGCCCAGATATACAGCACAGGTCAGTGCCTTTTCTGATGATACATCTTCCATGTATTTCACCTGTTGAATCTGCTCCCTTGTGCTGTTTTATCCCTCTTGATTTGGCACAACAGAGGCAAAAAAAAATGCCCAGAAACTGCCTGGCAGTGGCAACCTCAGCAAAATTCCACTTGAGGATTTGCCAGGTGAGGGGAGCTGGGGATGTGGTGAAGATGATGCCTCTCCCAGCACACCTCACACAGTGTGGGATGCAGGATACAGCCTTCTGCCTGCTTCCAGTGGGCTGGAGCCAAGGGCAGGGCTTGCAAGAGTCAGTGCCATGTGTTCCTGTGCAGTCCTGGCCCCGATTGGCTTTGCCAGAAGAACAATCTGGGAGATCTCCCACAAGAAACATCTTTCATGTTCTCACTGTTGGCCTTCACCAGCACTTTTTAAAGGAAGATTTCCAGATTGAGTTGGTACCTGCAGTTCTCTCTTGCTTTGCCTCTGTCCCACTGAGTAGCTGCAGTAGCTCCCGGAGAGCAAATGCAGAGGGTGAAGCCTTTAGTGCTCCAACACATTTCATACAGATCAGTCCCAAGTGCTGGAGGGTTTTCTGCCAGCCAGGGCAGAGCTCTGTCAGTGTGCAAATGGATGTAGCTTTGAGGTTTTAGGTTTCTTTCAAACTTAAATTTTCTTTTCTTCAGTGGTGCCGTGAGTGGTTTTATGGTACCAGTGTGTGATCAAGGGAGGTTGGACCAAAGTTAAACCAACCTACTGCTCACCCAGCTGAGTCCCTTTTGTCTTTCCCTGTTCCTTAGGGAGGGATACAACAATCCCCAGGTGTCTGGTGAGAACCTGATTGGCCTCAGCAGGGCCCGGCGCCCACACAATGCCATCTTTGTGAACTTTGATGATGAAGAGATCCCGACTAAACCCCTGGATGCTGCTGTCCAGAACTGGAAGAAAGTGTGCACCAATCCTGTGGATAAAAAGGTGGAGGAAGAGCTGAGAAAGGTGTGTGCCTTACTCCTGACCTGAGCACTGTCCTGCAGCAAGTTGGGGAGGAAAAAGTGCATTTTTTTCCCCAGAAATTCTTGGTGATTGTAAGTGAGGATGAGCAGATGCTACTGACACTGCTGTGTTCAGTTCAATTCTGCAAGTCAAGGTTTGAATCTCTGGCCAGTTCACATTAAGCCCCTTTTTGTGCCACGAGTTCTTACATTACCACCCAGTAGCTCAAACTGAGGGCCAAAGGCCCTGATACAGAACTAGGTCCACTTGGAAAGCTGCTCTGCCTTTGGTAACCCCCCTCCCACTGTTCTGTGGTTGTTTGTGTGTTTCTTTAGCTCTTTGAAGTCCGTCCTGTGTGGTCTCGGAACGCAGTGAAGGCCAATATCAGTGTCCATCCAGACAAGCTGAAGCTGCTGCTGCCATATTTGGCCTATTACATGGTGAGTGCTGCATCTGTGAGCAAGGGAGCATCCCCTGGCTGTTCCTGGTCCTTTACCACTTCTGAGGTCCTACCACCGAGTACCTGAGCTTAATTTTAGGTAATGAGACAGAGGGAAGGAAATGCTTTGGAACTAAAGTTGAAGCCAAGGAGGATTGGGTCACTATTTGCTCCATAGGTTCTAATCACCTTTGCAGGTCAGTCAGACACTCTGAGTGACTGTTCACCTGGCAGTGGTAGAATTTTTCCACACAAACAAGACTGACCTTGCAGGTTGGTTTGTAAAAGCACACAAATATTTGTGCTTTGATGCTTTGATTGCCAAGTTTCAGTGTATAAATAGTGCCATGGCAAGTGAACAAAGAGCTGGTAAAACAAGTATCTTTGGGCAATGAGGGGAAATACTAGAACTTTCCAAGAACTCTGTAACTCTGTAATGAAGGAAAGTGCAACACCATGGTGCTTTTTTGTAACCATCTTCCCTCCTGTGTTTGTGCAGTTAACAGGTCCTTGGAGAAGCTTATGGGTTAGGTTTGGGTATGACCCCAGAAAACACCCTGAAGCAAAGATTTATCAAGTACTGGACTTCCGAATTCGCTGTGGAATGAAATATGGTAAAAGGGCCCAACCCACAGAGCTGCTCTCTCTGCTTTCTGGTTAATCCTGGTAGTACTTTTCTTTTTATGTGTTTTTCAAACTCTTTTGCCATAGTTCTGCTCTGATGAACATGTCAGCTCCTGAGCTCCTTGCTTACTGCAGTTCTTTCCAAACTCCTGTAATACTTTCTTTCATAGTGTGCAGTATGTCTTTCCTCATTTGGCACATTCTAAACTCTGACCTTCCTCCTCCATGTGTTCCGAGCCCAAGTGGGTGTAGCAGAGCATCCTCCTCCTCACCCAGGGGAGGCACCAAGCAGGAATTCTGGTGCTCATATAGCAGCTTTTCCTCAAGGGTCTTAGCATCTCCTTCAGGGTGCTGGGTCTCAGACCTTGGATGTGGGGTTCCCTGCTCTGATTTTGCAGAGGACAAGTCGAGGAAAAGGAGTTTCTGATGTCATCTAATAAATCTATGACAGAGCTGGCATCCACTCATTGACATCAAGTCGCATTTCCAAGTTAAAGGGTTTTGTTGATCTCTTCTCCCCACCCTGCTAAAATCTGCATATCCCAAAGACCAGCCTGCCCTTCTTACACCAGTCCAGCCCTTGTGTTCCTGAGCTGGGGATATTCTGCAGGGTGCTCACCCTCAGTTCATTACTGGTTTTTGGTTTTCCCCTCTAGGTTATGCTGCTACTGACATGCCTGTGAAAGCAAAACGCAGCACATACAACTACAGCCTGCCCATCACTGTCAAGAAACAAGGTATGCTGGGCCAGAAGGGCTGCCTGGCTCTTCTGTTTCTCTGTTTGCCCCAGCCTAGTCACAGATGGTGAAGGGTCTTCCTGTGTCCTAGCAGAGACAAAACTGGAGCTTGTTTTCTGGTTATAGCATTGCTGCTGTTAAGCCAGTAGAAAAATCTCCTGCTGGGAAGTGTTGTGGGAGTCTGGCTGAGCCACAATATCTGTTAGCAGGCAGGAGGGAGTTCTGCAAGCCACACTGGGCATTCAGCATTCACTGAGGTGCAGAGAATGGGGGAGTTCTCTTTTCTCTGTCAACGGAGAGTGGAAAAGGTTAAAGTTACGAACAAATGGACTCTGGAAAAAGCTGCCCAACTCAGCACCCTTCCTGGGACTGTCCAGTAACATCTCTGAAGAATGAACAGAGCACATGCTCTGTTGCTGGTTGGTCTGGTTTTGTTGAATCAACAGAGAAGTGACAGTACAATATGAAAGATGTCCCTAATTAGGACTCTCTGTTTTCCTTTCAGGAAGTCACACAGTCAGTGTCCATGGCCTGAAACAGGGGCTGAGTACAGCTGGTACATCTGGGGCAAAAAAGTCCCCCTCCAGCAGGTACAAGTTGAAGGTAAGCATGACCTTTTATACTGAAATCTTGAAATATCTCAGTGAAATAGGGATGTTTCCTTGTTTATCAGTCCTCAAGGGATCAGCTGTGAGTGAGCTGATGTGCTCAGGTTTATCTGGGAAGTTCCTAGTTGGACATGGCACTATGGGACATAATCTGAGTGTATTTCTTACATGCTGCAAGTGGGATTGGTGCTCTCCAGCCTAGTCTTAGACGTGACGAGCATTTTGCTTCAATTGATAAAATTGGAACTTCATGGGCAGCGAAGTGCAAAAAAATCACCATGTCTTTATCAGGTCATGCTGCAAAATCCAACAGGGTGGAATAAATAAATGAGTCTTGCTCTTCCCTTTTTGCTAGAATGAAGCCCATGCTGCACTGCTAGGCAGTGACAGGCTGCAGACAGAGCTGCAGGTTGGAGAGGTGAAGTGTTTTCTCTGCACAGCAGTGCTGGTGTGACTGTGGCTGCAGGGACATTCTGGCGCATTCCTCATTCAGCTTTATCTTCTGCCATGTACAGATCCATGCCTTAGAACTTGTTTCTCTTGGAAGTACCTTCTTCTTGAATCAGCCCATTGGAAGTACTTTCAGTTATGCCAGAGTTGTCCTGTTACACCATAAAATGCACATGAATCCTTTCCTTCTTTCCTCCTCTTAGGAATCTGTCTACGTTTTCCGAGAAGGAGCCTTACCCCCTTACCGACAGATGTTCTACCAGCTCTGTGACTTAAATGTGGAAAGGTACTGCACACTGACAGAGACAGATTTCAAAGCTTGTTGTTTATACCGTCATTCACCCCTCTCCCCTTGAGCAGGAACATCAGAGGTGTTCAGTTTCTCAATAAAAACAGAACAGCCTTTTTACCCATGAACTTCCTTTCCCATCTGACAATTACCTGCATAACCAACTGTGCTATTCCAGCTCAGTGAAGTGAAATGGAAATAAATCAGTCTGTCTCATCTGAAACTCACATCTGAGTGCAGAAGATTAACGTTTCCTTCCCTTTTGCTGCTCTTTAGCCTGCAGAAGATCATCCATCGGAATGACGGCACGGAGTCGGAATGCACGGAGCGGGACGGATGGTGCCTTGCCAAGACAAGTGATGACCTGAGGGACAGCATGTCCCTGATGATAAAGCAGATCATCAGATCCACCAGGCCTGGTAAGGATGCTTTGAACATGAGGATGTTGTAATTGGCACTGAGGCAGAAGTGTTCCTGCGTCTGCCCCCTCCTTTGTGTGTTCTTTGGGATGTAGCTCATTCCAGTGTGGGAGCTGAGGCTGCTGGCCTGCAATGGGAATGTGGGTTGGCATTAGGGATGGCTGGGAGTTAAGGTTTTCTAGTTCATCTTCCCAGTAGCAACCCTTCAGCTTTTAAATGTCTTTGCACAGTAATAATCAAGACTTTATTCTGACTGATGTATCTGTTGCTGGCATTTTACTTTTTATTGATGTTATTGATTGAACAAGAAGTGAGGAAATTATTTCTTCATGATGCTGGGCCAAAGCAATAATATCCCAGTGAATTGGGTCAGAATGAGGCAGGAGAGGAGCACTGCAGCTCTGCTGATGTTCTCCTTCCTGGAGTGTGGAGACGGATTGCTCTGGCTTGATCAGATTCTGTTAAGATGTGCAACATTAGATGAGCCCCTGAGGCTGCTGCCTTCCTCTCACATGTATGAATTCAACTGCAAATGCCCCCAGGTTGCACTGAAAGAGGCATCACAGTGTCTTTCTTTCTTCCCAATTTAAGCTCTTTTCTCAAATACAACAAGCAGTGAAGATGGCAAAGAACAGCTGGCATACGAGTCTGGAGAGGATGAGGATGATGAAGAGGAGGAGGAAGAGGACTTCAAGCCTTCTGATGGGAGTGAAAATGAAATGGAGACAGAAATTCTGGACTATGTGTGAACTCAGTGAGCAGTCTGGCTGCTGTGGACAGAACTGTCTCTGCTCTTGCTCCTTGAGAGCCAAGGGTTTGGCATCCCTGCCCAGGGTCTGGGGAAGCAGAGCTTGTACGAAGCTGATGATGATCTCTCTGCAGTGACTGCTGGTGGGCATCATTCTGGATGTTTGGGAGCCAGTGCCTGCATTTTTGGAATTGCTGGCTGAGAAACCCTCCAGCAAGTTCAGACTCAGCAAACTCCCAAGAGTGAGCCCAGAATCCAAACCAGCTGGTAACACAGCAGACATGGGGAGAAGCTGCGTTCCCAAATCTCTCTGTGTGTGGGCGTGCACTCTCTCCAGGTTGGTGGCCGTGTGGAAAATAGAAAAGGTGCTCAAGGAGATGCTGGGAAAAGAAGCATTCCAGAGCTCCTGGAGTCCCTAAGGCAGGTTCTGCCCTTCTGCTTGTCCAGAGGGAATGAAATTACTGTGCCATGCCTTCAGCACTGAGCCTCGCTGGTCATCTTGGAAATAAAGCCAGCAGGAAAATACACTTTCTGTCAGTGAATAATTCCCTTCCTGGGGTGTGAATGTTTGCTGTCCTCACTACCTGATGCACTTCTCAGGTCTGTTTTGACTTCCCCAGTTAGCAGTTAACAAGGACTGAAGGCAGCTGGAAAAGGGGCAGAGCTTCAGGTTCACAGAAGTTGGCCACTGCCAGCTGGATTATTCCCACCAGAAGAAAGTCACAGAAATTAAAGATCTGCTGGCATTTTCTGGGTCTTGTGTATTCCCCAGTGTGTTACGACCACACCTAGAGCCAAGCTTGCTTTTTTAAAAGCAGTTAAGACCTCCTCTTCTCCACTGAGGAGGTCCTATGGATTGTTGCTTTTAAAGCCTTTACTTGTAACAAAAGGAGTAAACCCAACAAATGACACTCGGAAAATGCAACAGTTTCAACTCATAGGTTCAAATGAATGAGGTTCATTTGAAAAGTGAGCCCTGGTCCCTCAGCCAGAAAAAAAGAAAGTTCAACCCACCAGGGTGAACATAAAGTATGAACTCCCCCACAGTCAGATGCATCCCTCTTTCGCCAGGAAGGTGCTGGCATTTTGGGGAAGGAGAACAGAACAGCTCCTGCCTTGGGGCAGAGACATTTGAGCATCAGTATTTTATTGCAAAGACTAATTACATTGCTGTGTACAAGTCACACCGGGCAGTGTGCTCCTTCATTGAAGTGGTACAAAATACATACGGTACAGCCAGTCCCCCCCAGTGGCACCGGCGGGAAGGGAGGGGACAGTCCCAGGGTGGGCAGGCACGGAGCAGAGGGGAGACCCTCCCGGGGGTGCTGGTGCCCAGGGGCAGGGGCTTTGGGCACAGAGGAGGCAGGAGGCTGCCCCTGCGTCAGGGAGCCAGGAGCTCCCATCATGTGCATCATGGGCAGTGCCACCCGAGGGGACACGGGGCTGGAGGAGCTCAATGCCAGCCACGCTCACACCCAAGCAGCCTCTTCCCCACCAGGCCCAACCCCTGCCACCAGCCCCGGCCCCTGGGGCATGGTCCCTGTCCTGGAGCTGGGGAAGGCACCGCAACCACCCGGGGACTCCGGCGGATGGGAAATGGAAAAGATCTGCAGGAATGAAACGCTTAAAAAAACAGAGATGGAGCCAGGATCAACAAAAGGTCCCCCTTTGGTTAGTGTTTCCTACAGTGATTAAAACAAGCATCTCTGCCCCTGCTCGAGCAATTAGTGGTAGAGAATTTGGGAGGGGGTGGCTGGCAGGGTGTGCACCCCATGAGCACAGCAGAGCAATGCTGCTGCTGCTGCTACCAGCGTCCCTCCCAGCAGCCTTAAATAGCAGGGGGGCACAGGAGAGGGACTGGGCTGCAGGGCAGGGGGAGGCTGGATTAGTAAAATGTACAAGTTTGCCTCTTCTATTTACAACCAATAAATACTGAAAAAAAAAAATCAGTAAACTTTTTTGTTTTATACAAAAAAAAGTCTCATTGCTGCTTCTCCCATGGTCAGTGTTTGAAAAAGTCCGGTTAAAGCCCAAGGTGAGTGGCACTTTCTGTGGGTCAGGCAGTGGCAGCTGGGGCACCTGGAGCACCCTGAGCTCTCTGGCCCCTCGCGTGCCCACACAGACCCGAAGTCTCTATATACACAGTTTCAGACAGAACTTTGCTCTCCTCCTCCTCAGGCTGGCAGCGCTGGGGGCACGGCCCGAAGCTCTCCCCTCAGCAGAAGAGACACTGGCATTTGATCTTTGGTGCAAGTTTGAACGTGGGCCGGCCCAGTCCAGCTGGAGGATGCGCTGGATCGGGAGAGGAGCGAGACCACGCAGGCTTCCAGCTGGGGAGAGCACGAGGCACCCACTCCATCATGGCATGGCCACAGCCTCCTGCACTGGCTCAGCACTGGGGCAGGGCTGCATCCTTCCAGCTCACCTCCCAGCCAGGGCATCCGTGGCTTCTCTCAAGGGAAGGACGGGCAGAGCTGTGCGGTGGTGGCAACGCCAGTGATCCCAGGGAGGACAGACATGGAGGTAACACTGGGAAAGCGGGGAAGGAGGCTTGGCAGCCCCAGGGTGGCGGGGGCTCCTGCTCTGCTCCCGTCAAACAGCCCCTCTGTGAGTCACCGCTCCCCGGCTCGCTCGGACACAAGGCACCTACGGCAGAGGCGGGCTCCAGCTCTGGGCTGGCCGGGCTGGACTCGTGTCGCACCGTAGAAGGTTAAAAAACAAAACAAAACAAAAAAATAGACAAATCCCCCCCCACTGCTGCCTTCCTGTGTAGAAAAAAAAAAGACCTGATTGGAACTGGGGCTTGTGCAGAGAGAGGCAGAGGCCCACACCAGTTGCCCAGCTCTCAGCTCTGGGTGCGGAAGGGAGGTGCACGGCTGTCCCCCATGGGTGAGGGTCACTCCTCTGCCGTGCAAGGCGGCACAAGGACCGGCCACAGCCAAGCCCGGAGCAGCTGCCCCCAAGGCCCCGACGGTGATGCGTGGCAGTGGGGCTGAGGCTAGAAGATGCCCTTGGCGATCTTCAGGCCTTTCTGCTTCATCCTGGGCAAGGTGGAGCTGGAGCCATGCTTGATCTTCACCCCCTTGGAGAAGCCCCGCTTCTTGAGCACAAAGTCATAGTTGGCGGCGGAGTTCATGGCGTAGAAGACGTTGGCGTTGTCGGGGATCTTCAGCTCTGGAAGTGAACAAGTGTGAGGGTCAGTCAGGTGCCCTTTCCTTGAAAGGGGACCAGAGTGGGGCCGAGGTTTGTCCCCAGGTGCTGGGACCCCTCTTACTGTCACCTCTCATCCCAGCTCCAGCCTGGTGCTGCCCAGGCTGCCGGGCTGCATGGCCCCAGGGAAGCCCCCACGCCCCAGCACACACCTCTCTCCTCCGAGATGATCTGGACAAGCTCATAGTCTTCAGGCCGGTCCCCATCCAGGTTGTGTTTGGCCATGGCCTTGCGAATAACCACGGGGGTCTTGTCCTGGCTCGTCACCTGTGAGCACAGAGTGCTGTGAGCCCAGAGAGCCTCCCACTGGAGTCGCCTCCCAAAATGGGCCGTGCCCGTATCCAAGCAGGACAAGCCACCCCTCTCTGGTGTTTCCACAGGGATGTTACTAACCAGGATGCTCTTGTACATGTTGCCGTTGTCCACAGCCAGGCTGACACGGATGATGCAACAGTCGTCGACCTGCTGGTTGTAGAGGGGCAGCGAGAGTGAGGAGTAGCTGGAGATGCCGGAGACCGAGCGCTTGTGTGTGCGGGAGGCCGTCACCGGCGTGGAGGAGACAGAAGAGGAGGAGGCACTGCTGGAGCCTGAGCCGATGCCTGACGTGTCCAGGGAAGAGAGGGAGGTGGATTCCCAGAACTGGAGGGCAGGGAGGAGAGGGGATGCGGAGGACACAGTGGGTTTAGCTTCTCCATCGGCCACAGACGGGGCGTACCAGCGCTGGGGGAGGGAGGCCAGAGGGATCTCACTGACCTGTGACAACGGGGGACCGACACAACTACAGCCACCGGAGGCACGAGAGCCTTGCCGTGCTGCCAGAGCAGCAAAGGGCAGGGGGCCTCCCGAGCAGCCCCCGGGCCCCCCACCTGCTCCCCCCAGCCCCAGCGCCAGGGCAGAGGTGGGACAGTCCCCATACAATGGCCACATCAGCCCTGGGAGGCCTGGACCCTGCGAGCTGCCACATACCTTCTTCTCCTGGCAGTCGGGGGACTCGGGGATGAAGCTGATGTTGATCTCCTCCACGTCGGAGCTGCTGGAGCCGGCAGAGGTGACGCTCACTGAGTCGGTGGCATCCCCACTGCACAGGTACTGCCCACACTTGAGCTGGTCGAAGGATTTCGAGTGGGAGCTGCCGCTGGCACAAGGCTCAGTGCTTGGTGGCTGCCGGCTGCCCGGAGAGAGGTGGGGCAGGTCAGAAGGGAGCAGGGTGAGGGTGCATTGGGCTGGCAGGATAGCGGCCATTCCCACCTGGTCCCCTGCAGTGCCCAGCCAAGGATGCCCCACGCTGGCCCCCACCTCCCACCAGGGACTCACTCGCTCCATCTCTTGATGATGCCGGTGTTTTTCTTGGCCTTCAACGTGTTGCTGGCTGACTCTGACAGTGGCTCGATTTCACACGACAGCCCATAGCTGGGAGGGGAGAGAGGAGGGTTTGAGCTCCCTATGCTGCCATCAAGTGTGAGGGAGGCAGAGCAGAGAGGGGAGCGAGCACGGGACAGCTGCTGCTGTCAGAGGAAATGAGTGGTGGGACTTCCCGAGGCACCAGCACGACCCCAGACCCCTCTCACTCACCTCTCGGCCTCGCTGAGCCGCTCCAGGCTGTGGAACCACTCCACGAACTGATCCTCCTGTGTGAAGCTGTAGTTGTTGCAGGCCGACTGGAGCAGCTTGATCTGCGCGATGACTTCGAACTCCTGCAGCAAATGGAAGCCATGAGACCAGAATCCCCTCCCCCAAAACTGAAGAACATGAAGTAAAAAAAAGAGAGGGATCAACCCCAAAGTGACTGGCACAGCCTGTGATTGCACCAGGTCAGCCTGTGCAGCTGCCAGGGAAAAGCTCTCACCTTCCTTCTCTTCTCAAAGTTGATCAGCCCACCCTGGAAAAGAAAGAGATGAAGGTCAGATTGGAACAGGCAGAAGAATATTGCTCCCACCCTTCCCTATCTCTGTCTTGCTGCCACTGCAGTGTGGGTAACCGTGCTGAGAAAAAGTAGCCCATTTCCTTGGGACAGAGGTGGATGTGCAGGGTGGGATATGGGATGTGGTGTGAGATACAGGATGTGCAGGATGCAGTGTGGGATACAGGATGTGCAGTGTGGGATACAGGATGTGCAGTGTGGGAATACAGGACACATGGGGGACCAGCCTGCCTTTTATCAGCCCAGGCTCTGGGAGGAAAGGGAGCATAGGGAGGAGGTACATACATCCAGGAAATCCTTCATGGCCGTGTCGAGCATCACCAGGTCCGTGAGGAAGGTGCCAAGGTAGGGAATGGTGCCCTGCATCACTCCCTGTGGGGACAGAAGGGACAGTGGGGTCAGCAGAGCTGGGACCAGCCTGGGCAGCTGCTGGGGACAGGGCACAGGGACAGCCCTGCCAGACTCACCATCTCTCGCTGCTGCTGCTGCCGCTTCTGAGCCCTCTTTGGGTTGATCTCCAAGGTGGCAAATTTGGATGTGCCCTCCTGGATGGTGGGGAGAGGTGGATCAGCACAGGTGGGAAACAGCTCTAATACCTTTTAGCTAAAATTCACACCCACTTTTTTTTATATAACTTTCCTTGTAGGAAAGAGGAGGAAACCAAAGCTTTTTCATGGCTCACAGAGAGGAGAGCCTTAGTGAATAGGAACTGCTGCTCTCATTTCTCTATAAATGTCTCCTCAACGGGACATTTTGTTCCCTTTTGCATTTTGTTTCCTGTCAGTCCCTAAACCAGAGCTAGGCTGGGATCTGTGGAGAAGCTCCACACAGAATAAAGACATTTTTGCCACCGCCTTTCACCAACTCCACCACCCCACCCAGAATCAAGAGAATTTTGCACTGGACTGTTAACATGCAGCTGCCTCTGGGCAGAAGCTGTCGCTTGGTGCTCTGGATCCCATCCCATTGCTTATCTGTTCCTTGGATTGTTTTGCCAGCTCCAGGTAATGAGTTTTGGGTGGAGAAACAGAAATCCCAGCCTTGCTGAAACCCCTGCCTGCTCCCCAGACTCAGCACGCCCTGCCTGCATCCATGCCTGCAACTCCAGCAGCTCTGGGCTTTATCCTTTGGCTGGAACACCATGGAAACCTGAGCTGCCTGCCAGGAGCAGGGCAATGCAGGTTCTCCTTCCCCCTACCTTGATGAGAAGCTCCCGGCTCAGCGAGTGGTTGTTCTCATCGGAGAAGATCTCTGAGAGCTCATGGAATGTGCGGAAGCTCTCCCTGCTCAGGGGGAAACAAGGGGAAAAGTCAGCAACGCTGCCACAGTGGGCTTTCCTCCTTGGGCTCTCTTCTGCTCACCCAAATGACCCCAGTTATGCTCAGCTCCAGCTGGGCCTCGCTGTTTGGGAGCTATTCCAAGATGTTTCACACAGAAGGGTGAGGTGATGATGCTTTTATTTCCTCACCCTCCTTAGGTCCCTGACACCGGTCCCTGGGTTTTGGGCACACTCCAAGAGGCAATGCTGGAGTTGAGGTGATCCCATTTACACATTCAAGGCCCACAGCATGTCCTTCCCCTTGGAACCAGCCCCGCAGGAGCTCCTTACCGCAGGACCTCGTCCCAGGTCTTCTTCAGCCGGTGCACGGCGTTGCACTGCAGGGCTGAGAGGATGGCTCGGAGGGAGGAGAAGTTCTTCAGGATGCGGCACTCCTGGGGACAGACAAGGAGGTGACAGGACTCGGGTTAAAAAAAGCTGGAGGATCTGCTGGGATTCCAGCATGGCAAAACCTCATCCCTTGGGTGAGGTGGGAGGTGAGCTGTCCTACCCGAGCCACTTCGATCCACCGCTCCACCACCTTGGCCCTCTGCTGTGGCTTCAGGGACCTGTCCCCGAGACAGGTGGCAATGACACAGTTGGCCACACTGTTGAACTGCGAGACCGTGGCACGGATGGTGGGGGCCAGGTGCTCTTTGCCCTTCTTGTCCCGCTGGGACCAGATGCAGCCCAGGCAGTGGTAAGGCACCACTTTCTTGAACAGCTCCTGGAAGATAAAGGGAGGGAGAAGGGTCTCTTTGGGTTCTCTGGGGAGAGAACAGGCCGGGAGGAAAAAGGGATGGGAATAGCCAGGCCTGTGCCCAGAGCACCGCTGAGCCGCCTGGTGGGTGACTACTCACAGCATCCATCAGTGTGAACTGTTCTGCCACCATCTCTGGGGAGAAGGAGAGGAAATCTGGCTTCCCATCCCCGACCCCGTTCTCCTCCACCAGCTGGAAGGTGCAGCTGCCATGGTCCACAGCTGCAGGAGACAGGGTGAAGCTGAGCACCGCAGTGCCCACACCGACCCACGCCAGCCCCCTGCAGACACCCACCCCCCACCTCCCAGGCTCTTAATTCCCATCTGGCTTCACACCTCCAGCAACGAGGCTCAGATAAAAGGATAGTCGTTTTAAACCTGGGTGCAAGTGTCTACAGAGGATTAAAGGCAGATTAGCTAATCCACTTAAAAATCCCACTTCTGCTGCAACTGAATTAGCTTCCCAGTGTCCCTCCATGTAAGCAGGGTTTATGGCTGTTCAGCCACGTGGCTCAAGTTCTGGAGACCTTGATGCCAACCAGCAGCATTCCCTCCACCTGCAGCCCCAAATAACCCCACAAGCAGGGTGAGGACTCCACCTTCTGCCTCGGCCTCGCTCTGCTCTTGCTGCTGGAACTGGGCCAGCAGGATGCGGGCTCGGCGCTCCAGGTCGGAGCCGGGGATGTTGTGGCGCACGTAGGAGATGAGCTGCTTGAGGCAGGCGAAGTCGGGGGGCTTGCGGAAATCCTCTGAGTACTGATCCAGCCAGGCCCCCAGGATGGAGGAGATGGTGCTGCAGCAAGGGGGAAAACACAGACAAAGAGGATCAGGTGCCAGGAGAAACCTGTCTGCACCCCCACAAGCCCAGGAGCACTGCTGGGACAACACATCCCTCCCAAAGAGCTGCCACCAGAGCCACCACAGCACAGTCAGACTTACTTCTTCAGCTCCATCCTCTCGTCCACAGTGTGCCTGGCGTGGTCCCCATTCGCCTGCACGTGGAGTTTGCCATACCTGGTGGGGCACAGAGAGCAGGCAGTGAGCACCCTGCACTCAGCTACTTCTCAGAGCAGCCTCCTCCCGCTCCACACCACCCCCAGCTCTGCCAAGGGGTCAGGATGAACCTGCTACGCAGTGTCCTGCTCCCCTCCCTCTGCCACAACCTCCCTCTTACAGGAACAGGGAAGCAGCCAGCACTGACCACCTCACTGGAAGAGCTCCAGCTTTCTGGGAAGTTGTGTCCTCCCTGCCCTGTCCCAAAACCTTCACGCGGATGGAGCTGGGAAAAGCCAGCAGACCTCCAAGGCATTGCAGCAGAAGATACTGGGGCTTTCCTGGCCACCCCCAGCTGTGTTGTGGGGCTCAGGGCAGCCTCACCTGTTAAGCAGCAGGTCCAGCACTTGCTTGGTGGTGGCGAAGGCCCGGTAAGTGCACAGGAAGATGGTGACATAGGTGGAATCATTGCCCTTGAAGGCTGAGACCAGGTACTCCACCAGCTTCTCCAAGGTCCCGGCTTTTATCGTCCGCACCTTACACGTCTCGTAGAGGTTTAGGGCTGACTCATTCTCAAACTGCCAGGACAGGAGCAGAAGTCAGTGGGCTGGGTGAAGAAAGGCACCATCCAGTGCAAAGTGTTCCCACCAGCTTCACAAGCTCAGGTCTGGGCTGGGACCCCTACAGTGCCTGGGGCTCTCCTAACTGGGAAAGAAAAGCTGAGTCTCCTCAGACGGCAAACACCAGCAACCCAGCTGAGAAGACCTGAGCACTTGGGAAATCCCAGGAAAGGCCTCAAGGTTGCCAAAATCCAGATACAAATCAGAGTTGCCCTATTTTTCAAAATGGGGCTGCGGATTGTGTCACCTGTGCCCCTTCCCATGTGGCAGAGGACAGCAGGTGCTCCCACTCCCTGCTCCCAAATAAATACATGATTCTCATGGCAGGGAAACATCTGAAACCTCCCCTGTGGCAGGAGGAGCCCCCAGCTTACCCCCAGCCAGCGCTGCCCTTTGTTTGCCGTGTGATGGAGCTGCACTTTCCGGAGGGATATGCTGTAGATCACACCATCCTCCAGCTCTTCTCCGATCTCCTGTGTGGAGCTCTGCATGGAAAGACAAGATACACCATGAGATAAGGAGAGCAAAGTGTGGCAGAGTTGTTTTGTGGCTCCTACAAGGGATCCCAGCGAGCCAAAGGCAGCAGCTGCCTGGCTAGCAGTGAGAGTCTCCCTCACCTGCTCAGAAATGCAAGCCAGGTGACACCAGTGTGTCTGGCCAGCTGAGCCTGCCCACAGTGGAGCCAGGACTTTGGGAAGCTGCTCTTGGTGTGTCCCATGTCCCCTGGCCCCACATCTCAGCCCTTCAGCAAAGCCAGGCTATGCCAGTGCAAGGTGGGACCGCTCACAAGCCAGCGAAAGGGATAGTGACAGCACAGCCCAGTGCCCAGCCATGGCTGCTCCCCTCCCCAAGCCTCTGCCCCTCCCATGAGGTGACACTGCCTCCTGGTCTGAGCAGGGTCTCAGTGATCTGTCCCTGCAGGAACCAAGCACCTCGGTGCATTTCCCTAATAAATAATAACTCAAACCAAGCTGCCCACCAGCTCTGGCAGCACTGGCCACTGCATGAGGCAGAAATCCCAGGGGAAAGCTCAAAGCTGGGGGGAAATCCCAGGGATCTGCACCAGGGTTGGGTCAGCCACAGCCAGGACAGGTCTGGGTACAGGGGACAGGCACCTCTAGGTGACAGGCACCCAGCTATGAGGCTCCCATTTCTGCTCTGGAGGATGGAGAACACCAAAAATTTGGTGAGGAAAGGGGTGATGCTTCTCAGGGCACACGCCTCCCCCAGCACCACATGCCAGCACAGGCTCAGCAGCAGCTGCAGCCCCACAAGGACAATCTGGTTCCCTCCTCCTCCTCCTCCCTAACCACGCTCTGCTGAGTCAGTGCCTCCCTTAAGAAGATTTATCCAGATCCTTTTAAACACTGCGGGGATCTCCCCCGCCCTCCATCCCTCTCGCCAAATGGCAGGACATGGACAAACACACACCAAAACCCACAGCTCAGCAGAGGGAGAAAACGCCTGAAAGCAGTAAGCTGGTTAGAGGGGGAGGTGACCATCACTGGGACACAGGGTTGTGGGGACAAAGCTCTCCTGCCAGAGCCAGCCCACAGCTTTCCCTGCAACTGCCCCTCAAAGAGCCCTGAGCATTGACAACAACACAAGGGCTCGCTGAGGAAGAAACTGCCATGGAAGGACTTAGGATGGAGCCCCAGAAGTGATGCTGCTCCCTGCAAAAAATCCTCCTCCAAACTGCCCCCTGTGAGCACAGGGACAGCCACACCCCGGGCCCCAGGCTCAGAAGAGGCTGCACATCTCAGCAGACAGGAGCAGAACACGACCCCGAGCCGACGGATTGAACGTGCACCCAAATGCTCTTTAACCACCATCCTTTATCAGCAGCACCACCACAGCAGCGGTCACTGCTCTGTTATCACAGCCTGCTCAAGCCACAGCTTGGTTAATCACAGGGAATCAAGGCAGGGAAGCACAGCCAGCTCTGAGGGGAAGCTGGAAAAAGCCTCTCATTCATGGCTGTAATGAATGAGGGCAGAGAATCCCCCTGGGCGGGGTTACTGACTTTTTCACTTTCTGCTGAACCTGCTTTTCTCACTTCATGCCAGACTATGGAGAGGTTTGGCTTGTTGAGGGGTTTGAGGAGTTGTGAAGCTCTGCTGTGAGCATCAGGAGCCTCTCCCAGGATTCACTGGCTTCCAGACCAGCCCTGACAGCACCCACACGAGGCAGCAGACACCAGACATCCTTCCTGGCACCTGCGTCTGGCCCACTCTTGCTCCGTGCTCTGGGATAAATTATGGCACAAATTTGTGTTCAAGTACACTGCCCAGGGGACTGGCACAACTTTGGGAGAGGGCTGCCAGCACAGCCAAAGCTTTGTGTCCACTCTGGATCACCCATCTACAGTGACAGCACCTAACCAAGTTGGCCAAGTAGTCTTTCTTCCACTTTGCCCTTTCCAACAAAAAGAAAGAAAAGCCATGGAAACACTTCCCAATTTGTCCTGGGATCTTTCCCAATCTTCATCACCCAAAATGCACATCAGCCCTACCCCGTGTACCTCCCATTTAAGCTGAGCCTTCAGGCTGGAGGAAAGCTCTGGGTCCAGCAGGACCAGAGCCCTGTACAGTCTAACTCAGAAAAGAGATTTGGCTGGGCAGTTGCAAACCCCAAAATATCAAGAAAAATCAGATGCTTGCTGACATGCAATTAAATTCATAAATTAAATCATATGGGAGGAAAAAACCATCTCAGGATCAACCCATGAATCATTGGCAGCTGCTGTGCAACTACAGTGGAAAGTATTGCCACAACTGCACAGGGTTTTCACTCTGCATTTCAGGTCACGTGCAGGGGATACTCCCCATTTTGATGTGCGTAAAAGCAAATTTCATTTCCTTCCCATATCCAAGACTGTCAGATTCATTCATTTTTCGTCTTGCTGACTTGTGTGATATCCCCCAAAGTTCCCCCTTTGCAAACCACACACGAAGGCCGCGGCTTCCCAGCGCTCTGCAGGCTCCTGCCAAGAGCCAGGAGAGCTGCTACACTGGGACATTCTAAAATTTGGCTATTTATATTCCGTGTGAGCTTCCTCTTTCCTACGGCTGCTCCTCCGAGATGCTGATTGTGCATTCTGCACACGATGGTTCAAAACCAACCAAGCAAAAAAGCAGCAGCAGGATGGAGCCAGAGGAGTCTCGCTCCAACACCTGCACCAAGCACACGTTTCTCCCCTGGCAGGTGAGGAGATGAAGTGGGAGAGACACAAAACCTTGACCCGTGGCTTATGTTTGTGCCGGCCACCCCGAATCCTGCAGCCACACCAGGATTTCCAGCAAGTCAACCAAAGCTGAACGCCTTCAAAATGGTCTCTGAAGAGACAGAGGAGTGCTGGTAAATATTGCAACAGTCACTGCTCCCCACTGCCTGCCCTACACAGCTGCCGGAATTTTCTGCCCCTCAGAAGGAGGGAATGTGAGTCAGGCTCAGCCAACACACAAACCCTTCCTTCACCTCAGCCTGAAGGTGAGACACAGGTGAACAGTCCCTTCTGTTGGCACAAGGGATGAATCCAACAGGCCCAGGCCGTGCTTTAAACATCTGCAACAAGATTTGATGGTCATGGCATCTGCACCTTCCACCAAACTCATACGAGCGGGACCTGGAAGCCCAGAGAAAGTGAGATCCAACACATTTCAAGATGGGCACCAAGAAAAAGGAAGACACAGGAAAATGAACGTTTGATTTGATTTCCCCAGCTCAGTGTGCAATCCTGGTCCGCTCCACACAGCAGGAAAAAGGCCTCTGGCTGGAGGGGCACAAGGAAAAGCCACATGTTTAACTCTGCCCAGTTGTGCAGAGCAGAGGCTTTTGCAGAAGCAGCCGTGAGTGAACTCTGCAGGAGTTCATCCCCTGAAATATGAAACGGGAGGTCTGCACCAGATGGCTGCCCTGGGCCTGGGGACTGCCTCTTCCAACTGCAGCCAGCCCTGGAGCTCCCACTGATGGTTCAAAGCTTTTGTGACTACACCAGGGAGGAATTCCTGCTCCGTGCAATAAACTCTTCTGCTCTCTGGTGAATGTTCTTGTACTCGGCGTGGTGTCAAACCCCACGTCTTCACACAGAGGATTAATAAGGAGCTCTAAGATGCAGCCAAGGTTCGTGAGCCTAGAGGAAGGGTGTGAGGGACCCTCAGAGCTAGGGAGAGAGCAGCAGAAGCAGCAGGGACTCTGCCTTCGGCTCTTCCTGACAGATGAAAGGAGGGGAAAACACAAAGGCCAAACAGCAAAGTAAAACATTGGCTCGGGCTCTGCATTTTGGAAAGTGTTTGAGATCAGTCACAAAGGTGGTTTTGGTAAGACAGGAGCAAAGTGCAGGATTAAGTGTGAGCACACAGCATCCCCACACGTTACACACAGACAATTACCCAACAATTACCAGGTCTTAAGAGCTCTGGTCCTGCGTGCCCCAGGTTAGAGCACTGGCCTCCAAAGGCACAAAAATAATGAACTGTTAGTGGAAAAAGGTATTAATTTCAGCACACATGGAAGAGGCACCACTGCTTAAAGTGCTTTTGCTGATGCTCTCTGGACCACAGCTGGTTTAACAATCGAGATATTCGTGTTACTCTGCTCGCTTTCAGTCGAGCTACACAAAATGCCTGTTCTATAGACAGGTACAGCACAGCACCGAGAGTATCTCTGCACCGTGATTTCAAAGGGGCTGCTTTTAGCAGACATTAACCCTGCCCATGGGAAGCCAGGAATGTGTGCCTGTTGGGAATTAACAGTCCCACTGGCTAACGAGACAAGAAAAGGCAGAGCTGAACCTTGGAGACATCACCAGGAGTTTCCCATTGAAGCTCCACACTTGCATAAACTCAAAAGAACTCGATGAAAGGTGGTAAAAGCCAGAAAACAGCAAGTAGGGGTTTGGTCTTTGCAATCCCCAGCCCCTTCTCAGAATAATCCCTTCCCACTAGCAACGGGAAATGGGCCTTTCCGGGAACTAAAGAAACCGGCTCCACCACGGCCCGTGTCCCCCACGGCTGACACCAACCCCGAGTTCACTTTCGTTTCACCCTCAGGAGCAAACCCTGAACCCCTGCAACAAACAGCAGCGACTTCGGGACCTCTTGTGCAAACCCGAGTGTACGACGTTATGTAAAAGGAAATAGGAAAAAAAGTCACCCCCGGGTAGTGAAAGGAAAACAAGCGCAGCTCTGTGAACCGAAGATAAAGACCGCAAAAGCAGAAGCACCCTCTGTCCTACACATCCCAAATAAGCACACGCAGCACAACGCTCTTCCCCGTGGGGACTTCCAGGCAAAAAGCCCTGTGGTGGCTGTTCCCCCACGGCTCTGCCTCGAGGGATTGCCCACTCCTGGCACTCACAGGCAGTTTCCTTCCCCTGGCTGTGCTCAGGAAGACCACAAGGACTACCCCAAACTGGTGAGGCAGCTGACAAACATCCCGTTTGCAGGGGAAGGAAAGGTGCCCACGCTGGTGACTCACGGCACGTCCTTTGGAACAGCAGCTCCACTGAGGGCAGGAGCACTTCTGCTTCCAAACATCATCCCAGTGATGGCCCTGATGGCACTGGGGTGGTTCTCTCCAGCTGGGCAAGTTGATCTCCCACTGTCTCCTTTCTCCCTGAGTGCTCCTGTCGCTGCTGATGGAGCTCAGTCCCTGCCACAGCCCGACTGTACCTGGCCCCTGCTCCTCATGCAGAGATGTTCAGCAGAGAGACACGATTCCTTTGGGTTTTCAACACTCTCTGCCTGCCTTCCTGCCTGCTCTGAGCTGCCTCAAACCAGGACTGATTCCAACAGCCCATTAAAACACAACAACCAAAGGGGAAACAGGAAAGGAACAGAAAAAGGGCCAGAAGCTAAACTTAAACCCACCATGAAAAAGGGGTGGTTTTGCCAGGACACCAGGCCAGTGGCAACAGCTGAGGGTCTGTTCTCTCCTCATCAGTTGCTGGGCTCTACAGCTGGGTTTTCCTGACACTCTGCTCCAGGTGCTTCAGCATGGAAAGCTGTGTCTCAGGGCAACAGCCCTGGGGCCAGAGCATCACCCAGCACCAGGATGGGGCAGAGAGAGAAGCCACATCACCCCATACCTGCCTCTTGTGGGGATCTTACACCTCCTCCCTCAGGCTCTCTGGGTCCCGAGACTGACAGCCAGTCTGATCCTGTGTCTGTGAGCCAGAGGGGTTGCAGAGGGTATCCAAAGGCAGCCTTCTCCACCCTGGCAGCTCAGGGAGAAGGGAAGCTGGCAGATCGCTTACAAAGGCATCTTGTGACTCGAATGCAGTGAGTCAGTGGCTGGAGCAAGGATTAGGAGCTCAGCACTCGGGTCCAGGAATGAGACAGAGCAGATTCGCAGGATTCCTCCCCCATTTGCTCCTGGTTTGCTTTTAAAGAAAACTAAGAGCCTTCCCACCTGGAGAGACTTTTTTTGCTCTTTTTAGGGTTTAGAACTCAAAAACTCTGCACGTCCACTCCATCCCCAGCCTTCAAGGGGCAGGATCAGACCCCAGAGGGGGATGCAGGTGCTGGGGGATCAGCCTGACAGGGGACTCCCCAGGGAAAAGCAAACGCCAGCCACAACAGGGATGACTGATTAACTGCCAACCCCGTGTTTCCCACCCCCAGGAGCAGAGATGACCACCAGCCATTTGCATCCCATCTGAAAACACCACCGGAGCAGGACACCCTTGTGTCCCCTGCCAGGGGACGTGCTGGGATGGCTCCCCTTGCAGGCTGTTCCAAGAAAACTGAGTGCAGCAGGTTTTGCTTCCTCTCTAAGTCGATGGAAAAAAAGATCCCGCCGACACAGCAGATCTAGCTCTTGCTCCACAGCCCTGAGCCCTGTGCTCACGATGGCCCCGGCAGCATCCCAGCCCAGAGCCGACGCCTCCGCAGGGCAGGCTCGGAGCAGAGGGACGCAGCCCTCGCTCACAGAGCAACTGCTCCACCACGACTCACCCACAGCCCCGGGGCGTTACTGGAAGTGAAACCAGAACAACACGGCTGGCGAAAAACGGTGTATAAAAAATTAATATAGATACTGCTCTGCGAGGTTAAATAAAGATCGAGCGTCTCATCCCAAGTCATTTCAGCTCAGAACAAAAGGTTTGCGTTTTACCGAGATGGAACAGAAAAATCTGCAAAAAACCGTAATGGGAACAAGTTCAAAAACTGATTGATTTTTTTCTGAGTGTACAGTAGCACCTGGAAGTCACATGCAACATGACAGCTCCCCAGTGGCTTGTTCAAATGTGAATTAAAACATGAGGGGTCGTCCTGAAGAGTTCCAGCCTACCTGACCTAATGCTACTCTATCGATTCCACCCCTGAAACAGGGCCCTGGTGCACCACATGTGTTACTGCTGCTGCAGCAAGAGCTGCCAGGTGTATTGGGAAAGGGATGGAGATGAAGTTGGCACTTGGAGCTGCCGTTCCTTGAAACTGATTGGAATGGTCACACCACAAAATGTCAATTCTGTCTTCACACGTGTTCACCAGGACACACAGACCTGCAAGTGACTTCATCTTCACGAAAGTCTCTACATTCCCAGAGACACAAAACCTTGCATATTCTCCAGCTCTCAGACAGCAAAAAAATTAATTTTAGGAAGTATGAGCTGCAATAAAATCAGCTCCTTTTGTCAAACCTGCCCCTTGCCCTGGCATGTCCATGTCCTGCATGAATGAATGCTCACCTGGGCACACACCTGCGGCACAAGCAAGGTGGGATGTGCAGAAAGGGCAAAGCAAAGATCACAACTGCAGTAACTGCCAGGTGTAAAACACCAGGCCAGCCCCAGGAGGAGGCTTGCAGCCCCCCATACCATGCTGAACCATCCCACTGGCCCCACACAGACATTCCCAGTGAGTTTCACCACACACCATTCCCAAGCAGCCTGGTTAAGCTGTAAATGTCTGTGCAGTAACCCGCTGCTGCAGCTTGCAGAGGGGAGAAGATGGCAACGTCCCATCTCCCTGGAATTTTGAAGGTGCACATATTGGGGTGGCCAGGCTGGGGGCTGTCCAAAAGCCACGGCCTTGCCTGGCCACACTCTGGCTGACAGAAACTGCACCTCTCCCCTCCGTTTCCATTTGAACAAGGTTAATTTCGATTTAGCTGAGACACATCCTTAGCTTAGATAAGCTGAACCAAAATAAGCCCTCGTGAAATAAATGTGTCCACCCATGTGTTTACTCCGCCTTACGTCAGCTGACGTTCCCTCCACCAAACCTGGTGGGGGAATGAACGTGGGCAAAGCTGACAAGCCCAGACCTTTTGGGGCCTCCTCCTTCAAATCCCATCGCCACAGCCTACTCAGAGGAGGATGCCCAGGGGGCTCCGCACGTCCCCAGCCCGGCCTGGCCCCGGGCACGCTCTGCCAGCCGGATCAATGGCACCACTGTGCTCCTGGGGCCGCAGAGGGGCTCGCAGTGCCGGTGGCACAGGGACAGGCTCGGCGATGGCTCGCTCTTTGTGTGCGTGTCTGCACCAGGGTGACCCAGTAAACAGCTGAAGCAGAGAAAATGCAGGAACAATCCAGTGCAGGGAGGCAGAGAGGGGCTGACGGTGAAAGGACGGCAGGAATAAATGCGAGGCTTTGTTCTCCGGTCGTGCCCCCCGCGCCCAGCTCCCACCCCGGCCGGGATGACGCGCGGCTCCTCCATTTGCTGCTGCCATGTGCTTCCCGGGATCAGCCTGGCTCGTCCCAGCCTCCTCCTGACACCCGCAGCCCCAGCGTGTCCCAGCACATCCCAGCTGCGGGTCTCAGGCCGTGCCCTTCGCTCCGCAGAGATTCTCCCCTTGCAGGATATCCCGCTACTTGTTCCCCTCCCCGCGGCGCCCGTGGGAAGGTGGAAGAGGCAGGAGCGAGCGCTTCTGCTTTGCAATCAACAAAATCTCACCTTGGGAGCATTACTTAAATAGGTGTCAACAAGGCAGGAGGTGCTACCTGAGCAGGTGTCAACAAGCAGACACCCGGGGAGGCTGCGATCGGGATGCTCTGCCTGTTCCGGGTGATTTCCACAGCTGAAGCAAGTGAGATTTTACGATTAACTGGCACCTCTGGGGAGAAAACAACTGGAAAAGGATAAAAATCCCGCTGTTGTCAAGTGTCTGAACACACACACTGGGAGCCTCAGCAGTGAGGTTTGGCCCCGGGTCCTGCCCTAAGCGCTGGGTGTGCCAGAGCCTGTGGCACAAAGGAATGTGGGTGCCCAGGCTGGGGGCACAAATTCCCTCCCCAGACCCTCAGCCCTGCACTGTAGGCGTGGGTTTGGCCACGGACCATGTCAGAGCAGCTAAAACACCACGCAGGTGCCTGTTCCTCCTGGCCATGGCGCCTTGGTGAGCCAGTACAGGCATGTTCCCACCCCAACTCGTGTTCCTGCCACCCTGCCCCGTTCATCCCCTGGGATTACAGCCACAGGTGAGCATTCCTGCAGCTCGCCCTCCCATTTAATAAAATTGCTTTGGGGGGCACACCCTGGGATACCCAAAAAGCTGAGGTGCACAATGACCATGGGGCAGCATCAGTGTGGAGAGGGCAGAGGTGCCCACCTTCCTTCCCCGACTCCTTTCCTTTGACATTGCCTGGACTAAGACAGGTCAAGCCTCAAAGAGCCCCATCCTCCTAGAGCTGAGTTTTGCTGAGGAACACGCCAAAATCCATGGGAATGAGGACTGGGAGAGATGGAGTTTGTGGAATACCCCCCCCCCCCAAGAAGCACCTCAGGGAATAAGTGTTTGTTATGACTCTGGTGTGAGCCATAGCTACGCTCTGAGTCACCCCCAGCACTGCGAGGGAAGAACCAGCCAGGCCTGTCCCATCTTCCTGCCAGTTCTCACTGTTGCAACCGGGACTGAATCGAGTAAACCACATTGTCTAGAAATCCAGTAATCCCAGTGACTGTCACCAGCAACGGGCACCAGCAACGCATTGCTCAGCACGGGGCTCCTGATCAGCAGAACTGCAGCTGGGACCAAATAGCCATTAAAAATATCATCAGAAGCAAACAAATAGCAGCATTTGGAGGAAAGCTGGGCTGCTTTAAGGTGATAAACCAACCCGAGCATCAGCCTTGCTCTGGACAGTCTGCAGTGATCGTTGGGGTCATGGCAGGGGAGGGTTGGGGGTGACACCAGCAGCCCCAAGCACACATCCCTCAGCTCCCGGGCTCTGCTGTTGCTCTGGTGCACAGAGCCAGACCTTGCCAGCAGCAGGCCACCAACTGAGCCTTTTAGGCAGGTGTCTGAACAAAATCCCCGGGGTTTCAGCCTAAACTGGAAGGTAAGGTCCTGAACCCCCCAGCCACATGAAGGTGGTGCTCCAGCATCCTTACTGATTTCCCACAGCAAGGTGCTTTGCTTTGCCCAGCTTGGCTAAACCCTGGTTTCCTGAAGTTAGTTCCAACTCCTAGAGGTGCACCCAAACACATCATTTCACAAACACACTCTGGCTGGGGCAGGAGCATGGGGCTGGCTCTCAGCTTGAGAGTCTCCATGGAGACCCAACCACTGCAAAGAGCAGGGAAAGGGTGCATGGTTTTGCTCCATCACATGAAAAGAAGTTCTGGTAAGATGGGTAGCGAGCCCTTGGCAAACCAGGTTTCCACACAAGCCCTCAGCTCAGCTGCCGGAGTGTGGTTAGCAGAAAGCAAAGCCGCTCTAAAAATAATGCCTCAGCATTCCAGATGAAGTTGCCTCCGATGACTTTCCTCTCCAATCTGCTCTGTTTGCAAGTTCGACCAACTTTTTTTTGCTCCCATCAGCTCTGAGGACTCGGCTGGTGCCTTGCAGCCAGAGCCATCCCCATCCTGCCTCTGCTGAGCCCGGGGCTCCCCAGGCAGCTGCTCCCACCGGCCCCCAGCGCCCCACGTGCGGAGGGAAGCCGCCCTTTCCCGTCCCAGCATGTTTCTGACAGCAGAGCTCATCCAAATACCAACGGTGTAATGAAAACAAACTGCTGTGGAGCCAGCCCAGACAAACAGGCCACGCCAGGAGCCTCTGTGTGTGCTTAATCTCCACTGACACTTCGCTGTCACATAACTCCTGACCCTTAGGTAGAGGGAACTCGCGTTATCTAATGTAAAAGTGCTGCCCCAGGAGAACCCGCGCCAACACAGCCGCGGGTACGTAACCGAAAACCGGAGAGGTGATTTGCATAACATCACAAAAACAAACCAAAACCAGGTGAGAGGGACGGAGGCTGGAGGAGCTGCAGAGTCACCACTTCACTGCACTGGAGGAGAGCGGCGTTTGCCCAACACAGCCCATGCCACTGCATGCTGAGAATGAGGGAAGGACTTTCCTGACACCTCTGGCAGAGCTGTTCCCAGGTGTTAAGGAACAAAAGGCCCATCCACAAAAGGCCTTCTGCAAACCCTCTGTGCTAACCCGAGTGCCCAGAGCAGCCCTTGCAGCTCTGCCCCTGCTCCGACCCCCTCCCCGTGACTCTCTCCGGGCAGCCAACCTGCCAGCCCGAGGAGCGGCTGCGATTACTGGGATTACTGGGATTAGTGCTCCGTGCCCGAGCTCAGCGCTCCCTTTCCCTAATGACTCAGGAGCAAAGTCCAAATGCATCGTTACTGGGGCTGTGTGAGAGGGCTGGGGCTGCTGTGACGTGCAGGTGAGTCCCCACCTGGGCAATGACACAAACTGGTAACTGGAGTATCCAAACACCCCAGTCCTTCCCCTGCTGCTGGTGCTCCCAGGAATGCTCCGGCCAGAGGCTGCCACACAGCTTCAGCGTGGTGCTTAACAGATCTTCCTGGGCACCAAACCCCACTGCCAGCATCACCTTTCAGCATACACATGCTTCTCTCTGCAAATCGAAGGTCCCACAGACCTCTGGAACAACAGACACACATTTGGGACCAGCCATGGATGCTGCTGTGGGATCTAACCCACACAAACAGCACGGGATGAACACTTTAACCTGTAAAAGGAGTGAGTCCCACAACTCAACTCTTTCTCCCAAGGCCCAAGGAATGTTTCAAACCCTGATCCTCCTCACCCAGACCCCGCAGGTGCCATCCCACCACAGCAATGCACAAACCCTGACTTGCCATGAGCCGTGCTGGAGCCCCCCGGGCCCCCTGCCAGCAGCTCAGCCAGCTTTGTATCCAAATCCTGCTCCTTAGCAACCACATTTTTTTCCCCCCTCTTGCTGAGTCCGTGGGAGATGAAGAAATATTTGAGAACTGAGACCGCCCTGCTGCAAGGATTTATTTAAATAAAAGGAGCATGTCCGTTTGAAAGCCAGTCATTAGGCAGCTCTGGAGATAAGGCGTTAGAGAAAGTGTGAGCAGGGCATACTCAGCCTTTAAACATGGTCTAGAGCGACCTAAATAAGCTCTTTCCTCCTTCAATTACACTCCCCTCAGGGGACGCAGTGGCTGATTGGAGAGCTGGGAAGGGAGATGGAGGAGCTGCTGGTGGTGAAGCCCTTCCTATGGCCAGACCAACTCAGGTGGCTCTAAAAACAGGTTGTGCTCTAGCCCTAAGTGTGGGATGGGCACAGCCAGCCTCCCCAGATCCCAAAGAGTGGTGGGTGCCAGCTAAACGAGACCCATCCCTGCAGGCTCAGCTGGCTGATGCTCCTTTTGCTCATCACACTCCAAACCCAGGCACAGGGAAGTGGGGAAATACTCCAAGACTGCATTTCCTTGCCCCTGCCTGGTGATGCCACCCTGAGAGCCATAAAAAAAGAGGCTGCAGTGGAGCATTAGTGTGATCTGGGGCAGCGGGTGGGGGTGAAGCTGAGCCATGCTGAAGCACAGGGGTGGCCTGGGGGGTGGTTTGCCTGTTCAGCCTGTGAACAAAGATTTCAGTTTCCAGGGCTGCCAGTCTGGTACTAAATCCACTAAAACCTCAGCAAGATCCCGGTATGGGGATCCCCACCCCTATGGAAACATGGCACAGCAGCCTCTGAGTAAAACAATTATTACACAAGCACATTTAGAAGCTTCTCCCCAACTGCTCTCTAACCATATCAAATGATAATTAAAAAAATCCCTCCCATCTCTGTTATTCCCACCCTGCATCAGCCACCAGCAATCAGCATCCCAGTCTGCTCCAGGCCTCACCAGCGGCTCCAAAGCTCTCTGGAAGGGAGCCAGAAGGTAGGTCCTCATCCAAGAAATACCAACAGATGATGTTCATCTGGCAAATTGCAAGGGACATATCAGGTTGTGCCTGGGGGAGGAGAACAGGCTGGGAGAAAAGGATCTTATTCCAAAGGCACCATGGGAAGTGAAAAGAAAATGGCTTTTAAGAGATGTCTTTGCCCCTCCCTCCCAGCTGTAAAGAACAAGCACTGACCTCCACGGCGTCTGGACTGAGCAATTCAAGTTTTCAAGGATGCATTTAGCAACTGAAAATCTCCTAATTGTTCAGAAAACAAACAGAGCCAGAATAGCAAGGACATGGGCTTTTTTTATAAGCGTCGGCCCAGCCTTGTCAGAGGTTCAGCAACATCAGCTTCATGAAAGTTTCAGTCTGTGTCATCTGCAGTGGTGTTTTAGGCCATTCCTGGCCAGCAGGACCAGGAGGGCCACAAAATTCACTCTGTGGCTCCTGCTGGACTGGAAGGATTGACACTCACTGCTGATATGGAATGGATTGGAACCGAAAAGGTCAAAGCAAAAGGTCTGCAAAGCTGCTCTGTCAATCCCCCACTTGAGACAGTCAGTTTAAATTTTCCATCCCCTGTGGTTAAAATCACGGTGAGAACACTTGGCTCACACGGCCAGGAGGCCTCCGAGTGATGCCTGGTGATCGATACCGTTGCTGTGGGATACAGGCAAAGTCTTCCCTGCTGCCATCCCTGGGGGCTGAGTGAGGACCAGAGAGTGAGCCACATTCCCTGCAGCCTGCCCAGCAGCTTTCCAGGGCTCCTCTATTCCCTGTGGGACCAGACTATCCTCCCACGAGCTGCCACAGCTCTGCCAAAACCCAGCACAGCTCCCTTTGGCAGAGGTGACAGAGGTCCCACCATGGACCTGGGGACTGTCACTGAGGCTCAGCAAAACACTGATGGTCTCTGGGGGTTCTTATTCAAATAATCTGCCTTCTCCTCTCAGTGTGCATCTACAACTCTGCCTGAGGATTACAACCCCACCAGGCCACCACAGTTGTCACAACAGTGACACATTTTTTCCTTTCCCCAGTCGTGCACTGAACACCCCGTGCTGCTCGGGAGGCCATGGGTCACCATGCACCCCTCTGGGATGCCCATTTTCTCGCCATCACTTGCAAATGGGAAAAAAAAAGGAGGAATTTATCTGTTCAGGACTGGGAGGAAAGCTCAAGCGAGCGGATGCTTGGGGCAGTGCTCTGACCGTTCCACAGCACAGACCCACGTACAGCCCAGCACAGAAACGTGGGCAAAGACAGCTCGGGAGGAGCTCTGGCTGGCAGCTGTGCCCGTGCCACGCTCAGGTGAGCAGAGCTTTGCTCAGTGCCAGCGGGGGCCACGCAAAGCCTCCCTCAGCCCCGCCACTTTTCCCTCGCAGCCGCATCGCCCCAGATGCTGCAAAGCCTCTCCTGAACTCCGGAGCCGCCTCCAGCCGGGGTACATCGGGGCTCACACGTGCCAGGCAGGCTCTCCCCTGGGATGAGAGGCGCACACGCTGCATCACCCCCTCTTCTCCTCCCCCTGCTCTTGCTCTCCCTGCCAAAAGCGCGGCCCCTCAGCCTCCTGGAGCGCCGCGGGCCGGCGAGGCTGGACTTCCTGCCAGGCATAACACGAACCAGATGATGTACTCCAAACCCTGTCAGTACGCCCACCCCCAGGAGAGAGGAGCAGGGAGGGGAGAAGGGGGAAAACAAGCTGGATGGAGCTTTCATGAACTCTGCAGGGCTGATGAGCCGCTGCCACCAGGCCAGAGGTGGACCGGTACAGCCGGAGCCTGAGCTCATCCCTTCCTGTCCGTGGCTGACCAAGACTTTCCATCACAGGTTGTGGGGCTGATCGTTTGGCACTGGGAGAAGGAGCCATTGCCCTCCCCGAAGCACTGGCTGCCCTCAGCGGATATCTGCACAGTAACTAAAGAGGCTTTAGTGGTGATTCCCCCCCCTCCACCGCCGCCGTTCCAGCGGGAAGCATCCAGAGCAGCACATCTGCAGCTGGCTCTAAATCCCAGCAAAGCCAGACTTGCTGACCCTCGCTGGTGTTAACCCCTGCACCGCCAGGGCTGCGACTTCTGAACAGCAAAACCTTCCTCCCGCTAAGCTTCTCCTGACACACCGTTTGCTCCCAATCAGTGACACTCCCACCACACCGATGACGATCACCCATTACTAAGATAAAAGGCCCAGCTCTGACTCAGATTATTTCGGGTGCCTCCACATGCAACTGCCATCAACAAAGCGCTCGGGCCTCGCTGGGACCAGCCTGACTTCGAACCACCCGAGGTGGAATCCAAACAAGCACAAATATTTTGTATCCTCCAGGAAAGTCCTCCCAATGCCCGTAACCTTCCCAGACGACACTTTTGTGGTTTGGACAAGCCTGAAGCCTTTGCGAGCAGCTCAGATCTGAGCAGACTCCAGCCTCCTGCAGCCAAAGTCTCAAATGAAATATTAAAAGCCTGAAGTTTTAACAACCTGCCCCTTTCCCTGGGTGCCTGGAGGGAGAGCATCTGGTTTCTCCCAACAGAGCCTGGCAGCTGCCTGCCAGTCCCCGGGGTACAGGAACTCCCAGCAAAAAAAGCCAAGCAGGGGTACCCATTTATTCAATAAAATGAAACACCTAAAGTACCAAAGGGGGCCTACAAGAAGGCTGGAGAGGGACTTTTGCAAGGGCATGGAGTGATAGGACAATGGGAAACGGCTTTAAGCTGAAGGAGGGTAGATTTAGATTAGATATTTGGAAGAAATTCTTCTCTGTGAGGGTGGTGAGGCCCTGCCACAGGTTGCCCAGAGAAGCTGTGGCTGCCCCATCCCTGGAAGCGTTCCAGGCCAGGCTGGACGGTGCTTGGAGCAACCTGGGACAGTGGAAGGCTCGTGGCAGAGGGTGCGGAAAGATGAGCTCTGCGGTCCCTTCGAACCGAAACCACTCTGTGATTCTACGTACCAGAATTCCGCGAAACGCTCCGCGGGTTAGCAACCTGCCCACAAACTCCGGGCCAGCCCTACCCACGCTGCCAGCAAGGCAGAGCCCCCCAAACCAGCCAGGGGTGCGCACCGGGGCCCGCCCCGCGCTCAGCCGCCCCCAAACCCCGCGCAGCAGCGGCGCCGCATCCCCCGCACCGCGCACTCACCTCCAGCGGCGGCAGGTCGGGGTCGAGCTGCGTGAAGCTGTGCAGCACCACGGGGCTGCTCTCGCCGGCCACCTCCAGCCTGACGCCGCCCCAGAGGCTCCGCGCCCGCCGGCAGCCCTCGAACATCCTCTCGGGGCCGGCGGGGACATGGTGCGGCGGGGCCCGGCGGCGGCTCACCATCGGCGGGGCCGCCGCATCCCCGGCCCCGCAACCCGCCGCCGGCCCCGCCAGCCCCCCCGGCTGCCCGGGGAGCCGCAGCGGGGACGTGGAGGGGATGCCCGGGGGCAGCGCGCCGGGAGAGCCGCGGCGGAGCGGTGCGGAGCGGTGCGGAGCGGTGCGGGAGCGCCCGCAGCAGCGGGGCAGGCACTGGGAGCCCGCAGCCGCCCCCGCGCAGAAAGAGCGGCCTGATGTCACGGCGGGGCCGGGACGGAGCCGGCGAGGCTGTAAACCAGGCACTGGATTTCCTCCCGCAGCCTCCGCCCGCCCCCGGGGGCCGGCCCGGCGCGGCTCGGCCCCCTCGGGGAGGGGGGGACGGGGACACGGGAGGCGTGAAAAGCCCCGAGGCCACAAAAAGGGGCGGCGGGCAGGAGGAGGATGCTCGGGGGGTTGCGGGGTGGGGCGGGCGGGGGTGGCCGGAGCCCCAGCTGGGCGGGGGAAACACCGGGGTGTCACCGTTGGTGGGAGGGAGCAAAGTCACACCGGTGACAAGGGCTCTGGGAGAGGATCTTTGTGTCACCAGGTGCTCACGAAGCACCTGGGGCTCACACATCGCTAGCCAAAGAAAAAGTGTTAACTGCGAGTATCATCAGCACTTGTTTTCATCTGAGCATTATCTCAGCCCATGAGCTCAGCCCCCACCAGCAGTGCTCAGGACACTGCCCAGCCCCTCGCTGGCCGCAGCTGGGCTTTATGGCGTGACACGGTCACGGCGCTGCGGGGGCAGCAGGCAGTGTCCCCTGGGAGGTGATGTGACCCACAGTGAGTCAGTGCCAGGCCCCCCGTGCATAGGCAAAGGGGGGATTGGCGACCAGGGCATCTGCTCTCGGCCCAGCAGGGACTCTGGAAAGCAAAATGAGCCTGGGGGATAGCGGGGCTGCAGATCCCACTTTAGAGAACCCCTGCAAGATAATTTTGTTTTCAGAGGCAGAGAGAAACGGGCAAAACTGTTTGCCATTCATCAGCCCCCTGCGCTGAGCACAGCATGCTCCAGCCCTCCCCTGCTCTTCCCCTTCCCTCCTCACACACTGCTGAGAAACTGCATCACAGGCTCCGGGCAGTTGCTGCTGACACCACCAAAACCTGGACTTTCATGCCTCAGCTCCCTCTGCAGCTGAAATAACACCATCCTCCCAGGGCCTTCCAGCCCCACAGCTTTATTTCCAGTGAGGACGTGGAGCCAAGGCTCACACGTCCAGCTCTGCCCAGGGCACCAGCAGCTCCTGCCCAGGCAGGAAGGGATTAACAAAGCTGCCAGGCTGTGATAGGCTTCAAACTGGAAAGTTTACCAGGCAGAAGGATGAGCCAGGACAATGTGGGCTATTGTCCTGCTTTATCTGGAGCCAAAGAGGTCAAAGGGGACTTCCTGGACACCCTGGGAAAGGGGACCCAGCCCAGCAGCATGGCCTTGCACTGCCCATGGCAGCCCCACACCTCTGGGGGCAATACACATTTTGATCCTGCCCAGGCACAGGGATCCAGCCCTGACCCCTGCCCAGGTCACCCTGCAGCACCAGGAGCTCTCTCCACTGCAGAAGGATGCGGTGATGCTCCGTGCAGAGCTGTCACCAGCCCCACTGACAAGTCATGAAGGAACCACATGACACTGCAAGATGTGCTGTGAAACTCAGTGGCGTGCATCACTTGGCTCAGGACATGCCAAAATCAGAGCCAGGGACAGGTTTTCCAGCAGAAATCAGTGTTGCCTCTCTGTGCTGTGAAGTCTTTGGGAGGGAGGCTCTGCTTTGCTTCATGTTTGAGTCTTAGGGCAGAGTAATCACAGCCCACCCCTGGAATCGCTTGGCACCGCTCGAGTGCACACAACAAGCAACGGCACCACTCATTTTCAGCTGGCAAAGCCCTCCCAGAGCCTCCAGCTTCGTCTGACCTCTGCAGAAAGATGCAGCTCTGTTTGATGGGCAATTTTCACCGTCCCTCGGTTGACCACTAAAGATGGTTTCAGGGGAAAAACACTTCTGATAATGGATAATAAATAATATAAGGCAGGAAGGCAACTGCAAGGGTTTAAAAATAGCCAGTCAGTTTCCTTTCTCCTCTCTTGGGAACCTTCTGGGTCTGAAAAGCAAAACACTCAAAGCAGGGTCAGGAGCCCAAGTTCAGGATGTTTGCTCTGTGTAGCTAACCCCAAACACTCAGCCGTCAGGGGCAAGGCTCTTCAAAATCATGAGATTCAAAACAAATAACTTCTCAGGGCTTCTTATTTGCCTCTAAGCCCACAGCTGAACGGGAATAGGCAGGATCATACCCTCAGGTTCCCCCCGGCACACTTGAAGGTCTAGAAATTGTTGCAAAATGCAATTAATTGACATGCACGTGACTTCAGGGATTTAAGAAAACGATCAATGCTTGAGTGACTCATTAAAAAAATACACTATCAATTTGCACTTGGCAAACCCAGCGAAAAACTTTTCACAACACACTGAGCTTTTTGATGTCATCTGTAAATGTCCCATCGACTCTGGCAGGCCCAGGAATTGGGTGCTGCGAGAAATCCATCAGTTTGTGTCCTTCCACTGCTCTGAAATCAGCTCTTGGCTGGATAAATACAAACCCACATGGCCAACAGCAGAGCAGCTCTGCTCCTCTGCCGCAGTCTCCTGCATGGTCAATAACGTGGAGAGGGTAACACAGGGAGGCTTTTGGAAACTCTAAGCCAGTTTCTGGTTTTGGAATCAATTTGGGTCCATCTGTTATGGTCAGGACCTTCAGGACCTGCAGATTCAGACCTCAGTTAATAACTGGGCTCAGCCTGGACCCTGAGTAGTCTCTCCCTGGCACATCTAGGCTTGTGGTGTCTGAGAATTCCCTCAGCTCCATCCTCCAGCCCTCCTTTGCTTTCATCTCCCTGCTCTGCTGCTGAGCAGGGCTTTCCAGCGTGTTTCCTACAGGGCAAAACTCACAGTGACCCAGTTCCTGTGCTCAGTGTTGCTGTGGGGTTTTTTTCTATCAAGCAGGGCTGCCCACCCCAAAGCATGGCTCACAAACACTTCCACAGGGGTTGCTCCTGCGTGGCATCAGCTGCCTGCGAACACCCCAGCGCTCCTGCCACCGCCCCCAGGGCACTGCCACCGCCCGGACAAACCCGTATTCCCTTTGAGCCTCAGTGAAACTACAGCAGGACCGATGCCAAGAGCTGCAAGCAGCTGATCTCAGCCCCGAGCAGAGAAGCCAGGAATCACCCTCACTACCTCTAGCTGAGCCCCTCTGGAGCATCACACACCTCCAGCTTTCGCTGTTGGACCAGCGAGGGAACCAAGGAGCCAAACCAGCAGCCTCTGAGGGGAACTGGCCTGCTTTATGTGGGAGTTGCAACATTATCCGGCCTCTGTCCCAAGCTCTGGCACCAGCTCACAAGGCGCGTCCGTGTCGGGCTCTAACATGGAGCCCATAGCACTTCCTTCTATTGTGCAGCTGGGGAAGCCCTTTTTCTTGCTGTTTTTAAGGTGTTTTAGAGGAAAAGTGCTCTGTATTTACAAGAATTAATAACTAAAGGTTAGGCATTACGAGCTAGATCAAAACTCTTTGGGCATTCTAATTTTAATTGGAAAAGACTTCCATTTTCACTGCCCAGGCTCAGCTGGAATTTTATACTAAATAATAATAATAATAATAATAATAATAATAATAATAATAGTACAATGATAAACAACCAGTACTATCTCTTCCACTTCAGGACGAGGGGAAAAGCTTGTGCAAGAAGGGAAAACGATGTCACTGCTCCGTTCATACAATCTGGACAGAGATGTCAGATTGCAGCAACTGCTCCCCAAATTTGGGGGCCAACTGATCTCAGCCAGCCCTCACAGACCCAGCTCTCTCTTGCAGCATGATCAATGCCCTGATTTAACCAGATTTTAGGTGAGAGCCACCCACCACTTGCCACAGCTTACAGCAGGCATGGATTTTAGGAGATTCTCTGCTGAGTATTTCAGATCCAGGGCAGCTGGATCACTCTGCCTCCAGGTTTTGGGCCTTTTTCGGGGCCATTTCCTGACAGATCAGGCACTGTGAACTCTTGGTGCTCGCACGGAGGAAGGCTGGCTCGGGCTCTCCAGCAACCTCTGCTCCCCACAGCTCCCCACGAGCAGCCACCGATCCGGAGCCGGGTTAATTCGGGAGCACAGCTCTCCTCCACACCGAGCATTAACACAGCCAGGCAAGCCCCTAATTTCTGTCAGTTCCTAGTAGAGGAAGCACAGCAAATCCCTGGGCAATCAGGATCTAAAAGTCTCCATCCAGCTATTCTGTGTTTCATTTCCTGCAGCCCCTGTGCACAGCTGGGCTACGGCATCTCCTGTGGAGGCTGCAGCTCCTGGAGCTCAGCAATGGCAACGCAATTATTCCACAGGCCTTGGAGACTCAAGAGTTTGCAGGAATATTTCTCCTCCATCCTACTCCTTACACCATCCCCTTGGCCATAGTAGAATCACAGAACTTTTTTGGGTTGGGTTCCAACAGGTTTTTTGGATTCCAGCAGGTTTGGGTTCAAAGGGACCTTAAAGATCATCCTGTTCCACCCCCCTGCCACGGGCAGGGACACCTCCCACTGTCCCAGGTGGCTCCAAGCCCTGTCCAGCCTGGCCTTGGAAACTTCCAGGGATGGGGCAGCCACAGCTGCTCTGGGCACCCTGTGCCAGGGCCTCCCCACCCTCACAGGGAATTCTTCCAAATCTCTAATCTAAATCTACCCTCTGTCGTTTTAAAGCCACTTCCCCTTTTCTGTCACTCCAGGCCCTTGTCCAAAGCAAGTGACAACACAAATCTGTGTTTTCCAAGCTTTCTGACCTCTGAAAGCCCATCAGAACAAGAACAACACGTGGGGTGGGGGGACATGAAGCCATTTTCTCAGAAAGAAGTGACCACAGCACACTTTGGGCAGGCACCTGGATTCCTTCTCAGCAAAGAAGAAAATACTCAGTAAAATAAGAGGCAAGATACAGCTGGTAATATTCAAATGTGCCCGAAAGCCGAAGACAGCAGGGCCCAAGGTGTGAAAAGCACCAAGAGACCTCACAGCGTTTTGCAGGGCACTGCTGGCAGGGGGAGGCAGGGACCAAGGCCCACCCAGAGCTCGCTGTTTCGGGAGGATCACAAGACACCAGTGAGTTTTGTTAGGGACCATCCCCACACCGGGAGAAAGCTCCAAGCTGCAGCGTTTTCCCTTCTCCCACGTGGCTCTCCACGCCAGCCAGGCGCTCCCCGGAGCGCAGAGTTCAGCAGGCATTAAGCTGCTGCAGCCTGACACGCTGCAGACACACCAGAGCTCCTCTGGTAAGGACTATTATTTCTCGAGCTGTTTGTCTTTAGAGGCAGCTTTTATCTCCCTATCACCTTTTCTGCCAGAATGTTTCAGTCAGCTCTTTTAACAAATACCACCTAAGGTGCTTGCAACCAAAAGGAAAACAGGAAAAACATTTCTCCGTGTTGCTTAGCAATCAGTGTGTGGCGAGTTCAAGCCTCCCAGGTGCTCCGTTATTGTAATTTCCATCCTTGCTTGCATTGGTTCTCTGCGGAACAGCCAGGGAAAGGAAAACCACTGGTGGAAAAGAGGGGAAAGGTTATGGAGCCACAAAAATTTCCAGGAAAGGTGGGAATAGGTGTAGCCCCTGAAGATCAGGGAAACTCATTTCTGAAATCAAGCCGGCCCTTCTCATCTACCAGAAAAGTTAAATGAAAGAGTGAGATTTCATTTTATATTGAAAACACACATCCACCACCTGGGTGGATCCAGAACAGAGCAAAGCTCTGGCTCTGCTCACCTTTCAAAAACACGTCCAAGGGCAGGCAGTACAATTTTCCACTGACAACAACCAGCCAGAATGACACGTTCAGCTGAATCGTGTAAAAGGAGAATCCCAGAAATGAGAGGCTCTGGCAACCGATCCATGGAGAAATCCCAGTGGATAACAGAGAAACTTTGCTTGGCAGAGAGGCTTTTCCTCCTCCTCAGCTCCCATCCCAGCCCAATCTCCTGGCTGGTGCAGGTGGGCTGTGCTGCTGCAGGGAACAGGTACACCCACCTCACCCGTGCCAGACACACGGACAGGGAACTGGGACCAGCCTGCACATCCCACGCTCCAGCCAGGAGAGCAGGAGGGCAGCTTTATTCCAGCTTTATTCCCACTGGCTCTCTCCTGGGCTAGGGAAGGCCAGGAGAGGCTCCCCCCTGCCCTCTGCCCAGGTGACAGCACATGCAGGGCATCACCGAGCACCTGGGGACGTGCTCTGACCCCACACTGCTCGTTCTCCCTGGGGACAGCAATGCAGGTTGGCGTCTGTGTCACCACCCCGGCGCGCTCAGACTCAGCTCCTTGAACCTGAACAGCACCATTCATTCCCCTGTTGCTGGAAGGACGTGCCTGGACACACGTAGAGGGGAGGGAATGATGCCATGGAGCTGCTGAGAAGTCCAAGAGAAAAGTGATGCCACAGCACAGGCACAGGGAAGAAGCACATGGAGTTGATACCTTGCACAAGATTAAATTATATCCAAAGGCCAGCTTAAAAATGGAGCCAAACAGGCTGCAAGGTGCTGAACTCATCTGAAGAGCTACAGGTAGGCAAATAAAACAGATTTACACGTAGTACAAAGAGTTACCCCAGTGCAGGAATAAAGTGGAACAATTTACATGCCAGATCATGGGAATACGCGAAGCAACAGCAAGGTGTTCCACACACAGAGCGTTAGTAACACCAATAAAGAACTGAGGTTACTGAAAATAAGAAACCCAGTTAAACAGGAACAAAGCTCCTTAAGAGGGGATGTGAAGAGGATGTTCCAGCAAAGGTCCTGTATCTCCTTTGACCGCACAAACGTCAGGGAAAGCATAAATCAAAACCCAGACGCGTCGGGAAGCTGCAGGAAAGCTGACTTGATCTGAAGTGAGGAGTGAAACCTTGGAGCCAGGCTCCAGCAGAGTGAAGAGCTGATGTGATTGAAAGCGAGCAGCCAAGAGAGGAGCCAGAGGGCCCAGAACAGCCGCAGGGATAAGGGAGAGGAGCTGCAGGAGGAGCAGCAGCAGGAGAGACGTCTGGCAGCTGGACCAGCAGCCAGCGCGCCCCGGTGCTGACACTGCGCGGCCCCTGCCAAGTCATTTGGGCCAAATTCACCACGGGCTGGGCAGGGACGCAGTGAGTGGACATGAAAACATTCTGCTGTAGCAGCCTGAGCACACACTTACTGGTGTTGGCCACGTGAGAGTCAGGAAAAGGGGCTGGCAAGAGCTGGAAAGGGAAAGTTTCACTGCCCAGCTCTGAGCCAGCTGTTGCAGAGATGAAACAAACAGTGATGTGGCTGAAAAGTCAATTAAGAATTGGAAAAGTCTTTTAGTATTCCCAGGTATTGTTAGGTGCTCAGACAAAGGATGTTTAAAAAAAATTATTTTCCCTGTGGTAATTACCACTTTAAAAGGTTTCCGCTCCGCATTGTTTGAGAGGGGGAAGTTATTCCAGGGCCTCTCTCCGTGGCCAGCAGATCTCTTTTTGTTGTGGGGGTTTTGGCGTGGAGGAGCAGTGCTCTTCCAAACAATATTGTATGCCAGTGGCCGAGGGCCAGGTTTGTCCCTCAGTTACAGTGGCACAAATATCAACAAACTCATGCAGTGCCACCAAGTCACACCATGGCTGAGTCCGGCCACACTGCTGCTGACCCTCCCAATGTTTTACCTTCGAGTCCATGATTTATGTTGTTTTTCCTTCAAGCTTTGGCTCTGGGAATCACATTGAATGCTGAAGAATTTCAGGTTTTATTAAAATGAAAAGGTTATCCCATGAGCACTGAAACTTCTTATGGTTTTGTGTCTCGAGACTGTTTTCGGTGCCTAAAAATGTACAAATCGAGAATGAAAATGTTTTTGTGGTTAAGTGTTTGCAAGAAGCATCTCCCACGTGGATTTGCTGGTGTCTAATAATATATGAACTCATGCTACAGATGTTTTGGGGCATTTACAAGATTCTTTTCCTCCTCTCAACCATCTCATTTCATCATCTCTGCATAGACTTAATTATCCGCGAGCCCTCAGCCAGATCTGCGTGATGCAGGTCAGCGGGTTCAGAAGTTGTCTGGGGAGAGAGGGCGCGGGCAGAGGGACACTGTGCAGCATTAGCCTTATTTTGGTAAGAAATTAGACTTTAAGTTCTTTCTGGCTCCCCTAACTGCAGGGAAAACAGCAAGGAAACACGACCCGAGCTCTTGCAGGAGGGTCAGGGAGCAGACAGCGAGTGGAACAAGCTGCTCCCCGAGGGTCTCATCCAGACTTTCTGCAGCAGCGAGGCCCTGAGGAGCTTTTCCTGTCTTTGCCTCCCATGGCACAGAGAGCATGGCCTGATCCATCCCTTCCTGAGCTGCCAGCACCACTGCAGGGTGACTTTTTCAGCCTCAGCAGTGAACACTGCACCCGTATCGATGGTTCATTACCCAATGCCACTCGTGCCACACGGAGCAGTGTCAGGGTTTCCATGACATGTGGGCGTGTAACACATGGCGGCACAGACGGTGCCACCCAGCCAGGGCATGCACTGAGTCATCTTTCACAACAGCCAAACCCCTGGGGAGCTTCCCTTTCCCCCTCCTTGCCCCAGCCCTGGCTGAGAGTCACCTCCTACAAAGCTCCTTCCCAGGGCAGGAGTGCTGGGCACCGCTGGCACTCAAGAGTCCCTGGGAATGAAGTGTGTTGCAGGTCTCAGGTGGAGTCTGGGGCCATTCTGTGAGCAGCTGGACTGTCAGCAGCAGCCAGGTCTTCGACTGACCCCAAAATAACTGGGGAGGGCTGGGAGGGACAGTTCCCCCCCAGGGGCTGTGGGTGCAGACGAATCTGGGAAAGGTGGAGCTGCACACACTTAACTCGTCCGTCTCCTCCCTTGTGCTTCCCGAATCTCTCCCTGCCAAACAGAAAGGGAAATCCGGGATTTTCAGTTGCTTTTGATTCCCTCTTGCTCTGCACACAGCAGGGTGGGGAGGGATTAGTCTCCATTTCCTGCCTCCAGACAGCTCCAGGGCTACCCAGCCGGGACCCCCCTGGTCAGGGGCTCCCCGACCCACGACCACGACACTGCCAGATCTCACAGGGCTGGAACGGCTCTTCCATCCTGCTTCCCCTGCCCTCAGCTCTTCTCCCCAGAGCCCGCAGAAGTGCCTCCCAGCTGCTCTGCTGGGCCAGCCCAGGCTCTGGCGCCACAAACCACATTGCCCCTCCTTCCCCGCTTGGTTGCAGTCTCTAACTTGCGCTCAGTTTCCAGTATGGGAAGGAGAAGTGCTGGGGGTGCACTGTGGTGAAAGAAAAACCCCTGACTCTCAGAGCAGTGCACACGGGAGCCTAAAGGGAGAAGGATGAGCAGAAAGGGGTTATTAAGGGGGAGTTTTGGGTGCTGCTTTCCTGGCAGGCAGGAGAGGAGAGGAAGCCCTCTCATCTAGGTTCAGCACTGCATTGCCCTGTCACCAACATCACAGCCAGACACTACCAAGATTGTCATGCCCAGACCAGCCTTGTCATCCCAAACAGCTCCTCAATATCCCCAGGTGAAAGGTCTGATGCTGCCAGCTGTCCTCTGGGAGCTCACAGCACCCAAATTACAAAGGAAGCTGTCAGCAGGATGGGATTGGGGATTCCCCACTCCTGGGCTGTCAAGAGGGAGCAAAGACCCGATGTCCTGCTGCCAAAAGCTGCTGCAGCCCCAACACACCCAGGGACAACCCTGGCACAAGCCCAGAGAAATCAGGAGAGGAGTGAGGACACAGCGCTGAGGAGATGCCTGCACAGAGATGACACAAGAAAATCAACAAATCAGACTTTGGATGCAGACAACCTTTGAGGTTCTTAAAGTCAGGCCTTCACCAGCATCTGCATGGAAGTGATGCCCCAAAGCCTGAGCTCTGGACCACAATACTGGGGTGCACCGTGTGCTGCCCTCTCCAGACACCATGAGTGATGCCACGCACATGACTCCAGGAGCCAGGAGTTAAAAATACCAAATATCACAAGTTCTGCCCCAGCTGAACCACCAGTTCAGTTACACCACTGTCATATGATGGGGCAGGCAGGGGGATCTGGGGAGAACCAACTCGTGGGGCAGTGGAGCCAATCCTTCCAGCAGTGTTGATACCACAACAACACCACCAAAGCACTCCAGGTCCGTAAAAGAGCCATCACCGAGCTGCAGCTGGCGGTCCCCCCCGACTGTGCTGAGGTTTCAATTGCAATTGCACTGAAATCAAAGATGTTCCTCGCACCTCGACAGCATTTAACAGCCAGCAGTGGCCAAATCGAGTTGTTACCAGACAGGGCTCCTGGCGGGGTCGTTTCTTAGCAGTATTTGAAGCTCCCATGGCTAAATCCAGCCCTATCCGGACACAGCAGCAGTGCCTACCTGTGCTTGGCAATGCTTAACGAAAGCAAGCTGCTCTCTCCTGCACAGGGACACCAGTGAGCAGCGAGGGGCCGGGGATCCACCAGAGCCAGGGCTTGGCTTAGGAGCGGTGCCAGGAGCCCCGGGGCTGGTCGGCACTGCCCAAGGAGCAGCGACTGTGTGTGATGGGAGGGCGTTTCAGCAACACCACGGACCACAAGAGCAGAGCTCGCGTCAGCAGGGAGCGGTGCCACCGCCTCTGTGGCGGCAGCCACATCCGAGGCCAGGCAGGGTCCAGCTCACGGCGTTTAACTGCGTGTCAGGCGCACTCAGCATTGCCACTCTCAGCTGTCTCAGCTGCTGCACAGCCCCAGGGCTCCTTGAAACACGGGGTAATTAAATAGGGCCATCTCGGCTGGAGTCCCTGGATGGGAGATGCCCGGGGTTACACCCATGCTCTGCTGTTATGTTAAGGGTTGTGAATGGGGCAGAACCTCCATTTCCCCTGTGTTTGCAGCTGGCACACTCCAAACCAATGGCTGTAGCGATGACAGCCTTGTCCCTGCTCCAGCCCCGCTGCAGGATCCAGAATGGGAGGCTGTGCAGAGGAAGGATGGAGCCACGGGCAGGGAACACCCACACCTCCAACTCACCACCTCCACTTAGGGACGGCAGGATAGCCAGGGGCAAATTGTCCCCGTGCTCTGGCAAAGACCCAAAGCAGGCAGCGAAGAACCTGCCTTTGACGGCCTGCGCTGTGCCAAACCAGTCAGCAAACTGGATTTGCCTTATTTGAGCACACGTGGGCACCGGGCAGTGCTGGCAGCGCTCACGGCACACTCCTGCAACAGCTGCTTCTGCAGGCGCTGCCCTGAGCCCGATGCACGGTGACAGATGACAGCAAATTGCACTGACGGGCCCTTATTGAATCAAACTGTCAGGAGGCAGCTGCTCCGTGGCCGATCTGCCGTGAGTCAGGGTGCCCAGCCCCGGGGGCAGGGATGGAGCCAGCTCCTGCCAGCAGCACATGGGCACCGGGACCTGGCTGTGCAGCTGCCTCGGCAGAGCCTGGAGCCACGAGAAAGGCTCTGCCGAGTTCCAGGGTCCCCACGGGATCCCCGGGATGGAAATTGAGAGCAGAGAGAGAGAAAGCTGAAAGCGCAGGGAAGAGATCCCATTTCACCGAAGAAAGGGAAAGTGCAGGAGGCAGAGTGTGTACCTCTGGGAGATCCACATCTACGGAGTAAAAGCTGCACGAGGAGCAAATTCTCACATTGCTCTCAAGCTTCAGACAGAGAAGTTGGTGCTGAAGGATGGGGAGGAAGAGCAAAGAAGCAGAGAAATGCTCTAGGAGGTCACCTTGAACATCGTGCTCTTAGCTAGAGACAGGCTGTGGTGCCACCAAATTCAGTGGGTTTACCTCGATGTGCACCAGTCGAGGATGTGGCACAGGGTATCTTACCTCGTTTTCTCACAAGCACAGACCCAGCCAGGTCACTTATAAAAATATATTGAAAATAGATTGACTGAACAATTACTGGAAACGTCGGCTCCTTCTGCCTCGCAATACACAGAGAATTAGCACAGCTTTAATTGCACCAGCAACTCCACCAGGGCAGCAGTGAGAGCTGGTCAGGCAATTCCAGCCCCTGCAGTGCTGGTGAGCACGGGGAGCTGTGGCACACGTGAGGTATCCACCACAGACCCACTGGTGTGACCACACACGGGCCAGGCACAGACGTTTAGTGAGCACTGGGCATCTCAAAACCTGCAAATGGGATGTCCCAGAGGTGACAGAGTTCAGGCAATAATGACAAGCCCTCGGCCAGAATGAGCCCCAAGACAGGCTGTACCCCAGGGAGCTGCGTCGGACGCTGGCTGAGGCTCCAGAGGTCTGTGTTTTCATTCCACTTCAGCAACTCTTGTCTGCATCAACACCATCCTGCTACCTGCTTATTTGTAGTAACCCTGGTATTACTGGCCTGGCACTCCCAGGGCTGTGTTTCACATGTTTATTCAGTGTGTGAACACAGGCACAGGTGAAGACTCGATGTTTTAGCACCGGTGACCCAAACAGCAGCAATCAGGGACTTTTTTCCCCATCCCTTTTAAATCAGTGTAAAGACTCAGCCATCACATCAATTCTTCCCTCTCTGAAGGCTCGCCAAGGGCTGAAAACCGGGATTGCCACCACCCCAAAAGCTCCTGGGGTGGCATCAGCAGAGGCACAAACCAGAGTGTTCATGGCCTCGCACATTCACACGTGCAGCTGGCTCGTGGGGCAGCGCTTTGGCACCCTCCCCCAGCACTCAGACAACCAGCCCAGAGGCACAGATCAGCAGAGGGGTTCCACACAGCGCCGGGGGCTGCAGGGCCATCCCGCAGCACGGCATGCACAGGCTTGGAGCTGCACATGTACACAAGGGGAGCGATGGGCTCAGCCCTCCCAGAAATCCCGAGACTTTACAGCATGCTCCTAAATCTCTGCCCTCACGGATGAGAATTAAACCTGGGAGTCTTTTTCCATAGTTTCTCATTATCTGCAAAGAAACCGAGCGATGATTTGCCTGAAGGAAAAGGAAAGTTTGGCCAAGGGCAGGGATGGAGGGATTTGCTGTTTTTGACTGTAACTGTGGTCAGGAAATGGTCCTAGAGCTCATTTTCAGCTCCTCCCTCTCGATAACATCTACCATACGCAGGCAGTGGAAAAGAAACAGCCTTTGATACAGGCACAGCAGACTTTGATTCATCGCGGGGCCGTTGGCAGCTATCGCTTCACCCCGGCTTCAACCTGGGATTGACACCAGCAGCAATTCCCTGTCCCTGCTTGACTCCCAGTTAAAGCCTTTCCAGCCCCGATGGGGGAAGTAACACCATTCCCACCCACTCCCGCAAGGATTAATTAGCTATTTATGGAGCGCTCCAAGGTGATACCGGTGCTGCAGACAGGAACAATGAAGCCGGAAATTGGTAGCTCGTTACTGCTGATCTGAAAGTTTTCCTTCTCTGTGCCAGAGGACAACATTTCACCCAGGATACCTGAGTTGCAGGCAGCTAAAACTCTTTAAAACTCCACGGAATGAGGTCTCAAATGCGGCAGGGAATAAGCCTGTGCTACGGCAAACCTGGGAACTAATAATTTGTTCCCATCTCCAGCTCCTCTGAGCCTGGCTCTAAGGTCAAACCAAGCTTTTATCTTCGCCTGTATTTCAGTATGCTGAGGGGAAAAAAATAATATTAGAGGAATAAATTAGCATGTGAAATGTAATTTAACTAATTAGCTCACTGGAGTGGAAAATACTTGCTAACCACTTTGAAGTCAAACCGACTGCACTTACTAGGACATCACAGAGGAGAAAGGGAGAAGGCAAAGATGGGGAGGCCGGCAGGACAGGCTCCGGAGGATGCAAGTACCTAAGCGGGACAATGAGATTTTCCCGATTTCTTCTCACTCTGTAGAGCGTCACCAAATGTCCAGCTCGGAGAGAGCAGTGCTGGGAGAGCCCCCGGCTGTGCTGCTCTTCCCTGACCCGCATTTACCGGGCACTGCAGCAAGGGGGGCTTTCCCAGTGGTTTCCGTCACGACACAGGGCCGTGACCGCTGCATGGCACCAGCCTGGGATGCCCTGGGATGCCCAGCCGTGGGTGGACCGACCCATAAGGCAGGAGGGATGCACTGGGACCGGGCAGCAGCATCCCACCCCCGCGGGGCATCGGCTCACCGCTCCCTCCCAGCCCCGCGGGCTCGCACTGGCAGGGAGTGGATGTCGCCAATTAAGCTGACAAACAGCGAGCCATAAAGCTCCATCATGTCAGGGAACTGCCTGAGATGCCACAAAAAGCCGTTATGTCACTTGCAACAGCCTGCTCATTGATTTCCCCATCTCCCAGACATAGAAACTGTTGCTCTTTTATTAGCAAAGCTTTGGAAATCCCTCCCCATCATAGCAAAAGAGGCAGCCCGGGCAATTTTGCAACTGCTGCGGCTGAATTATGAAAGGAGGGATTGACAACCCCACTGAAAGCTGTCAAGGGAGGCAGAAACAAGAGCCTTCTCTGCCTGATACACAGCACCACATTGAGGGGAACCTGGGGGGGATGTTCCCCTTCCAGCTGGCCACCCACTGAACACAGGCATGAGCACCTCCAGGGCTCCCCTGCCAGCTGGGGAAATGTCCCCAAAGGAGACGCAGTCCGTTGCAGGGGCAGAGAAGTTTCCCTGAAAAACAGGAATCTGAGATGTTGACCCAACAGAGTTGCAGCCCTGGGAGAAGAGACCTGAGCCAGAGGTTCATGTTTTTGTGGGGTGTCCCAACCTGGGCTTTGAAGTCAAAAGTCTCTGGGAATCCAGCCTGTAAAGGTTAGTTGTGTGTTCAGTGAATGGATTTGCAGCAGGAGGAAAGCCCATTTCTCAAGCCAGGCCTTCCCACAGGGATGTCCCAGACGTGATGGACACTGACGGACAGGATCCTGCAGAAGAGCCCCAGGTAACGCAGCCCCATAACTTTTCCCAACCTGCCTGTGCCATCTCCAAGAAGAAAGGAAATTAATGAGCCTGAAATAGAAATTAAAGTCCTGAAATAGAGGGGGAAATGCCAACACTGCTCCCTCCCCGCTGCCCACGCAGACCGGGGAAGCGACGGCAGGAGATGAGCAGGGACCTGCGGGTGGGTGTGAGACACCAAACCCTGCCTGGCTGAGGGAATATTTCAGCTCTGAAAGAGGAGTTTCCCCATCACCCCACAGACAAAAATGCCACTCAGGATTTCCCTGCTGGTGTTTCCCCACCGGGCTGTGTTTTGCAGCAGACGGAGCTGCCAGCGATGGGGCCCGCTGTGCCCCCGCTTTCCAGGAATGGTGCCTGAGCACGGAGAGGCAGAGCAGCCCCTGATCCACCTCCTGCTCATGGGTGCTGCCAGCCAGTGCTTGCCCCTGGGGGTTTCATCCCACTCTGCCCAGTGCAGGAGAGGGCAGGGGGTGAAAGCATCCGTGGGCCCAGAGCTGGGAGATGTGAGCATGGCTGGGAAATGTGAAATGGGGATGCTGGAGATCAATTCCCAATGTGACTCCTGGCAGTTTGAGTTCCCACAGGGAAGCACTAACCTCTCCTGTCCTGCACTAATGCCCCAGCCATGACCTGAGGGCTGGGGACACCCTGATGTGCCAGTTACCAACTGGTACCTCACCGTGACACAACTGCCAGGACTTGCTGTCACCCAGCAGCCTCCAGAGAGCTCGTAGAAATTGTTAAAAACCCAACCAACCAAATAAAAACCCCCAGCACTAACACATTGCACAGCCCTCTTAAAAATTATTTCCCTTTTCTGCAAAAAAACAGGAATATGACAAGCAAGCAGAGGTCCCTGAGCGACCCAGGCCAGGGCATTCCCCGTGCCCGCTCCCAGCCGATGCCCAGAGCAGGGAGGGAAGCAGGGAAACCTCCACCTGTGTCGGGCAAACCCCGAGGATCCCCCGCGCTGCACCAGGGGCCGCAGGGAAATCCAGCACCAGATCGCACTGCTGAGCAGGAATGGAGATCTCCTGCCGCAAGCCCGGAGAAATCTGCTGCTTAGGAATGGAGCTGAAGGAGAATAAAGCACCCAGGCGCTGCTTCACCCGCTGCATCCCGGGCTCCAGCCACCTCCCACCGCCCGGCTGCCCTCCCTCCCTCCTTCCCAGGAATGCTGCAGGAGGCACCTGCGCTTTCGGGGCGCGCTGCCCACCCCCGGCACACCCCGGCAGCTCCGCAGTGGCCGTCACAGGTATCCTCATTATCCTCATTAGTGCAGCAACACCGCCGATCCTGGCAAAGCCCCCCGGGGTGTTTCTAAATATAGGAGGCTCCCTGCAAGTCCCCTGTGCCTGCAGGGACACTCAGGATGCTGGGCTGGGGCTCCCCACCCTGCCAGGATCCAACACACCGCCCTGCAGGAAAGTACTGCCTCCTCTAAGGGAACTGGGCTCGTTTCTGTGCTGTCATTTCACCTCTTTAAACACACACATAATGCTGAGGAGAAGGTAACAGTGATTGTGACAGATCAGTTGGTGGCCATCGAGAAAATCCAGATTTAAGGCTCCTGCAGTGACACTACACACCCTGAGCACACACAGCAAGAGCTGGGCTTTCCCTGCTCCAAAAATCAAAGCAAGTTTTGCCTCAAATTTTAACAGCACCTGGATCACACCCAAAACCCTTACACAGGTGCAACACCGACTGCTCACCGCCCACCAGCCCTAAAAAGCATTGCCCCTGATTTTTGGGTTCTCCAGTAGCTTTATCCCACGGTCCCTCATGCACAGTCACATTCGGGGGGTCTTTCTGTGGGGGGCAGAGTTACGGCAGCAAGGGGAGCCCTCAGCAGGAATCCCCTGACCCACATTGGGAAAGCTCTGCCTCAATGCTGCAATCGACACCAGTTTTTGCATCGTGAACCAAACCCTGCAGCCGCAGCAGAGCGAGAGGGCAGGACCGATGCCCACGGAGGGTGACACCAGGCAGGGCAGCCACCAAGGTGTGTGAAGGCAGAGCTGCCTCCCAGGCTTTCACACCCGCCAGCCACTCCAGGGCAGCAGAGCCAGGACACGCACAGCAAACACTCCCTTTCGCATCGAGCTACAACACGACTCTTATTGCACACAGAAAGGCTTCCCCTCCCTCCCAAACCCCTGCTTTCGTTTTGGTGCCCTGGATTTGGCAAGCGCCACTGTCTGCCTCAAAATACACCACTCCAGAGAGGAAACGGTCACATCTGGAGGCGGTGCCAGCTCTTGGCATCGTCAACTTTGCCAGAAGTTCACCACCCCCGGATGGTGCCGGGGTGGGGTCACAGCACCTCTCTGCCCCTCACACACCCACCGTGTCCCCGAGCCGGCCCCGGGCTGGCAGCTCCCTTGCCTTGTACTTACATCGTCATCCTGCACGCTCAGGGGGATATCCAACATGCACATCTGCACAGGCTGCACCAGAGCCTTCTGCACGTTGAACAAAGGTTTTGCCTCCATCTTCCCGGGGATGGAGGGGCTGCTCATCCTCCTCTCTCTCCTCCGCCGCTCCTCTCCCAGGAGCAGGTCCAGCCCAGGCGGCGAAACCGATTGGAGATCTCTCTCCCCGTCCAATTTTGTCAGCGCATCTTGCCAACAGCTGCTGCTTCTGCCGCTCCTACGAGGTCTTGTTTCCTCCCTCGCGAATCAAAGAGCGGCGAGGAGCTGCACCGGGAGCTGAGCGTGCGCGCGTGTGAGCGAGTGCGCCTGTGTGCGTGCGTGTGTGCAGCCGCCGCCGCTCCCGAGGCTGGGGAAGCAGCCTCTGGCCAGCCTGCCCCGGCTCCCTGCCGGCCCCCAGCTTCTCCTTTTTCTCGGGATAACCTCGGTGCTGGCTCCGGCTGCTGCTCGGCCCCGCCGGGAGCTCCCCAGCCTCATCGACATGCGTGGCACTCGCCAAGCCCGCGCATTGTCTTGGAGACACACAACAGGTCCTGCCTGCTGTTGGTTTCTGATTATGATCAGACCGCGTCTGCAGCACTTACAGCATTTCCCTCTGGCTGTTGTGACAGGCAAACAGGCAGAGCTGGAAGGATGAGGGGGTGTGAAACAGGGGGAGCATGAATGGTCGGAGCTGGAGCCTCCGCTTTTCTTCCCATCTCTTCTCCCATCCCTGTTTTCCATTGTCAGAGGCAGTTTCAGCTCAACGCCTTCCTGTACTCCAAGGACCACAGTGAGGCTTAAATAATTCACATCCACAGAGTGCTCGGGGACCTTATGGCGCTGGGAATGCAGCATGGCACTGAGAGCCCATCAGTACTGACGACCACCTCGTTTGTAGGACAATTGTGCATGGAAAGTTTTGCCCAGGTGAGCATTCCTGGCTGCCTTTCCCACCAGAGCACCTGCGAATCCAAACCGGAGCTCTGCTAAAGGAAGTATGGCACAAAATGGGGTGGGTTTGCTATCAAAAGCACCTTCCTACAGAATTTTCACCAACAGTAGCAGTGAAATGGGAGTCTCGACGTGGAGCAACTCATGTATCACCTGCAGACATGGATCACACGGAGGTTACTGCTCTCACAAACAAGAGTGAACCTGGGGCCAAGTCCATGAGCCATCACCTCACCCTCAGCAGCTGCAGAGCCCAGGCTCAGTGACAGGGGTGACACCCAGGGGTGTCTCTTCCCAGCGGGGGCAGCATTAGAGAAGCACTTTGGTGGGTTCATCTCTTCACACCCAACCAGGGGGGCCCCTGGGGCCAGCTGCGTACCCAACAGAGGGGCCGGGGCGAAAGGCCAATGGAAATCCCCACTGCCCTCAAACAAACAGGAGTTTATGTCCTTACAGCTGCCCTTCTAGCTGGGCCCGGCAGGAGCGACATAAATAGGGAGAACAGACCCTGCTCCAGGCAGGCGCTTTTGGGTGGTTTTGTGGGTGCTACTTTGAGGAGTCTCTTGCACGGCAAAGGTCTGGGACCGTGCAGACTTTTCCCGGTTTTCCCAAACGCAGCCGCTGCCCGGGGCCACAAGCGCGGCTCGCAGCACGCCCGGGTGTCGGAGCAGAGCCGAGGAGCCCCGCTGAGCCAGGCATTCCTGCGGCGTTAGGTAAGCTGGGCTTGGCGAGCCCCGCTCAGCGCCAAGCCAGCGCCGGGCTGACTCATCCGCGGAGGAGCCAGAGCCAAGACGCCGGGGTTAGAGGGGTCTCACACACACACACACACGGACCCTCCGTGCCACTTCCCAGCCGGGGCAGAGTGTGGGACTGGAGCGGGGTCTGGCCCATCATTCCCGGGAGAAATGCAAGGATGAGAACACCAGCCCGTACATGCTGCAGGAATGGGGGCTAATGGGCAAGCCTGGAACGGGACCAAATAGGGATAAACCCACCATAAATTAAGTTTTAACTGGAAATTAGGCAGATTTTTTATCCACCATATGGCTGAGATGAGCAGCACTGCAGCAGCCCCAGGAACGGATTTGCAGGGGAGGAGAGAGGGGAGATCACAGCTGGAGCACGTGGACAAGGCAAAATTTCCAGGGCCATGCCTCAGCTGCTGACTGATAGAATTTTGGCAGCTCTTTTCATGCCACAGAGGCAGTGCCACAGCCCTGGAAACTCCCTGGCACAGGCAGTCTGTCCTGCTCCTTCATGATTCCCTGGTGACTCAATGCAAAGCGCATTCCCATGGAGGACTGTCCCATATTTCACCAGCACCAAACCCTGCCCTCAGCACAGGCAGTGCCCACAGCTCTGGCTCCAGGAAAGGTGATTCAAACCTGTGCTTCAGCCCCAGCTCAGGTTACTCACCTGCCTGCAACAACCGGTCAGCAGAGCTCGGCTTTCCAACAACAACTTTCCAGTAACAAGCTGGGCTTGTTCAGCTGAGATTGCAGCTTCCAAACATCCTGAGAAGGACACAGATTTCACACTCAAGTGCCAAAATTTCCAAGGGCTACCATTCCCAGGAACTCATCAACCTGTTCAGCAGCTGATCTGTACCACAGGAATTGGAATCTCTGCAGAGGAGGTGTGCAGGTGTGGGAGTCTCATCACCTGCTGGTGCCCTGGTTTCCGGGGCTTCCCTGGACTTCAAGGGGTAGGGACAGACTCAGAGGTTGCCACCCCAGAGCACACAACTCTGGCAGGGGCTCAGTCTGCTCTGCTGGTCCCCAGAGCCCAGTGACATCCCACCTGGCAGCCATAAAGATGCCAAAAGGGACAATCCTTCTGGAAAAGTCACAAACCACATGGGCAGACTGTGAAACAAAGCAAAACTCCAAGTGCAAGGAGGGACACTAGGCAAAGCAGCAGCAGCAGAGATTGGACAAAAGAAGAGATGCTCCAGAGAACCATCTCAAACCAACAGGAACGGGACACGGTGGATTGACGGGACATGGGAGCTGCTGTGCATGGACTGCTTCGGTCAAAGGTAGCCAGCCAGATATTGTGGGCATTCACCCAGCCCCAGACATGGTGTGAAACCTTCCCCTCCTCCTCTGGGGCCAGCTCATGCATGTCCACCCACCAGTGTGCCTGGCCACCTGCCTCAGCCACCGGGGAAGGTAACGGTCCCTCAGCAGAAACCGCCAGAGTGGCTTTGAACCCTTTCCCACTGGGAGATCTGCAGCAGAAATACAAAGCAAAGAATCCCCCACCGTCAAACCAGCCCAGACAGGATGATCCTACGCAGATTTCTAAATGACGGCTTCATCCTCCTGCTCCTCCAGTCTGGCTGACGTGAGTGGAAACCGTGCTACGATCCCAGCTCTGCCGGCAACAGCAGCCGAGCACCAAAACCATCCCTGTGCACGGAGCCATCCCCACTGGCACAGGACTGAGCTGCTGCTGGAGCCCCACAGCAGCATGGGCCAGCCTTGCCTGGGTGAAGGAGGAATCTCCTCCTGGTATTGCCTCTGGAGGACAGGGAAGCCCCAGCACAGCCACTGATGTTTCCCTGCTTCATTTTGCACTGGAGCTTTATTGTTGCAGCTCCAGCTGAGCAGATAAAGCCCATCATGAGACCTCAGTGCTTAGCAACCATTACTGGGAAAATGCTGTTTTCCAGTAAGAATCTTGGCAGGAACAGAGCAACTGCAGGGCAAATTCATTGTAATTCCTGTGCTGGGTGCATCCTGCCCCCAACTGCTCCGCTGCTGCCTCAGGGAGAGACCAGCTCCTGCACTGGGAAGTGCATCCCCTCCTTAAGGTTCAAACAGCCTCTGTCACCTTGCAAAAACATCATTTTGAGCACACCACGACTGAACCTCTGCACAGGTGAATGCAGCTTTCAGGGACAAAGTCATGCACAGGAGGATTGCTGCAATGGTGTGAACATTTGGGATGCTCCAAAAACCAGCGGCCAACCTCTCCCATGATGCTGGGAATTCCTTGCACCCAGTGACTCACAAAAGCCCCCCTAAGGAAGACTGACTCCAGTGCTTGATTTCAAGCATCAAAGACCTCCACAAAATGAAAGAAATTCCCCAGGAGTAACAATGGCGAGTTTGTTTTTCGAAGGAAATTGCAACTCCATGCCCAAACATCACAGCATCCCGCGCCAGAGCGCGGTACTCGAGAGAAATAACACGAAACCAGCTGGTTTATTTTCACTGTGCGAGGCTGACAGAAAGGCAAAGGGGAAAGAAAGCAGCATGACGAGTAAATGGCAAATGGAAAATCCCAATAGCTCTTCCCCTTTGACACTTCTCGGTAACAGAAAGAGGGAACCTGGTTTCAAAACCACGGAAATCCCAACCCAACAGCGTTTCTCTGGAGAATTGTGGCATTTACAGAAGGCCTGTGGGTAGATTTAGAGAGGCAGTTATGGGCACAGATATGGAGATGGAACCTGGTGGGACTTCCAGGAGACCATGAGCAGGTAGGATACCTATTTCCCAGGGAAAATCAAAGGCACCTCGGCACCTAAGAGGAATCTCAAATGGGATAGACAGAAGCACCCACGATGTCTTGTCCCAAACTAGTTGTGGGAATAAATCCCATTGATTTGAATCTGCACTCTTGTTTTCAGGCATTTATTTGGAGAAGCCACTGTCATTCCCTCGAAGTCGCTCCTGAGAGCAGGCACAGCCTGTGCCGCACCTCACGCCTCTGGAAAGCCCGTCTGGCATTCGGCATCCTGAATAAATTCCCATGCTCCCCAGAATAGACACGTATGCAAAATTAATTCACAATCAAGCCCGTGCGAAGCATGAGACGGCCTTTTAATAGGTGCAGAGCAGCAATTACCAGCGTGGAGTGAAAGCCAACAAGCATTAAAGGAGGGGTGGGGGGAAACCAATTAGTTTCCTTGGGATTCCTCCACACATTTGCCACTTGAGGGATTTCCATTTCCACGCTCGCCTGGGGGCTGACAGTGCACCCCGGGAGCCAGCGTGTCCCCGTGGGGAGGGGGATGCATCCCCACGGCCTCCTCTGTCGTGGTCCCCGGGATGCAGCTGTGCTGGACCGGTCTCCATGGAGACTGTCACCGCAGCAACGGGGACCTGCCGTGCTCCTGGGGCTGGGGAGGATGCACAGGGGACCAGGAGCACCGCTCCCACCTAGGAAAGGGAACACCGGGTACCCACACGGCTCCTTCCTGCTTCCCAGACCGTTCCCCTGCACCGGCAGGGAATCCTGCCTGCGATCCAGCAGCCTCAGCCCCTGCCTGAGATCAGTCCCAGGGGAGCTGGGAATATCGAGCTGTCACGGTGGGTACGGCACCGGGAGGGGGCCGTGCTCGGGGCTGTCATGGCAACAGTTTATTGAGTTTCCATAACCTCCCTTCCTGCAGAGGTGGGGACAGAGCCCGGGATGGGAACACCGCTGCAGCAGCCCCCGGGTGGGCAGAGCTGCTCCAGGAGGGGATTCCTGCCCTTCCACCACGACACAGCCATTCCAGAACCGCTCACACGTGGGGTGGGGAAGGACCCCGCGTCCCCGGGCAGATCCCCGCTCCCTCCTGCCCCCCGTTCCACCCCACTGCCAGAGGGAAGGAGGAGGACAGGACCACACGACTCCCTGCAGTCCGTGGCTGGTCCCACCACCCCTTCTTGGTTCACCCCAAAACTGTTTCCCACCAGATGAAACCCTTTCGATGACACCTCCGCGGTGTCCCCACCCCACGTGCACCACGAGAGGGAGACCCGGGCGTGGCTGTACTGCCGGGAAATCCCTGGCATAGGGCCCACACGTGTTTGTGCCTGGATTGCTGGGCTGTCTGTGTCCCTGCACGGCTGCCCCCCTGCCCAGGCTGGGCACACACGCCAGGCTTTGGAGCTGGCGCTGCACAGATGTGGGACGATGCCACAAACTGCCACGTGCCCATCGCTGTCCCCTGCAGCTCCAAACCTAAGGAAAGGCCTCATCATTTCCCAGAACACCTGCCTGACAGGGGAGCCTGCAGCACCGGCAGATTGGGGCCAAGAATAAGCTCCCAAGTGTCAGCACATCCTGTCCCCTCCAGGGCCAGCTCTGGACACTGACCTTGCAGGGACCAGCAAGGCTCAGCTGTCCCCACACCAGCCCAGCAGCAGGACCAGGTGCTTCCCACTGCAAATATCTTTGCTGGAGAAGAGAAAGAGCCAGGGGAACGGAGAGCTGAGGGTATTAGCAAGCCATGACAATCCCCACTGTTACCAATCACGATTTTTCCACAGGGATTTATTCCACCTGCCAACAGGCCAGAGCAGCAGCCATCTGTGGTGAGACCGGGCTGGCAGCAAGGCCAGGGCATCTCTCTGGGCACATGTCTGCAGGCAACCAGAGCTGGTGCTCAGCACAGCACAGTCTGGAGCATTCGCCAGAGATGGAGCATCCCCTAATTCACCCACTTGGCCGAGCCCCCAGCGCTGGGCAGGGCTGTTCCCTTCAGCACATTTTCCAGGGCTTAGCTGGAGCTTAAACAAACCCAGTGGAGGAGGTTCCAGTCTCCCCAGCCCTGGAGCTTGCTCTCCTCGTGCTGTTTAAAACAGCCCCAGCTCCTCACACGTGCTTTAACCCGCATTACACATGGCCAAGAGGTTATCTGCAGATCCACACCACTGCTCCCCATCACTTGGCAGACAGCAAACCCCAGGCTCCAGAGATAAGAGATGTGGCTTTGGCAGCCTGGAGGTTTCCAGCCATACACCCTGAGCCAAAGGCTCTCCCAATCCTCCCTCTTCGTGCCTGTTTTGCAGCCTCCAGGGATTAAAGAAGTCTCCACCATGTGCAGTCCCCTCTCACCATTTTCTTTGGATACCTTCCAATAGCTTTACATCCTTTTTTCCTTATTTCCAGGGGGCCCCACCAGCGCGGGGAACACCACAGAGGAGCAGCACATCCCCCCTTGGGCAGCGCTGCAGCCTCTGGGCACACACCCGGGCGGGGGCTGTGCTGGAAATCGGATGAAGCTCATTCCCAGGGGCCCTCCATTGATTTCCGTTGCCTGACGACAGGAAAGCTTTATAATCCTATTAACTAAACACCCGTTCAAGCAGCACTGGGAAGAGTGCAAAGGGGACTTGTATAAGCAGTCACAGCCACCCCGTGCAGCACCCAGCTCCAGTAAATACTGGATAAATGCCCCAAAAGCAGCGCTGTGACACCCACAGTGGCCAGGGAGGGGTCAGTGGTGGCCACCACAGGGAAAAGTTGGATGCCACCACAAAACACAGGCTCTGGCTGCGGTCACTGAGCCAGGAGACTTTGCACAGGGTGCCCACACAGGCAAACTCACAGGAGCTGGCCCCTGAACTACTGACAAATATCACTGCACCTGGCCCTACTTGTGGGTGTTTGACTGCAAAAGATACACAGCTTGGGCCAAAATATATAAACATTCCGTGGGAGAATGGGAATTTCCTCGCTGCTTTCTAAGGAGAAGGGATACATTTCATCACAAGAGCGCAGCCCTCTCCCCCAGTTAGCATCGGCAGGCAGAGGAGGGGGAAAAGGCCATAAATCGAGCTTGCAGGGGATGTAAAATCCCAATTTCCGAGCCAGTCCCAGGCAGCCAGAGCCATGCTGCATTTCCATGCGAGGGGGAGAAGCTGCCAGGCTCCGCTGAGCTCCAGGGAAACGCTGCTGAGCCGCACGCAGGGACAGGGACTGGAGCAGCCGCGGGTCCTGCGGCCACACCTCCCTCCAAGTGCCACATGAGGGGCTGTGCCACCGCGCACAACAGGGCTGGATGCCCGGCTGATGCCTCGTCCGGCTGAAATCCCTGAGGGATCCCTCCAAACGGCAGGTGGGGATATCCGCAGCCTGGGGAGGAGGGTCTGTGCTGCGGCAGGAGGGACTCAAACGCCTTGCCAGCAGCAGAAATGCACCTTCCCCGGGCTGCGGGAGCGTTTAGCAGCCATCTCCCCTTCCTCTGCCTTTAATTAGTTATTCACACAGCACTGCAAAGTGCCAGGGCTGGTATTTCCCAGGATGGGTTATGGATGCAGAGGCACAGGATGGGCTCTTTGTCCGGGGACACGGTGTCACAGCACCGCCAGCAGTGCCACACACGCATTGACAGCACAGGAGGCTGGGCATGGTCTCCTGAACAACCCCTTCCTCCTTTTGGGCTCACCCCAGTGCGGCAAAATCAGCTGCCCTCCACAAGCTCTGGGGAAGGAGAGTGTCCAGTCCTCCCACACCGGACACAGGCTCTGCCTTCCAAACCCCCCACCAAGGCACAGTGCTTGCACCAGCCTCGTTATTTTGGTGCCACCGAGGACGGCACAGCCACCAGAAGAGCCTTCCTGTCGCCATGGAAATGCTGAACGGGAGGGTTTGAAGCCTGCTGGGACTTTCAACCTCTGCCAAGAAAAACAGGGCCCTTAAACGAGGGGGAGATTTGTGCTCCCTTTGGCCTGCTGGGCGTGGGGCAGAAAACGTGGGACTTCTCCCAGGGTAAAAACCTCATGGGCTGAGATAAGAACAGTTTAATTCGTGAAAAAAAAAAAAAAAAAGAAAAATAATAATGATGATAATGATGATGATGATGATGATGAAAAAGAAAGGGCACCCAGCCCTGCTGCTCCAGCCTCCACACAGGCAGGGCTCAGCCCCATCCCTCAGCTGCTCCTGCCCTGGACCAGCTGCCCTCTCCCAGTGTGCACCCACAGATACCCCACAGCTGGGGCAGCAGCGCCTTTCTGGGCCTGCACAGCCAATGCTTTTGCACACCTCGACCACCGTCACCACCGTGGGAAGCCTCCTCCATCCCCTCCCAGCAGATTCCACCACTGGCTCTGCACCCGGGGCTGCCCAACCTCCTTGGAGAGGGGCTGGGAGCAGCCAAGGGCTGGCGGTGCTCCTGTTCCCTGTAATTCAGGAACATGGCTGTGCTCCTGTTCCCTGTAATTCAGTCCCCATGAGCAGGGTGTTCCTGCCTGCCCTGGACTTTGCCACACCACCCTGGCTGCCCTTTGTTGTTTTTGACGCCGGGGATGTCACCTCCCCGGGGAGGTGAAGAGCTGTGTTTGTGTGGGACACGGCCGAGAGGGACAGGCAGGAAACACTCGGTGGGAAATCTGCTGGGGGATGGAGCCAGCGAGGCCGAGGGGCAGGGCGGCTGCTGAAGATTTCAAAGGGACCTCCTGGCTGCACTGAGGGATGACCTCGACCTCCCCATTCCGTGCTGAGGGCTCGCACGGAGCCGGCCGGGCTCCTTCAGGACTTTGCAGGGTTTGATTCCTGCCGCCAGCCCAGGCAGGGAGTGGGAAACAGAGTGGGACTGCATGGGAGAGGGAAGATAAAAACAGACAGCAGATGTCCTGAGAAACCCATGAGCCAGACTCGGCTTGCAGGGTGTTATCTGCCCTCACGAGACCAGGCTCACACGGCCACATCCTGAATCCTGGGCACAGCATCACCTCTGGCTGTGCCAGCAACCCGCACATCTCCTCCAGGATGCTAGGAGCGCTTCTCCAGTGATCCCTCCTGACAGCGCTGGCCAGCCCACAGCAATAGCTGCACCACACCTCACTCCTCTCCTCCTCCCTTTCTCTTCTAGACCCTACAGGGAAGTGCAGGGCCTGATCTGGGATGCCTTGACATCCCACATGTTTTGATATCCCAGAGCTCTGCCACCACCTCTAAAGTTTCTGGTTTTCTCCAGATGCCACACAGGGCAGGACAGACCAAGGAAGGGCTTCTCCACCCTCTGACCCATCGGGGCACTGCCGCATCCCTTCCTTCTCCCCCAGCCCCTTCATTCTCCTTTTCCCTTTCTCCCATCTTTGAAATGTCTCTCTAGGCAGGGTGGTGAAGGACCCTGAATTGCAGCTACACCTATTCCAGGGAGCATGTGAGCTTCAGCAGCTCCAAGCACAGGAGCCACAGCAAACCCGGGAGCACGGAGGGGGCTGTAAATCCTTGCAGAGGATGAACTCCCGCTGCACTGTAGGGCCTCGAGGGAGCGGAAACTCTGTGATCCCCCAGCACGCCAGCACCGAGCCGCCTCTGACGTCAGCTCATGTCTACAAACATTGCCTTTGACCCGCGGCCAAGGAGTGCAGCGCAGCGGAATATCAGCGGAGACAGCGAATATCCGCGGAGACACCCGCACAGACCCGCCCCGGGCGCACCCGCGGTGCCTTGGGAGCCAAAAGGTCCCCAGGAAACCCAGCCACTTAAAAATGCAAATCCTCAAGGAAAACAGATGGGTGAACCCCACCGCAGGTCACGCGGGCTGGACTCGGGCGATCCCAGCAGGAAAACCTGTCAACATCTGGAGGCTCCGCCAGCGCATCCCGCGGCAGCCGGCGCCGGGCAGAGAGGGATGGATTTTGTTTGGGAGCACCCAAACAGCTGCCAGCAGCTGCCACTGCCACCCCTGAACGCCAGGGCTGTGACAGTCCAGCCACAGCACGTGGAAAATGCTCCCGTCGTGACACTGGAGGCGCGGATGCGGCAGCCTGGAAAGCGGCACCGGCACCTCTCGCTCCCGGCCCCGGCACCTCTCGCTCCCGGCTGATGGAAAGGTCACGCGTTCCCTGCTGTTTACGGAGCGCTGGGGGAGAGCTGGGGGAGGGCTTGGCTGGTGACACTGAGGACAAGCGCAAAAGGAAGCGGTGGATCAGGGGTTTCTTTTCATAGGAGGGACGCCGTGACTGACACGGCCTCTCCCAGCGGACCCACAGAGGATTTGGGGGCTGGACCAGAGGTGTCCAAGGATGGAGCTGGCTCATGTTACTCATCACCATGAAGACAAGCACGGCTTCTCCTGGGTGAGCGGTGCCCAAACACCGAGCTCTGCTCCCCACAGCGGAGCCCAGCTTGGCGTGCTGGGCTTTCCCAGGGAGCTGGACGCCGGCCCTGTCCACGCTCCCATCACCGCTGACCCTTCCCAGCGCTGAGGAAGCGAAGCCACGGCAATAACTCATAGGGAAAACAACAGTGCCATCTGCTGCACAGCCCCGCTGGGCTCGGGGCAGCCCCGGCCGGCCCTCGCAGGGCTCACACAGCCCGAAAGCCACACCGGGCACAACATATCCCCAGCCAGCGCCGAGCCAGCAGCATCACTGCAAAGGGAAGGCAGCCCCCCAGCTGTCCTGATGGCCACTCACAGCTGGACGGCCTCTGGTTTGCACGGAAAGCACAGGACAGCAGGATGAGGAGGCAGAGCAGAACAGAGAACGTCCTGGTGCCCATCTAGTGACTGCAGAGTGTGAAGGATACGGAGGAGGGAACAGGCTCACTTGGCAAAAGCAGGCAAACATTCACCCTCCTCCATCAGCACCCTGGAGCTGAGGCCCATCTTCCAGCCTCTCCACGTGCAGGGGGAGGGGGAAGAGGGAAGCAGCCCCGAACACTCACTGGGCCTTGACAAGCTCCTTCACACCATCCTGAGCATCTCCTTCGGAGAGAAATCCCAGATCCTGGCACTAGGCACCGTGCACTCCCCCCACCTGTACTGAATCACCCTGATATCCCAGGGAAACTGCAGGTGGTGGGGGCACCTGGGAGAGCAGGGTCAGCCTGAGGGAGCTGATAGCAGCTCCTCTGCCTCTCCAGGCTCAGCACCCGTGTGCAGTTGCCAGTTAACCAGCCCTGCCCCACAAGTGGTGGCAGCTTGGTGGCAGGTGAAGCAGTTTCCCTGCACACACTGCCTGGAAAGCGCGCTGGCATCCTCGTCAGATGGGTTGCTATAGCAATGGGAAAGGTATCAGAAGCAAAATCCATGGTGATGGATAGTGCAGATTGCTTTGGTGATCACCACCTGAGATCAGCAGTCCTGACTGCCCTGATCAGGTCCAGCAACCAGGCACCGTTTAAGGAATGACAGAGTGAAAACACTGTGAGGAGATGCAAAACACAACCCCAGAATAACCAAAGCCCTGAAAAGCTCCTCATTTCTTCACTGAAAGAGTCATCTCTGAGCAAACTGGCCCCGAAGATAATACAGTGCACTGAGCTCGGGGATGTCAGATCCATCATTACAACGTCCCAGAGATTTATTCTGGAGCCTGCAGCAGTCGCTGCATCCTCTGCTCATGTCTGATCAGCCCAGGCACAGACACAGGCGTGAGTGGGAGCTCCAGATGGAGTGGCTGAGCCATGCCGAGGAGGGACTTTGCATCTCTCCACCTGCTGCCTCCCAGCCCCTGCTGCCAGCTGGACCCTCGCTTGCTGTCACTTGTTGCCAGCTCGCCCCCCTGCCCCTGCAGAGCAACACCAAGAGTTAACTCTGAGCCACTGGAGCCACTTCAGATGCTGGGAGCAGATGAAAGGAAAGACAAAACCAAATCCAGCTCCAGCCTTGCTTGCCTGCACTCGTGCTCTCTGAGTCCTGCCCCCAGCCAGCCCCAAGACCGCTCATCCACCATCTGCTCCCTTCTCCTGCCCAAATGGCCAGAAAGGGAGAGAGGGGATGAGCCTGCTGCTCTGGGAGCTTGGTTCAGGGTGGAAGCCACTTTCTGACCCAGCTCAAGAGCAGGTTTCCGCTTTAAAGGCTAAAATTCACCCTTGCACATGAACCTTTGCTTTCACATGTCAGGACACCTGGAACAACACACCTGCAGCACTTAAAGATGAAAAAAAAATCTCCTTGTTTGCTCAGCTTATTTACTTTGTAACACTCAGTTTTACCAGTTGTTTTTGTGGGTCTTTCCCGTAGCAACCAGGGAGAGAAACATTTACAAGGCATGAAAAACGTAGCTGTACAGCCCTCAGAACTGGCAGGGTGCAGCTGCGGGTGCAGCTGGAAATTCCCCTTAACTGGTAGCCACAAACAACAGGACCTCAATGAATTGCACCCCTTAAAAGGCAGAGTGGCTCATCCTCTTCAGCAGGCAGAATCAGGGCTTTCAACCTCTGCTTTCCACCCACGCAGGATCCTGGGCTTGGAACAAGTATCTCTACGTGCCTCAGTTTACCCACATAAAATATATCTATAAATAAATATATAAAATGGGGTAAGCATAAAAAAGCAACAGGAAGACTAAAGCTGAGACCTTAATGCAAAACATTCCGTAGGATGCAACGTGCATCCCCCAGCCTGGGAGGCTGAGCTCTGGACATCTGTTTCTAGACAACCTTACACCTTTAATTTTCTAGATCTTCCAGCAAGATCAATCTTTCCACTCCATAATGATAGAGAACTCTTGTTCTTGTCCCGTGGCAGGGTCAGGAGCCAAACTCCAGTATTTTGGTTGCCCTTTGCCAAAGGGACATGCCACCATCCATCCAGCACGTGCTGGTGCTGGCACTAGGGCCTGCCTCATACACGTGCCCCCAAGACAGCTAATTCAGCTTTTGTTTATTAGGCTGGGCCAAGGTGAGGGAGGCCCAGACCAAACAGACCCACAGGGTGCAGGAGGCAGCTCTGGAATGCACATTTTCCAGTCCAAAAATGGATCCCAGCCCACTTCTCCAGCACAGCATCAGCCCTTCCCTTTATTCATCCCTGGTCTCCAAGGAGCCATTGCTGCCCACTTACCTTCCCACCACCCCCACAACGGCAGCAGCACAGACCCCCCTTCCCAGGGCTGGGATCAGGAGGGGAACATCAGAAGAGGAATAGAAAGTAAAAAGTCAGAGGAGCATCAGGACCAAACCGAGAGTCACGTTCTGGTGCCACCCCCAAATTTCATGCCTTTGCTCCATCCTCCTCTGCCTCAAAAGCACCAGTGGGTTTGGGAGTGCAGAGCTTTAGCTCACCTCGGCTCGATTTAGCTTCTGTGGCCTCATAAACACACCAGGCAGAGACAAGGGACCTGCTGATGCCACTTGGCCTGAGCGGTGCCAGGAGAGCTGGCCCTGGCTTGGCACAGCACGTAGCAGCGCCAGCCTGCCAGCAGCATCGCAGCACAGCGGCTGCTGCAGCATCGCAGCGCCTTCAGACCCCGTCCCAAACTGTCTCTCTGTCGTTCCCAATCCTCCACCTCCTCTCCCACCAGCCGCATTTACCCATTAAGCAAACAGAATATAAGAAAAATAAGAAAAAACATTGAAAAACAGACTTCCCCCAGTCCCTCGGCAAAGCTGCTGCTTCTCCTCCGCTGAAGCCCCTGCTGCAGACCAGGGGCGCGGGCTGCTGGCACGTACAGCGTCCCCCGACCCCAACAGGCAGCAAGGGACGAACACCTGCAGCTACAGACCCCCAGCAAGCCCCGCCAGAGCCCTCCGGCTCCCTGGCACGGCGCACGCATCAGTCACTCGCCGCGGACACGCGTGGGCCTCCCTGAGCCCCCTCTAACGAGGGTTCTGGAGGGGGCCGAGCCCGGCAACAGCGCACCGGGTCGGGGGAATTCGGGGGGACAAAGCCGGCGGGCGCCCCGCGCACTCACCTGGGTGTCGATCATCATCGTGCCCCGCTCATAGCCCCAGCGCCGCGCCGAGAGCCGCTGGCCCCGCTGCGGGTGCCGGGGCCGCACTCACGGCCCCGCCGCGCTGCCCGGCGGCCGGGGGCGATGCTCCGCGCCGGCCATGGGCCCCCGCCGCTCCCGCGGAGCCGCCAGCGCGGAGCGCCGAGCGCGGCCGGGAGAGCCGAGCGCGGGGCGGGACCGGGGCGGGCGCCGCTACCGGGAGGACGGGGGCGGCTCCCGGCTCTGCCCGGCCCCGTTCCCGGGAGGGTGGGTGCGCGGCTGCAGCGGGGGCACTCGTGGGCACCTCTCTGGTGCCACCCGCGCCCGTGGGCGCACGCACGGGCACCGCTCCAGGGGCACCCGGGGCACCCCTCCGCTCTTCGCGTGTGTTTTCCCCCGGGAGTGGGAGCTGCGGACGCCGCGGGGCTGGCAGGACCTGCGGGAAGGCACCGTGCAGACCCCGCCGGGGAGCAGGTGGTGTGGGTGGAGAGCGGCGCTGCCGTGCGGTACCAACAGGAGAAGAGCTTGGGGCCGTGGCTTAGAGACCCCCGGGACCCTCCGGGCTGTCCCCAGCCGGACCCCTCCAGGAGGAGAGGCCGGGGCAGGGAGCCAGGGCACGACACCGACACCCGGCTGCTCATCTCCGCTCAGCCCCGCACCGAAACGGGGCACGGGGGCACCCCCGGGAAGCGCTGCTGGAGCTGCGGGCGCACGGCCGGAGCGCTGGAGCGGGAGCTGGGGAGCCAGCGGGGTTGCCCTGGAAACAGAGCGGCTCCGGTCCGCATCGTTTGTCATCGTGAGGCCGATGACATGAGCCATTACAGCGATGGCAGGAGAAGAAGGAGCCGGGAGAAGCTGCGTCAGTCCATGGCCGAGTGCTCCCAGGCGCTGCAGTGCTGGTCCTGGGCACCTACACCCCGCAGCCACCCCCCTTTCTCCGGGGTCACAGCGGGAATGAGCCACAAGGCACAGCCCATCGCACCTGACCGTCCCGCTCCTCCGGGGCTCCGGGCCAGCTGAACCAGCAGCTCTGGCTGGGGAGCGCAGCCAGGAAAGGAAAAGGTGCTGCCAGGGCTCTGGCTCTGGCACTAGATGCTGCTACAGAGCAACATCGTTCTAATTATAGAAACGGTGTCAGTGCTCAGCAGTGAGAAAAACACGTACTTCAAAAGGTCTAGAACTGTGTGATTTGCTGCTGGCAAAACTCACTGAAAACCACGCCAGAACGAAAACCGTTTTTAAATGTGATTTGTACTCATCTGGCTCGCTTTAAATTGGCTAAAGGCTCAGCAGGGGAGCAGGGGGATGAGGTGGGCATACGAGCAGTAGAGATTTGTGGCTAAAACTGCGTTTCTACTCCTAGGGCTTTACACTAGTTTTACACAAAACAGCAACATTTGGTGGATCTATGTTTAACCTAAATATAGCACGGGAAAGTCAAGTCAGTACAGCAACACTCGTAGAGAAAGGAGGGAGTCTGGTGGGCAGGCAGACATTTAAATGTCACTCTTCAGATGTGTTTTTCTAGTGATGATTCCCTAAATTATTTGATTGTGTGGAGCAGAACCGCAGGGTTGGGGATTTACCGTGAGTAAAGTACAACCCAACCCACTCCTGTAACTCCTTCTCCAGTTCCTGCTGTCCCCAGAACGGCCTGTCACTGTCACTGTCACTCCACCTGGAGAGCAGCTGTTGCTCTGTGTGTGTCAGCCCTGGGGTCCCACGGGGACTTGCTGGGGCAGGAGGTGAAGCGGAGCAGGTGGGACTCAAGTGAGAAAATAATAACCTTGGTGCTAAGAGCTGCCCTTTGAGATAGGAGCAAACCCCCATGGAGTGACCCAGACTGGGCCCTGTGTGAACACAGAACAAGAGACAGAGACAGCTCCTCCCTCAGAGAGCCACAGGCTGAACAGGTGGGACAAAGGGCAGGGGAGTGAACCCAGCAGCTCTGGCAGGGAGCTCCCAGCCTTCCAGCTCCTTTCCACCACCGCGCTGCCTCAGCTGCATGAAGCCAGCCAGATGCACGTGGCTTTTCCACAAGCTGGTGTTGTGCAGGGAACGTGTAACTGATGTTCTTGCCCCTCCTCATCTCCCTCTGCTCAGTGAACATCTCATTTCCGTGCCCCAAAGCCACACATCTCACCCACAGAAAGTTTGACTAAGCCAGTCCCTTTGTAACTGGTGCTGTGTGGTACAAAACGACATTTCTGGTCAAAAATGTCAGGGAACATCAGCTGTGGGAGGGGAAACCCAAACAGGAGTGGAAAAGAGTCCTAATTTGGCTTCATGGAAATGATTCTTGTGCCCTCAGTGGGGAGAAGGAGAGGATCACAGCCTGGCCCCACCTCAAATCATACTCAGTGCTGGAAGTTTCTGTTTCACACCAGGCAGAGAAATTTGCCCTTTGGGGGTGGGTGCCCTGGGCAAGGCAGCAGCAGGGAGAAGGAAAGAAACAGCCTGTCAGATGGGTGCTTAAATCAGAGGGACAATGAATGATGAGTCTGTTGCAGCCAAGCAGAAAGGGATGGAAGGAACAAGGGGCCCTTGGGAAGGCAACAAGCCGCTGATCTGAGGCTGGGTTAAGAGCTTGACTGGCAAATACCTTGAGAGCACAATGACATCCCCAGGCAGTGGGGTTTACTTACATGTGGTGATTCACTTCTCATGCAGTTCCCTGCATTTCCAAATCCAAATTCCTTTGGCACAAGAACGCTTAAGACTACATTGTCCCCTGTGGTGAGTGGAGGAAGACAAGAGTGACACTCTGCTGCCTTCCTGCCGAGTGCCTCAGTTTCCCTGCTGTGCACTGGGTGTGGGTGGGGAATGCACATCAGAAAGCAGGTCCTGGTGAAGCTCCCACAAGAGCTCCCTCCCTCCTGCACACAAGCCCCAGGCTGCACAATCCAAACTGGGAGAAGGAAAGCTCGCTGCTGCTGGTGGGGGAAGGGGATTAATCAGCAGGAGATGACAACAGAAGTCCAGCCTTTCATTAATTAGAGGAGGGCACAAGCTGATTCAGGGAACATCTCCCACACAGCACCGGGGGGGTGTTTTTCTGCAGCCATTCTCGTGCTCCCTGGAGGCACTGGGAGTTTGTGGGTACTGCTTGAAACCACAGCCCCGTGGAGCAGAACTGTGTCACACAACACAAGCCATTCCCCTGGGGAGAAGCTGCAGGCCTGCCAGGAAAATAAACATGTTTGGCACAGCACAAACCAGGCCATTACCCTGTCAATCAGAGGGCTGAGGATTTGGCCAAAAGGCAGCTCGGATGCAGAGCTCAGACCAAGCCCTTCACAATTTTTTCGAAACAGGTACCCCAGAACACACAGACCACCCTCCATCACCCATCATCTCTGCTGCAGAACTCCTCTCACAGAGGATTTATGAGTATCTGCACAGGAATTCAATAATTAATGTGGCAGAATGAAGCCCTATGGCTGCAAACCCAGAACAATTTCCAGCAGAATTAAGGCACAAGGGGAATTGGCCATTGCCACAGCTGGTCTATGGATTTGTGGCTGCTATGGAACTTCACGTTTTTCTTGGAATCTGAATACTTTTCTACGAGACCTAGCCCAGCCCAGCCATGTTCTGACACCAGGAGATAAAATTATCTGGCTTGTCCTGTGCAGAGCAGACTGGACAGCTCCTTCTGGCTGGCAAAGAATCCATATGCATATATGTATAACTGGCATAATGAGAACCCAGTTTCAGCATGGCCTCGAGGCACTAACTCTTTAACAAATAAGAAACAGACAGTAATAATCCTGGGCTGGTTAGAAATGTATCTTTCTGGAAATATTTGGGTAAGTATTTTTCCTCACCATTTTGGCTTACATGAGGTGCCTGGTTACCCAACATAAATGGCAGGGGTTTCAGTTCTGGTTTAGTTATGTAAAGGGGCATCTTCCTCCTGCACCACATCCCTAAGAACAGTCTGGAAAAAATGTAATAAAGACCCTTTGCTGGATTAAGCACAAATCAGCCGACCCAGCTGCCAGTGGGGCTTTGGGGCTGGAGGTATTTTGGGTACCTTATCTATATTACAGGTACCGTGAGAGCTTTTCTAATTAGTCTTCTGGAAGATGAAATGCCTGCAATGACAGTGGCAAGTGCCATTTCCAGCCTGCTCACACAGGACTGAAATGGCTCGTTAAGTCATCTGCAATCAGTGGTGGGGCCCTAAAGCTTTGAATACTTGATTCGCTGCCATACAGCAATTTTCTCATGTGAGGAGAAGCAGGAGCAGTCAGGCACCTCTTCCCCATTTTCCCTCTCTCTGCCAAATGAGCTTTTCTTTTTTTTTTTCCTTTTCTTTCTTTTTCCTTTTTTTTTTTTTCCCCATAAACTGTTCCCTTAGAAACAGCCTGTTCACCCTTTCACCCTGCTCCTCCTCTCCCTGCCGTTCCCTGCAGCTCCCGTGGCCTCTCTCCTGCTCCCTCTGAGTGAACAGGGACTGACGTGCTCAGCCCTTTGGTAGCAAAGGGAGATGATGTTTCTGGCAGCCCTGCTGTGACAGGGGAGGTGGCACGCTGTGACCTCAGCTGACAGCCACAGCCGTGGCGGCTCCCCAAGGGAGCTGTCAGGCTCTAAACGCCTGGTTCAGCTCCTCATCACATCCAAGGAGAGAAAATGTTAACCCCAGCCTACTTCCAGCTCTGCACTGAGCTCCCAGCTTCACCAGAGCATTTCATTACGGAATGAAATCATCCTGTTTGCTGTCAGCTCCAGCAGCTTCTCGCCAATTTGTTTCACAGAGCTCAGAAAAATTGGAAGGGGCTGAAGCAATGGAGAGGAACACGAACATCTCAAAACCAGATTTTTTGTGTTGGAAAAGATTACATGATCCACAGAGACATGTGACCCAGGGAAAAGGTTCAGAGCACATCTGTGATTGAAATAAACCCGAAGAAGTTCAGTCTGCTCTGAGCTGTGCCAGTTCTGTCTAAACTTGGGTCTCCAAAGCACAGATGGGAATTTGGGAGATAACTGCTAGATGAGTTCACACTGTTTGTCCTGTCAGACCAGGGCTCTTACTGGCAATGCCTGGCACCAGCTCTCTGCTGAGAAGGTCCAAGAAATCCTGCTGCACACTAGTCAGGGGTAACATACTCCAAGTGCAAGCTTACTCCTGATTCTGACAAAGGGTGTTAGTTTAAATCACAATTTGGAAAATTTATTGCCCTGCAATGTTCTTTTTTTTTAAGTGAAAAGGTCTCTACCAGAACTCAAGGTCTTCTCCTTCTCCACAGGAATGTCAAATATCATTTTGATCTTGTTAAGTTTCCGCCAGGCCTCAGGAAAACACTCAGGCAAAGGCAACTGCAGCCACGCATTGGATAACTGGCCTTTTGGATGTTTTTTTGTGTGCTACAGCCTCAAGCAGGATGTATTTACAAAGAGTAGGAATCCAGAAACCTTTTCAGTCTCACCTGCACTGTGACTGCTGCTTCTGAAATGCATTTTGACTCTGTTCTCCAGAGGAACTATCAACATGTTCCCTTCCCAGTTTGTTCCTACAAGGAACAAAAATTCATGGTGGGGCACATTCTGTGGGAGCTAATTTTGGTGGCTTTGATTGTGTGGATGATCTCTCTGCAGGGATCAGACGGTCTCGGACCTCTCTGTAGTTCTTATCCACTGTGGAAACACGGATGAGGTGGATTTTGGGGGGCTTTGGCTTCCTGTCATCCCATATATACTCTGGAGAAAGCACCTTGGAAGGTTTGTGGCACAGGAAGTGCCTGTTGAGGTGACTCTCCTCCTGCCAGGCTGCCACAATCCCTTTGGCTTTTGTCTCCAGGATGGTCGTGTGGCAGGTCTTGGTGAGCTCATAGACCTTCCTGACCAAGCCTCCAAACACGGCTCCTCCACAGTAGAAATCCCCTTCTCCCTCAGGGATGAAGGCTGCCGAGGAGCTTCTCCTCTCACAAGGGAACTGCTCTCAGGGGTCTTGGGAGTACCCAGGGTGGATGGCTGCCACCACATCCCCCAGGGTCTCGGGGCCCCAGGGGCTGTGGGACACCATGCTGATGTCCAGGCAGAAGAGGCACCGATGGCTCACCCCGGCCACGTGCTGGTTGATGGTCTCCATCCTGCACATGGACATGTCCTGCCAGCTGGAGTAGTTCTGGATGGGGATGGTGACAAGCCTGCACCCTGGCTGCAGCTGGACGTGGGGAATGGCCTCGGGGCTGTCTGTGAAGGTGTAATAGTTCACCTGGGAGCCCCGCAGGAGGTGCCACTCTGCCGACTCCAGGAAGCGCCGCACAAACCTCGTGTACCTGCACAGACACAGCCCATGGAGAGCACTGCAGGGACAAGGAGGGGCTTTCTGTGGAGAGGGACTTTTTGCAAGGGCATGGAGTGGTAGAGCAAAGGGGGAATGGCCTTCAGCTGAAGGAGGGCAGGGTTAGATCAGATATTAGGAAGGAATCGTTCCCTGTGAGGGTGGGGAGGTCCTGGCACAGGGTGCCCAGAGAAGCTATGTCTGCCTCTGGATCCCTGCAAGTGTCCAAGGCCAGGTTGGTGCAACCTGGGATAGTGGAAGGTGTCCCTGCCCATGGCAGGGGGTGGAAGGAGATGAATTTTAAAGTCTCTTCCAACCCAAACTATCCCAGGATTCCAAGGGGAGGAGTGGTGGATTACAAAGGGCATGTTAGTGAATGCAGGACAAGGAGTGAAGAGAGTTCACTGATTATCACTGCAAGAATCCACACACTACACAAGCAACAGGTGTAGTGGAGGATGAGGAATAAGGGGATTATCCCCATTTTGACCAGCTCTAATTCCCAAGCCACCTGCTAATTCTTAAAAAATACTGCCCACACTTCAGGTTCCTTAATTGTTGTCATCCCGTGGGCTTGTGTGATTATGGATGCACTACACAGGCACAAAAGCCCCCTTTAAACTGGGACAAATTCCAGGAAAAGAAAAGCCAAAATCATCTTTCCACAGAGGAAAGGCATCACCCTGAGAACTGTGTCCACTGAGTGCTTCCCTTACTTTCCAACAGCAAAGGCTGTCACCCCTATGCTCAGGTTCAGGGTCTGTAGGCACTGTCCAGGATCTCAGGATTGAAGGCCCCTTCCCAGATGATGGGGACCAGCCATGGTGTGACTGTCAGCACATCCTGGTGGCTGAAGGGGGAATAAAAAAGAAATGCTGATGAAATGTAACTTCTCGTTTTGGTGTTGAGGCCAGTAAATGTGAAAGAAGCACTAAAAAGGCAGCAAGAAGAGTGTGTGAATCAGCATTAATTCACCATGGAGGGTATTAGCCTCAGGTATTTTCTCCCTGCACTCTGATTTGAGGTTACAGACACAGATATTTCAACTCCTGGGCTGAAATTAAGCACTTTAAAACATCAGCAAAAACCTGAGGATCTGCTAAAATCTCATTTAAGGACTTTCCTGCTGAGGAGAGTTTAATGACCACTGAACTCTCAGAATGGGAAGCTGTGCCTATTTGCTATCAGCCTGATGCAGATTGCTACAAGCAGATTAAAGCACAAGTAATAACATGAAAATTACTATAAAAATATACCCCATTGCTGTGTTATTAAAACACAGCTTGCAGCATGACAGCTTATTTTTCCAGTATTTATATATAGCTCCAACACATTCAGATACAATTTAAAATGCTGTATGTGAGCCAGCATTCAAATGTGTAACAAAGTTAGAAAAAAATCCTTAATCTCCTGTGAGGAAAGTGGAAATACTGAATATAAATGCAGCAGAATCTGATTATGCCCTATTACAGCTCTGCAACGCTGTTTCAATTTGCTGCTTTGTTTTCAGTGTTTCATTCTTACCTTTTTGATTTTAAAAGGAGATGTCATTTATGGTGCAATTCACCCCAGCCTGCTCACATCTGCTCCAGACCAGGAGCTGGAGCCCTCTGCTAATGGAATTTGGCACACACAGCACGTGGCCACACTTGGGGGCTGCCAGGCTCCCACCTGACACAGTCCCAAGGCAAAAAAAGCACCAGAACCAAACTGGGGGAGCTGTGGGGAGCAGCCTGGTGCTTCAGGCAGCAGATCCAATTAGATCCTCCAACCCAGATATAATACTTTCAGTCTGAGAGGATACAAGAATAACAGTTTGACTCCTTCCTACAGCAATGCATGTGATTGAAGGATTAAATTATACAGGAAGAAGAATTTGGGTTGGAGAAAATGTACTGACTTGATCTGTTTCTGGGTTGGTTATCCTTTTTTTGGATGAGGGGGGTGAGGGAAGGAAACATGCATGTTCCCTTCTCTAAGCTGTTAAAATTTCATTTTCAAGGGCTGCCCTGGGAGTCATGGTCATGGTCACCCTCTCAGTGCCAGTGAACTCTCTCCAGAAGACACAGAGCACAAACAGGTTCAAGATTCTCCCCATTTAGCCCAGTACATACCAGCTAATCTAGCCCAGAAATTGATTCCAACATGGAAGAATGAAATATTCAAGCTGAGTACATCCTGTTGAAAGGTCAGGGAGAAAATAACAGATAACAGTAAGTGTGTGTACCCACAGGGTGTGTTTGTTAACATGCAAAAGGACGTGGCTGTTGAAGGTGAACTGCTCCAGATAAAAGTCAACTCACACTAGCAGAGCCAAAGGAGGCTGTAACAACCCGAGCTGCACAGAGAGTGTGTCCAAACCACTTCCTGGTGCTGCTCTCCCAAATCTTCCCTTAAACTCCCTGCTTTGGCTGGGTCTCAGAGATTTGTCTGTGTTTGCTGAAACCGCTGCTGAAGGTCACACAGAGCACCTGCTTTATTTTGCCCTGAAATGAGCTCAAAGCTCTCCCACAGCTGGTTGCAGCTACAGCACAGCTCCAGAAGGTATTTCCCACCATCTTACAGATATTACAGATTTCCCATCTCAAAAAGAGTTCCTGCCCATGACAGAGTGTGTGTGCTAATGTAATATTTAGGAATTAACAGTAAGTGTGCTAATAAGTGTGCAGTAACCAAACCCAACCTTAGAGCAGCACAGGCAGCTGCTGACACACCCCTGTGGTTGGGATTCTCATGGAACAAGGTCCTGCCCAGTGTGCCCCAGGACCCTGGAACTGTGAGTGCTGCAAAGTGCCCGAACCAAACTCAGCAGAAACAAAGTTCAAACAAAGAAACTTACTTTGGCGCCAGCACTCTTGGCTGCTGATAAAATAATCTGTAAAAAGGAAGAAATATCCATTGAATAATACATGAATATGCCTGGAAGAGAGGAACAGCAGTTTAAAGGTCAGGAGATAAAAAGCCAGTACTTACTGGGGGAAAAGCTGGATTAGCTTCTCTTCTGTATATTGGAGTTTTATGGAGCTGCATGAAGGGGTGGGAAAAGAAAGGGATTGTTATGCTTTTCCTAAAATATCAACCAAGTTTGGCTTCAGGACCTGCTGCTGCACTGACAGCTGTCCAAATCCAGCTCCAGCTGCTGTGGATGCTGCCCTGCCTGGCCCAGGATTAGGCATCACCTGGGGCTGCCAAGCAAGGGACAGCTTTGGCACAGGACACACAACATGATAGGGACAGAGAGATGCTGCAGCCATCCCAGTCTGTGGGGAAATCAGGGTTTAGGGGTCAAAATGCACATGGGACTGTCAGCAGGGGTCATGGATGTGCTCCATGCCTGACGTAAATGTTCCTGGTCACCTGGAGGGCTGAACTACCTGAAACACACCACATTTCCAACAGCATTCAGAGAAATAAGCACCTGACCAGACACAGTGGTTCAAAACGGGCTGAAATCATGAGAAATACCTCAATGAAACATGAATTCTTTTCTATTTGCATAATTCTGTTTTGTTTTTACAAGGACAGTAGGTCATGGTAAGGGATGGGAGAAGCCGTGGCTCTGGTCCCAGCTCTGGTGCGATGTGGCAGTGAGGAGGTCACTGGGGCTTGGTGCCGGTCCCTGTCCCTGTCCCTGTCCCTGTCCCTGTAAATTCTCTCTGGGAGAGCTCGTGGCACCCAGGCCAGGTCAGGCACATCAGTTTGCAGCATGCAAGGAAGCTCAGAAGCAGCTCCCCTTCAGCTGTTCAGGTCCAGAGGCCAAATGCCACGGCACAAACACATTCAGAGAGTGCAGGGAGAGCACAGATGGCAGAGGGAAGAAGCAGAGCATGATTAGAACTGGGGGTCATTCCTAACTGTGCCAGCACTCCTGGGCCTCTTCATCTCACCTCTCTGCTTTAGGTGTCTCTGTCTAGTGAGTGGATACTTAAAGCACAGTTGTGCATGTGCAGGTGTGTGATTACACCCTGATAAGGAATCCAGCTTTAACCTTTAGTCCTGGGCTCTGTGACCCACAACAAACACAGCCTCCCCCACCTGTGCAGCCCCAGAGCTGTCCTGCAGGGCAGGCAGGCCCAAACAGCATTGTTAGCTTTTTGTTTTAAGAGAGCGACTAATTACAGCTTCATAAAGAAAGAACAAGCGACTTGTTAATCACTGTTTGTGTTGTCAGTGTGAGTAACAATGATCTGTGTTACTCATTAGACACAAAACAAAATACGTACAAGATTTCAGGGCACGGAAGGTAGTAGGGCAGGTACTGCACTTTTCCACTCCCAGATGTAGCCCTGTGGGAGCAAAGAAACATCTGAAGGTAAGTAATGTTGAAGGAAACCTTCCTAGGATTTTCCAAGATCACCTAAGGATCTGGCACAGATTTTGAGAGGTAACTGGCTAACTCCATGTCAACTTTGCTAATTAGTGTAGGATCTCCTGGGTTCACATTTTAACATGATGTCCTGCTGCTGAGGCAAAACTACCCACAAGGTGAAAGTACAGCAAATTGCAACATCATAAATAGGGGATAATTAATAATAATTTAATAATCAGTATTTTAATAATTAATGGAATGCCTTATCTCAGATTCCCTTCCAGCAATGTTTGAGTTTGCTCCAGAGAATCTATAAGCCACACTCAGTCATCAGAATATTCAGTTACAGAATTTGAAAGCTGTGATGTCTGACAGCTACAAACCTGTCCCTGGTGACACTGGAGTGAGTTTGGACTGTTTGAAGAGACACATACTCACCTCTGTTAAGGCCTGAGCTGAAATGTAATTGGAATATTCTATACTTAAGCATTTGTTTGATTTACCAAAATATGAATATCGATATACAGCTGAGACAGACAAAAACTCTCTAACAGTTTAGAGTTAGAAAGTGAATGTTTTATTTGGTGCCAGGCTCAGTGTGGGATAGTTCCCTAAGACGCAGGGCCCCGATACAAGCAAACACAAAGCTTTTTATTTACAAAAACTATGAATATCCAAAATACAAATGCATATTCATAACATTAATACCTCCCATTCTCTGCTTCATATGGAAATGAGCTTAAATGTCATTAAGCATGCATAGTGTGTGTCCTGAATGGAGTCGGTGGTCTCGAATTGGGTCAGTGGTCCCAAGAAAGATGAAGTAACTCATCTTCCTCATTTTGACATTTTTGCCTTTCTGAACTTTAACAATCCTAATTACTTTAGTGACCTCTACGTTTCCTCTTGGGTGACTTTTGAAGGGGTTCCCACCAAGGGAGGAAATTGGTAATTGTCCTTGTTCCCTACACCAACTCATCAATGTTTCTATTCCTCATTCTTAGCACAGCTAAGCAAACATGCAAATGACAGATCATCAGTTATTTGGTAATCAGTTACTAACATCTTAAAACCCATTGCAGGTCCAGCTCTCTTAACTATTTTAATTAACTCTAGCTGGGCCCATATTCCTTCTTATTCTAACTAATTTCAACACAGCTAGCCTATAATTAAAACCTTTATGTTTCTTCTAAATCTATCTTTCAGTTTGCGAGTCACTATGGTGTTAGCAGCCTGATTTGGACACAATTGTTCTTTTTTCCTCACTCCCTTAGGGCCTTCTCCCTCTACCAGTGCTCCTTTATCTATTACACAAATTGCTGTTCATTCTTGCAGCTTGAACAGGGACTTCCCATAAAAGTCACAGCCTTTATTTTCCCCCTCCTATGAGTTCTACCACAGGGTATCCACAGGATGTTTTAGATACGGCTGAGCTGGCCAGCAAATGCTTACCAGATAACTGCAGCAACAACACCCAGGCAGACAAGAGATCCCACCACCACTCTCCTGGAAATCATATCTTCTAGAGTAGAAGGAAGGGCAAATTCTGAATTCCAGCAGCTTTCACTCTGTAAAGAACAAAAAGAAAGGGAAGTGAGCTGTAGGTATCTCGCTCTGGGAGAAACTGGTTACTTCCTCAGCGGAGGATGAAGCTTCTCAGCAGCTTCTCTTCCAGTTCTGACGTGATGAACATGGAAAGTGCCAGACTGTAAGAGCCAGGGCACTGAGGCAGCACCTGTAAAATGTCTGAGCAAGTTCTCCATTTCAGGGAGCTTTAGCCCTGGGTGTAGTGTGTGAGGAGCCTTTCTGATCTGATTCCACTTTCTGTGGATTCCATTTTTTCATCTCAAGCAGCCACCCTTGGCAATGGAATCAAATCACCCACTTCAATTCTATCAGAGAGCTAACACCGTTATCACCTGAGCTGATAAACTCCACCTTTCACAGTCCAGTAACTGCCAGAGGCACTCCCTGCAAAGGTGCCGGTAGGAAAGGTAAACTGAGGTGTGACACTGGCACAGAAACATCTCACAATCCTAATGCATGTTGGGTAGACATTGAGCCAAAGAAATAATTTCCTCTACAACAGCCATGAAAATCAACTTTCCCAAGCCCAGCAGCCTCACCTTAAAACATGAAATCAACCTCTTTTTCTGTTCACAAGGAAGGAAAAGTGCCCACAGAGTGAACTTTGGTCCCTGTGACGAACACACAGAGCATTTGCATGAGGCCTCCAAAGGCGTTAGGAGCACATTAATTGTTATTACTTTGGTTATTACCTTCAGTGAGGACACGAGCAGGGAGCTGTGGATCAGGCTCATGTGGTTTTTGTTTCACTGCTGCTGTCTCAGGACCCAACCCTCCACACCAAGTGCTCTTCCAGGCCGGCTGGAAGGACCAGATGCATTTCCAGTTAGAACTTTCTGCTTTCTAGAATGTGATTGGAGCCTGCAGGAAAAAATAAGAAGAAAGAGGCTGTTTAGCAATTCTGTTTATAGAGTTGGTAGCATTTCTATTAGTGGGAGGAACTGGTGCATGGTGCCTCTTGGAGAGTGCTGAGGTAATCCCAGAGATCATTACTGGCTCTTGGTGAGGCACAGGACAGTGCCAGTGGATCTCAACAGGAAGGGGTGATTTTCCTCCTTTAATTTCTTTGGCTGGAAAAAGACAAGTGGCAAAAGTTCTTTAATTTGCTTTACTGTTTCACACAGAAATCCTCACTGGTGCTTCTCCCTCACCTCCCTGTGAGACAATCTAATTAGCTTTCACCAGGAAGCATCACAGAATCCTACTTTAAAATAATGACTGACTTTATATACATATATATATGTAGGTGTGTGCATATATATAAATATATATGTCTTAAGGCCTTCCACCACTTAAAGCCTTCGTAGATTCATGCTGAGCAGTTCTGGATTCTTGCCTAAAAATGCTGCAGATCCTCAAACACAGAAGGAAGTGCAAACAGCCTTCCCCCTCAAGCTGTTATTCTGTGTTTTGACCAGTTTTATCTCATTCCTGTGCCAGTTGTGTCATGAGAGCTGCTACGCTGATGCCAGGATTTGTCAGTGCCACGTTTCTTACCTTGTGCTTGATGCTTCCAGCACATGCAAAGCAGACAAATGTGCAGAGGGGAGTTCAAACAGTTGTTTCCAGTCCTTCTTTGAGAGCAGGCTGCACACAGGGCAGGTAGGAAAGCCCTTCTCATCAGCAGGCTTCCAAATTTCCAACCAGGATCTCACTCGCTGCAGTTCAGGTCTGGGCAGTCTCTCTTTCCATACCTGAAGGCTCTGATGTTTCCTTCCCTCTTTCTGTTCTGTGACCTCCTTCCATCTTTCTTTGTAATTCCCTAACTTCAAGATATGGGATTATTTCTGTCAGTTCTGACTGGACTCTCTCTAATCAGCCCATCCTCGTGAAATTGGTGTCAAAGCAACCCAAATTCTCCTGCTGAGCCCTCAGCAGTATGAAGTAAAGCTGGATTACTCCCCAAACTGAAATGTTGTTACAATTCATACATTCCCACAGGACATTTGCCTACTTTGCAAGGACCAGCACTGGGATGACATTCAGCCTGTGGCCAAATGGAATCCACATGTTTTCTATGGAACCTCTCCCAGCCAGGTCTGTGGCATATAAACCCTTGTACTTCATGAAAACAAACTCAGTTTTCAGGCTATTTGTTTTTCTAAAACATCAAGCCCTGACTGAATCCTGTTTTCCCTGGGGCTTGCAGCCCCTCCCAGCTTGATGCCACTTTCCAATTGCATAAATAATCTCTCAACATTTCCACCCAAAGCATAAGGGAACACACAAACAGTCCCACCTGGGAGCAGAGCCTCCTGGGGGTTCCCATTTTCTGCACCTGACCCATGCTCTTATCTCCATGGCATACAGAGGCTGATAGCACAGAACGTGGGTGATGGGGAAGGACAGAGGATAAAAACAGAGAGAAGAAAGGGGACTAACAGTTACCCTCAAATAGGACAGTAAAATTAACACAGAATAAAAAAAGTTGTTCTGGTTATTTTGGTGCAGTTTCAGCTGTTGTAATGGGCACAGAGTACTTCCATGTGTCTTTTACAGAGTAAACATCTAATCCCTCAGGAAGAGAAATACACATATTTTGAACTATTACATCATTAGGAGCACAGCTGATGCATTCACCCTTTGCTTCAATTTCTGTGGTACAAACCTGCCAGAGCACTGGAGCCAGCTGAGATTGGAACATCTTTTGCATCTAAAACCATCTCACTGAGATTTAGCTCAACTGATTTACAGCTTACCATGAAAACAAAAATGAAATCAATGAGGTTGCAGCCAATGAAAGAATCTCCAACCCAATAGAAATCACAGCTAAAGCATTTTTAATAGTTACTCAGGTTCCTCGAATTTGTTCAGAGAGTTTTTTCAAAGGGATATGGCTGAAAGTAGCTCTGTTACTCCCAAATGAACTTGCTTGACCTCCCAGAACAAAGCACTACTTTATCTTCAAGCCCTGCTTGGAAAGCATTCTGGACAGCTGATAAATACCTCACTTGTAGACCGTTCCATGGAAAATATTCTTTGCAGAGCAACTATTTCAGATTTCCAAACGTGCATTTCAGATTTCTACAACTGAAGTGGTGAGCTGTGACTGCAGGGCTGCTCAGAACGTGGAGAAAGAGAAGATATCCGTGGGGAGGGCTCCATCTGTACCCAAGCAGAGGTTTCCTTGCAGGACTCCAGTGTGGAACAGGCTGCCTTTGGCTCCCGTGACACAAACGTGTTCAGTCACACCTGAGGCTTGAACAGGAACTTCTGCACAAACCCACTGCTCGGGCTCCTGGCTTTGCAGAGTCTCGGATTACAGCTGCACCACGGAGATACCTGGGCTCTGGCAGGGATCCAGCTGGGAAGCACTGCCCAGCCTGCATCTCGCTCACAGCACATTCATCAGCTTTACTGACAGGGCAAAAAAGAGCTTCTTCCAATGTGCCAGATGGAGAGAATCGAGAATTCAATTGGACTCAATTTATAACGTCTCTGATCGCAGTACAAATCATCAGTTCACACCAACCAAGATCAGGAGGACATCAGCAAGATTTGACTGATCTCAGGGGCAGAAAACATTCTGGATGGATTATCCCCACCAATCTTCCCCAGGCTGAACTGCCAGCAGCCAAGCTGTACTTTCTCTCCTGAGCTGGGCAAACAGCTGCTCAAATTTCCATTTGTATTTCTGTATTAACGACAATAAAGGACAAAATTGGTAGCAACCAAATGCAATTTTGCACTGATGAACTGCACAGAGAAGAAACCCTTGCAGGCACCTGTGGTTGCCAGAAATCTGGGGTTTTTTTGCCAAATTTTTTATTACTGCCAAAAATAGATTGGAAGCAAATCCGTCTACCATCGAAATCAGTCAGTGTCCTACAGATGATCCAAAAAGATCAGTTAGATCCACAATAAACCCATGCACGTTTACATGTGTGTGTTTATGTCTATACTGACCTAATGATGATAAAAACTAACTCGAAAGATACACTAATAGCATTGCCTAAAATTGACAATTATTTCCAGTTTCCTTGTGATGGGGAGGACAAATGTATCCAAGATGCATTTTCCTTTCCAAAGGCATCATCTAAGTTCATATTAAGCAATGGTTTTACAACACCTGCAGTGTCTTTGTGTTGAGATGAATCCCATGTTCGATCCTTTTGCCTTTTTGTTTCCTCCTCCCCATTCCCAGGGGATGCAAAGAACACACTGCGCTGCCCATCAGAGGAAGTGACAGCAACTGACATTCCCCCTTTAGAAAAATAAGAATTCCTATTAGAAATCAGCCAGAGGGGGTTTCTTTGGGATAGAAAACTTTATTAACAAACATACAACTGTTTTTTTAAATATGATGAGGCTGGGAAACTGTGGCAGTGCCTGCCCCACAGCCTGGGACAGTGACACACAGCCCCATGTGACAGACGGACACCCCACCGTGGAACCCCAAGGCCAGGAGCGGCTGCCTCGCTCTCACTTTAACCCAGCTTTTTTCAAGTCCTCTGGCAGAACTCGGCCTTTCTTCCGGGCCCTGGCTTTCTTCTTCTCTATCCTCTCCTTCTTCTTCTTCTTAATGTTCTTCTGGCGCTTGTCCTGCCGCTGCTGCATCTTTTCCACCACCCTCACAGTCCGTTCCTCCCACTGCCTCTTGCGCTGGGCTTTCCGCTTCTCCTTGCGCTTCAGGGCCTCCTTCAGACGCTCCTCGTCATCACGGATCTTCACCCCTTCCGCCTTATAGAGAGCATTTGTCCATTTTATCTTGGTCTCCAGCTCCTGAGCTTTCTTCTCGTCCTTCTCCTTGAGCTCCTCCAGCTTATTCTTCCTGGTCTCCAGCCTGCTCAGCAGCTGCTTGTAGTTTTTTCCTGTCAGAGGAGTGATATTGCCTTTCACTGCTTTCCTCTTCTCTTTCTTCTTCTGCATCTTGTTCAACTCATTCTCTTCATGAACTTCAACCCTGTTGAAGACAATATCAGCTCTGCTCTCCTCCTTTTTGTTTTCTGGCTCTGCTGGTACCTCCTCAGTTTCTTTCTTCTCCATTTTTGCCTTCATCTTCAACTCCTTTCGCCGGCGCTTCTTTCTCTCTCTCTCGTACTTCCTTCGCTGCCTCTTCTCCAGGACTGCAGGAGTTAATTCTTTGGCATTATCCTAAGGAAAAGGATGGACATGAATGAGCAGCCTTAAAAGGGATAAAGCAGAATTAAAAGTGGGCTGTCCCCAAGTTCCTGATTTCAAACTTCTCCTAAGAAGCACTACCTGTGATGTGAAGCTGTGATGTCTCAGCTGCTAGAGACACTAAACACAGTAGTAACACTTCACACCCTTTGCTTTCCCTCAGCAGTCCGTAGCTGTCCCCTTTCAGGCTCTCACCATTTTGCTTTCTCCTAAAAATCACCAAAGGCATGTTCTCATCCCAGCTGACCTGTCGGCGATTGAATCATGGACCCACACCGTGATTCAGGGAATCTGAATTGTTTATTCAAAGGAGTGAGTTGGTTTTACACACCTTTCCAAGGCACAGTATTTCCTTCTGTGGTGTGACCTATCCCGTGTTGCCACATCAGCAACACGCTTTTTCCATGTCTTTCTCTGGGGTGATCACTCACTGTTCACCCGTCTGTCAGCTCCCGGCAGGCTCCTCTCCGTAAGGCTCTGCCGTGTGACACCTCCTCTCCCCAGGGTCTGCTGGAGACAAGTGTCTGTGTGCTGCCATGTGCTCCTTTGTGCTGCCAGGTGCCTCTGCAGGCAGGTTTTACAGCTCACAACCCAATTCTCTCTTATAATTCTCCATACTGACCCCACCTTTTCTCACAGGTTTTTCCAAAGAACACACACAGGTCACCTGGCAATAGCTACAGGCAATTCCGTATGAGATGGAGTCAGCTCAAACCCTGAGCCTGTGAGATCCTGTCCCCACACCCCCTGGGAGGCTGGGGAGAATTTCAAGTGCATAAACACACATATGCACACACATTCAGAGTTCCCATACCTGTCCAGAAGCCTTTTTAATCTTTTCGTGGAGTCTCTGACGCAACAGATTGATTGCAGAAACAGAAGGGGAACTCAGTTCACTGTTACTTCCTGAGAGAGAGAAAATAAAAATACTTCAAAAGCAGCACCAGCTAAACAGAAGCACTTTCTCTGGCTATGGGAAAAACTCTGGGAACTCTTTAGATGCTGTGAATGGAATGGAAAATCCAAACAAACCCATAGTTTCTATTTCATTGGTTTCTTTAGAATTTCCTCGGTTTCTTTAGAATTTCCTCTTTTATCATTCAACACTGCCAGCAGTGGCCTGGCATGCCCTGGGGCTGCCTGGCAAGCCAAAGACAAATACCAAGTCTGTGGAACAGAGAGGCTCAGGACATCGTTTCTCTGTGATCTGGCTTTTCATTGTCATAAAGGAAAGCTGAGCTGGCAGGACAGGGGTTGCATCCACCCGTAATTCCCAAAGTTACATGGGACACGCACAAAACCTCTGCAGTTCAGTCAAACACCGTTTCCAGAGAGCCACCCAGTGGTGATGGCGCAAATTCATGTCCATAGGCAAAATCTTCTGGGGCACACGGGGATAAGCAAAGGTGTTCTCAATTCAGGCTTTCCAAACCACACTTGTGGGAACCAAGTGAAAAGCAGCCAGCTCAGCCCAGGTCACTTTCACGGTAAAGCTGGAATTCTTACCTGCAGCCACACTCTCATTTCTGTTCTGTGTACCACCCTGTGGAGATGATTTGCTGGCTTGAGGGGCTGCTTTCTGTCCTGGAGTGGGTTTACTGGTGTTAGAAACCACCTGTTTGGCTGAAGGAGCATTCTTCTTCTCAGCTTGCTTCCTGGGTTTCTTTTTCTTCTGTTTCTTGACCTGTCTGCCAGCATCATCGGGCTGGCCTGGCTTAGACACTAGAAGGCAAAACCAAATTAAACAAAAGAGGACAATGCTACATTCCCACTCTTAACATCCAGTTATTACTGAACACTAAAGTTCCAGCATTGCAAAGACATATCTTAATGTTCAAAAATTGTACGTTTGAGGATTTATTTAAATAGACCAAACACCCTCGCACACTTTCGTAAAATCCCAGCTCTCCCACATTCATCACCACAGTGAATGGAGACCACTGATTTCCAGGGCTCCCAGCACAAGGTGCACAACGTGCTCGGGAACTCCGTGTTTCAGCAGACTGGTATTTTGTTATAAAACGGCACAACCCCGGGCCAAGCACCCCGCGGGGGCACGGCTGTCGCGCCCAGCCTCCCACAAACCGGCCGGAGAGGGCAGAACCGAAGCGTTACTGCTCCAATACCAAATTTCCTCTTCCGCGACTCCGGGGCGTGCTGCACGCCGACCCTCCTGGCCAAGCCCTGCAGGTAGGAGTCCTGGGCGGCCAAGCTGGCCATTGCTGCCCCGGGCCCGGGTTCCAGAGGCACCGTCCCCTCCCCGGGGCAGCGTGGGGACCGCGTCCCCTCCTCGTGGAGTCCCCGGCAGGAAGTGATGGATGAAGCGCGCCGGCCGGGAAGTGACGGCAGCGCGGGGCGCACGGAGCGGCCGCAGCCGCCGGGCCCGGAGCCGCCCCGCCTGGGCTGCCGCGGGGTCCGTACGGCCACCAAGGCTCCCTCAGCCACACCGGGGTGCTCTGGGCTCTCCTGGGGGGCTGCGGGTCACCCTGCGACCCCCGTTCTTTCCAGCCACCACCCCGGAGCCCCGCAGGCAGCCTCCGGCTCGCCTCCGCCGCACCTCCCAAACCTTTCCTTGCCCCTATATTGTAGGGCAAAACCGAGCTTCCCCCTGCACGGGGGTGAGGTCCCCGGAGCACGGGCGAAATTCGTGATGGTTTCTGCAGCCCCTGTACGGGAACAGCTGCGCAGAGCAGGGTTTTTTTCACAGCCTGCAAGGGAACGCTTAATCCCATTGCATGTGCACGCTCATATTGGGACACTTCCACAAAGCCTCGTGGCTGAAAACACACGCCTTAAAAATTATACAAAACAGTTTTATTAAATCACCTAATTACAAAAATAAATGGAATAGAAGAAAAAGAAACAACAACAAAAAAATAATAGCAAAATCCACATCCTAAGAAATGAAACATTACAGGAGAAAGCTGGGGAAGCTCAGCTCAGTTGTTGGAATGCCCTGGTGGCTCTGTGGTGCCCGTGACACCGAGCTGTGCTGACAGTGTTCCAGTTCAGTGGCATCTCCCTTTCAGCTGCACAGCTCGAGCCAAGGCATGCTGAGCTGCTGAACAGCTGCAGACCAAGCACCAAGTGTGTTTCTTTGGAAGGAAACGGAGAGTTACCGAGTATCCCTCACTGCTCTCAAGATGTTTTCATTAGACAAAACTAAAAGCCAACATAAACAGTGGCTCCGTGTTAGCTCAGACTGTTAATAGGAATTTCTGTGTAAACACTGAAGAAGGAATCGACTGACTAAAGCATGACACTGCTTCTTTGTGGTTTTGAGCACGTGGCATCGTTGATCCCTCAGTCTGATCCCTGTCTGCCTGTTCGTCTTCCAAGGGGGGAACACTGCTGTTCCATAAGGGTCTCCTGGGAGCCTCCTCCCAAAGCAAGAGTTCAAGTTTGTAAAGCATTTTGACAGTGAAGACTGTTGTGTAAAAATACTGTAAGACTCTTTACAGTAGACCAGAGGTTGTCGGATGCCATCCTGAGAGAGCTTTAAAGCAGCCAGAATGTCAATAACCTTGGGAAGCAGAGTAAAAACCCCAACACACTCACTGTGCCCACATTTGGCTCAAGTTTATCCCAAAGAAATTCAACTCCCAACACTCACACGGAAACAAACTGGACTTCTACTGAACTCTACACGTAACTATCACGCTAAAGCAAAACTGACTCTAATTTGTTATAACGAGATACACTTTGTGTCTACTTATCTCTATCTCTTAAGGGACAGGAACACTCCTGGCAAGGTCCTGGGGTGGAGGAAGCACACGCAGGGAGCAGAAATCTGCCAGCACAGCTCCAGTGCCTCCTCCCGACAGCAGGAGCCGCTTGCTCAGCACAGCAGGAGGAAGACTTCCAGCAGCGCGGCGCTGCGGCAGGGGCAGGGTCATCACTGGATGAGCCGCACCCGGCAGCAGCGGATCCTCTTCAGGAATGCTCGGCGGGGCCCGCCCCGTGCCCGTTCACGTGCGGGTGCGACGGGGTGGAACTCTGCGAGGTGGCAACGTTCTGCTCTGCTGGGGCAGCTGCCAGAGGCATCGAGAGGCTCTCGGGGGACAGCGTGGCAAAGTCTTGTCTCCAGTAGGCTTCGCACAGTGGGAGATCATTGCTGTCACACAGACTGTAGCTTTCCAGAATAAACAACCCCAGTGAGGAGAGAGCAGGTGTGGTGACAGAGGAGGGGAGGGATGGAAAGGGTGGAGGGAGCAAGACAGAAGCAAAACATTAAGAAAATGGCAAAAAAAATGCTGGATGTAAGGTCTGTGTTCATGAAATCATCCCAAGTCGTGTGACACTGGCCTTTCCTAAGACACCCCCCTCTAAGGGCCTGATGAAGACTAGGGCAATTTCAGAGACAAAACTGTGGCTACAAAATGAAACAGAGGCTCAATTCTAGTCCAGACACTCCAAGTCTCTGAAAAGATCTGAGCTGAAGTCCTGGCACCGCCAAATATGGCAGTTCTGCTACTGGTGAGTGAGACATGGACCTTACCCACAATTTTTTTACTTGGAACTAGACTGCAACCTATGTGAGGAAAAAAATAGAAATCCTGCTCTAATTTCACTTCACAGAAAAAAACCTGCCACAATTGTTTTGGGGTCTGTCCCTGTCACAATAAAGAAGAAACTTATTTGCACCCTTGCCCTTCCAAAAAGTGCTCCAGAGGTTTGGGTCTTCCATTGAAGCTTCCCAGTTTGATTATAAAGTACTGACAGCTCCTGCCTTTTTCCAGAGCCTGAGCTAACAGTGCTTCTAAAAGCAGCTGGCTGGATTCCAACACTGGATGAACCAGCAGTGTGGGAAAATAAGGTTTTTAAACAATTGGCTAATTCTTCCCCGTGCTCTGAGGAAAACATAATGTGGAAGGGCCAAAACTAAAAAGAAACATGGAAGGAACTGGAACAAAACCAACACAAATCCCAAAGAGAAGAGGGAGCTGCACACACAAGAGACACCCAAGACAAAGTGAGTGCTGGAGCAGAAAGCAGCTTGCATTCAGAGAAAAACAAACCCAATGGGTCAAGTGATTTTGTTGTTGCAGCTTTATTTACATTTGTAATGTATGGATTGATGCTTAGGGAAATATTTTAAGTATAGAAATATGAGACAGTTCATATTGCACAAACATGAAACGTGAGATTTAACCCCACACTCAAGACAGCTCCTGTGATCTCAGAGGAGGGAGCAATGGAACACAAATGCAGGTCTGGGGGTTAGGATGAGAGAAGGCAAGCTGGACTTGCAGTTACCACTTTGGGGAACAAGCACACAAAGCACTAGTTGCAAGCTGAACTCTTTTCTGGCAGCATCACCCAGCTGGCTTTGCAGGAGAAGTGAGAAGGCAGTGGATACATGTTTTATATCTGGGCCTCTGTAAAATCCTCTGGAAGATGAGCCCCCAACACAGCGGAGCTGGGTTCAGTTAACAAAGACCTTCAGGACTGAACCAGAACTATAACTCCTGTTCTGTCATGGACCTCAGGCCACGATTTCCCAGGAGAACCTGACCACAGCATCCACACATCATGGCAGGGGAGTTACTAACCACATTTTAGCTGTGTCAGAAGCATGACTGTTTCTCCTGCTGCCCCAGTTAGAACAGTTCAGAGTCTAAGCTCCACCTCTCAGGTAACACTCCTCAGAAGTCAGGGTCAGTGAGCAGCTCTGCACAGCCCCCAGGAGCAGTGGCCAGCCTGCTGCTCTGTCCTAGGAGGGCTCCTCAGGGCATGGAAGGGACTTCACTACTCCCCTGAGGCACCCAGCCAGTCTGAGTGCAGAGGGACAGCTCTAGGAAACTACTTGAACACAGGGCAGGAAAGCAAAGATTCCTTCAGGACAATCTTCTTGGGTCCAGTTTCAAGGATCTGGTTTTGGGTCTCATCAAAAGCCCCATGTGCACATAAAAAGCCTGGCAAACACCCGACCCTACAACTGAGAGGTATCCCAGGGCTGCCAGGACAGCAAGAAACTCCCCTTCGGGGGCAAACAGGCTGTTGTGTTTACTGCCACTGAAACATGGCTGTGACATAACAGAAACCCTTCCCCCACATTAGACAATAAGATTTCATTAAAAATATTGTAGTATTCTAATTATAAAAGGACTTTGAATAAATCACTGTTTCTGTATTTACACAGACACAATTTCTTTGGTGCAGAAAAAGACAGGAAAGAGCACAGGAAGGGAGGAAGTGCTAAAAGCAAACGACCAAGTGCTACATGATCACAAGTGTCAGACCACAGCTCTGCAGAGTTGCCAGGTTTCCTCACCTCAGGACCAATAAGAAAGAGCTGGAAGGCAAATCCATCTGATGTACACCAACATTTGTGCTTCCATGTCAGTTCTGTCAGCAAGGGTTGCTTTATGTGGCACCTGGGGCCAGGCAGGTGAACAGACCATGCCAGCACGGTCAGAACCCCTCAGTCCAAAATTGAGTGACCAGCACACAGTGGTGGCAGTCTGGGGACAGGGTGAGTGAAGCATGCCTGGCACATGTGGGGCACTCTCATCCCACACCACATCCCTTTGGATAAGCTCACTGCTATGTCATGGACCTATCAGCACCTGCACAGGTGCTTGGGTTTGTGATCATCACAACTTCCGCAAAAAACTGAATAAAGTTTGAAAAACAACTCTTCACTTTTACCTCTAAGCTGTGTCATATTATTATCTTTTTACTCTTAAAATATATATTACTCATAAACAATGGCCTTACATTCAAAGATACTGAGCAATTTAGTTGACTTAGCTGGGGTTATTATAGGCATTCAGCATTTTTAGAAAAAAAGGAAAAGTGAAATGTAGAAAACCTGGTCATTGAAATTTTAAATAAGATTGTTTTAAAGTTTTGTTTAAAAGTCCTAGTATTATTGCACTGACTTCACTTAGCTTGGAAAGTGCAGCCAAAATAACCACGTTTGCATTTGTTTTCTTCTGCTTTCATTTACTGCATCATTAACTAGAAGTGCTGGAGTGCATGACGAAAAAAATAAAAAATAAAGTGTCTGAATTCTCTAAAGTCTGTTTGCTAGGTAAGAGGCTTATTTTTTTAGTAAAAATACTAAAAATCCCACAAACAAATCAGTAATAAGTCATTCCTTAGAAAATCCTATCACAATACTTCATAATGCAGTGAAACTGAGCAAGTTTGTTTGCTCCTTGCAAATGTTGACCCCAGCAGGACTGGAGGCAGTGGACCGTGAAGGAAAAGGCACAATGTGTGACCAGGTCACTTGTGAAAGGACTCACCACCAAGGTGTGGTGACATCAGGACCCAGCTCAGAAAGCTGGTCTCTAGGGAGAGAGCCAGAGGCTCCTTCAGAGGGATTTCCCCCAAGGGAATTCATCTCCTTTTCTAAGGATTACAACAGAAACCTAAGGAAATTACCTATCAAACCTGGGATGCTGTGAACAACTCCTTCACCAGGACATTTATACCCTGTAGAATATCTACAAGGAAAAGGCAGTTGCTTTAGTTGCAGAAAAAGAGTTTGACCTAATTAAAAGTAGGACTAAAAAATTTTGGGAACATTCTCAACACCTATACTTTAAGGCCTACTTGATGGTCTGGACTAACTACCCCAAAAAGGCCTATAGTTGTAAGGCAGAGTCCACTGCCCTATTTGTACCTGGAAGAGTAATATTCTTCTTCTAGCTCGTACAGGTCAATGGAGATCTCATCCCGCAGCGCAATCAGCTTCTTGTCACACTCCTCCTGCAGACTCCTCAGCTGCTGGTTGCGCTGGTTGATGGCCTCGTTCACAGAGGGGAAATCATTGAGGATCAAGAACTGCTTCAGGTCAGACACAAGTTTCATCAGGGACTCGCCAGCTCGGACCTTGCAGCAGCGAGAAAAATCACACATCAGAACAGAGCTCTCCCCAGCTGCTCCTTCAGCCCAAACTTTGGATAAAAACTCCCACATTACATGAGGATTCTGACAAAATTCTGACCTAGCCTTCCCCAGTCACCCCAAACATCAGGTTACTCTCCTGGCAGCAGTCCTTGGGAATGTTATAAAGATCCAGTAATGAACCCAAAAGCCCTTGCAGGATGTGCTGCCCACAGATCTGAACAGGACAGTGCCACTCACAATATTTGCAGCTCTGACATGCATCTCGTAGTTATCTTGTTCACCCTGGGTTGCTCGAGAGACTTGAGTTTCATCCTCGATCTAAAAAAATAAGTACACAAATCCGCCTCAATGTATTTAAAATCCAAACAGACAATTACTACGCTATAAGGTATTATATATGGGAATATATATATGTGCATATGTGTGTGAATTTCCTATAGATGTGAAATGAGATCGCACATTACATTTGCGAAATTCGCATCTGTATGTGAATTACAGTTCAATTCACACATAGTGTTCAAGGCCAGGTTGGACGGGGCTTGGAGCAACCTGGTCTGGTGGAAGGTGTCCCTGCCCATGGCAGGGGGTGGAACGAGACGATCTTTAAGGTCCCTTTTAAGCCCTTAACATTCAGAGATTCTATGAAGGGTCCTCCCCTCCCCGCTCACGGGCTTCGCTCTCCCCTCACAGCCCCTTCCTCCTCAGTGCCCCCGCCCTTTTCCACTTAGCAGCCGGGGTGCTCCCGCGGGGTAGATCCCACTCAGGCCCACCTTGGCCGTCTTGATGATCTCGGTGAAGTTGTCCATGATGGACTTGACATCGTCCTTGAGGCGCTTGTTGTAGGACTGCAGCAGGGTCTCCTTGCTCTGGGGCAGCACCCGGGGCTGCGCCATTGCCGCGCCCGCCCCTCACCAGCCCCTCCGGCCCCGCCCCTCCCGCGCTCTCGCGAGATCTCGCGCCCCGTAGATATTTCCCAGCATGCACCGCTCCGCCTTTCTCTCCCGCCGCCCAAGATGGTGAGTGATGGCGGCGGCGCGGGGGGGGCCGGGGCCATCCGCCGCCATCCGGGGCTGCCCGCCGTCATCCGCACCGCGCGGGTGCTCGGCAGCCGGGGGAGGCGGTGGAGCGGTGTCTCGTGCCCGGTTTGCGGTGATGGGGGAAGGCCGCATATGGGCCTGCCCGCTCGCGCCGGGGAACTGCGGCTGCTGCCGGCTTGGGCGGCCCGGGCAGGCCGCAGCGGGTTCCCGGGGTAGGTGGGATCGCGGTGGTCAGTGACGCGCGGTGAGGGTATCTCGGCTGCTGTCGGGGAGCGCCGGGCCGAGAGAAGTGATCAGCACGGTCGGTTTAATCCTTTCCCTCGCGGGGAGGTTCATAAAGCTCGTAAAGGCAAAGCGAAGGATTTGCTCTCTCTAGAAGAGCAGGATGAGCATGCGAGGCCGCCAGGCTGGTGAAATGCTTAGGAAAATAAATGCATTTCCAGGGTGGGCTGGTAACTTGTCCAAGCACGCAAGTTTTGGAGGCGAAAGAAGACAGAGTGTGTTTCTTGGTTGCAGCCGAAAGGAAAGAAGGCCAAGGGCAAGAAGGTGGCCCCGGCCCCTGCTGTAGTCAAGAAGCAGGAGGCCAAGAAGGTTGTCAATCCCCTCTTCGAGAAGAGGCCCAAGAATTTTGGCATTGGTGAGTATGTGGATATTTGGGATATTTTCTCCATGTTTTTTTCTTGTTCAATGAAAGATATCTGAATTATAAATGATTAACTGCTGCAGAGTGGAGAGGGTGATGAAGGCAGTTTTTTTGCTGCCTGCAGTTAATAACTGTCCATATGAAGGTGATATTGGACAATTTGCCTAATTTCCCTTATTACACGGATTTGTTATATGATCCTACTGGGATGAGTGTTTCCCTTTTTCATGTTCTGTGGGAAATCGCTCCAGACTTGTGCAGTGCCATTCTTGTACGGGGCGCAGATGATGTGAAAGAATATTTGCTATCTGAGTGGTTGTGCTGACACATCACCACCAAGATCACTGATGCTCCTGTGCTGTTCCCGTGCTGCTGCTCTGGATTTGGGGCAGTCCTGAGCTAAAGGCTGTGTTTTTTAGGACAGGATATCCAGCCCAAGCGTGACCTCACCCGGTTTGTGAAATGGCCACGCTACATCCGGCTGCAGCGCCAGAGGTCCATCCTCTACAAGCGCCTGAAGGTGCCTCCTGCCATCAACCAGTTCACCCAGGCCCTGGATCGCCAGACAGGTGAGGATGTGCCCCACAAGGTTCTCTTGGCTTGGGTTGTAAATGGGATGTGCTTCAGGGAAGGGGAAACAAACCAAAATAAGCCTTAACAAAGGTAAGCTGGGGTGTAGCTGTGGAAGCATTTTAGGGAGGCTTTAATAGTGACCAGGGTGGTGTCAAAATCAATTTGCTGGCTTAAATCTTGGATTGCTGCTGTGTACCCTGGAAAGGGATTTAGAAAATAGCAAAGCTCTATTTACTGATTCAAACGCTGTGTTAAATCTTAACTGTGATTCCATTCTTCCAGCTTGATGTAGAAACTGCCCAGGGTGGTGTAAACAGATTGAGAAATCTATAGAAGGGGAGGTTTTGGGGGAAAACCAGCATCCTACAGGCTGGCACTGAAGGAAGAAGGGATTTAGGGGTCTTCTGTGAATGAGTCTATGCAAAAAACTTTGGACTTGGTATAATAATTTCCTCCTTGTAGATTCCTTGCTTTAAAGGAGCCAGTGCACCACCTGTAACCATAATTGCTGTGGGGGTCCACGGGCATTTCCTCATGCAGGCAGTCAGGGAGCTCTCAGTGCCATCAGAGGTGCATGCAGATGCACCTCTGAGTGTTCTTCTCTTGGACTGTGCAGATGATGATCACTTTTTGCTGTGTAAAGAAATGTGATGACAACCACCAAGATCGCTGATGCACTGCAGTATTTTTAAAAAGTAATGCTTAGATTTTCAGGTCATGCAGCTAATTAGTAGGTGTTCTCTTCCAGCTACACAGCTTCTGAAGCTGGCACACAAATACAGGCCTGAAAATAAGCAAGAGAAGAAGCAGAGGCTACTGGCTCGTGCTGAGCAGAAAGCTGCAGGAAAGGGAGATGCTCCAACCAAGCGGCCACCGGTCCTCCGAGCAGGTAACTTTGTACCTGAGCTGATGGAATATGGGAGTGTGGCACTTGGTGAGAGAGAAAACTGATGGAAGAGTTGGTTCTTCAACCAGACAGGCTTGGACAAGCTATGGCAATGATGTATGAATTTCTTCACCTGAGCTCAAAGTGAAGAGCAAAACAGACGAGCTTTTTAACCCTGAGCTTTAGCAAATTGTCCATGAAGTGTCTTTGTGCCCTGATGTGAAAAGTTTTTGTAACTTCCATAGTGATGCTGTGGTGTGGAATCAGAGCTTTAAAAATGGACTGAGAGGAAACAAAGCTTATCTAGAACTTGTTTTTCAGGTATTAATACTGTCACAACTCTGGTGGAGAACAAGAAAGCTCAGCTTGTTGTTATTGCCCACGATGTAGACCCTATTGAGGTGAGCATGTTACAGCCTACCTGTGTAACTTAGGGTGGGGTCAGAAGTGCTTTTAAGGCAAAAATGCATTTTAGGACAAACTTATTGCATGAGAGAGAATCCATTAAAAAAACCCCACACATTTACCAGAACTGGGATGTGTATGCATGTTTGTAGTTGTCCTGGTTTGACAGCGAGGCTGGGCCCTTGCAATGATGTTTTGAATTTCTTCACCTGAACCCAGCAGTGAAGAGCAAAACGAGCTTTTTAACACTGAGCAATTGCCACAGCCGAGGCTGGCACCCAGCACAAAGGGATGTTCTCCCTCAGTTCCTCAGCACTCCCTTCCCTTTCAGCTGGTGGTTTTCCTGCCAGCCCTGTGCCGCAAGATGGGGGTTCCCTACTGCATCATCAAGGGCAAAGCCAGGCTGGGCAGACTGGTCCACAGGAAGACCTGCACCTCCGTGGCCTTCACCCAGGTTAACCCGTAAGTGTTCTGGGAGCTCACTTGATTCTGTTGTGGAGAAAGCAAACTGCCCTAAGCACAGGCTCTAGAGCAGGTGGGTGGCCAGCTTGGGTCTCTCTAAAGTAGTAAAGTTAAAATACCACCTCTGTAATGTCTGATAAAAATGCCTCTATCAGGTCTTGAAGGTGCAGATTATTTTGGTTTACCAAAAGGGTGGTTACTCTAAAATCTATGTAGAACTGTTAGCCTTAACCTGAGCAGTGCAAGATTCTGAGTGTTTATGCTTTGCAAGTGATGCTTTTGCTTAACCTGAAAAATTGGGTTGCCACTAGAAGCTCTCAAATTCTGTGGCAAAATATTAACAGAAAATGTTAAATCGAGACTCTAAAGGAACTAAAACTGTCACCAACAGGGAGGATAAGGGAGCCCTTGCCAAGCTGGTGGAGGCTGTCAAGACCAACTACAATGACAGATATGATGAGGTAAGTTTCTCTGGGCTCTTGGCCTTGTCTTTATACTGTGAACATTCCCAAAAGCTTCCCAGAGAAATGGGACATAGTGACATCAGTTTATAGTTCTTGGGTGTGTTATACCTGGGTTTTCTTACAGTGTACTCAAATTCTTTACCTGAAGATGGGGTAAAATGTGAAAGCTGTCACCAGGTTAGAAGTAAACAGCAACCCCAGGGCAAGGATTGTAGAGAGGGCAGCAGCTTTTGCTAAGCTAAACTCCATCCCCCAAATCCAGGAGTTACGGGATAGCTGAATCCAGTATCCCTCACTGGGAAAGATCTTAAGCTTTTCTCTTTGCTACCCCAAAATGCAGTGCAGTCCTTGAAATGTGTAGGACTTTCTAGTTGAGGGAGCTCTTCCCCTTGTGCAGAATTGAGTGATACAGTAAGAGATGGAATGAGGCCTCTAACCTGTTCTCCCTTCCTTGCAGATCCGTCGTCACTGGGGCGGGAATGTCCTGGGTCCAAAATCGGTGGCTCGCATTGCAAAGCTCGAGAAAGCAAAGGCTAAAGAACTGGCCACGAAGCTGGGCTGAAGATGTACTGCATTGCACCGTGTTTTCTGTACATAATAAACCCCAGCTGTTCCAGTGTCTCTGTTTGTGGGAGTGTTCTGGGCAGGGAGTAGCACAGTGGCATTGCTGTACTATGTGCCTTCCACCCAGTGACAGAACACTGCTGTGCAAAAACAGCTGCACAGAGCTCGTTATTTACTTGGTACAACTTCCCTTAATTACTAGTCCTGTATAGTAACTCCTCTCTCTTGAACACCCAGCCCAGCATGCTCTGGGATCATGAAGTTGGGCTGGTCTAGTTCTGTCTTTAAGCCTGGCTTGGTTTTGCAAATCTAAATTGGGAATGGTACTTGATTTCTCCACTAGTACTTAGGGCTGGGTTACAGTGTGGGTTATGCACAGTGTTAAAACCTTCCAGGGTTGCAGTGCCTCCTCCAGTGAAGGCAGGCTGAGGGGGGAAGAGTCAAGACCTTCCTGCACTTCTGTTCTTTCCTGAGTGCTGACTTGGTGTGGTGGCAGTGTGGAGGTTACCCAGGTGCCAGCTGTGGTAGGTGCTTGTTTTTGCCAGCCCTCATCCTTTTGCAAAGCCACAGGCCTTCCCCAGCTAGACCTGAGTGTCCACAATAACCTCTAATTCAGGTCTGCTGCTGTTCTGTGTAAGATGCACAGTGCAAGTCACAAGGCAAAGACCTGCAGGCCTTTATTTATTCTGCTGCAACTGCTGTGAGCCATTCCTGACTTCAGGAATGACTACTTGCTGCAAAAAGGCTGATTCACAAAATCCTTTGGATTTTTCTTAAAGAAAATAACAGTGCAGATGTTAAAATGTAGCTTCCAACCAACCATGACAGAAAAACGTATCCTTGTGATTCATGTTGAAGTTCAGTGCTCCCAAGCTGAAATCACACTGGTGGGAGCTCAGTTTGCAGGGGTAGCTGCACGTGTTTGCTGAAACTGCTCTGAAATTCCAGGTGCTTTCAGTTATTTAGGACTGATCAGGCTCCTGTCATCTGTAAAAGTCTGCTCTTGACTGTAGCACAAAGTTACTTCCCAGCCCTCACAAAGGTAGCTTCTGTATAAATTTCTTGTACCACAAAAAGGCAGTTGCAGCACACAAGCTGTACCTATGAGAGAAAATCACACATTGGCACTTTTCCAGGCTGGACTGGACCTCCCTACTAAGGACAGCTGCAATAACCAAGTCAAATCACCTAGCACAAGCTATTTAGGTTAAAACTGGGCTTTTGTAACTCAAGAGCTCACGCAGGCATTCCAAAGCAGCCCGGGGCAGGTCCCTCTTACCAGGTGACGATGTACTGCATGTGCTCGTTCCGCAGGCTCACCCTGGTCTGGCCCCCGATGGGCCCCCCCGGGACTGTGCTTCCTGCAGGGACAACACAGCCAAGGTAAATCTTTGGTCTGCACAGCGTGGAGCTGCACTGTGGGTAAGAGGGGAAGAAGGTGTGGCAAGTCTGGTGGATACCCTGCACTTCCTCAGGCAGTGGTGTTCCCAAGTTCATAGAATCCCAGAATGGTTTGGGTTGGAAGGGACCTTAAAAATCATCTCGTTCCACCCCCCTGCCACGGGCAGGGACACCTTCCACTGATCCCAGGTTGCTCCAAGCCCTGTCCAACCTGGCCTTGGACGCTTGCAGGGATGGGGCAGCCACAGCTTCTCTGGGCACCCTGTGCCAGGGCCTCCCCACCCTCCCAGGGAAGAATTTCTTCCCAACATCCCATCTAACCTTGCCCTCTGGCAGTTTGAAGCCATTCCCCCTTGTCCTATCTTCGATGCTCCTGACAAAAGCCTTTCTCCAGCTCTCTTGTAGGCTCCCTGTCACCTTCAAAACAGTGGGCTGGCAGAGCACAGGAAGAGAACTGAGGGGAAAGGGAGGGAGGGTGATGTAAATTGGATGTGGGGCTGGGTTCCTCTGTGACTTACTGAAATCTGCATCGATGAAGATGGGCTCAGCACCGGTCACCTTGGCCATGGCCTCCAGGTCCCGGTAGTGCCAGCGGTTTTTTTCAATGTTATTTTCAGGCACAAAGGGTTTCCTTTTTTCTGTTAACCTTACCACCCCAGTGAGATCAATTTCATCTTCAATCTGAGAAGTGCAGAGAGAGAAAAGGAATCTTTTCAAGATTGATTTCATATTCTGACACTTCGAGTCCTGTCATGAAAATGTGACACTTAAAGGGTCTGAGCATAAATGAAGTGGTTGTTCCCTGTAGTGGGGCAGTGCTGTAACACAGCAGGGAAAAAAATAGAACAAGAACAGCCCCTTGCTTGTAAAACACATTATTTACTTAACAAAAAGGTGGGAAACAAAGATTTGTTGTCTTTGAAAAGTTCAGTGGCTATTTAAGTCACCTCTCATGCTACTGAATGTGGCTCCAGCCTTTCTGGATTGGTCAGTGGTACCTCTGGGTAGCCAAGGGGCACAAAGTAACACCCCCAATTCCCTGGATCCCCCGTACCTGTCCCTTCAGCCTGGTCTCCGGTTTCAATTTCTTCCTGGGCACAAATCCTCGGTTGACCAAAATCATGACCCTAGAGTTACATAAAGAAATGAAAGGGAATTTATTCCTGCTGCTGCCTAGAATTAAAGACCAAAGAAAGAAGCAGCCCACGTGTTTGCTGCCACTTTTGCTGTCACCTGAGTGCACATTATAAAGGAATTTAAATACAATTTCAAATCGAGCCTCAGTGATGTCACAGACTGAGAGATGCCTTTTAAGGCAGGGATTGATTGATGCAAACCCAACCACCAGGATTCAGCTTTTCCAAGGAGAAGCAAGTGCTCCCATGGAGCAGGACTCTCCTGAACTCACCCGAGCTCTGTGCAGTAGAAGGGGGTGACGACGTTGGCTCCGTTCTCCGGGTGGGATGTGATCCTCCCGGCTTCCCGGGCTTCGCGCTCGGGGTCCACCAGGGAGCGGGGCAGGATGTAGAGCTCCTTGGAGTGGTCAAAACGCCCTCGGACCTTCACAGGTCTGTACTCCAACTCCTTCAGTTCCATGGGGCTGCATGGGGAACAAGAGCAAAACAAAATCATGGCTGTGAGAGGCGAGTTCAGCCGGGAGGTTTTATCATGGGATTCTCCTTTTCCCTAATGGTTCACTCTGGAGCCTGTTGGCAGAGGCAGAAGACAAACACCTCATGGAATATGCAGCTGGGTTAATATTTTTCTACTATCACAGTGAATCAAATAGGCATTATCAGGAGTACCCAGGGAAGTAGTTCTTTTCAACCCAGGTATCACAGAGCAGGTGGACTCACTGCCTGTTCATCCAGCTATGGGAAGTGTTTCTTTCCCATCCCAGACCATGAAATCCAACTGAGCCCTTCTGAGAGTTGTGCCAGGTGACCAAGTGACCTTAAAAATCTCTCTCACATCTGACACAACTGCTCCACATGTGGGGCAGGGCCTGCTGTTGATCCAAGACCCTGTTGTAGTAGCAATTTCTTTGGGATATCACAGACACCAGCTACCAACTCCTTTCCCCAGGAGGTTTACAAATAGTATGAGCTAGATCCCACATTCTCCTGAACAGAGATTCATCCTTCCCCATGCATTTAGAGTATCCCATAGGAAAGCACTCACTTATCCTTTTACTAAAAATTAAAAAATTATCAGTGTCTCTTTCTAATTTGCTTGGCACATCCCAATCCCCGTTGCATCCCTTCATTTTCATGCAGGTTAGTTCAGCACAAGCTCAGTAGTGCATGGTCCATATCTAATATTCCCAGGAAACCGTCAGTGCTCTGTAGACAACAAACCATCCCTGTTTCCATACTCTAATGTCAGAGGAATGGGATCTGCTGTGATTCTTGATGCCAGTTGTGCAATCAAATCTAATTTCCACTTGCGCCGCTGAACCTGGGAGCAAACAAACACAAAAGTAACACCTTAGGGCTGAACAGAGCAATATAACAACCCCAGCAAGCCTTAAAACCTTGGCCATAATTTTCTCATCAGACCTGGTCTAAATCAGGGTAATTGGAGAAGTTAAAAGACAGGCTACTGAATTTAATCTGAGGAAATATTTATACTAAAAAGTGTAAAAGAAAAAGACTTCCTTTAAAGACTTACAAGTGGACACTTGGAAAACAGAAATGTAAAATAACAGCAAATGTTTACCCTGCTTGTGGTGTGAACTAGATCAAACAGATGGGAAAACTTGGCAGCCTTCAAGTGATCACTTCTAGAAAAAATGAAACATTTATTTGTACCTGCCATGTGCCAAGACCAAAGGTGGTCAGAGGGATCAGGAGAAGGCCCCATTTCAGCAAGGTATCCTCTCCAGATGTGTCAGCAGCTGCTGTAGAACTTTGTGGTTTGCAGAACCTCAAACAAACATCTACAGAAAACCAGAAAGAGGAACAGGATTTATAGAGAAGAGATGCCAAATTCTTGCACGAAATATTACATCTTGGTACTAGGATGAAACAGGGCAGAAGCCCAGACATATTTTCTTACCTCTAGTCTTTTGAACCAGACCAGAACCTGCTTTAGTTAGGGGATATCCAAACAATGTTCTTCTGATCAAGCACGGCGATGCCTACACAGAATAAGAACGATCTTTTGTAATGTCGCTGCTTTATAAAACTTGTATTTAGGTGATATCAGTTAACTTGATGATTGCATGAAATATTGTTTATCTGTTGATTTAAGTCTCAAATGAGCAACCGCCTCTGAAATACTATGGGTTTGGTTATAATTTAAATGAAATAAAATATCCGTTACAGAGCTGCCTATAGCACAGCAATGAACTTCCATCCACACTATCAACAAACACACACCAGCTTAATCTACTCTTGACAGAAACAAGGGCCTACAGGGGACAGGATGAGGGGACAGGACGCAGGGACGGGATGAGGGGAGGGGATGAGGGGACAGGACGAAGGGATGGGATGAGGGGAGGGGATGAGGGGACAGGACGAAGGGACGGGATCAGGAGACACGATCAAGGGACATGATCAGGGGACAGGATGAGGGGACAAGATCAAGGAACAGATGAGGAGACTGGATCAGGGGACAGGATCAGAGGATAGGATCAGGGGACAAGATCTAGGAACAGATGAGGAGACAGGATCAGGGAACTGGATCAGGGAACTGGATCAAGGGACTGGATCAGGGGACAGCATCAGAGGACAGGATCAGCGGCTTACCCGCCCCGGCCCCGCTGCCCCGAGCCTCCCCCGGCCCCGCCGCTCCCTCAGCAGCTTGGGCCCCGCTCGCAGCACCAACGCGGCCATGGCAGCCCCGGCCCGGCCCGGCCCGGCCCAGCTCGGCCCGGCCCCGCTGCCCCCGCACCGCCCCCGCCCTGCCCGCGGCCCGGAACGGGAAACGCGCCCGGGCCCGGCCCCTCGCGATGGCGGCGCCGGCCCCGGGTGGCGGCGCGGCCGTGCCGGAGGTGCCCGAGGCGGAGCGGCTCTTCCTGAGGCAGCACCCGCTGCTCAGCCCCGCGGGGCCGGGCAAGGTGCGCCCGTGTGAGGGCTGGGGGGCACCCTAAGGGTCCCGAGGGGATGGAGCGGCCTCCCTGAGCGTCCGCGATGGGGCCGGGACCTCGTGGCACCCGATGGGCTCGGCCCCAGCGAGCTCCTGCCCCAGGTGTTTGTCAGGCGGAGGAAAGGCGGGGAGCAGGGCGCTGGTCTGTCCTGCCCTCCTCTGCCCTGCGATGGCTACGGGAAGGGTGATTATGATTAGACTTTGGAAGGGGCTGCCCAGGGAGGTGATGGAGTCCCCATCCCTGGGGAACGACTGGACGTGAGTGCCATGGTTTGGTTGACAAGGTGGGGATCGGTCATAGGTTATACTTGATGATCTCAGGGGTCTTTTCCAGCCGAATCGATTCTGAGGTTCAGTGGGATAATCCCCTGGGTTTCCTGACCATTAATGTTTTTTTCAGGTGAGGTGCAGGCTGACAGGACATGAGCTGCCGTGTCGCCTGTCAGAGCTGCAGGCTTACACCAGCGGCAAGAAGTACCAGCGGCTCATAAAGGCAGCCAGAGAGTTTGACTATGGCACGTTTGAGCCCCACATAGTGCCCAGCACAAAGAATTTGTACGTATTCTTCCTTCTGTGTGTTATGCTTTACACTTTGCTCAATCTCAGACATAAAGTGGTTGGGCTTTACAAACTTTGTTATGGGTTTGGGGAGACTGGGAAAGTCTTTACAAAGTCTTATCAACTTTGAGCAACTTACAGTGCTTGTAAGTGAAAAGTTGTGAAGTCAAAGCACACTTTAACTCTGTTGCTGGCCCTTTCTGTGTCTGTCAGACACCAGCTGTTCTGCAAGCTCACCCTCAGACACATCAACAAGCTTCCAGAGCATGTCCTGCGGCACGTCCAAGGGAAGCGCTACCAGAAGGCCCTGAAAACTTGTAAGTAGCTTTTCTGAAGCTGTAACCAGATAACATTTCTTTCCTGAGCTGTTGAGATTCCAGTGGATCTCTCTGAAGGGGCAGTTTTGTTTAAATTGTCAGCAGTGTGTTACTATGTGTCCTCCTCAGCTAGGAGGGAAGGTCTCAGATGCAGGGAGCAGTTGGCCTCAGGCAAATACCTTGGAAAATCCTTCCTTGAGAGGATCAGCTCTTAAACTCCCCCATGCAGTGTGATTCATGTGTCCAGCACAATCTGTGTTAACATCTTCCCTGATCCGTGATGCTGTCGATTATATGGATGTATATGTGGATTGGAGCATGCTGTACTTTTGAGTTGCATTTCCTACAAGCTTGAGCTGGGAATGGGAGGACTCAGGGCCTGGGCAGCTGACCAGTGCTGCCTGACCCTCGCTCTTAGATGAGGAATGCCAGAGGGAAGGAGTGGAGTATGTCCCTGCCTGCCTGAGACAGAAGAAGCAGCGGGGACAGCACCCTGATGACCAAACAAATGGGAGCAGGCAGCCTCACAGGAAAGAGGAGTTCTGGGAGCCAAAGTCCAGCGAGGAGGATGGAGAGGAGACAGACGACAGCATGAGTGACCTGTACCCACGTGAGTGAGAACCTTGGTGTCATCCATGTCCTGCAGGGAGTTGGTTGGTTAATTTTCTCCTGGTTTCTTTACAATTGCTACCTGATGCTGCTGTGCCAGAGGCACCTGACTTCATCCAGCTGGGGATCCTTGGGTTTTGGAAAAGCTTACCACCACTAAATAAGAAATAGTTAATGCTAAGTAAGAATGAGTTGGATCATGCAAGGTGTGAGGGAAGGGGATACGAGATCCACTGGGATTTGCTGCTTTAGAAATCTCCAGTTTGTTTCTCAGCAAGTGCTGGACAGAAGGTGGTCAGGCCGTTCTGCTGCCTTAGATCTGGAGGTGCAAATCCACCTTGCTGCAGCAGCAGAGGTGTAACACATGGCAGCACCTGTGCTGAAGCTCCCAGAATGGGAATAGAAAGAGCACCAAGGCACATTTCCAATAAAACACCCACGTGTTTATTTCCCAGGTATTTCAGTAGTGACACATACATGCCTGGTGACTGGAAGCAGCTTGGCACATCATCTTTAAAGTTAGGGGATGCAGAGCCTGTGTGCACAGGGAACTGATTTTGAGCTAAATCTTTGTATTTTAGCTGCGCTCTTCCCCGAAAAGAACCCATCAGCTCCACAGACCACAAAGGGCACGGATGACTTCGTGACAGACAGCGAGGACGACGAGGCCAAGCAGAACGGAGACGTGAATGGAGAGCACGGGGCAAGGAGGGATGGCAGCAGAGCAGTTGGCAACAAGAGAGGAAAGGTGGGAGTCAAGCCGCTGCCTGCAGCAGCAGGGGGTGTGGAGCTGGGATCCCATCCCGTAGGAGTTCCAGCTATTCCTGTCTGGGAACCAGCAGAAGGTGCAAAGCTGTTCAGAATAGACTTTCCTTGTGTGCCAGACAGTGACTTGCATCCCGAGGTGTAAATTCCTGCCAGGCAGTATTTATCCTGGCTGTGGTACTGAGGGATGTTCCTGCCTGTACAAACAGCTCATCTTTGGTGGGATCCTGCCCCACACTGTCTCAGAAGGAAAGCTGATGTTTGTCACGTGGGTTCTGTAATTGTCCTCCCTATACACAAACACAAATTCAGCCCTTTTGCAGTCATAGAGTCCCTCTAGACCCTTTTCCTGCCCCTTCTGAGGCACTGCCTTACATGACATCGCTGATCCTGCTGAGTTAGATACATAAAAAGGGATAAACCTTTGAGGCAGGCACTGTGGAATGGGCTGGATCCTTTATAATTATGTCAAACTAGAAAGTTAGGGCTGGATAAAGTTTGGATTCATTGCTGCAGGGAGCCTGCCAGTTTGTACCTAATGAAATCATCAGAAAGGGCTGCTGAGCTGCAGGATCCTGGCTCCATGAGCAGGGCTGGACTCATTCTAGCTGTTGAAGGAGATCACACTCAGTTTATCTTTAAGCTGTCTCAGGCAGGATGTTGGAAATGAGCTGATTAACTTTCTTCCCTACAGAAACAGACAGGCCCTTTAAAGAAGAAATTCAAGAGCCATCATCGAAAACCCAAAAACTTCAAGAAGGCAACCAATGGGAAATAAATTTTATGATAAATACCTGGCCTGAAGCCTTTTGTGTAACAATTCCAGTGGGAGCACAGGATGAAGTGTTTGCCCGTTCCAGTTAACTGTTACAGGTGTGGAGGGGAATAATAGGGTGGAATTAAGTTGTATTCCAAGAGCTTCAAGCCAGCCTCACAGCAAGGGAAGGATGTCTGCTGCAGTCAAGTCCAGGCAGCTCAGGTTTTTACAGAAAGCTGGTTTTTGATAGGCAGGAAAGCACAGCAGCTCTGCAGTGGAGCATCACCAGCCACACACGCCAAGTGGATACAAAGATGCCATTGTTTTATTTTGATTGTTTTCAAAAATCAAAACATTTTCAAACACAACTAAGGTACAAAATACAGCATAAAATGAGAATTTATACTTATTTCTTTTTTTTTTTCCCCACATAGAAAGCAAAAATATATTCAGAATGAATTCCAGAACACTTTGCAGAGCCAATTGGTAGCTGACATCCTGCTTGTGAGAGCTTCTCAGCCACGGGGAGAGGTCACTGGATTTCTGGGAGATGCACAAGTACAGCAGTGTAGGTAGGAAACCAGAATCTTCTGCATCAGGACTCACAGTCAGTAAGTCTGCACATTGTGCTGCCTAGAAGTATCTGATAATGCCCTCCACCTAACTGTGCCCCTGGAATACTGAAGAAGTCCTGCTGCAGGGGACAGCATCAGTTCCTTTTCTAGGGTCTTGTGTTGGAAAGGGGACTTGATTTTCACGGAGGAAACTGGTCAGTTTTCTTCAGACTAGTCATCCAGCTCCTTAGTTAGACAGGACACAAGGAAGTTGAGAAAGACAAGGGGCTACTTGCAGGAGTAGTTTCTGTAATTTATAAATACTATGAACATCAACAGCAGTTCAGGTATCTGGGAATGGCTGCCTGATCAGTCTAGAACCGTTGTAAGACCTGCAGTGAAACAGTGAAAGGCTCCTGTGCTGCAGATCTGTGACTGAAAGGACCAGTTTGTCCAGCCTGGAAGAGTCAGGCACAGGGAACCCTTCTCTTGCAAAACTTCCTTGGAAAGCGGAAGAGTCAGGCACAGGGAACCCTTCTCTTGCAAAACTTCCTTGGAAAGCAAGCCATCAGTGACCTGACCTTAATGCTGAATTTGCCTCCCATCAGTCTGGACATGGGAGTTAGACTAGATGATCTCCAGAGGTCCCTTCCAACCCTAACTATTCTGGGACAGCAACTGGCTTCCTCCAGCAGCAGCCCTTACAGAGGCTATTATCCCCTTAAGGTGATGAAATCACTGGTTTAACTTTCAACAGTGCTCTTCTATTTTTCATTAGTTCTTTCAGCCCAGTTTTCTCTGCTAAAAAGCAACTGTTTAACTGAACTGTCCAGGTGAGTGTCCTTATCAGGAGACCCTGAACAGCTCCCACTGGAGATGTTCACCTGCATTCCTCCTTGAACAAAGAGCTGAGCATCTTCCTCAGGGGAGACAACAGTGCAAGGAATCAGTGTAATGGTAGGAAGTTGGTAGGGCTCATGCTGTCTAGAATTCCTCCACAATCTAGTGGAACAGGTTCACACCTAGCTAAGAGAGGACAAAACGTCTCCTCTGAGCAGCACTAAGCATGGTCATGGCACTGAGAGGCCAAACAGGGCCTTCCTCTCCTCACCCTCACGAGTTCCTCCTGTGGAAGGTCCATGCCTGGCTGCTTCTCCACTGCCCAGGCTTTGCACTCACATTCCTCAGCTATAACCATGTGCAGAGTTGGGAACGGGGGCCACTTCCACACTTCCTCCCTGCACAGCTCTGGGTGGTCTGAGATGGCAGAGAAGGGGCTGTCCTGGAGAGCTCAGCACCCCAGCTCTTCAGTCAGCTGGGACTTTTACAGCCAAGAGACTGACAGTAGTGAATCTAAGAAGCAAAGACTACAGATCAGGAGATTGACTGCTCTCATCTGGCAAGTACTGAGTGCACAGAAAAGGGGAATTTCTGTAATTCTCAAGACATTTTCACCAATAACCTGCAATTCAAATATGAATTTGGGGCATATATGGATGGAAGCTGGTTAATAGCAGAAAGGAGCTTTTATTATGGAATCTGCAGCACAACTTGGCTCCCTTCTTGGGAGTTCAGGAGGGGCAACTTTGGGGAAAGAATGTAGAATAAAGAATTCTTTTGGCACAGAATTTCCACAGAATCTACCATTCTGTCTCTTCAGGATTATCTCCCCCACTTCCTTTAAATCTGATTAGCAGTACAGGATTCATGCTTAATACAGGGTTCTCTTTTGTTCCCTCAAGGGCAGAACTGGGACATGTTAGAAAACCCTCCCCCTTTTCTTACCCAGAAAGGGGTACAACTATTTTCAGGGGTTTTTTCTGCCTTCTGTTCAGGAGCAGGAAAGACCTCTCCCTGCTAAACAAAAGGGAATAACAGGCCTCTGAGCAGCAAAATAACAGTGATTTTCTTAGATGCTGCTTTCCACCTCGATAAGCAATGCTATAACCAGCAATGGAACTCGTTATGCACAAGACAGTTTTGATGAGGGCAAGAAAGGGGATCCACTTTTTTAGTTATAGCTACAACCCAACAGCACACTGAATGATCCAGCTGTATCTGCTCACCTTTCTGCAAATTTTAAGACATTGCTGACATTCCAGACAGCAACTGTTCTACTGCAATTCACTGAAGCATCAGCAAAATGCAGGCTCCTTGGGTTAGTTCCAAATCTAGGAAGTTAGAATAAGCCTAGGCAACATTCCTTGAAGAAATAGGGTTTTATCTATTGTATTACTGGTGCCACAGTAAATAAAATTCAAAACATCTGTGCCTTTTATAGGAAGGGGGCATGTACGTGTAAAATGCTGGCAGTTTTTGTTGAATCCATAGAGAATCAGTTCTGGACTTAGTACAGTATGTCCCAAGAAGTGTTGCTATTCCTGTTACCACTCTTTTTTCTTCTCATCCATGGAGACTCCGCCGGGACCCAGTGCAACCACGAGGAGGAGCCCTCCAATGACAGACATGGTCTGGAAGAAATCGTATTTGAGGAAGTCGTGCATGGGCTTGTAGACTGGGATGGTCCAGAAGGCATTGAAGTAGATGTTGATGCCAAACAGCCAGATGACCAGAGTCAAGGCAGCCAGCTTAGTCTTGAAGCCGATTGCCACCAAGATAATCAGGGCTGTGCCCACAATGTTCTGCAGAATCTGCAAGGGGAAAAGCCATGAAAAAAGCCATTTACTTACACAGTTCTTAAACACATACACCAACATCAGAGCAGAGCTTGGATAAGTTCAGCTGTCACGGCACAGACAACCTAATAACATTTTTTAAAGTATTCATTTTATTTATAGATTTCAATAAGCATTGAGCAGATCCTGCAGGCCATCTAGGCACTGCTACTACATTCTAGATGCTCAACTCATACTTTAATGCTGGGATACTTACAGAAAAGAAGTTCATATCAAAGTGTAGCAGGGTCATGAACATGAGGACGAGCAGCACACGCCCCCCAAGCTGCATGTACTGCTTTGGGGAGCTCTCCCTCATGGTGGGGACACCAGCAAACATGCTCTTCCCCTCCGAGCGGGACTCAGCCAGAAGCAGCAGCAAGCCTCCCCCAAGGGCAAGATTCCTACAGAAATGGGGAAAAAGGAGGAAAAAAAAAAAAAAAAAAAAAAAAAAAAAAGGAAAAGCAGTTTAGTACAGCTTGACAGCTTGCACTCTTCTATATCTGTAAAATCTTATCTGACAATTTTAATAAGGATCTGAGTGAGAGTGAGGAGTGACTTGCTCTGCACTGTGGGATGTGTTCATCTGTGTTAAGACTCCCCAGCCCCAGCAGCACTGAGCACACCAAGGATCTGTGGGAACACAGCCTTCCAGGGAAGTCCAGCACCCACCACTCAGGTAGAGTTGCTCCAGTGGCTGTTACAACACAGATTTAGTTGTGTTAAAGTTATTCTGTACCTCAGGTTTAGCCATATATGCCAAAGTAGTTCAGAGGTTGCTTTGAGAAAACAGAGCAGCAGCACTGCTAAAAAGTTACACATTGACAGGGCTGTAGTAAGCCCAGTGTAGCTGTTGTGCTGTCCTCCCCTCAGAGGGGTGCAAAGGCAACAGCAAACCATCACTCAGGGCCTGACAGGAAAGCTCATGTTTATAATCTTGTCTTGTCCTTAGGGAAGGTGTTAAGAGGTTTAAAATCCCAGAAACCACTCCAGAGACTGCATGCTGTAGTTTTCTCAGAAAATGGCTTCAGTCATGCAGAAGCAGAGTTGCTACTTAGGCACGTAGGGAATAAAAGCAACTCTGATCCAGTGTAGACAGTTGGATGAGCTCTCAGCCAGGTTAGCAGCAAAAGCACTTGGATCCTAGTGGGTTAGGATTAGTCTTTGCCTTCCTGAGCCTGCTGTCTACAGTTCAACACAGACTCTCCTGATTTTTCAAGTGCTGTCATTTCTTGTTTAATGTAAATGCATCGTTTGTAAAAATCTTTCTAGTAAATACTATGTACAACTATCATTTCCTCTGCCACCAAGTGTCAGTTTTCATTCTGTTTCCATAAAAACTTCCAGAAGCAGGCATACCTCATCAAGAACTTCAGGTCCCACAGAATGCTGTATGCAATAGTCTAGGCAAAGAATAAAACAGGTTAAAACACCATAGAAATGACACTGAAGTTCTGAATTTCTGTTATAATCTCAAGTCTGTATCAGCCATAGCAGAATTCAATTATAAACACAACACAGGGAGGGAACCAAGGTAGGTTACATCAGCATGCTCCAGTGAGTCTGTGTAAAACAGGGAATGGAAGCCAGAATTTGATTTGTGCTTTAGGGCCCCAAAATGCCCTGGTTTGGTAGGGGAAGGATGCTACTAGCTAGGATCCTTTGTGGTGGGAACACAGCTGAAGGCCAAAGCAACTGCAAGTTCCACATTTGGCTCATTAACTGACATCCAGGTAAATTGCCAGTTACTTCTGCTAAATTGGTCAAGGTCAAGTATTGAATGAATGTCTCCAAGCTGACTAATTGCAATTACATCTATTGGGCACATCAGGAGAACAGAAGCAGCAAAATAGTTCAATGCCATCAAGGACTGGCACTAGGCCAGGGTGGAGAAAAATTCCAGGGTTCCAAGTTATATTTAAACATGTTGGGAATACTGGGGCTAAGAGGGATTTGAAAGGTACAGTTTCGAAGGGATGAAGATTTAAGCCTCCTACCTGTAATGCTATAATTCCAAACAGTCCAAAGCAGGCATATTGCACAAAGTTCCTACTCAGCACCAGGATACAGCCACCTGAGGTGGGGAAATTGAACGCAGTTACACTTGGAAAAGCTGCTGCAGGAATGCTAACTTGGATTTTCCCTTTTTTTTTTCTTTCATGAAGTAACTGTTAGGGCCATCATGTTGTATTGCTTTTCCCTGAGAGGATAAAACCCAAAACCTTTCTCAAGTCTTCCATCAAAAACCACTGACAACCTTCGTCACTTTGACATGAGGACTGGCAACTGCATTAAATTAAGGTGACCCTCTACACAAAATAGTGAGGGCAAAAAATCTAAATCCAGACACAAGTTTAAAAATTGGCTATCAGGAACAGTAAATCAGGGACATAATATAAACAGAAAAGGATTTTAACTCTCTCCATTTCTGATAGCCTGAGCCCACCCAGCACACATATAGCAGAGCACTCCCTTCTGGGATTATTTTGATTCCTAGGCTTTGGAAAAATTTCTGACACAAGCACCTCACTCAGGCTTAAGTGCACCCACCCCAGGGTAAGACTTTGCCAGGGAGATGAATGCCCATAAAAACAGGAGGCTTAGAAAGTCTCAACATTGCCCCATTTAAGAAAACATGAGTATTTAATTTAGAGAACTCTGGGTGTGGTTTGTATTTATGGATGCATGTACAGAACTGAAACCAGATTGTCCTGATGGATTCTTGGCATCTCTGACTCAGAGGCAGTGTGTCACAAGAAACTCTCCACGACTGCTTCCAGGAAAGGCTGGAGCAAGTCAATTCACAGTTCTTTTCATTCAGCCCATGTAGTACTATCAGTTCTGAGCTGTCAGGGGCTATTAGGAAATCAGTGAGGCATCCCACACTGCCACGATTCACAGTGCCTGCATGAGCCAGGGCTGCAGCCACGCTGGAGTGCTCTGCCATGCACCTGAACAGCCCCAGAGACACTTACTCAGCTGCCCGAAGAGGTTTAGGAACACGAAGATGGAGGCCAGGAAGTAGCCACAGTTCCACGTGCCATCGATGTAGTCCCTCTGTTCACTCCACTGGAACCACATGCGGATGCCATCCTCCAGGAAGGTGCTGATCAGGCACAGCCGGGCCACGTGGGGCAGGTACTGCTTCGTCACCCTCAGGAACTGCACGGGCACACACGGCATTAGCAGGGAAGGCAGCAAAAGGGATACTGCAGGGATAACAGAGCCCTGCTCTCCACAGACTGAGGTCAGCAGTTCTCATGCACTCACGGTCACCAACATTTCGAGAGAAACTGGGACTTGGATTTAAGGAAATGCTTCTTCACCCACTGGGAGCAGCAGGGGAAACCTGTCATTCTCCATTGGACTAGAGCTTGGAAACAAGCAGAATCCAGCAGCACATTTCTGTGTAACAGGAACTGTACTTTGATGGAGCTCTTGCTAATGAAGGCTGACCTTGGTTTTAGTTTCTCTATCTCAGGGTTTCATGTTACAGCTCAACTATCAGATAGCCAGGAGCTGAAAGGGCAATCCTGCTCCCACCCACATACTCCAGCACTCACCACCCTGGAACAACCCAGATTCAGGGAGCCAGGCTCATAGAAAACAAGTTCTGTACAAATTAGAAAACATTACACAATTTTTTGCCAAGCTTCTTCCCTCCAACAGCTCAGAAAAACAGCAGCAGCAGATCTTAGATCTACATGACCACTGCATGGAATTGCACCCTCTATCCTCCAGGCAGGTTCTTACTTCCAAAAAAAGGAGCATCCTCTGCAGAAAGGAAACAGACATTTACAGCCACAGTTCAGCGCAGTGGTTAAAAGGAAATGATATCATCATGCAACAGATGCTGAGCTTTAGTTTTGGGGAATGGAAGATGTATCTGGGCCCCCTTCATCCTGCAGGCTCCTGGGGCAGTCTGCTCTGCAATTGCAGTAATTAAAGAAACAAATACAGAACTGCCAAACAGATTCTAGAGGGTCATGTTCTATAGGGCTGTGGGGTGCACAGGAAAACTTACTGCCACTAGGTTAGGACAAGTGTTTACTTGTCTGGGCAGCAGTGGTTACTACTTAATTGGGACTTCCACCAGGAAGGAGATAAAAGCCATTTCTGACAGTTTATTCCTGCCAGCAGCAGTCAGTCAATACTAAAGACTACGCAAATGACAAGCCTAACTCACTGTGCAACTATAGATTATCACAAGAAAAAAGTCAGCAAACATGCTTAATAGTCAATTAAATAGTTAATATTGGAACAAACTGCGCTGTTGTACTGCCTGTATCCAGAGTCTAAGGGTCAAAATTCACCTTAATCAAGTGCATTTTAAGTGCAGCTGTACTCTGCCTCCAGGCTGCCACTTCAGGCTTTTTTCAGCCATGTCAACAGTTGGATGAATGAGTCAGAAGAGAATTTCTGATCTTTGTCACTCACTGAATGAGACACATCTCGGTTTACAGCTTTCCTCCCTCCTGGGTTTCACTGTGAGGTTCAGGAAACTTGCTGAGGAATACTAAGAATGAAGTTCTTACAAGCCAGAAGTCATTTGTAAGATACAGAACAAGCAACTTTGGTCTAGAAAGAAATGAAAGAAGACAAGTGCTGGGAATCCATAAGGAAAGGATAAAAACAGTGCTGTGGAAAGGCTGAAAAAAGCAACAAACAGTAGAGAGTATCTTCCTCCAAGCCCCATCTTTGCTGTTTTGAAGTGGGTCACAGGTGCTGACCTCATTTTCCTCTCCCCTGGAACCAAACAACCGTGAACAGCCCAGGTGAAGTATCCAAGAAGACACTTAACATTTACCTATTCTCTTGGCATACAGAGGAAATTTAACACTGGCCATTAAACACGAGTGCACACGTCCAATGGGCTCCAGACAAGTCAGAGAGGCTGCAGCCTACGGCAGCTCCAGCACTAAGCAACCTCATGGCACACACATCATCCCTGGACACCCACAGCTCCTGGAGCTGCACTCAAGTTGAGCCTCCTGTACACAGCAAGCTCAAATAAGCTTCAGAAACAGCCTGTGGGAACAAAAATCCAAGCCAAAGGAACCAGGAGATCCAGAGAGAAAGGAAAACAGCTACACCACAACTACAGGAAGAGAATGTAACAGGCATCAAGTGATTTTACAATTAGAGGATCTGGGTGTAAATCACTCAAGTAATTTAACTAAAGATGGAATAAATTACAAGAAACATGAGAGCCACAGCAGTGGGACTGAATGAATAGCACCAGTCACCCTGGGTTGGTCCCTGCACAAGCACCATGTGGCTCAAAAGCTGCATCCTGAGCCCACTTCCTTTAAGATTCACACAGACAGATAATGGGAAACTTGGTGGCTGCAGTTCAGTATCTGCAGCTAAGGAAGGGGACCTGAAACACACCCTGCACTGAGCACAACACATCCTAATCCAAACTGTTTGCACTGATGGAGGTAGCAGCATTAAACTCACGACATCAAATAACTGCATGGCTTTTTCTGCTCTGGGCTTTGCATCAACTGCTCTCCACACATCCTTGGAAGAGGTGAAACATTGTGAGAAAAGACAAGAGAATGCTAAATAAAACTATTTTAAAGAAGAACAGCTGGTTCTGTGTTGGCAGCCACGTTACTGACATATGCCAGAGGGGCTTTGTGTTGCCACTTCCCCCTCTAATGGGATTAGAAAGGCAAAGATAGATTTAAAGGCTCCTTTAAGTTTAACAACCAAGGATGTACAAGAAGATCCAGGGATCCCATAATTAAAGCTCTGCTCAACCCCCCATTTTTCTAAAGGAGGACTGAAATATTCAAACCCATAAAAACTGACCAAGAAAGAGGCAATAAAGTGATTCATTTTGACCCCACCTCCAATAGTTTCAAATTTGCCAGAAGTCCACTCTGATAAAAGTGTATATACAATGGTACAATTACAGGTATTTAAAGTCCAATAAATGGACATGAGTTGGGAATTTTTGCAGGTATGTCCTGTCCAAGCACAGAAGCCTTTTCCTGTGTATTCTTGGATCAGGGAAGTTGTGACCATGGTGAGGAACAGCACATTGCTCATCTACACAGAAACCCTCCTGAGCTGCACAGCATTATTAGTCTAGAGCTTCTGATAAAGCATATCCAAAATATCTTGTATACTTTTAAGGGATTGCTTGGTTCTGGGAGAACAAATACCTCCAGCAGCCTGGGACACCACTGATCTTACCTGGAAGAGGATGCTCAATCCAATGGCAGAGAGAAAAATCCCTTCCTTTCACCGACCTGGATATATTCACTCAAAGAGATCCCACCCAAAAATCACAGGGACAGCAACAGCCATTACATTCATTAGCCCAATGCCTACAAAGTGCTGTAAAAACTGGGAACAGGCTTTCCCGTTTATTTCCAAAGGCAGGATGAGGGCTCTGACCCACTAGAGCATTGCCAGCAATATTAATCAAGTTTTTAATTGCAGGAAGATTTCTCAAAGCTTTTCCCTTCTGAAGTGTGCTTTATACCAATTCCCTTTCCCAAAAGGCTATTTATTAATGAAACCTTTTCAATGGTACTTTTAGTAACTTATTGCATTTTATTATCACTGTTCATGGGAAGATTTTTCCCCAGCCTAACCAGAACAGGCTATTTGGCTGATAATGATAAACAATCAGTGCACTGTCACCACGAAGCTCTAGAGAACATTTCTAAATTCAGTTATTTTAATATAACAGACAAAGTTCAGATTAACAATGAAATGTTTTCTTCTCCCTTCCATTTTCTGCAAAATAGGATATTAAGGACAAGAAATAGGGGTTCAAACTGAAAGAGGGGAAACGTAAGCTAAATATTAGGGAGAAATTCTTCCCTGTGAGGGTGCTGAGGCCCTGGCACAGGGTGCCCAGAGAAGCTGTGGCTGACTCATCCCTGGAAGTGTCCGAGGCCAGGCTGGACAGGGCTTGGAGCAACCTGGGACAGTGGAAGGTGTCCCTGCTCACAGCAGCGGCTGGAACAAGATGGGCTTTTAAGGTCCCTCCCAACCCAAATGGTTCTGTGATTCTATATCACATTTATCTGGACAAGATACATCAGCATTTATCTTGGAAAATTAAATAAACCCCCCCAGTCTGGCTCTCCCTTGCAGCCCTCTCACTGCTGTACAATGACTCAATAGTCTCCTTGCATTTTTGTCCGTGAATCTTTTTTTTTTTTTTTTTTTTGAACAGCAGAAATACCAAGCACCCACATTCCTAAGGATTTATTCCTAAAGATTATTACAGACATTAGGAAAGTTGCCTGAGATCTGCTCCCTCTTAGGAAGGGATTACAAAGGAAAGACAGTCCTAAACACTCCATGCAGGCCCCAGATACAGCTATTTTCAGTACATGATGGCTGCACTGAAGGGGTTACCATGTAATATTTTAACAAAAATCACTAAAAATGGGCTTAATTTCCGAGTATGTAAATTATTTAATTAACAAGATTGGGCTGGTGTTACAATGTCTCCTCCACTGCAGTCCTTGGGAATTCCTTACAGCTCAGAGCAGCCTATTACCAGCAATCCCATCCCCAGTACTGCTCCTCACTCGACCTAAACACAGAGATAACTGAACCAAGTGAAAAAACCAGAAATCCTCAATTTTTTTCCCTGCCAGTTCAGCTCCCCAGTTCAATGGTGAGAGAGAAAAGGGGAATGTAGCCTTGGGAGAAGTAGGACAAGCCCTTTCACTGACAACTGGCTGTCTGGCAAGCTTAGCTGCCTGTAAGACAGTGCACTAGTTCACCTCTGGATTAAGAGCCACTTATTACTGCTGAGTATCTTGGCATCTAGGGCATAATTTGCTAATTCAAAGGGAAATTACAGTATCTGAGAAAAGCTAAGCGTTACTGTTTGAATTTAAGGAACAGATTATTCTTGCTTTTGTAAGAGACATTCAGGATTTCCTGATAAGCCGTGGAATTAGCTATAACATTCTCCCACAGGGTTTTTATACTACAGAAATTAAGACTCATTATGTGTTGAGCACTAGTACAGAGAGTGGAAAAAGCAAGAACATCACTGAGAATGCATTCAGCTCCCAGAACAGCCATTGTCCAGCCTCCACCAGGGGAGTTTCAACACAATTTCAGTCCAAATGTTCCAAGCACTTTTTTAAATCCAAGATGAACTAACAGCTCATGTAATGCCAAGTGTTAACTTCACAATATATACCAAAGGTTAGTGTTTAGCAAGTCACTCCTACATTGGTGTGACACTGAGCTTTAGCAGCACAGACAGTACTCGAAGGTTCTGATTGAGCTACAAGGCAGAATTAACACAGGAGTTATTACTCAGAACACCATAAAAATTGTTTTGCAATCTGATGGTAAGAGTAGCAAAACTCCAAATTCTGCAGCTAAAGGCAAGACTCATCTTTAAACAGGATGTGGCCAAGCACAAGTAGATTTGTCCCATTTAAAACTCACTTCAGGAGGAGGCAAACTACATTTAAGCTGGACAAAAGAGCTTTCAGCAGAGTGAAAAAAGGGGTGTTAAAGACATCTAGAAATAACCCCACAGGAATAAATAGAGAGGTGTTATAAAAAGGTCAGGACGAGCGTTGCAAATTTTGGCAAGTAATGTGAACACTGCAGTGATGGTTTACTTTCTCCTCTAAAAGGAGCAAGAGGACAAGGTAAACAGAGAATGACCAAGATAATCCAGACATCCCTTAAACTGAGTATTCCACACACCACAGGAAGCTCTGTCTCTAAATCAAGTCTTCCTTCTTCCATCTGGGGGTGGGGAGGAAGTGCAGAACAGGTTTTCCCAGTGAAATCAGTGAAAGACAGAGGCAGCACAGCCCCCTCAGAGCTGTGACGTTTTATCGTGCACCACACAACTCACACTAAATCACAGCAGTTGTAGAACCAGGCAGAATCAGATTTTCCAGCCAATTTGCTGAATATGATTACTCGCTGCCTCTTATTGTCGATTAGATGAATCACCATGACTGTGAAGATCTTTGCAACACCATCCCCAGCAGAGCAACTACTTACACTCAAAATATTCCTGTTGTCACACATTGTTAGAGATCACAAACTTCTATTTAAGAGAGAAATCACTCGGGCCTCCACTGAAATAAACGTAAGAAGGTTTACAAAACAACATCAGCTTGTTTGCTTTCCTTTTGCCCCAATCCTGAGCACAGCACCACAGTGCTGACCAACCTTTTCCAGTTTGGGCTTCCAGACATGGGTCAGGATTTCACGAAATCACAGAATGGTTTGGGTTGGAAAGACCCTAAAGCTCATCTCGTTCCAACCCCCTGCCATGGGCTAAGAAACCTTTCCCTGTCCCAGGTTGCTCCCAGCTCCATCCAGCCTGGCCTTGGACACTTCCAGGGATCCAGGGGCAGCCACAGCTTCTCTGGGCACCCTGTACCGAGGCCTCACCCCCCTCACAGGGAAGAATTTCTTCCTAATATCCCATCTAACCCTACCAGGTTGGATAACCCGGTCACTGTCCCATCCCTGCCAGCTCACACTGGCTCCCCACACCCCTCCGTGCCCTACTCACCAGCCGTGACGGCTCCTGCTCTCCTTCCACTTAATCCCTCCTGGGAGAAGCCCTGTCCCCAAGGAGAACTCGCTGTACGAGAGGCTCGGGCGCTCACTCGAGGGCACGGGCGGCCGCTGGGCCTGCGGCGGTGGGAGCCGGGCCCGGGGTCCCCTCGGAGGTAACTTACAGGAAACTTACAGGAAAGACACAGACGGACTACTTCCAAGAACATGTAGTGAGAAGGCAAAGTAGAATGGGCACAAATCGAAAGAGGGGAAATCTAGGGTGGATGTTGGAAAGAAATTCCTCCCTGTGGGGGTGGTGAGGCCCTGGCACAGGTTGCCCAGAGAAGCTGTGGCTGCCCCATCCCTGAAAGTGCCCAAGGCCACTTGGACAGGGCTTGGAGCACCCTGGGATAGTGGAAGGTGTCCCCGCTCATGGCACGGGTTGGAAGGAGACAATCCTTAGGATCCCTTCCAGCCCAAACCACTCCATGACTCTATAATTCCATAAACCCCCCGCCCCGCCACAGCGCGGCCCCGAGGCGGCAGCGACCCCGCCGCCACCCCGGCCTGGCTCGGCCGGGCCCCTCAGCGTGGCCCCGGCGCACAAAGGCTGCCGGGCAGGCGTGGGGGGGAAGGCGAGCGGACACCCACCTGGTCGGCGAAGTCCTCGGCGGTGTTCATAATGTCGTTGTGGCCCATGGCGGGGCCCGGGCTGGCTCTGGGCGGGCGGGGCGGTGGCGGGGCCGGGCCGCGCTCGGTGCAGGCGCTGCCACGTCGGACGGGCCGGGCCTTGAAGGCGCCGCCGCGCCGGCGCGCGGGGGGCGGGGCCTCCCCGCCGGGACACGCCCCCGACACGCCCCTCAGCGCTCTTAAAGGGGCCGCGCCCCCGGCCCCGCTCCTGCGTGGGGGGGGGGGGGGGGGGGTCTCTCATTCCCTCGGGGCTGCCGCCCCGCAGTCCCCGGTGGGAGGCCAGGCTGTGCCCCCGCCATGGAGAAATATGAGGTGCTGCTGCCAGGCTTAGGCTCTGCTCGGCAATAAGCGCGTGGCTGCAGCGTTGTGGGGGTGTAGATGGTGCTGGAGGTGTCAATGTGGGGTGCATGGCCCTGAGGAGGGGCGTGTTCCCTGGGCAGGGACTGTGGGTACAGGTCCCTTTAGGGACATGTTGTAAGTGGCTCTGAGCGGGTTTAGTGGTGCTGGAGGGGTTTATGAGGGGACATGGCCCTGGGGAAGGGGCGTGGGTACCCCTGGGAGCAGCACACAACCGTGGGAGGGGGAGTTGAGTGGGCCTGGGGGGGTTCCATGGTCCTGGAGGGGCTGTGGATCGCCCTGGGGGTGCTCTCAGCACAGGGGATGCCCTGAAGGGGAGGGAGGGGAAGGCCTGTGTCCCAGTCAGGAGTTGGGGTGAAGGTGGGTGTGCCCCTAGTCCTGCCATGGGGAGCTGGAGGCCTTCCCTGTGTGGAAGCTTTCCATGGGGAAGCGAGCGGAAGGGGTTTTTGCCTCAGATGTTCTGCCCTAGCTGAGCAGGTGCTCTGGGGGTCTCCTGTGCCTGCAGGTGCTGGAGCAGCTCCAGCCCGGGGCACTGGGCACGATGCTGGCAGCTCGGCTGAAAACAGATGAGGGTGTCCAGAAGAAATATGCAATAAAGCAGGTGAGGAGGTGGTTGCTAGGAAAACAAGAGTTTGGCATGTTTGTTTTCTCCAGGGGCACCATGATCGTAACGGGAGACACAGGCTGGGCAGCTCAGCTGCTGTGAAAGAGTAGGCTTGCTCGTTATTGTGCTGCTTTTTGGGAAAATGGGAGATTCAGATCAGTTTACTGGAATGCTGAGGCTCAAAGTGGGGAAAGGGCAGCAGCCTAGGTAGGTCCCCTCAGTGTTCTCACCTCAGCTCCCTGCAGCCCTGACAGTGTGGGAGAAGCCCTGGCTACCACACACTCATTTACAACTCTGTTTTACCTATCTCCTGACGCCAAAACTGCCCCAAACATTACAGATTTGAGCTGGCATTGAAAATTTGTGTCACCTCACACAGAATTTCCAGTCCAGTCACCGTGACAACAGTGTTCTGGCTTGAAGTTCCCCTGTGTTTCTTTTACAGTCTCATCCTTGTCTTTTGTTTGGTGCAGGTTGAATGCATTGACCAACACCAAGCAAATGTGGCCTTGAAGGAGGTATTGGTGCAGTCTTTTCTTTACTACTTCACTTACAAAGACCAAAGTCTTAATAGAAACAAGTCATTTATCTACAAGGATTAGCTGAGTAAATAATAAGTAAATCAGGTAGGACTGTTTGTGGGGTGTGCTCTCTGCCCTCTGCTTGGGCTCAGGCCAGGATTTTGTATTAATTGTTGTTATTTTTGGATATGTAAATTCAAATGGACAATTCTTCTTGGAGAATAGTCCTTTCTTAGAGTTTTTATTTGTTTTGTGAAGCCAAGGCAAAACTCATGCTTTTGGCCTTTAAGCTGAAGGAGAACCTTGGTCTGTTTTGGTTTATTATTAATAACTCAATGTCTAGAGAACATATTTAATGATATGCTCATTTCTCAGAGTTGGACTTTTTTAATGTGAATGATTTGACTGGTTTTCTCTCTTTGTTGCACTTTTTTTTTTTTTTTTTTGGTGCAAATTTATTGCAATGCCTCGAGTAAGAAGCATCAGAAATACTCTTAAAATACCAAAAATGGTTGCAATGAAATATGTGGAATAGCACATGATGGATGAATCTCACAGTGCCCACTACACACAGCATCTGGAGTTGGAAAAGAGTGACAAGAGATGTCTCTGCAGATATTTTATCCTGGTCAGAGAGGTGACCTCTTTCTGTACCAAACGTGGCATTACCAGTAAAACTTGATCCAATTTTTCAGTTGAAATAAATATTGAAATCCATCTATTGAAATAAATGCAGTTGTGCTATCTGGGAGCGTGGCTCTTTTTAGTTTTTCTGTTGTGTCTGCACAGCCACAAACACAACTACAGAAGAGTAACTTGAGTTCTTTTTATCTTCCACATAATCAGCAAATTTGCTGAAGTGATTAGGATTTGTTAGAGCCCTACACGGAAACCACCTTCAAGGAGGTAAAAACCTCTTGTGTCATTGTATTTGCTGAGGCTCGAGCTTGCATGGAGGTTACAGGAAATAATGGCTGCACTTGAAAAATCGTCCTGACTTGTATTCTAAGATGTGTTTTCAGGTTTGGATGTTAGGAACTGAAGAAGGGGGTTGTTCACACATCATCCCCCTGTGGATCAGTTTATATCCTTGGATCTGTCAAGGCTGTTGCAGCACTGAGTAGAGTCTGAGTGAAATATTTTCCTTCTTTCCACACTTGTGGATGCAAATATTTAACAGAGCTGGCGCTTTGGAGAAGTTTGATGAGAAATGTGACATGAACAAGTCAGGAACTGGCTTAGGGTGTTATTTAAGGTCCTGTTAAAGGGAAGGACTGCTATAGAAAGCTCTCTATTTTATATTTTTTTTTTATTCTATGCAGGCAATGGATTTGCTAAAACTCCGCCATTCACACATCTGTACTTACAAGGAATTGTTTGTGACTTGGAATAACGAGGTGAGAATGGTACAGGATTGGTTAAACTGGAATGTGTGGCTTATGTTCTAGGCACATAAGCATATTCACAGATTTAAATTTGGGGTCATTGGGGTGAGATGCTAAAAAAGAAGGTTATTTGGTTTCAAACAAGCCTGGTTTTTTTTGACTCCTGAATGAACACACTAAAAAGATGTGAATATGTATTTGTTGGAATCCATCACATGGCAGACTCCCAGATTCTGATGGGAATTAGTGTGCAATTCTGATTTTCATGCCTGCATGAAAACCTTTCTATAGGGGATCATAAGAAGCTGAAAGCCCTGACTTATTTATTTGCAGGTTTTCTTCAGTGCTTGAACAGAATCTTTGATGATTTCGTGGATGTATAATTGATTTGAATCATCCCATACAGCTTCAGATAAGATGCTTGATAGTGGTGGTTTGTTTCATTTGCTAAAACAATGAGCATGCTGTATTTTTAATGAAAGAAATTAAATATTATCTCTTCTGTGAGGGAATAATCATCTCAGAACCCTTTTGTACTGTGAACATCACACCCACCAGTTTGGTTTTGTCTTTCTTACCTGCAAACAATTAAGCAATCTTGGTGTAATGTTTTATTACAGGTCTCATCTCCGTTCCTCTGCCTGGTAATGCAGCACTCAGGGCAAGGAGATCTTTCAGCTCTAATCGAGGAAAAGAGGCAGAAGTCAGAAAAGATAACAGACATGGTAAAAAGTACAGAAGAGGCACCTGTTTGAACTGAAAGACTTGTTGCTTTTGTGGTATTTCTTCTTTCTGAAAATCCTCCCTAAAGTCTTCAAAGCACAGGAGGGTGGTTTTGGAAACTCTCTTCTGAAAGATATTTGAAAGTTACTGTCTTTGTGTGACACTTTCATGTCTATTCCTCTCCACAGGTGGTTCAGAAGTTCCTGGGACAGATGGTGGATGCTTTGTTTTACATACACAAACAAAATATTTGGCACAGGTGAGCAGAAATCTCATTCTCTTTGTCTGACAGGCCCTTGTTCTTTGCAGTGTTGGTTCAGCACAGTGCTCAGAGGCAGGGATTTTTACTCTTCCAAGAGGAGAAGTAGGGAGTAGAAATTCCAGACTTTAGATTAGTTTTCTTTTACTTCTGAAGTTACCTACTTCCTGAGTTTTGTCTGGAATATTCATTTGACTGAGGTATTAGCTCTTGTTTTTTTGAATGTTAAAAATTGCCCATCTCTGTAAATGCTCACATTTTGGTGGCTGTGATGGACAAAGTTTACTTTGTGTATCTGAATAAGAGACAACCCTTGCATTCCATGCTCAGATCAATTTGTGTCACAAGCACAAATTTTAAAGCATTTAAAGAAGAAAATAATTGTATTTTGGTTGATTATCACTTGTATATTAAAAAAAACCCCAACAAAACACAAACAAAAAATGTCCAAACCAATCCTTCCCCCCTCCCCCCCCCAGAAAACCCACCATAAAAATCAACCCAACCCTTCTGAGGGTTAAAGATGCAGGAGATTTGTAATTATATGTAATTAGACTCTAATTTCACAGGCTGACAGAAAATATTTGTGTTGCAGAAATCTCAAGCCATCAAACATCCTTGTGACTGGTGGAGCATCCTTCATGCTTAGTGACTTCAGTACTGAAACACTTATGAAAGATGAGCTGAAGTGGAGAATAAGAGTGGAAAAAGGTAGGTATTTGTTTTTTCCTATTGTATTTTTAAAAGATGTGGTTGTGGTGGATCTTTTTAGTCCTCAGAGAAAAATTAGGAAAGAGGAAAAAGTTATCTTCCCTCTCCTTTCTCTGCATGAGACTATTTGTCTTCTAAATAGGATTTTCACAGGCAGTTGTCTGCAGCATTAATTGTGTTTACAAGTGAAAATTACAGATATGTCTGTGACTCTGAGCTCTGCAACCAAAACAGTTGGAATCCCTTTTAGCTTTATACTCAGAAACATCTTAGAAAATTGTTCTTTAGTTTACAGTGTGTTTTGTGGTCTTTGGAAGCACAATGCCAGCAATGTCACCCTGTGATTCTTGTTTCTACAGACAGCAAGTCTTGGATGGCTCCAGAAACATTTGGGTTTTCTTTTACTGAGAAATCTGACATCTGGTCTCTGGGCTGTGTCCTCCTTGATATGATGAGCTGCCTTGTTCTGAATGTGTGTAAGAGTGATTTATAAGGGATTTAAAGGGTCCTGGGCTCACCAGGATATCTGTAAATGAATTTGTGAGAGCTGTCTGACACTGTGCTCTTCCCAGGCAGAAGAGATAACTTCCTTACTGCAGGATATCAGAGGGGACAGCAGCTGCCTTGAGGGAGTCCTGACACTGATGCAGGGTGGAGAAAGCAGCTATTTGCCTTTCTTTCCAATTTTACTGATGATGCTACAGATTGAGCCCGGCATGAGACCCACAGCAAGGTGAGTTCTGGCTGCATTCCCTTTATTGATTTTGTCCTAAACCCCTCCTACACACACAAATTGGGAATGTTAGCTGCTGTTGGAAAGGGTTGAGTTAACATTGCTTATCCTCCTGCCTCAACAAATTGAGTTATTAAAGACTTGATGTTCATTCAGAGTGGACACTGATATGCACAGGTGTCCCTTTTTGCAGTTATATTATAAATTCATGTTATACACAATTTTATGAGCCTGAACTTGACACCTAAGTGTGGCTTGTACAGTGTGAGCTCTTTCATTAGTTGTTTTGAAGTAAATTGTTTTAAGTTCTGTCAAAAATAATCTAGTCTAGAAGTAATATTAGATTTTTTTTATATAAAAATTAAACAATGCCAGTAGATATTCTTTTTTACCTTACCAGTTCTAACTTACTGGTGCTGCCTTTGTCTCTCAAAATTCTAGGGATCTGGTCACTGTTCCATTTATTGGGAAATGCCTGGCTTTTGCTGGTGACACCTCAATAAAACTGAAGAAGTCTGTGTCTCCCATAGTAACAGATGTGCTCTTTCAGGGAGGAGTTGAAAGTGTTCTAGGTAATAAGGAGAATAAGATTAATGTCAGGGTGATTTTCATAGGAAATAGACCCTTCCAGTCGGGATGGATTCTACCTGGAAATAAATTCTTGGACACTCATTTTACCTGAAATAAAATGGAATCCTCTTTGGAGCAAGGATCACTACAGAGCCTTTTCTCTAAACTCCTAAGATTCTCAGCCATTCCTACTGCAAAAGTTAAGCAGGGTCAGAGGTCATTCCTCAGAAGATTTGGGAGCTCCACTTACTTTGTTTGCATTGTAACGTATTTGCCAATTTATGCTACAAAGGATCTGCTCCATCATTTTCCTTCTAAGTAAAGGAAGATGTTCTTTTAATCTGAAAAGTCTATTGGAATAATGCATTTAAAGCTCCTGTTCCTGCTGTGATTTAATATTCCAGCAGGTCCCCAAATATATATATATATAATGCCAAATACATTGTGAATCATCACACTTTGTAATAGTGAAATGTTTGATGAGTTGAGGGAAAACAATCAACAGTCCCTTTTCAACAATCCCAAATTTCACTATTTTCATTCATATGAATTCACATCTAGCACAAAACACAGACAATTGGAGTGCTTTGTGTTTGTGTGGAATGGTTAGAAGAATTTCCTTGGTTTCTTAGACTTCATGCAGGCTTCCTGGGATATTGAAGAAGTCCAGGCTAAAGGCATTCAGCACCTTGCCAGCTTTGTAAAGGATAAAAGTGGTAAGGCACTATTTGATCAATTTATTTATTTATTCTGCTCCTTCCTTACACTTTGAGATAATAGGAAGAGGAAAAAATTTCTAATGTCAATAAATGAAAATGAAATTCCTCTCTTCCTATTTCTCCAGGCCAGTAGCTGATAGGATTGTGTTGGTTCTTGTTCTGTACATGCTTTTGTTAACCAGCAGAGGTGTTTTACTGGATAAGAAAAATGGGCACTGGAAAAAAAAAAAAAAAAGTGATATTTGAATTGGCAACAGACTGACATTTGAGGAAGGTGATTTCCACAAGTCCTGGAATGACTTGGGGGTAATTCCTGGGGCTGCAAGGCTGGCAGAGCAAAAGGAAGCTACACCTGGCTAATTCCTGTGTGTCTTGCAAAGCTGTGAGGGTGAAAGCTGTCTACTTTCTCCCAGAAACTGCACATTTTTCAAATGAAACTTTCAGATCAAGGTTAATAGTTCAAAGCACTGTGTTAAATCAGTTGTAAAATGCTCTGTCCTTTGACAGCACTTTAGTGCTGGGATTGGTTTATGATGTTAAAACTTAGGGTTATTCATAGCTTTAATTGATAAAGAAAAAGAACAATTTGGTTTTTCATTAGACTTACCTTTATCTTCAACTTAAGAAAGCTTTACTTGTTAATCCAGTGGGCTTTGGTTGTAAATAACAAAATGAATCTATGGGATTCTCATCCAGTCCTGGTGACAGCAACACGAGGCTGTGCTCACATCTGGCTTGTTTGGCACTTCTGCACCATGACTGAGTGATGCTCTCAGCTTCACAAGTGCTCAAAATGGACCCCTAAAAACCATCCAGTTTTCCTCATCATTTTATCACATATTTGTGGGTACACTGAGTAGCTGTATGGGGTATTCTGAAAGCTCCAAGTGTTCCTGGAAATAGGAGTTGGGGTGAAACACTTTGCTCTGCAGATTCTGAACTGCATGGCTTGGCATTCCCTGCACCCCAGCACTTGCTGCATTCCAGTGTTAGCTACACTTGGCTGGCACAGCCTTCAGCTGTCTTAAATAGGAGATACTTTCCACACAGATTTAAAACATTCACTCTGTTTTGTTCTCTTTGATTCAAGAACCTCGTCTCAAACAATTTCTTTTCCCCACAGCATTCCCCTGTCTGCTAAAATGCACAGAAGTGATCACTGGTGCCATGAAGACTCACATAGATTCTCTGGACTTACAAGTAGAAGGCTGCACTTTACTGCTTGAAATTCTTAGTCAAGGTACAATTACAAGACTTCCTCCTTCTGCTGGGTCGTGTAAAGATTAATGGAGCAGATAATGGGTTCAGTAATGATTTTAGGGGATGAATGTAAAGAACTAAAGGAAGTTAAGCAGCTTTCTGGATTCTTGTGGCCTTCCTTCAGGACTGGCATACAGGAATTGTGTGTTAAGACTTAATTTTAAATATAGATACTGATCTTGTCCAACCAAGTTTGTTTTCATGTTATGTAGGGTGTTACCAGAGTGCATAAATAAAAGACTCTCATTGTTTTGGTATTTACATTTGAAACCATAAAAGTGGTTTTGGGTCTCCTGTGTGGTCCCTGCTGTCACTTTCACAGCAATTTACCCCAAAATAACCTGATAATGACACAAGCTTAAAAATACTGAGAATTGACTTGCAGAAAATGAAAGTTTAAAGTAACTTTTGCTTATTTTATGTGAAGTAGTGCTGTTAATTGAATGTTTTGCTATGCTGACAGCAGGGCAGGAGGGTTCAGATTTCATTCAAACCCACTGAAATCTTTGTTCTATTCCAATGTTTGTGGTGACAGCTCTGGAACACGGGGTGATGATGGCCCTGGATGAGTGTGTGGCCAGCTGCCTGTTAGACACAGTGAGAAAACACTCTGAGAATGAAGAGTTCCTGTCATCACTCTGCACATTATTGATGATGGTTTCAGCCAGTGGTGGGTCACCTTGCTCATTCTTTGGGGAATATTAATTTATTTTTGTTTTCTGAAACAAATCCAAGATACAATGCAGAAATGGTGGCTTCACTGAGAGTTGTAGATATCTGTGGGCATGTATTAGTTTAATAGTGGTAATATTGGTAAGATTGACCAGATATTGATAAGAGAACACCCCTGAAAGTATGATATACAATGCTGAGGCTTCAGGGACTTACAGGACCCCTCTAATAGATACAATTCTGTATTTCCTCTTGGTTTGGAAGCAAGTACAAACTCTGCAAATAGTAGTGCTTGAGATAATGAGGGCATGGAACCTGAATTCTATTTTGGACTGTGCCATGATGAATGGAAACCATTCTACCTAGTTCTTCTGCTTTGTTTCCTTCTGAACTTGTAATTGCTAAATATTTGTAGTATTTTTAGTTGTTTTCAGTGTCAGTTCAACAGTCATCAAAGACTGTTTTTAGAAATGGTTACAGAAGGATTTAGCAGCAAGGGTGTAACCTTAAAAAAAATTATTACAAAGAGTCATGTGTGAGACCAAACTATTTTTATCCAGCGTTTCCTAATTCTGAAGCTTGGTTTGAATCGTTAAAATGGAAACAGGTGAAAAATTGTAATTTACACCCCCTCGGTTCCTTTCCTGCTCGGTGAGTTTAAAGTCTGTGAGGAAAAAGGATGGGCAGACATCCATTTGAAAGGATCAGCTGTGTTAAGTGCATCTTGTTAAAGAATTCGGTGTGTGCTCTTGCTTTCTTTTGTCCAGCTGATGGGCTCATGTTACCGGTTTGTTCTCTCAGTTTAAATACGTTTAGCGCTGCCTGTTTCGAGGCCAGTGAGTGAGACAAAAATACCGGGTTCTATAGAATTTCTGTGGTTTTCAGAAGTAGCTGCGGAGAATCTCAGGAAAGCTGGAATCATTCCAGACCTTCTGTCAATTTTAAGACGTTTTCTTCATAATGACCAGATCTGCTTCTCTTGCTGTGCCGTTCTCTGGAGCTTGGCTGTGAGTGGTAAGTAGAACACAGCCAGTATTGTGCCTGCTCTCATGTGACTGAAGGGCAGCAGGTATTGTGCCTAACTGAGTTCAGGCATTCCTGTCGCTGGGATTGGAGTTTTCTCCCATTCTTGTTGGCAGGGAACTGGAATGAGATGATCTTTAAGGTTCCTTCCAACCCAAACCAGTCTGTGATTTTGTGATTCTGGAGAGTTATTTCCACAGCACTGCTAGAATCACTTTGTGATCCATTAAATCACAAAGTGATTAGATAAAAATAAAAATTAATGCAGATTTTTTTTAGCAGCCCTTTATGTGATAAGGTGTCAAAGCCAAATTTTTGCCATTCAGGCCAAGATGTGACCTGATTTTATATTTACTGATTTGTTTCTGGGACGTGTTCTTGTAGAGGTGTGTGGTGTTCTGATCATCAAGGAAGGCTGCAAGCACAGACTGTGCACAGTTGCACTTGGTGTGTTTTATTCCCTCTGTACAACAAATCACCCGTTGGATTTATGGGAATCTCCATCCTGCAGCCCAGATTCTGTCAAAACTGTGGTTATTTCTGGAGGTTTCTTGCTGTGATCCCTCTGCATAATTTAAATGGCAAAGAACACAGGTTCCTGCAGAAGTTCAGCTTTCCCCAAGAAACAGAATTATTTATTAGTCCTGTAGCATTTGGTCTGGTTCTGTACATTTTTGATTCCTTCCCTCTGCTGCCCTCCAGACTAAAGCAATGTTGTATTATTCCAATGCCAACATCCATTAAGGTTTCACTGATAAAATTTGACATACACTGATATTATCACTTGATTAAATAACTCTGCCTGATGCATTTCCTTTCTGTTAAGGTAATTCAGAGAATAATGGAGACCAAGCAGTGCTGGAAAGTGCTGTCCCCGTCACCTCTGCAGTCCTTCAGAAACACCTCCAGAACGGAGTCGTTGCAGAGTCTGCCTGCTCGGCTCTGTGGGCACTGTCACTCCAAGGTGGGTGTTCCCAGTCTCCTTGTCCCTTGGGCATGGAAAAGGTCTGTGTGTCAGTGGTGAGCCCTGCAGTCCAGGCTGCTCGGCTGGAGGAGGCTCTGCAGATGGCAGCAGAGTTAGGAATTTGCATCCTCTCTTGGTCACTCTTCCCTGCACTCGCTGTGTGACTCCCTAATGGAGCCATTTGTGATGAACTGCAGCAATTAAATCACCAGATACTGCTAATGGGGACTGCATTGGTGGGCAGCCAATTTGCTTGGTTGATTTGGAACAATATTTCATGTTAAAAAAGAAATCATCTCTTTCATTATCATGTGCACTTAGGAACCCATCATTGCAGTAGTCCTGTCTTACACCAGAATATTGTCACATTTACCTTCTGCCTGCCCTTGTGGCATTGATCCACTGGGAAAAGCTGAGCAAAACACCCTCAGCAATCTCATTTCTATTCCCCATCAGCAGAATAAGTTGAGTATTCAGGACTCTTTATTCTTTTGGCTTGGAGGACATTGAAATTTTGGGATTTTCTGTGTGTTTTGTTTATTTTATTTAAAGACTGTGTAACAGAGAGTGACTGTGAACCCACAGCAGCACTTCTGTTGGATGCACTCAGGATGAACCCAGAAAGAGCAGTGCTGGTGAAGAATGGCTGCCTGGCATTAGCCAGCCTTGTGAGGCTGTCAGGTAACATCCTGCAATTCTGGTTTTATTAATTACAAATCAGCTCAATCAATATGAAAACAATCATTAAAATCACTTCTGCCCTGCATGACAGTGTCAGCTGCATATCTGGTCTTCTTCTTGTTCCCAAATGCTTCAGAATAGCTTTTAGGAAGACTGAAAATAATGGGCACAACTTCCTGAAAACATGACACGTGCCAGCTGGGGAGGGGATGGGAAGCAGATCACGCAGTCTGCAGCTACAATGAGCCCAGCAGTGTTTGTCCTCCTTGCAGAAACTGCAGCTTTGGCAATTCTCCTGGACTCAAAAGGCAGTGGAATAGAGCTGATCAAAGATGAGTATCATCTTCACTTCGATGAGCCAGGGGTGGCAGAAGCTCTGTGCCTGCTGATCAGCGAGATGGTTCAGTATGGTGAGATGGCTGGTGCTGTTACTTGCTGAATCTCCTCCTCTATCCCAACCCCAAAATCAGTAAAACCACAACAGCAGCTGCTCAGGGACATGTTAGTTGTTCTAACAAAAGACTTCCTTTGTGTCTGAGGAAGTTCCAATTCATCCTCCTGAGAATTCACTCCACTTGTTCCCAATAAATGCCACTCTGGTGGTAAAACATTTTAACTTCATCTTACCTTGCCTTCTCCTTGTGTAGCTCTGCCCTCTCCCTGTGCTCCTTTAGCTCCTGCTCCATTGGCAGTTGTGCTTTAACCATAAATTATCCTGTTCATTGACACTGCAGACGAGGTTATGCTGGATATGAGGTCCCAGAAAATGGAAAAGCTGCTGTCTGAAATAAAACTCCAGTTTCCATTTAGCACGGTATGGAGAAGTGTCTCTGATAATAAAGAGGGGGTGCTTAGTATATTATTTCTGGTGATGGATTTTGATCATAGTGCAGAAATTTAGAGAATTAGCTGCATGTGGAGTGAAGAGTGAGTTTGTAAGCATAGTTCTAACTACTGAGAACAAGTGGTTGAAAGTTCTTTTTTCTTGTTGTTTATGCTGAAATTTAAAAAAAAAAAACCTATGTCCTTGCAACATGACATTAATTTACTACAGTCTTCATGCTAAACCAGGCTAAAGTTTACAGGAATAAAGCTGTAAGTACATTACATCCAATTTATTTTTGGTTTGGAAGTGGCATCATTAACAAAATAAACAAAAAACCAACAAAAACTTTCTGACAGTTTGTGGGAAGATTTAACATACATTAAATTTCACCAAGTAGTCACATTGAAAAAAGGAAAAAACCAGCCAAGTTATCAGAGCTATTTAATGTGTTACACTAATGATTCTTTTGCAATGGCTTGCTGGCAAGAAACCAATGATTAGGTTTGTTCATCAAGCCAGTAAAACTGGTTAGTCTTAATTTTGCTGATTTTAGTTATGTGTTTATAGAATTGGTTTCAAAGACAGTTACAAACTGTTCTCCAGGGTCTCCTGCAGGCATTGCCTGCACCACTTTAAGCAACACTGCAGCCACAGGGTAGTGCAGAAAAAAATAATCACAGATGAGGAGAAAGCTCCCTCTCCTGTTGTAACAACAGCAGCCACTTTAAAGACCCATGTTAGACACATTGTTTTTATTAATAAACAACTACAAAAATAAGTGGAGCAACAAGGTAATCTTCTATTTGACACACAAATAATCTTCCCATTTCCCTGCAGGAGATTCTGACCCTGGTGGATGCCACACTCTCAAAACTGAGGAAGGAAAAATGCTTTGTCTGAGAACAAGACTTGGGCACTGCAGGATACCAAAGCCTGGATCCTCCATTAGAAGATTCTTCTCACCAGGAAGATGAATATTGGGCTATTAATAATATAAAAACAGGTATTATTGTTGGTTTAGGTACCGAACTGTGTGACTAACAGCAATAATTAAGAATTCACCTTGTGGTTGACCTCACTTTGTGCACCTCACCATACTTGAAATAAAGATTTTAGTCCGGGCAGTTTTGATAAAGCAATGGCAGTTTCTTCTTTCATCTACCATAATTAAATTTCTTTTAACTTATTCAGTGTCCGTTTCCCTTGAAGAAATTTAACTGAAGTTTCTTCCCAACTGCAGGCATTTGTCACAAAGGTGGTTTGAACACAGTAGCAGGCATCAGGCACAGGGGCCATCCAGCAGGGATACCAGCAGCTTTCTTGGATAGCAGCATTCCTGTACTTCCAGGTTATTGTAGAATTGTCTTTGGATTGATTTTATGAAGTAGCTGCTGTCAGTTCTGACTTATCTCTAAATTTGGAATGTAACATGAAACCAGCAAATGCTGCAGATGGAAGATTCTACCCTGTGTTTTTAAGTTTTACAATTTTTGTTGTTAGCTTTGTTCTTAACAGCAGCTTCCCATTTCTTTTTCTCCAAGGTGTAAAGTCTCATAGCTGCTTGTGCATCCTGGATCTGGAAGAGAACAGACCAGATAAAGATGTGAGATAATAAGCAGCTAAATCTTCCATCATTTTAATACATCCTTCCAATTAGCATTTCATGATCTCCCTTTACATTTAGGCTCTGTGCCTAGTGAAAGGGATAAATGGTGTATTTAGAGTCCAGGGCCCACCACAAGGCTCTGCACTTCTGATTGTCACTGGGAAAGTCATAATGAAAAAATTCTCTTGATACAGTATCTATGAGCTCCCCTCCCAATTTTGCTTCCCCAGTTCATTCCTCTTTTCCATCCTCCTGCCCGCTGAAAGAAAGGATCTCACACTGTTTATGCATCCTGCCACAGTACAGCAGTGCAGAATGCTGCTTTCAAGGTAAGCAGATCTTGACCATTACCTTTTCCCCTGGGGATTTTAAAATAACAAGAATTCAGAGTTAAGAGCTGACTTGTGCAAAAGCTGTTTATGAAATAAGGAAACAGTGAGCAAGCCTAGATGACAATGTCACTGCTACTGGTGTCCAAGCAGAGCTTGCTGAGCTTCACTGGAATGAAGGCACAGCATTCTGGACTGACTCCAGAACGCAGAGCTGGATGTTCTGAGGAGGTACCTACCGAGCAGTGCTCTGCTGTCTGCACCTGAACATTGAGCAGCTTCTCACAGAGCAGCTTCAGGGATGGCCTGGAACTCTAGAAACAGAGTAAGATCATAAACCATGCTGTCTCACAGGACTTGAAACAACAGAGAGGGGTGTATATATAAAAACATTATGCTCCACAAAGAATAGCACATCTTAGCCTCTGCTGGTGAAATATCAGGAATAATGAATGCATTATGAGACTTGTGTGCATAGGTAGGAAAGAAGGAACAGGGTCAGGTAACAGCAAGCACAGGAGCCAGTCAGCAACTCTGGAGTCTGTTAATTGAGCTCCTTCCCAGCAGTCTCTCACCTTGACTCTCTCTTTGAAAGGTTTGTATCTCTGTGTGTCCCTGATCTTCTTCTGAGGATGATCAAGAAATAGGACCTAGAAGAAATCACATTTTCAGACTAAATGTGCTATTGGATGAAACTTTACAGAGCTGAATGTGCAGCTGCCTGGTTTTTCCTTCCATCCATTATAAGAGACTCTTTAAAACCACAAAAGGACAAGACCCAGATCATACAGACACAGGCTGGATTCAGGACCATGCTTTCCAGGAGTTCAGGTGTGTTCCCTTGATCCAGAATGATGCATTAGAAATTTAATTTTCAATGTACCTTTAGATCATTCTTTAAGGCGTGTCCAACTAAAATCCTTCCCTTCAGGATCTCAGCAACCTCCTTCTGAACCGTTTTAAAGTCTTCACCTAAAAATGCCACACAAGGAAACATTTTCCATGAGCAAACACTGCATCTTTTCTGGGAAGTAACTGTATCCTTGGGACAGTAGTTAGGCAAACTGCACAGTACACTGAATCCCTGCTTGCTAGAACATAGAGGATTCCCTATAGAGCACAGCATGAATAGGAAATCGCTTTTTTAATACCATACTCCACCAGTTAATTCCTTCAAGGGCATTTGTCATCACTGCATAAAAGCACTTCTTCCCACAGTTTTTCTTAGCATTAAGTTTAACATAAATCTCAGCATTTTGTTTCCCCAAATTAGGTCTCAAACTGTTCCAAGCTCAGCCAGTGAGGCTTCTGTGACAACCCATTGAATTCCCCCTCTTTAAAAAACATTCTGGGGGGAAACCCCTCGTACCTGTGTTTATATTCTGAGGCCGTATGCCACTGACAGCTGTCCTGTAGTCTGTCACCTTCTCTGTAGGCTTGACATACTTGTCATAAATGCACTTCCCAAACTGGTTGACGATGGACACCCGAGCCACGATGCTGTCCTCGCCCTTGGGGCCCACCCCCACCATCTCACAGTCCATGGCCACAGCTCGGGTCAGCCTGAAAGGCAAAGGGACAGCTTGGGGACACCTCTGCAGGGCCCAGGTGGAGCTCACGAGGTTCACACATGGATCTGAACAGGGCAAAGCCTGTCAGCAGATGAGGGCAGATGTCAGCTCAGTGTGCACCTGCACATCAGTTCTCAGAAGCCTCTGCTGCCATCCTTCCCCCTGGAATGTCACTCACCCATCAAAAGCCTTTTCCTTCACCAGCACCTGCTCCACAGACTGGGATTGCTCCGTTTCAAGTCCCAGGTTCCTTCTGGCAATTTTTGCTGCTTCAGGTCCTATTGCTGCTTCAATATCTTTTGGATCAACATCATCAAACCAGATGTCAGCCCTGGGAAGAAAAGATGTAATTACATTTAACAGTCTCAAAGCAATCTGGTGTCTGTTGTATAAAAAGTATGTTTACTTTTTAAATCAAGAGCTAAGCCCTGTGAAAATTAAGTCTATGACTGTCACCTCTGCAGGTTTCTTGCTGTGTCTGAGGAGTAGGGGCAATGTGTGTCTTATTTCTTCCAGAATTTGGTCTGGGAGAGTGCAGCTGTTTTGAATGTACCTCTCTGTGCTCCCCCCAAAATGAATATTCACATCCAGGGCTGCTGCCTTGAAGTACTCACTCTTTGGGCTGCTGCTCCACGTGTTCCTCAGCTTTCCTCCTCTTATGTTTTAGCTCATCCTTCTCCTTCACAACAATGCCATTTTTCTTCTTTTCTTTGCAGCCTTTCCCGTTGCTTTTGGTGCCATTTAAGTTCTTATTCACTGTAACCCCCTTGGATTCTGGCTTGCCTGCAGGAGCACTGTCTTTAGCAGAACCAGTGACCATTTTATTTGTGGATTTGGTCTTTACCACAGTCCCATTCCCATTGACTGCTGGGACTTGTGGACTTTTGGTTGCTTTGAGTGGCTGCTTCTTTTTGGTGTCTGTTTGACCCGTGGAGAGGGGTTTGCTGGAGTTATTTGCCTTTTGTTTCAGTAGCTAAAATGACATTAAAGTAAAAAAAAAAAAAAAAAAAAAGGAAAAAATATAAAGGAAAAGAGCCCAGAGAAGAGAAGACTTTAGGGTGACCTAATTGTGGCCTTCCAGTACCTAAAAGGAGCCTTCAAGAAAGAGGAAGAGCGACTACTCACAAGAGCCTGGAGTGGCAGGGCAACAAGGGCAATGACCTCAAGCTGCCAGAGAGCAGGACTAGATGGGATATGGGGAAGAAATCCTTCCTTGTGAGAGTGCTGAGGCCCTGGCACAGGGTGCCCAGAGCAGCTGTGGCTGCCCCATCCCTGGAAGGGTCCAAGGCCAGGTTGGACAGGGCTTGGAGCAGCCTGGGACAGTGGAATGTCCGTGCCATCGCTCCGTGTCAACCCCACCGTGGAGCCGCATTCAGGGAATGCCAGCCTGGCCCCCGTGCTTCCCCGTTCCGGCCCCCCGGGGCTGTCTCCCGCTCCCCACACCGCATCCCCCGGTGCCCCTCACCTCCTGCAGCGCCTTCCAGTTGGAGGAGAACTCCTGGGGGCTGCGGGGGGGACCTACGGCCGCCATGGCGGCGCTTTTCGACACGGCCGCCGCTTCCCCGAGGGCCTTCTTCTTCTTCTTCCTCCTCTTCTTGCTCTTCCCGCGGGCCGCGGTGCTCGGCCCCGCCGCCTGGGCCACCGCAGGACTCTGCTTCGCCATGCGGGGCTCAGCGGGGTGGGACCGGGACCGGGATCAGGGGGCAGCGAGTCCCAACCGCGCCGGCGCTACCGCAGGGGGACCGGCACAGCGCCGCACCGCCCCGGCGGGGAACGCCGACCCGCGCTTGGGTTCCGGAGCGGGGGGGGGGGGGGGGGGGGGGGGGGGCGGGGAGGATGGCTCCGGAGTTCCGGGGCTGGGGAGTCGCGGGGTGACCCCCGCCACACACGGGTGTGTCCCCAGGGCCACATGGCCCCCATCCCCCCCGAGCCGCCCCTTGGCCGCCGGGGCTGGCGCACGCTGCGGAGAAGCCGCGGGCATTGCGCAAGGCGGCCGCGCTCCAGCTGCCGGTGCGGCCGCGGCCCCCCGCTCCGAGGCTGTTTTGTTTGCTCAAAGCCTGTTTGCTCAGAGGCTGTTTTTGCTCTTCGCTTCCGCTCCACGTGATGCCTTGGGCCCAAAACTCGCCCTGCTCGGCGCGGAGACCGCGGCTCCTCCAGCATGACCGTCAGCTTGGCGCTGCGGGCGCTCGTGATGCTCCCGCTGGGGCTGTGCTGGCCGCCGCTCCCAGAGGTGAGTGTGACCTCCAGAACAGCCCTTCCAGGAACGCTTCGGTGTTTCTAAGAAAAGTTAAAAAAAATTTAAAAAAAGAAGAAGAGGAGACGACAGGATTCTAAGCCAAACTGCGTCCGAGCTCACTAATCACGAAGATAAAGCTGTTTCCTCTGGGTGGCTGTTGTGCAGCCCGTGCTTAGCGCGGAGTAAAGCCACGAGAACTTGGCTCTGGGACTTGCTGAGCTGTTTGCTGGCGTTCCTTCCAGGTTAGGTCCAGAGAAGGGATAGTCTTGTATCCATTTGTTTTTCGTGAAAAAAATGTAAAGCTCTTCTTCTTCTTGCAGAAATTCCTCAGCGCTTTGGATGTGGAAGATGTTCTCTCTTACTTTGGAACCAGCTCAGTGCCTGATGGTATGCAGGGCTCAAGTCCTTCTTCGGTTTAGAGCACATCTGTCAGTTGATTTCCAGTCCTGGGTGTTTGACAGTGCTGAGAACACTGATTAACAGCCCCTGGTCTGACAAGCATTTGGTGTTCTTGAGTCCCAGTGCAAGTGAGACAATCTGGGTTTCAGTGTGAGAGTGGCTGAAGAGCTGGGTCAGAGTGTAAAATCTGCTGAAGGAGATGTGTTCAATCTCTTTGCATATTTCTGCTGCAGTCCCCACTCTCTGCATTGGTGTTTTTCTATGATCTTCTGACAAAAGCTTTAGACTAAGGGTAACTTTAAATACTTGTTAATTTTTTTTTAAGATAAATGCACAAAGATATTTGAATTCTAGGTCTGGATTTGATGATAGTTCAGAATAAGGATATGTTTTGGAGTCTCAAATCCCTAAAGGAAGGGTATTGTCTCCTTTTGAATTCGCCTAGTGCTCATCCCAGTGTCTTTTTCTGGATTGTAATTCCCACTCAGTAATAGGTAAAATCTGCAGGAATGAAACTGTCTCAGCCTTTTTTAGATGAACTGTTCTCCTTAGTGAGAGAGCAAAAGCAGCAATAAATGCAGTGCTGTGTGTTCCCAGTCAGATTATCCTCACTTTGGAATACCCAAAAGCACAGGAATTCTCTGACTGTTGACACCATGACCCCAAGAGGCCACGGTTGGCGTTTGTAGGGTATTTTTCCTGGGGAGATAGACCTTACACTGGGGTTTTGTGTGTCATCATTTCTCATAACTGCTCCCCTTGTTCTGATCTTGTTTCATTTCTTTCAGTACCTGAGTTCATTGTGGCTGAGCCAACTTGCCCTTGTAAAGAAGAACATTTTGGGCTGAGGCCCTGTCGGGTCCAGCATTGCTCCATCCAGGCCTGGGGCCAGCTCTATGCCTTCGAATTTCTAGAGGACCACGCCCTCCTTTCCTCCTCCTTTGTGAGCAGCCAGGTGGTGAACTCTTCCTTTATTTTACTGAAGAGATTCCCAGGGAACTGCTTTGCAGGTGGAAAGCCCCTGCAGCCTCCTGGGGCCACGTGCAGGGTCACCTTCTGTGAAGGGCAGCTGGTGAGTATGAGCTGAAAGAGCCTTTGGAGGGTGGCAGCTTCATGCCCCAAACGTGTGAAGCATCCACTGAATGAATCTTTGCCATCTCCATGGATAGCAAATGTCTTTGGAAAAACTCAGAGGTGGAATTTAATCTCCTTTAGCAAGGACTCGTCACCGTGGGTGAGGAGAAGATTCACATCAGGCCAGTCAGGAGCAAAGATGTGGCTCTGCTGAGGGACCTTGGCTTCTCCAACCCTCACATCCTGTTCAAAAGTGCTGCAAGAGAGGCAAAGCCAGCGAGAGGTAACAGACATGGGGAGGGAGCCCTGCTGGAAGAGCTGTCTCCAGGGGGATTGCTTCCATGAGCTCAGAGGAAAAATTGGTGTTCACAAATACATGAGTAGACTCAAAAACATTTTTCACCTTGCTGAGGTGTGCCCAGTGTGTTTGATGTGGGTGGTTGTTATTTTGATAGCACAGGTGTGTTGTTAAAGCTGCTGACAGGTGGAAGACACCAACAGAAATGGGAAACCCGAGCTGGCCCCTGGAGAAGGGGACTCACAGCTGTGTTATTGCAGCCTTTGGGGAAAGGGAGTGGATCTGTAGGATCTTTTATGGTGCTTTTGAACCTCCCCGTGCCCTTTTGTGCTGTTCAGCAGGGCGGGCTCCTCCTCGCCTGCAGAAGAGGGCTGAGGCAGCTGTCAAACATCTGGAGCTGATGGTGGTGGCAGGGCCAGATGTTTACTTGTACCACAAAGAGGACACAGAGCGATACGTCCTGGCCAACCTGAACATTGTGAGTGGCTCTGTGGTGCTGCCCCAGAGTGGGCTCCAGGCTGTGTCCCAGGCAGCACCTCTGGGAGGGCACTCTCAGGGTGGTTGGGGTCACCTGTCCCTGGGGCAGAGCTCATGTGCAGGGCATTGCTCTGTGCTTCCCTAGGCACAAAATTCCCCGAATTCCCTTGCACAAGGAGCTGCATGAGTAAAAGAAGATCTTAGAGGATTTAAAACCCATGTAGAAAATGTAGCTCTGAGTTTCATGACTAATGTTGCAACTCACATAAAGAGTTTTCTCACCCTGTTGCTTTCAGGGGGATTGAGCTAAATCCACTGAATCAATCTCATATTTTACATTTCAGTGTTTTATTTCTATTGCATAATTTTCATGTCTCCCTTTGCTATTATTAAGAACTTGGCTTGGCATTTTCAGTGTGTGTACTGCAGAAAAAGTCTTTGGCGTTCGCTCCCCTATGAAACTTTTCATGCAGATTCTTCTCTCTGCTTCAGAGTGTCTGACAAATCCAACCTCATCTCTCGACAGGCTTATTCACATTTGTATGTGTTAACATTTGCATATGTTAATGTTGTAGTTACCTTTGTAGTGAGTGCAGCCCAGTTCTTGGGGAACAGCGAGTGGGAATCCCCAAACCCCTTCTTTACTGACTCCTTTCTGTCTCTTCTCAGGGAGCAGAGCTGCTCAGAGATGCCTCACTGGGGGCTCATTTCAGGGTTCACCTCATGCAAATGCTGGTTTTGAGAGAGCCAGAGGTAAGGAGAGGGCTGTGTTTGAGTGTTGTCCAAGCTCAAAGCTGTTTGGAATGTGCCAACGTGTGCCTTCCCTCCAGGCAGAGCTGAACATCACAACCAACATCACCTCCTCCCTCATCAGCGTCTGTGAGTGGAGCAAGAGGGTGAACCCCCAGAACGACTCTGACCCCCAGCATGCTGACATTGTCCTCTACATCACCAGGTGCTGAGCTCCCTGCCCTGGGAGGGACTGGGAAATAGGATTAGGTCATTTCATTCAGTTCTGCTTGTCTGAGGACGTCTGGATTTTTTAATGGGGAATCATCATAAATTTTGAGCAGTGGGCACTTGTGGGACCCTATTGCTGCCATCTTGCCCCAGGGAACTCCATGTGTCAAAAGAAAGGTAGCTGGATTCCAGACCAGGAAAGCTCAGATCAATTCAGCTGAATGCCTAAACCTGACTTTCCTTGCCGTGGGGGTTCTTTGCTCTTTCCTCTCTGTGTCTCCCTTACTTTAGGTTTGACCTGGAGTTGCCTGATGGGAACAAGGAGCTTCGTGGAGTGACTCAGTTAGGGGGAGCGTGCTCCTCCTTCTGGAGCTGTGTGATTACCCAGGACACTGGCTTTGACCTTGGAGTCACCATAGCCCATGAGATTGGGCACAGGTCAGTAGGAAACTGCCAGAGCAGCTCAGGAGGTTTTATTCAGGTAAACACATCCTCCAGTTCAAGGAAAAAAGCGAAAGGACCCCTTGACATAAAAGGGAATTCCCCATAGATTATTCTAAACCTTTTGGTCATGGTCATGGATTATTTTGGAAAGAGTTCCTTGCATTTCTTGCATTCCTGCAAGCTCTGTGACAATTAGAAGCTGCAAAGAGGAGAGAAGCCCTTTGTGACAACAGTAGAAGGAAGGGCTGCAGAGGGAGCTCAGTCCTTGCTTAGAGAAGAGAGGCTCTGAGGGAATGCAGCCTCTGGGTTTCTTCTCCTCAGGGCTCTGTGCTGCTTCTGTTACAGCCTTGGAATTGCCCACGATGGCGAGGGGAATCTGTGCAGCAGCAGTGGTTACATCATGGGCTCAGCAGGAAACCACAACAGCATCGACCTCACCTGGTCTCCGTGCAGTCAGGAGCAGTTCCTGGCCCTTGTCAGGTAAGGGAATGGTTGAGTTCTTCAGTTCCCTGTGCTGGGAGCTTAGGAGAGAAAACCTCAAAGAATAAAAAAAAAAATTACTGAAAAATGAGGAACAGTGAAAAGCTTGGGGTTTGTTTATCTCTTAGCACTTGTTGCTGAGGTTAAACCCAGTTTTTGCTTCGCGTAGCTGGAAGTGGCTTTGGTTGGTGCCTGACGTGCCTGGGCTGGGGTGGATTTCTCAGACACTGGCTCAGCCTGCACATTTTATTTACACCATCAGAGCATCCAGGCTCAGACAGGCACTGCAGGCTGTGTGCTGGCTGGGTGCAGGACAGGAATGGGATAGAACTCCAGCAGCAGGGAACTCTGAGCATCTCCAGGCAGCTGCTGCAACTAAATCCATCCCAGCCCACAGCGAGCATGTGTTGTCTGGGAAAGCAGCAGCCAACTCCCAGAGTGAAACTCAGCACAAGTTTGCAAACATGTCATTGTCCTCACTACCCACAGCTGGGAAAGTGATATTCCTCATGTTTCTATCAGTACAGGCCAAACAAGCTGCTTGAATGACCTGCCGGACATGGACGGCAGCATCCCGGGGTGGAAGCCTGGCTTGTACTACGGAGCAGATGAGCAATGTAAAATAGCCTTTGGGAGTGTGGCCACAGCTTGCACCTTTGCTGACAGCAATGTTGTAGGTAGAAAGTTTGTCTGTCTTGCTACGGGCAGCAGGGAAACAGTCAGGAGCCAAAATTTGGGGAAAGGGGACTGGCAGCATTTTTATTCTGACAGGATTGAAGGTGCTTTTCTGCCACAGATTTCTTGGCAAGGCTTTAAAAATGTTTCCCTTCTTTCCATCACTTCCTTCCTCCACATAAATCTCCTGTAAGGTTTGCACAGTTGGGTGCTGTTGTGCACAGCTGGCCTGGCAGTGCTGGGTGCACCCACCCAGGGTCCTGCCTTGGGGAGTTCTTGTTCACTGGATTCCTCCAGCTTCCCCGCCACAGCTCAAATCCCTTTGTCTGGGAAACACAGCGTGTTTAATAGCTGCCATCTGGACATGTTTTGTTAATGAGGAAACACTAAGGTGGGTGAAACTTTAATTGCTTCAGTTGATCATCTTCCAGCATTACAGCTGGTGATCACTACAGTGATGGTCTTTTGACTTGCCCACAGCTTTTGCCCAATAGCAGGAAAAATGAGGGAACTTGCACTGTTGGGTGTCTGTGAGAAAAGCTGGGACATGCACTATTTAGACTTTTGGGGCTGCTGTGTTGTTGAGCCTGACTCCCTGATTTTCTTGTCACACCAGGACATCTGTAAAGTTCTCTCATGCCATGTACAACCGGCAGACAAATCCAGCTGTACTCGGCTTCTGGTTCCCCTCCTGGATGGAACTGAGTGTGGGATCAACAAGGTAAGGAGGCTCCCACCAGCAGTGGGTGTGGTGCTATGGAGCTCAGACAGCGAAGCTTTGTCAGTGTCTGGAGGGTACCTGGCACTCGCTGCCCCTTGGCCAGGGAGCTAAAACCAGTCACAACCTGGTACCATTATGTCCTGATCGTGCTGTTTCCACCTTGCCTTTATCTCTGGAGTTGCTTCGCAGTTCTATAGCTGTTGGGGAAGATGAAACAGGAAAGCCTTATAAATATGATTGCCTGACAAAAGATTTTGGGAATATGAAAACTACAGGCAACATCGAAATGAAAGCCACTTTTGAAATACCAAGTCTTAGTTACTGAACAACTGGAAAACAATGGTATGGCCAACTGAAGGGAATCCCCTCTTGATGGAACAATACCCTCTGCTTGCAAACAGGTCCAAGGGTCAGAGCAGACCCTACTAGCTCAGCAGAAGGGGTCCAAAGAGTAGTTTTTAGAAGTTTAAGATGTAACACTCTATGGTAATATAAGAACTCTTATAGGCTGTATGTAAATGCTATAGGATTTGTATCTTGTATTAGATTGGTTAGTGACAATTAGAATATTCAGTACAGAAGATGATTTATTGTATTGTAACCAGGACTTCACCATTCCTTACTACTTCTTCCACTCTTACTCTTGCTCTCACTTCCGCTCTTGCTCTTACACTCTCTCTCTCTCTCTCTCACCCGCTTACTCTCTTGCTCTCTTGGGCCTGCTCAGAGCTGAGTCTGGCAGCTCTGAGCAGTGCCCCAATACCCACGCCCTTTACAATAAACCGCCTGTGTCCCAAGACCTGCCTATAGAGATCTCTCGTCACCGTCCGTCCGAACCCGTCCGTAACCTACATATAGCCTGATATCTGAGCTCTCCTTCAACTTGAAATGACCTGCCTGCTCTGTTTTTTAACCCCAACCTCATGTTAGACCCTAATTAGGCATGAGACTTTTCAACCTCTAGCGAGAAGCTGCCTCATTCACCTTGGGATTCTCCGTTACTGGGCTGCCAAAGATGGGGACTTGTGCCAACCAAAAGGTTGGCCCTGCTGGGTTCACTGCTGCCAGTTCTCTGTGTTCTTGTGTGTTCTTGGTCCTAGTGGTGCTCCAAGGGTCAGTGCAGCTCTCTGGAGGAGCTGAACCCCATGGCTGTGGTCCATGGGCACTGGTCTGCCTGGAGCCCCCTCTCCCCGTGCTCCCGCAGCTGCGGCGGGGGGGTCGTGGTGAGGCAGCGCTTCTGTAACAACCCCAGGTGAGAGTGGGGACCTGGCTGTCCTCAGGGCCTCGGGGCTGAGTCTTCCTCCTTGCTTGGGACAATCCTGCCTCTGTTGAGGAATTCTGTCATTTCCAGGCCTGCTTTTGGGGGGCAGGAGTGCCACGGTGTCAGCGTGCAAGCAGAGATGTGCAATACACAGGTAATGGAGCTCGACATCATCTGAACTTCTCTTTGAACCTTTTGAGGGCTGTGTGTTTTGTGACTGTCCTTCCCACAGCTGGCTGTTCTGGGAAAGAGGACTAAAGATCTGGTGTACAGCCTCCATCTGTCTGACAGCACGAGAGGTATTTGTGCCACTGAAGGCAGCAGGATTATTGGATAGCATTGTTCACATGTAATGAAGCATTTTCTCTATGCCCCCATAGCAGGACAGATGCTGAGAAAACAGTGACTCACAATGATGGTTTTCTTCAGAGGGACTTTCTTGTATGGTTCCTGTTTTCCTTATCTATTTATTTTGTATAAATAGCAAAGATATCAGCTTCCAAGCACAATTCTCTGCATATCCTGCAGCCTCCCTTTAAAGTGGTTTTCTTTCTTGGCATTGTGTGGGTGTTTTACTTAGCAGCCACTGCGTTTTGCCTTTAGCTAGAGGGTTAAATGCTGCTTGGGACCCTGTGCTCAGTCACTTCTTTTCCTTACACAACAATCTCTCTGGGATCCAGGCCTGTCTGATGACCCAGCAGGACTTCATGGCTGAACAGTGTGCAGCAACAAATTTAAAGCCACTGTACCTTGATGTAGAAACACCCTCCTTTTATACCTGGACTTCTGCTCTTGGCTTTGCCAAAGGTAAGGAGTGTCTGAAACCTCAGTTTGTGCGGGGAGTGCTCATGCACCTGTCTGTACTTTGGAGTTGAAAGGCTGTTCCACTGTTTCAGTTTTCACATGAAACCTGGGTACTCTCTGACAGATCATAGAATCCCAGATTGGTTTGGGTTGGAAGGGACCTTAAAACTCATCTCATCCCACCATGGCAGGGACACCTTCCACTATCCCAGGTTGCTCCAAGCCCTGTCCAACCTGGCCTTGGACACTGCCAGGGATGGGAGTCCACAACTTCTCTGGGCTTTTTCCCATTGCTGATGAGCAGCCACGTGCCTTCCTGAAAGAGTAACTCCTTCCTTGTGCCTGCTGCTCCAGGGGACCTGCTCTGCAAGCACATGTGCAGGGCCGTGGGGAAGGAGTTCATGGTGAGCCGCGGGGACAATTTCCTGGATGGAACCAGGTGTGAGCAGGATGACACGGAGCACCACGGGGATCTCCATCTGTGTGTGATGGGGAGATGCAGAGTAAGTGACTGGGGAGTCCAGGTGAATCCCTGACAGGTGATCTGCACCAAAGGAGTCAGGGGAAATCGTGCTAGGAAAAAACACAGTGCCCCAAACAACAGAGCGAGCTCTTCTCAGAAGAGAGTCTTGTTCTTGGTGTGTTGGATGGAGTCCAAAAATCTACTGATCTGTCTGTGCATCCAATGCCCTCTAGATAAGACATTCTGCTAATTATGCAGTAAACACACAGGGCTATTCACCCCTAAGCCAAGAAGCAAATTGGTTTATGTGTTGGTGGAGGAGACCTCATGAGCTGCTCAGTTTGCCTGCTGTAATTAGCCCCACAAAATGTCTTGGAGGCAAGTTCCATGACTTGAATTACTGGGCCAGTGGCAAGATAAGGAGCAAAACCTGGGGATCACAAGTCGACAGATTGATTTTTGGAATATCACTGATCAAAACTGGAGTTTTTTTCCTGGGTTGGACCTGAGGAAGGCATTCTTTCCCGATGACCTTGGATACAACTCCCCCGCGCCGTCTGCATTTTAGGAACTGCTCGGAGCTGACCCGGCTGGATGTTTTCTGTTGTTTCTTTACATTCCCAGAATACTCTTTGTAAATTTTATGTTTTTCTCATTATCCTCGTGCTCACCGTGTTTTGTGAAGTGTTTCCCCCCATGAACAGCAGAGGGTGTAGGCACAACCTGTTCTGATTTTGGCTGTTTTATTGGCAGCAGTGATAAATATGCATGTTATGGCAGCTTCCAAAGCCTGGGATCAGTGCCTCCAGCATAAATTCAGCAGTTGCATATGTTTTGCTGTTAAGCCTGCTGAGATCCTCCTGTAGCTTTGTGTAAATTAGTCTTGTTCGTGGGAATGGGGATAGAATCTCTCTTCTGAGTTCCATGGGACTGAAGGATGTGAGCTAGGTTTGGCTTTGGGAGTTTGGGGAGCTAAAGATTCCTTCAGAACCTGCCATTCATGTTTACTGTCCCCCTGGGCTTTTGTTTTTTTCCTCCCTCCCTCCCTCCCTCCAGAAAGAGTTCATAGAAGAGAGCACAGAGCTTTGGGTTTAGGTCACAGGAGAGATCTTTTTGGGCTGCTTCTTATGGGAAAGAAAATGTCACAGTTACTGAGAGCTGTGCTCTCAGCTAAGACCTCCCAGTCCCTGGCTTTGCACGCTGCTGCCCAGTGGTAGGTCTAGGTACAAACTGCATCTTTTTCTTCAATGTCTTCCTAAACCCAAATTGCAAAGGGAAAGGGCAGTTTCAGGAATTCAGGCAATGTTGCTTTTGCTCACTTGTTTTCTCAGAGCAGGCCAGGCTGACAGACTCTCCCCTCTGCTCAGGCATTCGGGTGTGACGGCCAGATGGGCTCCAGGAAGGTCATGGATCCCTGCAAGGTCTGTGGGGGTGATAACTCCACTTGCACCCAAGTGAGTGGATCCTACACAGAAGGAAAAGCTCAAGGTGTGTAGCCCTCCCCCTCAGGCTCTGCATTGTGCTGCTGTTTGTGTGCAGAGTCAGTGTTCACAATCTTCTGTATGTGACTTCTCCCTTCTGCTTCTGCTTGATTTTATTTTATGGAGGATATGGAGATGGATTTTGGGTGGTCCAATGGAGTGAGGTAGCTCTCGTGTAGGCAGAGTGCTTTTTTGGTCAGAATTCTCTGGATGTGGATCAGAAATGTAACTGTTTGGGAAGCCCAGCAAATTGTTGGGAGCTGGGGGTGATATCAGATCACAGAATCATAAATATCCTGAGCTGGAAGGGATCCACAAGGATCATTGGGTCCAACTCCTGGCCCTGCACAGGACAGCCCAACAATCCCACCACATCCCTGAGAGTGTTGTTTGTGCTTCCTGAGATGTTCAATGTCCATTTGGGAACTGGCCTGGCTCTTGCAGTCTCACCTTGAGATATTAGCAGAAAACCTAAAAAGAACCACAGAAAGGTGAGAACAGGACACAGAATCCAGCTCAGTTGTGTTTGCTGTGTCACCGTTACCGTGTTCAAGCTGAGGAGCAGGGTCAGTGTGAATTTAGGAGTTGAGCTGCAATCTCTAGCCTTCCCAACAGAGGTTCAGTGCTGGAACCACATCTTCCTCCTTTCCACCCTTCCAGAGTACGTGACATTTCTGTCCCTGCCCTACAACACCACCTCGGTCCATGTTGCCAACAGGAGGCCTCTCTTCACACACCTGGGTGAGTGGAATGAAAAGGAGAGGAGGGGATGCAGGCAGGGCTGAAAGGAGCTTGTGCCAACAAAGAAATGGAATTCTTGGTGCTGCGTTTTGCTTGTGGGATGCTCTCCAGTGGGAAGCTGCAGAAGACACGCTCCTTGGGATGCCCAACTTGGGCCAAACTGGTTCCTACCAAGTGGGCAGCCAGTAGCTGCCAGCACCAGGGGATCCTGGTGACCACACCTTGTCTCTTAACATCACTGCTCCTCCAGCTGTGAAGGTTAAAGGCGAGTACGTGGTGGCTGGAAAAGGAAAAATCTCACAGAATGTCACCTACCCGTCAGTTCTGGAGGACAACCAGATCAAATACCAAGTGTTTCTCACCAAGGACAACCTGCCAAGCCTGGAGGAGATCCATGTGGATGGGCCAACGCAGGAAGAAATTGAAATACAGGTACATTAAAGCAGCAGAGCTGGAAGGGGGCCAGGCAGAAGTGGGCAGGTTTGGGTGGCTTTGCTGCAGAACCCAGGTGTGGTGGATTCAGGTGACTTTGTCTCCAAGGCTGGGGGAGATGGTGTTCACTGGAGAGCGATAGTATTGCTTTTCTGGGGAATGGCTGGGGCTTCCTGCAGGCTTCCTGCAGGTCTGGGGTTGATTGTGT